>NC_069380.1:114923333-115540000 GCF_027475565.1 Acinonyx jubatus | reverse complement strand
TTAGCTTATGTCTATTCTTTTTAAAATTTTTAAATCTCAGAATCTGTAAAGAAAAAAATGCTTTCAGTTAGGGTGTAAGAATTGTTTGTTTTGTTTTGTTTTTTAGACAGAGTTGGGAGAGAGCATGTGCAAGCAAGCTGGGGAGAGGAGCAGAGGGGGGCAGAGAGAGAGAGACAGAGAGACAGAGACAGAGAGAGAGAGAGAGAGAGAGAGAGAGAGAGAGAGAGAACCCCAAGCAGGCTCCATGCTCAGTGCAGAGCTTGACATGAAGCTTTATCTCATGACCCTGGGATCATGACCTGACCCAAAATCAAGCGTCAGATGCCCAACCCACTGGGCCACTCAGGTGCCCCAAATTAGGGTGTAAGAATTTTAATTGCAGAAGTCAGAACAAAACAAACTCACTGTATTCTTTTTTAAGTTTATTTATTTATTTTGAGAGAGACAGACTGAGACTGAGAGACGGGCAGAGAGAGAGAGAAGAAGAATCCATGCTGTTAGTGTAGAGCCAAACACAGGGCTCAAACTCATGAACTGTGAGATCATGACCTAAGCCTAAATCAAGAGTCAGATGCTTAACCAACTGAGCCACTCAGGTGTCCCTTCATTTTTTTATAACTTTAAAAAATTATTATTTTAGAGAGAGTGTGTGCACAGGATGGGGAGAGGGGCACAGGGAGAGAGAGAGAATCTTAAGCAGGCTCCATGCTCAGTGTGGAGCCCAACACAGGGCTCGATCCCAGAACCCTGGGATTATGACCTAAGCTAAAATCAAAAATCAGATGCTCAATGGACTGAGTCACCCAGGCACCCCATTTATTCTTATTAAAAGAAAACATGTCCACTTTCAGATGCTGGGGAACTTTTCATTCATTCAACATTTATTGAACATTAACTTTGTGACAAGGACTGAAGTAGATATTTAACCTGTGTAGCACTCTCCTGGTACCTCTCATGTATAGTTTTAATTTATATATTAAATTAGAGCTAGGTGTGTACATATCTTCCCAGTTCAACATGCTTAAGGGACAGAGTTTACTCATTCATGCTGCAAATATTGATTGAATGACTATTATGTGTCAGACATTCTTCTGGATGCTGGAGGAACCATTGCAAAAGAAATAGACATGATACTGATCATGGAGTAGTGCAATAAGGGAAGAGGATGATAAACAAATAGGCAAAAAGTGAAAAAGACATAAAAGAAACAATCAAGAAATTATGATAAAGGATACCTGAAGGAAATATACTAAGATATGGATATCAGGAAAGGCCTTTCTGAGGAGGTAACATTTAAAAATTGTGACCACATGGTCGCCTGGGTGGCTCAGTCGGTTAAGCGTCCAACTTTGGCTCAGGTCACGATCTCACAGTTTGTGAGTTCGAGCCCTGCGTCTGGCTCTGTGCTGACAGCTCGGAGCCTGGAGCCTGCTTCAGATTCTGTGTCTCCCTCTCTCTCTGCCCCTCCCCCATGCACACTCTGTCTCTGTCTCTCGCTCTCAAAAATAAATAAACATTAAAAAAATTAAAAAAAAAATTGTGACCAGAAGGATGAGAAGAGGCCAGCCATGCAAAGACTAGAAGGGACAGCATTTCCTGCTGGGGGAACAGCAAGTGTGAAAACACTAGAGTAGAAAAAGTGAGTCACACCTGAAGATTATGGTTGAAGCATAGGAAGCAATGGAAGAGTGGTATAAGATGGATGGGAAACCACCAGGGTGGGATCTTATAGTCTTGTATGTTACCATAAAGAGTTTGGACTTTATTTCATTTATTCCAAGGTAGTACACTATTTTAGGTTTCAATCAGGTGCATAAGATGACCCACTGCATATATTTAAAAATATTACCAGAATTGCTATATGGAGAACGATCTATAGTGAGCAGGGGTCGGGGTAAGGGTGCAGGAAAACCAGTTAGAAGGCTATTACATGCATCCAGGGGAGGTAAGATGGTGATGTAGACCAAGATAATGGCTGTCAGTTGAAGACGGACACCTGTAAACTGAGTTTCAGAGGTAGAATTTATAGGACTGATTGATTAAAGAGAAACGACAAGCTACCCTCTAGAGAGGGAGCTGTCAAGAACTGACTCCCCAGCTTCTGGCATGAAGAACTGAGTGGACAGCGGAATCAGATTCTAAAAAGGCTGTAGGAAGAGATGGTCTGAGCAGGTCTACAAATCAAGGGTTCAATTTTAGACATGGATGAATTGCCTGTGAGAAAGCCAAGCAGAGATGTTAGGCAATCAGATACAAGAGTTCAGAACTCAGCAGAAGGGTCTGGGCTGAAAAATTTTAAATTACTAATGAATAAATATTTTCTGAATGAATGTAGACACTGGGTAAAGTGGCAGAGTTATCCTTTACCCTTTAATAGTTGCTTTCTGGGGTGCCTGGGTGGCTCAGTCAGTTAACCCTCCAACTTTCGCTCAGGTCATGATCTCCCAGCTCATGAGTTTGAGCCCCGCATGGGACTCTGAGCTGACAGCTCAGTGCCTGGAGCCTGCTTCAGATTCTGTCTCTCCCTCTCTCTCTGTCCTTCCCCTGTTTGCGCGCGCTCTCTCTCTCTCTCAAAAATAAACATTTAAAAAATTTAATAGTTGCTTCCTGTACTGGCCTTACTCTTCTACTACAGTGATACTCCTCATTTCTATATATATGACCCTTCCTGAAATACTTACAAAATTGCACAGAACACCTACCCAAGGCAAAGGGTACTTGGTGTTCTACATATTCTTAGAAGTAACTAATGAAGGAAAAATCATATAGGTACCATTAACCAGTAAAATTACAGCTTATACTGCTGTAAAAAAAAAGTTGCTATTACACACATATGTGTGTTTTGAATAAGTGAATACAATATATCCATATATTTTAGGTTTTTTACAAGACATAAATTTGGGTGATACTTCCTAGATGACTTATTTTTATTTTTTTATTGGTCTTCTATTTGTTTAACTTAGGTTCAATAATATGTGTCCTTGTACAAAATTTAATTCATCCAGAATTTTAAAAAGCAAAAAAAAAAAAAAAAAAGAAAAAAAGGGAAAGTCCTTTCAAATCCCTTTCTCCAATAGATTACACTTCTAACAGATAATTGTATGTCACTCCAGGATTTTACTTATATGCATATAAATATGCACATATATATTTTACCAAAATGTAACTGTATTCTATGCACTATCATGAAACTTCACTTTTTTATTTTTACTTAACATATATGATGGATATCCTTCCATATCAATGCCTATAATTCTGTTTCATTCTTAGTAACAGCTACATAATATGAATGGTATAGATATTTCATAATTTATTTTTACTTCATGATTGAATATTTAAGTGCACTTCTGAAAGTATGTGCATGTAAATGCCTCTGTGTTTATTCTGAGATGTGCTCAGTTAAAAGGATGCACATTTAATTTTTAGTTAGGCCACACTGCCTCCCCAAATTTTTGTGCCAATTTATACTCTCAGTCAATGTAAACAAGCCAATTCATTTACTTCTGATTTGTCTCCAAAAATCTTAGTTCATAATGTAGTAAAGAAACACAGAATCATGTTCACAGCAATATTTCATTTTCCTTAATAGAAAGGTCTCATATTATAATGTATTTCATATGACTCACATAAGTACCTAAATGCTCACTGAAAAAGTCAACTTACTTCTTTAAATTTATTTTACTTAAATGGACTGGTTTCATCACAGTATTTTATATCATCTTTACCCTATATCCAACAGGGTTAAATCTTGTTCTTTAAGAACAGATATTTCTTGATATCTCACTCTTTAGCCAAAGATTAAGAAATTAATATATTTAATTCTTAGATAAATGTGAGATTTAGCTGAATCTAGTATAGCTATGTAAGCTCACAACAGGTCTTTCAGAGACAAATTCATAAAGCAATTCTTTGAGAGCTCTTGAGAATAAGCAAAAGTAGGCAGATTTGAGGGGAAGTAGAATGGAGTCAAAATTTGGAGAAAGGGATTAGCATGGATGGAGTGAGTTTCCTGTTTTTGTTGCTTTGGCATGAAGACAGGTCATGGTTATGGCATAGCGCAAGGAAGCTAAAGCTCTAATAGCCCTCAGCTTCTCATGCAGGAGGAACAAGAGGAAGAAGCCAGTAGCGACTAGCAAGCAGGGTGGTGGAGGGGAAAGATATTTGAGTAAAGAAGTCCAAAAAAGGAATATTTAAATTCTGTACTTGGATTCTTCCCACATCTCTACAGATCCCTGAACCACATATATAGAAAGCTAAGGCTAAAGCTAAACAAATTAAACTAAAATTTGAATGATTGCCTATCACAAGCAAGAGAGAAATTATATTTTTAGTCCAACAAAGTTTATCCTCTACTAAAACTAAAACATTAACACCCTTCAGAGGAATATAACAGAATGCAGTCTCTACAAGAAAACATTTATAGTATCCAGGACACAATTCAAAATTTCTTAGCATATAAGGAAGAAGGAGGGGCGCCTGGGTGGCTCAGTCAGTTAGTTGAGCATCTGACTTTGGCTCAAGTCATGATCTCAGGGTTCGTGAGTTTAAACTCCATGTTGGGCTTCTGCTCTCAACACAGAGCCTGTTTTAGATGGATCCTCTGTACTCCTCTCTCTGCCCCTCCCCTACTTGCTCTTTCTCTCTCTCTAAATAAATAAACATGAAAAAAAATAAGGAATTATCAAAATTATGCATTCTCAAGGGTAAAGATCATTTAGAGGCCAAACCTGAGATGAAGCACATAATGGAGCTAGTAGACCAGGACTTTAAAGTAGCTACTGTATGTAATAAGGTAAAGGAAAACATGCTGGCAATGAATGGGAAGAAAGTACATCTTAGCAGAGAAATAGAAAATATAAAAAAGAGCCAAGCGGAAAATTTACTACTAAGAATTCACTGGGTGAGCCTAATAGAAGAATGGAAATAACAAAGGTAAAACACAGTGAACCTGAAAATAGAGCAATAGAAATGATCAAATATGAATTAAGAGAGAGAAAAAGAATTGAAATAAAATAAACAAAGTCTCAGACACCTTTGGGACAATATAGGAATAGAAAGAATGAATATTATTAAAAGAACAAACTTTAACTCAGATGATGAAACCAGACAATATCAAAAAGTCTCATATGTAGGTAGTTGGAGTCCAGAGAGGAGAGAGAGAGAAGAGAACCAAAAAATATTTGAGGAGATAAGAACCAAATTTTTTCCAAATTTGATGAAAAACATAAATTTACAGATTCAGTAAGCTCAGCCAATCTCAAACAGGATAAATATGAAAAGTACGTAAAAAGTTCAGAGTCAAACTTCTAAACCAAAGATAAGTAAAAAACCTTGAAAAATCAGTGCCCCTCACTCCCCAAAAGGAGAAACAACAACCATATTACAAAAAAGGAACAATGACTTGAATAGCTATAGACTTCTCATCAGAAATCATGGAGGCTAGGCGCTCCAAGCTGGTTCCATCAGTTAAGCCTCCAATTCTAGTTCTCTACCTGGGTCATGATCTCAAGGTTTGTGGGACAGAGCCCTACCTTGGGCTCTGCGCTATAAGCACAGAGCCTCTCTCCCCTTTCTCTCTGCCCCTCCTCTGCTCATGTGCACTTCCTCTCTTTCTCTCAAAATAAAGAAATTAAGTGTAAAAAAAAAAAAAAGAGGGGCTCCTGGGTGGCTCAGTCAGTCAGGTGTTTGACTTCAGCTCAGGGCATGATCTCACAGCTGGTGGGTTTGAGCCCTGCATCAGGGCTCTGTGCTGACAGCTCAGAGCCTGGAGCCTGCTTCGCATTCTGTGTCTCCCTCTCCCTTTGCCCCTCCCCACTCACCCTCTGTCTCTCTGTCTCTCTCTCTCAAAAATAAACATTAAAAAAAAAATCATGGAGGCTGGAATAAAATGGAATAAAATCTTTGAAATACTATAAGAACAAAACCAGCTCAGAATTCTATATCATTCAAAAATACATGATAAATAAGTACATTTTCAGATACAGGGAAAGGAAGAGAAATCGCTGCAAGAGATATGCATTACAAGAAGTGCTAACTGAAGTTTTTTGGGTCGAAGTGAAAAGATCCTATGGGGCCACTCATTTCTTTAGGAAAAAATTAATAGCACTGAATATGGTAAATGTCCACGTAAACAGAAATGACTTTTTCCCCCTTAGTTTCTTTAAAATATATAATGAATGTTTAATGAAAAATTATAACTTTGTCTTATGGAGTTAATATTGTATGATATTTAATACAAACAAAACCTATAACATAAACAATGGCATAGGAAGATCTGAATGGTCTAACACGGTTGCAAAGTTTCTATATCTTATGAAATGATATACTAGTAACTGTGACTACACTGGGGAAAGTTAAGAGGTATGCTATAATTCTCACAGCAACCACTAAAAAATGAAAGTAAATACAGATCTAAAAATGAAAGGATATTCTAAAGAATATTCAAGGATTCAAAAGGCAACAGATAAGGGGGAACAGAGCAATAAATAAGAGGGGACAAATAAAAGACAAATGATATGTTAGAGAACACAAATTCAAACATATCAATAATTACACTAATGTTATTGGACTAACCCCTTCAATTAAAAGACAGAGATGAGCAAAATGGATAAAGGAACAAGATCCAAAAATAGTCTTTCTACAAGGGCATACTTTAGCTATTTAATTTTTTTTAAATGTCTTAAGTTTTTATTTAAATTCTAGTTAGTTAACATCCAGTATAATATTAGTTTCAGGAGTAGAATTTAGTGATTCATCACCTATATAGAACACCCAGTGCTCATCACAAGTGCCTCCTTAATACCCATCACCCATTTAGCCCATCTCCCCACCCTCAAGCAACCCTCAGTTTGTTCTTTATAGTTCAGAGTCTGTTTGCCTCTCTCTCCCTTTTTTCCCCTGTGTTCATCTATGTTTTGTTTCTTAAATTCCACATATGAGTGAAATCATATGGTATTTGTCTTTCTCTGACTTATTTTGCTTAGCATAATACACGCTGACTTCATCCACATTGTTGCAAATGGCAAGATTTCATTCTTTTCTATGGTTGAGTAATATTCCATTGTGTATATATACCACATCTTTTTCATCCATTCATCAGTTAATGGACATTTGGGCTCTTTCCATAATTTGGCTCTTGTTTATGATGCTGCTATAAACATTGGGGTGCATGTGCCCCTTTGATTCAGTAGTTTTGTATTCTTTGGGTGAATACCTAGTAGTGCAATTGCTGGGTCATAGGGTAGTTCTATTATTACTTATTTATTTGTTTTTAATGTTTATTTATTTTTGAGAGAGCAAGTGTGCACGCAAGCGGAAGAGGGGCAGAGAGAGAGAGGGAGACTGAGGATTCAAAGCAGGCTCTGCACTGACAACAGAGAGCCCAAAGTGGAGCTCAAACCCACGAACTGTGAGATCATGACCTGAGCTGAAGTTGGATGCTTAACCAACTGAGCAACTCAGGCACACCCTCCCTTTTTTATGTTTATTGGTTATTTTTAACTTTTTGAGGAACCTTCATACTGTTTTCCAGAGTGGCTGTACAGTTTCCATGCCCACCAACAGTGTAAGAGGGTTCCCCTTTCTCTGCATTGTCACCAACATCTGTTGTTTCCTGTGTTGTTTAGTTTAGCCATTCTAACAGGTGTGAGGTGGTATCTCATTATAGTTTTGATTTGTATTTCCCTGTTGATGAGTGATGTTGAGCATATTTTCATGTATCTGTTAGCTAGTTAAGATTTTATTATTTTTAAGTAATCTCTACACCCAACATGAGGCTAGAATTTACAACATGGAGATCAGGAGTCACACACCCCACCGACTGAGCCAGCCAGGCACTCTGACAAGGGCACACTTTAAATTTAAAGAAACAGAAAGTAAATGGGCAAAAAGGGATATTCCATGCAAACACTAAATATGAGACTGGAATGGCCACTTTAGTATCAGATAAAATATACTTCAAAGAAGAAAAAAAGAATATTACCAGCAAGAGAGAGATATTTCATAATGGTAAAGGGATCAATAAATCAAGAAGTTTTTAATGATTATCAATGTGTATATATATATATATATGCCTTATAAAGAGCCTCAAAAATGCATGAAGCAAAAATGGGTCACAATTAAAGGGAGAAAAATAATAATAAATATTTTAACACTGTTCCCTGAGCCACTGATAGAACTGGGGGGAAAAAACATTAAAGACAATCTGAATAATGATTTTTTATGTTTATAAAACATTACACTTGAAAACGGTAGAATATACATTTTTTTTTCTTTTTTTAATGTTTATTCATTTTTGAGAGAGAGAGTGTGAGTGGAGGAGGGGCAGAGAGAGAGGAAGACAGAGGCTCCATGCTGTCAGTGCACAGCCCAATTTGGGGCTTGAACCCAAGAACTGTGAGATCATGACCTGGGCTGAAGTCGGACACTTAACTGACTGAGCCAGCCAAATGCCCATACGTACATTTTTTTCAAGTGCACTTGGTACATCCACCAACACAGACTGAATGCTGGGCCATAAAATAAGCCTCAATCAATTTTAAAAGACTGAAATCATGCAGAGTATCTTCTCTGACCACAACAGAATTAAATAGAAATCAAAACCACTAGGACATCTAGAAAAATGAAAATATTTATAAGTTTGAACACATTCCTGAGTAATCAAGGGTGAAAAAATAAATCATAAAAGAAATTAGGACACATTTTCATAGGAATAAAATAAAAATACAACATATCAAAATCATTTGTTTAATGCAGATAAACAGTTCTTACAGGGAAATTTATACCTTTAATTTTTTATATTAGGGAAAAAATCTAAAATCAGTTATATACACAGAGAAAAGTAAATACAAAGTCCCAGAAGAAAGCAAATAACAAAGATAAAAGCATAAATCAAGAAAAAAAGAAAAACAATAGAGAATATATCAACAAAGCCAAAAACTAGCTCTTTGAAAAGATGAACAAAATTAATAAGTTCTTAGCTAGACTAATCAAGAAAAAAGGAAACAAAACACAAATCACCAATATCAGGAATGAAAGAATTGCTATCACTACAGATTAAACACACATTGAAAGATGAGAGAACATTAACTTTGTACCAACAAATGTGACAAATTAAATAAAATGGGTATTTCATTTCAAATGATTTCTATTCTCTGAAAAATACAACTTAACAAGATTAACAAAAGATGAAACACAAAAAGGTAGTGTTTCCTTTTTAAAAACATTTTTAAGTTTATTTATTTATTTTGAGAGAGAGAATTTCATACACATGAATGACAGAGGGGCAGAGAGAGACAGGGAGAGAGGGAATCACAAGCAGGCTCTTCACTGTCAGCACAGAGTCCGACACAGGCCTGGAACTCACGAACTGAGCAGTGAGATTGTGATCTGAGCAGAAATAGAGTCCCACGCTTAACCAACTGAGCCACACAGGAGTCCCAAGTGTTTCCATTTTTAACTGAAAAATCTATTAAAGAAACTGAATTCATTCTCAAACTTCCCAAAAATAAAACTCCAACTATAAGAGGCTTAATTCAAAGAATAAATTATTCCAGTATTACACACCTTTCAGAAAACAGAAGGAATGAACACCTCCTAAGTCATCTTACTGGGTCAGATAATACCAAAACTTGACAAACACAAGAAAGAGAGAAAGAGAGAAAGAGAGAAAGAGAGAAAGAAAGAAAGAAAGAAAGAAAGAAAGAAAGAAAGAAAAAGAAAAAGGAAGGAAGGAAGGAAGGAAGGAAGGAAGGAAGGAAGGAAGGAAGGGAAAGAAAGAAAGGGAGGAAAGGAAGGAAAAGAAAAAAAGATGAGAAAATTACATACAAATATCTTGCATGAACACAGATGTAAAAATATTACATTAGATGTAAAACATTAACAAGTTGAATCCAGCAACATATAAAAAGATAATAATCATATCTAAGTGGTATTTACTCAAGAAATGGAATGTTGTTCCAACATTCAAAAATCAATCAATGTAGGGGTGTCTGGGTGGCTCAGTTGGTTAATCGTCCAACTTTGGCTCATGGTCTCACAGCTGGTGGGTTCAAACCCGCATCAGGCTCTGTGCTGACAGCTCAGAGCCTGGAGCCTGCTTTGGATTCTGTGTCTCCCTCTCTCTTGGCCCCTTCCCCGTTTGTGATCTCTCTTTCTCTCTGTCTCAAAAATAAATAAACATTAAAAAAAAAAACCAGGGGCACCTGGGTGGCTCAGTCTGTTAAGTGTCCAACTTTGGCTCAGGTCATGATCTCACAGCTTGTGGGTTCGAGCCCTGCATAGGGTTCTGTGCTGACAGCTCAGAGCCTGGAGCCTCCAGTTTCTGTGTCTCCCTCTCTCTCTGCCCCTCTCCTGCTTGTGCTCTGTCTCTCCAAAATAAATAAACTTTAAAAAAAATTTTAAATAAATAAATAATCAATCAAGGTAATTCACCAACTAGTAGGATAAAGAGAAAACCTTATATTCAACAGATTAAAAAAAAGAATTTGACAAAATTCAACAACTACTCATGATAAAATTCTGAGCAAACCAGGAATAGAAAGGAACTTCCTCAATTAGATAAAGCATTTATGAAAAATCTTTGGCTACCATAATACTTAATGGTGAAATATTGAACACTTGCCCCCTACAATTGGAAATAAAGCAAGGATGCCTGCTCTCAACATTTCTATTCCATATTGTGCTGTAAGTCTTTGCCATTGTGATAAAGCAAGAAAAAATATTAAATGTAAGTTTGGAAGAAAGAGATTGACTCTTTTTTCAGATCATATGACTGTTTACATGGAAAATCCCAAGAAATCTTCCAAACTTTAAAACTACAATATAAAGATAATCTATTATTGGTGAAAAGATAGATATACAGATCAAAGGAATGAAATGGAGTTCCAGATGAGGTGCATTGATTTTATCTTACTTTTTTACAAAGATGCCAAGATAATTCAATGAAAAAAGTAGGTCTTTTCAACAAATGGTATATTGGATATTCGAATAGAGAAAAATAAACCTAGATACTTACCTTATACCATTCACAAAAAACTAACTTGAGTGGATCACAGACCTAAATTTAAAAGCTAAAACTATAAAAGAAGAAACCGTGAGAGAAAATTCTATAACCTGGGGTAAGCAAAGCTTCTCAAACATAATACAAAAGACATAAAACAAAAAAATAATTTACCCTCATCAAAATTTAAAACTTTGTTCTTCAAAAGACACTGTTAAAAGGAATGGGCGAACCACAGAACAGAAGAAAATGTCTGCTATAGATACATCTGATATAGGACTTGTACATAGATTTTTACAACATGATGATAATGAGACATCCAAACCAATTAAAAAGTGCAAACAATTTGAACACACTCCACAAGTGATAACATACAAATAGAAGCACATTAAAAAAACACTCAACATGATTAGTCTTCAAGGAAATGCAAGTTGAAGCCACAATGAGATAATGGTTCACCCCCATTAGAATAGATAATATTAAAGACTGACAATATTAAATGTTCGTGAGCCTATGGAACAACTGAAACTCCCATACATTGCTAGTGAACATGTAAAATGGTGCAAATACTTTGCTAAACAGTTTGTCAGTTCCTTAAAACATACATCCACTACAGAACCCAATCAATGTACTCACAAGTAGTACAGAAATAAAAGAGAAACAACGTATATTCATACAAGGACTTGCACACAAACATACACAGAACTCTTATTCACAGTAGCCAAAAATTGGAAACAGCTCAAAGATCCATCAACAGGTTAAGTGGATAATAATGTGATATACCCATTCAATGGAAAATACTACTCAACAATGGAAAGGAATGAACTACTGAATATACACAACAACATAAATCAATCTCAAACTCATTATGCTGAGTGAAAGAAGGCTGATACAAAAAGCCCACATTGAACAATTCCATACAATTCCAAATAGAATTAATCTATAGTGAGAGAAAGGAGATCAGTTGTTCTTTGGGGCCTGGGACACAGGGAGGGGAATGAATGCAAAGGAACAAAAGGAATCTTTTGAGGGTGATGGAAATATTCTGGATCTTCCTGGTGATTTCAAGACTGTATACAATCATCAAAATTCACTGAATCATATACTCTAAATGGATGCAGTCTATATTAGTTAACTATACTTTAATAAAATTGATAAAAATAAAGCCAGATACATTATGTTTATCACTATAAAATTTTAAGGTGTTTAGATCAATGTGGATACTGGTCTTTTGTTTTTTATCCTGATTAAATTATCTTGAGGTACTTGATAAAAACCTTAAACGACAATGGGGGAAATGGAAATTATTCCATTTCCTTAACTGCATATAGTTGCTTATCTAAATTTAGATTACTTAATACCTTGGGGGATTCTGGGGATTTACAGTTTCTGTGTAAAATTTTTGTATTATTTTAGATGTAAAACAAACTCTACTAACATTATAAACAGAAAACAAAATCTTCCAACACAAAAATTGATTTAAGTTTCTTGTCTTGGTTTTCTAAAACCCCCCAAGTTTCATGATCTCACGATTCAGTTCATGAGATTGAGCCCCGTGTCCGGTTCTGTGCTGCCAGCACAGAGCCTGCTTGGGATTCTCTCTCTCTCTCTCTCTCTCTCTCTCTCTCTCTCTCTCTCTCACTCTCTCTCTCCCTCTGCCCCTCCCTCTCTCTCTCTTTCTCTCTCAAAATATAAACAAATATTAAATAAATAAACAAATAATGAAAAAATACCCCCCCCAGTAAACTTTTGAATAGGAGACTATTCAGTCATTATATAGACAAAAAGGAGAAAAAAGTTCAAAGTAAATTTGATCAAACACTCTAGGGAACACTTACAGTAGGACATTTCAAGAGAACAATAGATAAAATACTGATTAATTTATAAATGCATTATAGAATGAAAATGGATAGCATACTTCAGAGAAGAGGCAAAACTGAATCAGGCAGATGGCAGTTGAAATATATCTAAACTACAGATTAAATTTTCATTATTTATCCCTTTGCTCACCTAAATAGAATACAGAATATCATAACTACAAATATGAACATAAACTACTTCCAACTCATCATTTATTACACACACAGTAAATCTTCTTGATGGGTGGTAAAAATTAGTACGAATAAGCTATTTGTGAACCCAAGAGTCATAGATTTTGAAGCACACAATGTAAGAGGCAAAGGATAATGCTTATGCTCTCAAAATTAAAAGGTCCTTTGGGGGTACATGTGTGGCTCAGCAGGTTAAGCATCTGACTCTTGATCTCAGCTCAGGTCTTGAACTCGGAGTCATGAGTTCAAGCCCTGCATTGTAGAAATAAATAAATAAATAAAAATAAAAGTTCCTTTCCACAGAGCCACAAGGAGCATCATGACAATTCAAACCTATTTAATTTTTAGTTGAATAAAAGTAGAGGCATCAGAGATCACTAACTGTGATTCACAATGCACCAAAATGCAGACAGCATGGCTAAGATCTTCCCAATACTTTAGTCTTTGGTGGTAGAGAATAGGTGTTTGGGAGATGCATTTCACCTTAAACACCTTAATTACTAACTATCTTACTCAGGCTGCCGTTAACCTTAGGAAGGTATCCTTTAGGGCTTCGATGGAGATGTAGAATATGTCCTTCTTTTTAAGAGAAGAAGCCAAATGTAAAATCTTTTTCTCTATTATATGACATTTTCCAAATCAAAATACTAGGTCTGTTATTAACCTACTGGGTGTCTATGTTATTTGTAGGTACTAAGTTGGGGACTTGAGACAATAAGGCTCAGTTGACAACTTGCAATTCGTTATTAGATCTGATGGACTATTTTAAATATTTTCCAAAATAGACCCAACTATGGCTAGAAATAGGAACCCAAGAGAATTATGTCTCAGAGAATAATTCATGACCTACAACAATTACAGGAGATCCAGCAGAGAAGTTAAGACAATATTCTTGGGTGCCTGGGTTGCTCAGTCAGTTAAGCGCCAGACTCTAGATTTCTACTCAGGACATGATCTCACAGCTGGTGGGATCAAGCCTGGAGTAAGGCTCGGTGCTGACATCTTGGAACCTGCTTGGGATTCTCTCTCTCCCCCTCTCTCTCTGCCCCACCTCTTCTCTTTGTGCACACACACATACACACACACTCTCTCTCTCCTCTCTCTCTCCTCTCTCTCTCTCAAAATAAATAAATAAACATTTTTTAAAGTTTATTTCTTTTCAGGGAAAGAGAGCTCAAGCACAGGAGCTGGGGAGGGGCAGAGAGGAGAGGGGAGAAAATCTCAAGCAGGCTCTGCAATGTCAGTGCAGAGCCCAACTCAGGGCTCAAACTCAGGAGATCATGGCCTGAGCCAAAATCAAGAGTGGAGTGCTTAACCAACTAAGCCACCCAGGAGCCCCTAAAAAGACAACATTTTTAATCACAATCATCAATGGAAAGAATAAGACAATAGTAGAAGCTGAGAGCACAAACGGATGTTTCTGGAGTGGAAACTATACAGAGTTTAGGAACTATACAGTGGAGTAGATGATTAAAAGAAATAGATATAGTTCTAACATCTCACTTCACAACTATGAGGAAATAGGAAAATTAAGAGGAAATAAGCTACAGAGCTTCAACATACTTGTAAAAACCAAAAGGATTTTTAGGAGAAAACCCCAACATTTTCCCCGGGTAAACACTCAAGTTGCTCAGGTGTTCTAAGGCAAGATAACCTAATAATTATTATTAAAACGTGTAGGATGCAATTTATTATTATTTTAACTTCCTGACCCTCTTCTCATTATATAATGTCCCTATTTATATCTATTAGGTTTCTTGTCTTAAGGTCTACTATAAGTGATATTTGTATAGCAAATACTGTATACAGTTTCTTTTTGATAAGTATTTGCATAGTATAATCTCTTTCCATCCTTTTACTTTCAACCTTTTTAAAAAATTTTTAAATGTTTATTATTTATTTTTGAGAGAGAGACAGAGAGAGACAGAGTGCAAGCAGGGGAGGTGCAGAGAGAGAGGGTGACACAGAATCTGAAGCAGGCTCCAGGCTCTGAGCTGTCAGCATAGGGCCCAACGTGGGGCTTGAACCCACAAACTGTGAGATCATGACCTGAGCCAAAGTCAGACACTTACCCAACTGAGCCACCCAGGTGCCCCTCAACCTTTCTTTATCCTTTTAATAAAGGTATGTCTCTGATAAATGACGTATGGTTGTTTAATTTCTAACCAGTCTGACCATCTTCATTAACTGGAATGTTTAGCCTGTTTACATTTAATGTAACTACTGATATACTTCAATTTAAATCTGTCATTTTACCACTTTTTTTTTAATCCCATCTGTTCTTGTCTTTTTCCCCCTTTCTGGCCTTTTCATAGATTAATTAAGTATATTTTTATCCTATTATGACCCCATTAATAACTTTCTGGTCTCATATTCTTTTAATATTTTATTTTATTTTTTTTTTAATTTTTTTAACGTTTATTTACTTTTGAGACAGAGAGAGACAGAGCATGAACGCGGGAAGGTCAGAGAGAGAGAGGGAGACACAGAATCTGAAATAGGCTCCAGGCTCTGAGCTGTCAGCACAGAGCCCAACGCGGGGCTCGAACTCAGGAACCGCGAGATCATGACCTGCGCCGAAGTCGGACGCTTAACCGACTGAGCCACCCAGGCGCCCCAATTCTTTTAATATTTTAAATGGATTAACCTAGAAGATATAAATGCATCCTTGACTTCTGGAATGATATAATGGCCTTAGATTCTTTTAATTCTATTAAATTTCAATTCTATTAAATCCATTAATTCTATTTACCTTTCTCTAGATATAAGAACACATTATTGTTCTCATATACTTGAATTCGTTTTATATTTTAAATCCTACTATATTTTAGTTTTGTTATATTCAGTAAATATTTACCTCCATTGCTTCCTTCTTTGTTCCCTCCCTCCCTTCCTTCCCTTCCTTCCCTTCCTTCCTATATTTCTCATGCTTCTACTTAGAAGTATTTTATGTATACCTAAAGAAATTACTATTTACCTCAGTGAAGATCTGCTTGGGATATATTTCCTCAGTTTGGGTTCATTTGAAAATATTTTCATTTACTTTCCTTTTTGAAGAATATTTTTTGCTGAGCATAAAATTCTAAGTTTGCAGATGTTTTCTTTAAGCCCTTTAAAGATGTCATTTCATTGTCTTCTGGCTTCCAATTTTTTTTTTTGAGAGTTCAGTTGTCAGTCTTGCTATTGCTCATTTAAAGGTAATAAGTCTTAAAAATATAAAATAAAATAAAGGTAATAAGTCTTAGGGTACCTGGGTGGCTCATTCAGTTAAGTGTCCAACTTCAGCTCAGGTCATGATCTCTCAGATCATAGGTTTGAGCCCAGCATTGGGCTCTGTGCTGACATCTCAGAGCCAGGAGTTGGCTTTGGATTCTGTGTCTCCCTCTCTCTCTGCCCCTCCCCTGCTCACATTCTCTCTCTCTCTCTCTCTCTCTCTCTCTCTCTCTCTCTCTCTCAAAAATAAATAAACATTAAAAAAATAAAAAATAAAGGTAATAAGTCTTTTATTTTCTGGCTGTCAAAAAAAATTATTAAAAAAACTAATAAAATCAATACAGCTATGGCATACTTTATTTCAAAAAAAAGAAAGCAAAAATACAAAATGAGAAATGTAAAAAAAAAACATTATGGTTCCTACTACATTAAAATAATGAGAAATATAATGAATAACTTAAGCCTATATATTACATTATAAATGCACAAATTTATTGAAAAAAAAAAATTTGCAAAACTATACAACTAGAAGTTTAAAATTTGTAAGTTTTAAACCTACTGCAGATACTGAATTTGTAATTAAAAACATTTTCATGAAAATAACTCTAATCTAATAAGGCTTAATTCTGAATTCTCTCAAATATTTATGGGATAAAAAAATGATTTAAACAAACTTTCCAAAGAATTGAAAAAGAGGTAAAACTTCTCCACTTACTATAAGAGGCCAGCATAGCCTTGATACCAAACCCTGACAAAAAGATTAGAAGAATGGAAAATTACAAACCAATTTCTATCATAAACACAGATTTTTAAAATTCTAAGCAAAATATTGGGAAACAAAATCCAATGATATAAAGAAGGATAATATATCACAACCAACCAGGATTTATTCCAAGAATGTAATATTGGTTTATAATTAATAAATCAACCAATATAATTCATGATTTGAATAAAATAAAAGGATATCATATGATCACTTAAACAGAAAAATATATGATAAATTTAATACCCATTCATAATTTTTTAAAAATCCCTTAGTTAAATTAGAAAGGGAAGGAAGCTTCCTTAACCTGACAAAAGACCTCTGGAACAAAATGTATCTCATATTAAATATAAAAAACTTTCTGTCTGAGACAGGATTAAGACAAGACTATTATCACTTCAATTCAGCAATGCCACCAAACCATAAAACAAGGAAACAATATGATTAGAAAGTTAAAACATAAATAAATAAAACTAAGAGTATTAGAAATGGCAAACAGTGTCTATAGAAAATATAAAATAATATAAACATGTGACATTTCAAAATAAAATTTAGCAAGGACCCTGGATATAAACATAATACAAAAATTAGTTTTATATCTATATACCTGCAACAAAAACAATTATAAAATGAAATTTTTTAAATGCCATTTAAAATTATATCAAAATATCAAATATTTAGTGAAGTTGTACAAAAATATCTCTATATACACACATAAACACGTATAAACAGTGAGAAAAAAATAAATAGAAAGATATATCATGTTAGTAGACCAGATGTTTATGTACATATTATCATTGTGTTAATAAATCCCTTATTTTTTACACAGTAAATAAAAATCCAAGTAAAAGTTTGTCAAAATGGGAATATACCTCATAGTTTCTACAGATTCAATGTAACACCAATTAAAATATGAGCAGAGTTTTCTGGGGTAGAAATTAACACGGTGATTCACAATTTACGTAGAAATGCAAAGGGCCGAAAATAACTAAATTAATCAGGAGGCAAAAGAACAAGCTAGAAAAACTTACACAATTGTATATCAGTGCGTATCAACACAGAATGGTATCGGCACAAGAATATAGGACTACACCACTAAAACAGAATGAAAGTCTAGAAATAGGTACAACTATACAGTCATTTGGTTTATGACAAAGGCGGCACTACAGAATAGCAAGAAAAGTATGGTCTTTTTATTAAGTGGTGCTGTGTATGTAGAAAATTCAGCTGGATTTTTACATGGAAAAAATTAATCTCAGCTCCAACATTACACCATACACAAAAATACAACTTCAGATGGATTAAGATTCTTAATGTGTATGTTAAAACAAGAAAGCTGCTGGAACTATGGCAACCACTAATCGAATATGGCTATTTAAACTGAAGCTCAAATTAAATTTAGGAACATTAAAAATTCAGTCCTACAGTTTCACTAGCCACATTTCAAGTGCTCAGTAGTCATATGTCCTATATATGCAGATATAGAAAATTTCCAACATACAGAAAGTCTCATTGGACAGCAATGTTCTAGAAGATAATATAGGAACATATCTTCATGACCTTGAAGTAGGCTACATTTTTGTTAAAAGGATAGAAAGAGTACCAAGTAAAAAAGAAAATGCATTAGATTTCGTTAGATCTCATTAAAATTAGGAGTTCCTGTTAATCAAAAGACATCATTAAGAAACATAGAGTAGCTCTATATACTCCTATGGAGTGATCGCAAGTTTATATATCTATCTATATCTATAGATAGATATACATCTATATACATGTTTATTTTTGAGAGAGAAAGAAGGAGTGGGGAAGGGGCAGAGACAGAGGGAGAGACAGAATCCCAAGCAGTTTCTGCTCTGCACTATCATCTCAGAGCATCATGCAGGCTCAAAACCACAAGATCATGACATGAACAGAAGTCAAATACTTAACCGACTGAGCCACCCAGGCACCCCACAAGTATATGTTTTTCAGTGAATAAACCAAAGTGGAGAAGAGTATGTTTTCGTATGTTATAATTTATCCTAACAAGATATACACACATAACACATTTGCTTATATTTATATATATATATATTTAAAATATATATATGTTTATATGTATAAATACATATAAATGTGTCTATATATATAATATATATACACTTATATATGCATTTAAAAAGGAATAATAAAAGGATAAATCATAAAATTTGATTACATATAAGAAGAAAATAAGACTTGGGGCACCTGGGTGGCTCAGTCGGTTGAGCGTCCGACTTCTGCTCAGGTCATGATCTCATGGCTTGTGGGTTCGAGCCCCACGTTGGGCTCTGTGCTGACAGCTCTGGGCCTGGAACCTGCTTCGGATTCTGTCTCCTTCTCTCTCTGCCCCTCCCCCACTTGTGCTCTGTCTCTCTCTGTCTCTCAAAAATAAATAAACGTAAAAATGATTTTTTTTTAAAAAAGAAGAAAGACTAGAGTGGAGGAACAGGCATAGTAAATACTAGACTTCTCTAAATATATTTTCTTTTATGAATTTTAGAACCATTGTAACATTTCACATAGCTATAAAAGAAAATGAAATTTTAAAAAACAAGCCTGAGTTTTTAAAGTTTTTTTTAATTCTAGTTAGCTAACATACAGTGTAATATTACTTTCAGGCCTAAATTTGAAAGTAACTCAAAACAAATGAACCTTACTCTGTATGTGCTTGGCAGCTTACCTACACAGAGATGAACTACTCCAAGATATTTTAAATGTTTATTTATTTTGAGAGAGAAAATGCGTGCGAGGAAGGGGCAGAAAGAGAGAGAGAGAGAGAAAATCTCAGAGAGAGAGCAAATCTCATGCTGTCCGCACAGAGCCAGACTCGGAACTTGATCTCACAAACGGTGAGATCATGACCTGAGCTGAAATCAAGAGCTGGATGTTTAACCAAATGAGCCACTCAGGCACCCGCTAAAATACTTTTTTTTTTTTAAGTTTATTTTTTATTTATTTTTGAGAGAGAGAGAGAGTAAGAGGGAGAGGGAAAGCATGGGAGAGGGAGACAGAATCCCGAGCATGTTCTGCACTGTCAACACAGAGCACAATGTGGGGCTCAATCCTATGACCCTGGGATCATGACCTGAGCCAAAACCAAGAGTCCCACGCCCGACAAACTGAGCCACCCAGGTGCCCCCCCATCCCAAAACTTTAAAACACAATAATTTATATGTGCCTAGTGGGATATACCCTCCAAGTGAAAATAATGACAAAAATATTAAACTGATACTGTAATCATATTGTTGGTTTAGTGCTGGTATTGTTTTCTGTTTTTTGAGTAGTGTGGGGTAACAAATGAGTAATTATGTTGATATAAATGAAAACTGGGATTTTTATTGTGGAAGAAAGGAGACACAAATGTAAAATTGATGTAATTAAGTAAAAGCCTTAGAGTGATGAATTGGAATTAGACAGATTAGTATAAACTTGTGATGCCTTGGGGCACCTGGGTGGCTCAGTAGGTTAAGTGTCCGGCTTCGGCTCTGGTCATGATCTCCCGGTTTGTGGGTTTGTGAGTTTGAGCCCCGCGTCAGGCTCTGTGCTGACAGCTCGGAGCCTGGAGCCTGCTTCAGATTCTGTGTCTCCCTCTCTCTCTGCTCCTCCCCCACTCACACTCCATATCTGTCTCTCAATAATAAATAAACGTTAAAAAAATTAAAAAAAAAACTTGTTATGCCTTTTATATTTTTTTAAAAAATGGACATCCCTTAGCTCAGTAACTAAAAGTACCTAAAACACTGACTCAACACTGTAGCAATAAGCACACCTGTTGTCAAGATTCTATCTCTAAATATCACCACGCACAAAAAATACTGAAGGATCCTTGACAAATGCTTAATTCCAGGTCTGAGACAAGAAGTTTACAAGATGAACCTGGATATATGTAATACCAAACAGCAGACATTCTCTTCAAAATGAATGAAAAAGCCATCCAGTTTTCCCAACAGCATTTGTTGAAGAGACTTGTCTTTTTCCCATTGTATATTCTTGCCTCCTTTGTCATAGATTAATTTATCATATAAGCATGGGCTTATTTCTGAGCTCTCTATTCTGTTCCATTAATCTGTGTGTCTATTTTTGTGCCAGTACTACATACTGTTTTGATTGCTACAGCTTTGTAGTATATCTTGCAATCCGGGATTGGAACACTAGCAGCTTTGTTCTTCTTTCTTGATGAGTCTGGCTAAAGGTTTATCAATTTTGTCTATCTTTTCAAAGGTCCAGCTTCTGGTTTCATTGATTTTTTTTTCTACAATAAAGATAGAAACTGAACCACTTTCTTAACCATACACAAAAATAAACTCAAAATGAATTAAAGACCTAAATGTGAAACCTGAAAGCATAAAATTCCTATAAGAAAACATAGGCAGTAATTACTTTGACATCAGCTCTACAAACATTTTTTTAGATGTATCGCCTCAGGCAAGGAAAAAAAAAAGCAAAAAGAAACTACTGGGACTATACCAAAACAAAAAGCTTTTGCACAGCAAAGGAAACCATCAACAAAATGACAAGGCAACCTACTAAATGGGAGAAGACAGCTGCAAATGACATAGTCAATAAGGGGTTAATATCCAAAATACATAAACAACTCATACAACTCAACACCCCACAATAATAATTTGATTTAATGGGCAGAGGGGGAGTGCCTGGCTGGCTCAGTCAAGGGAGCATACAATTCTTGATCTTGGGGTTGTGAGTTCAAGTCCCACGTTGGGTGTAAAAATAAATAAACTTAAAATAAAAATAAAGTAAATAAATAAACCAATAAATAAAAATGGGCAGAGGACCTTAATAGACATTTTCCCAAAGACACAAATGACCAACAGACACATGAAAAAGATGTTCAACATCACTGATCATCAGGGAAATTACAAATCAAAATTACACTGAGATATCACCTTATACCTGTCAGAATAGATAGAATTAAAAGACAAGAAATAACAAGTGTTAGTAAGGATGTGGAGAGAAAACAATCCATGTGCACTGCTACTGGGAATGAAAATAGGTGCAGCCACTATGGAAAACAGTATGGAAGGTTCTCAAAAAATTAAAAATATAAATATCATATGGGGCACCTAGGTGGCTCAGTCAGTTAAGCTTCGACTTCTGCTCAGGTCATAATCTTGCATCCGGCTCTGTGCTAACAGCTCAGAGCCTGGAGCTTGCTTTAGATTATGTGTCTCCATCTCTCTCTGCCCCTCCCACTCATGTGCTCTCTCTCTCTCTGTCAAAAATAAATAAACATTAAAAAATTTTTTAAATAAATAAATAAATATTGTATGATCCAGTAATTATACTACTGGGAATTTACCCCAAGAAAATGAAAGCACTGCGGCACTTGGGCTCATCAGTTAAGCATCTGGCTCTTGATTTCAGCTAAGGTGATAGTCATGATATTGAGGCCCGCGTTGGGCTCCATGCTGATAGTGTGGAGCCTTCTTGGTATTGTCTCTGTCCCTCTCTCTTTGCCCTTCCCCTGCTTGCATGCACGGGGAATGTGCATCTCAAAATAAATAAACTTAAAAAAAAAGAAAATGAAAACACTAATTCAAAAAGATATATGCAACCCTATGTTTATTGCAGCATTATTTACAATTCTTTACAATAGCCAGGATATGGAAGCAACCCAAATAACCATCTATAGATACACAGATAAAGATGTCATATATACTCAGCCATAAAAAAGAATGACATCTTGCCATTTGCAACAGCATGGATGGACCTGGAGGTATAATGTTAAGTGAAATAAGTAAAAGAAAGACAAATAACATATGATTTCACTCATATGTGGAATTTAAGAAACAAAAGAAATGAACAAAGGGAAAAAGAGACAAACAAAAAACCAGACTCTTAAATAAAGAAAACAAACTGGTGGTTTCTGAAGGGGAAGTGGATGGAGAGATGGGTGAAATAGATAATGAGGATTAAGAGGTGTATATTTCCAGTAAGAAAATAAATAAGTCATGGAGATGAAAAGTATAGCATAGGGAATATAGTCATTAAGATGGTAGCAACATTGGTGACAGATGGGGACTACACTTATCATGATGAGCACTGAGTAAGATATAGAATTGTGGAGTCATTATGTTATACACCTGAAATTAACATAATACTGTATGTTAATTGTCCTTCTATAAAAAAATGTTTTTTAAGATCATAAGAGGACACTATAAACAACTTCATACCAAAATTTGAAAGCTTAGATGACATTAACATATTTTTGGAAAAGACAGTTCATAAAAAAAAAGCAAGAAGAGTAAAAATATAAATAATTCTATTACTAATGGAAAAATTTAATTTCATGACTTAAAACTTCCCCACAAAGAAAACTAAGGCACAGAGAATATCGCTAGTGAATTCTACTAAATATTTAAGAAAGAAATATCACCAATCTTAATAAACATGTTCAGAGAATATAAAAGAGGAGAGAGAAAAAATACTTTGAACCTGTTTAATAGGGCCAGCATAACCTTGACATCAAATCCTTATAAGAAAGGAAAATGACAAGCCTATCTTGAGTGGTAAGTATAGATGCAAAACCCCATTATGAAGATGTCTTAACTGGTTGTTTTTATTTTGTATGAACATCATTTTGAGACTAAACAAAACAGCTGTAATCTTTGCTTAAAGATTCTAAAGAATAAGCATAATGTGCATGAATTCAGAGAATACATTTCTGAGGGTGTGCCATTACACTTCTGCTATGAAAACAGTATATATGTAGATGGCAACCAGATGGTTCTAGAACAGCCAAGATTTGGAGATGTGACAGAAAAGTTTTTTTTCTCTTTCTCTGAAGCACAGGAGAGAGAATATGTGATTACATATTCATTCCCAGATTGAAAGACAAGTTCCAGATGAATATATAATGACCTTCTGTGTTTATAGCTTGAGAAGGAAATTGTTATCCTAATTCTCTTCTTTTTCATAAACGCAGAATAAAAGAGACATGTACCTTATTTATATCCTAAACCATTCTCATCTTGTCAGTTAAAGTTGGGAAAAAAGTAAGTAACTACTTTTATGATTTAGTTGTTTTTAAGAATAATCTTTACCAATAAACTCCTTACTTCCCTTAATACTTCAGTCAGAACCCTAGGCTGTGATCCACATTCACTTGACATTCTTCCAAATGTTAATTATTTCTGATATTCCTATTATCCCCATTTGAGAAATGTAAAAGTCTCTTTAAGACTTAATCCATCTTCACTCCAACCCAGCAAAACATATTTAGTCTCTGGAATATAATTGTTTCCCTCTAACTGTAAATATTTAAGGCAACACACATTAATAGATCTTAACATTATCAGACATGTTGTTAAAATTTCCCCATTGATACATTTCCCAGGCATTGCTTTTTCCTACTGTTTCCTCAAGTTATTAAGCTCTTTTCCTTCCCTTTTACTAGTTTGAGGTTTCTCTATTATACAATAAATTCTATTGTACTGTCTACATAGTTTTTTTAATCCAAATGTATTTCATATGTTCTGCAAGCTTCCTTAGTTACAGCACTCTAAAGATTTTCTAAGTCAATTATCAGTTTAAAAGTCAAAATAGATATGAGGAAATATCTAATCAACCTATGGGAAAGTCTGCTAATGGCATATATTTTAATAAATAAAAACACCTAGAATGTCAAAAACATCCTACCACTCTGTAAACAAATGACACTGCACAGGAGAAATATTATATACCCTACATATACATCCTGGCAATGGACAAACTGCTTCAGTTACAGAAGAACAATACACTAACATAACACTGATATGTTCACTATAATTTTCATGTGGAATATTTAATAAAGTCAGTTGTTCACTGTTGTAAATTTTTTGTTACATTAATATTTATTATCTAAAAAATTTGCCAATGCAATGAATTTTAAATGATAGGCAGAAATGTACATCTCCGAGGTAACATGTTGGATACCAACCTAAAAAAAATTAAAGGGCCCATCACAAATCTTACAAAAAACTAACATGAGACACATGTTGTCTACTTGTTGCATAGTACATCAATTTTGTTTATATCTATAAAGTATTATTAATACAAGAAATAAAGATAAAAATGTTTTCCTGAATTTCCTAAACTGACAGATCTTAGTACTGTAAAATATGTTAATACACACTGTAAACTAAAACAAGACAGAAGGACTCGGTATTTAGAGAGTATAATGCTAAGCTAAATAAGTCAGTAAAGACAGATACGAAATAATTTCACGCACATGTGGAATTTAAGAAACAAAACAAATGAGCAAAGGAAAAACACAGAGACAGAGAGGGAGACAGAAACCAAGAAACAGACTTTCAACTATAGAGCACAAACTGATGATTACCAGAGGGAGGTGGGTGGGGGGATGGTCAAATAGGTGATGGGGATTAAGGAGTGCACTTGTCATCATGAGTAATGGATGATGTATGGAATTGTTAAATCGTTATATTGTACACTTGAAACTAATATAACACTGTGTTAACTACACTGGAATTAAAATAAAAACTTAAGTAAAAAAGAAGGGCTTAGTATTTGAAAAAAATATAAATATATATACATCGAGATTCCTTTTTTTAATAAAAAATTTTTTTAACATTTATTCATTTTTGAGAGACAGAGTGTGAACACGAGAGGGGCAGAGAGAGAGGGAGACACAGAATTCAAAGCAGGCTCCAGGCTCTGAGCTGTCAGCACAGAACCCGACGCGGGGCTCCAACCCACAAACCGTGAGATCATGACCTGAGCTGAAGTTAGACACAACTGATTGAAACACCCAGGCGCCCCTAAACGAGATTCTTTATGACTCAGGCACACAGTTAAAATTATTATGAAATTGTACTCTTTTCAAAGGATTTTTGTTTTATAAAATCAAGCAGTAAATATTTTATTTCTAGAATTCTGTAGTCGGTATTACGGCATTCAGCGAACACTATGCCAAGCATTCTGTTCTAAAGAATCAAGATTGGATCGATATGCAATTGGATAGGAAGAAGTCAATAATAAAATGCCTGGGTGAATTACAAATACTCCAGCTTTCTAGAAGTTATTTTATTCATGTTCTTATACATCATACTTTCTTTATATATAAGGAAATATCTAGTACACAAAAATTATTAGCAGGCAATGGACTACCTATAACTTGAAATATCAACATTGATGGAAAAAGATTGTGCAGGTAGACAAATGGGATGGCACAGTATTCCTGCATGTATGAACAGTCTATCTTTGTTACTGTCACTCATATAAGTTTAAAAATTCAGTGGCAAGGGATATTTTCCTCTGTTACTAGCTATATTCCTCCTTTTAAATAATTTTCCAACTTCCAGATCCATTTCTTTCAAGTCTCCTCAAAATGTGTTTCTCAAACAGTACCTGACTGCCAAACATTCAGATTCCCAAACTTCAGTATTCTCATCTCTATTTGTTATAGAAAGCAGTGAAATAAAATAAATGATGCATTTTCTTGATAGGAAGAGAGTTTATACATTGTTTTGATACCTGAAATATTAACATTACAATGCACCAATTTTCTGTCTTAAAATTAACTACATTTTCATTTGTATTTGCTGCAACTTTCACAGTATAAACATGTGTGTCCCTACTAATCACTTTGTCGTCTATAGGAACTGTGATCATATTTAGTGTCAGACACAGTATTGAAGTTTTTCTAGGACCAGAAAATCCCACTGTTAATGTTGTTTCACTACTATATATGAGGAAGAAAATAATCATTGAAATAATATATTTGAAAGAGATCTTTAAACTGCTAAATATATATACACATAAAGTGGAAAAGTAAGTTAAATCTTTGTTGAACTCTTCCATCTACATTAACACCCAATTCATCCATTCACAAATGTATTTATTCTTTCATTCAGCAAGCATTTATGCCATGTGAAACATAAAATATGCAAAATTATAATGCATATAAATCTATTTTATTTTCAGTCAACATCATCATTTGAAGGAGAATAACTAACTTATAACTTACTTTTCCCCTATTACCTGGAATCATAAAACAAGGAATCCTCCATTCCCTTCCCTAATTTCTGCACACCTCCTTTCCTTTTATCAATGATCTCTATGAAAAATCAGAAAGTAATACTGTAAAATTGATGAAGACTGTCCTCACTCTATTCGATAAGTTTTTGAAATGCAAAGGGCCACTATGGATAAATTTAAGTATTTGAATAATTTAACTTTTATTAGATGCATTACTTTCAAATATAACATTTACTTATTTTAAAGTATATTGGCTTCTTGCTTCCGATTCTGTCTCCCTCTCTCTCTGCCCCTCCCCCATTCATGCTCTGTCTCTCTCTGTCTCAAAAATAAATAAACATTAAAAAAAATTAAAAAAAAATAAAGTATATTGGCTTCTAAAATAATAAGAAAATTAAATCCAAGTTGAATGGACTTTGAATGGCAAGTGCACCTTGAATACACAAATGTTTCTGACACAACAATTATTCCTCTTTCAAACAATAAGTAATAAATGGCATTGTTGAATCACTATATTGTACATCTAAAATGAATATGACACTGTATATTAATTACACTGGAATTATAATTTTAAAAACAATTACTACTCTTTCTTCTTTGTGAAATATATCAATAAAATGTAAAATAAAAGGTTGTCAAGTCCTATACCCAATGGTTTTATTTTCTATCAGTACAAACAGGTATTCTGAGACATGCTTATAATTTCCATATACTTAGAAACACTGTGTGGAGCTATCATTAGCTATGTTTCAGAGTGCCATTCTCAAAAAAGACTACTATGCAAAAATGGCATTTATTTAAAAAGTATGACCTAGAAAATATGTTGCCATTTTATTAAATGGTGTATCATTCAGGATCTAATTCAAATGCCATCTCTACCACAATTCCTCTTCTGATTTCCTCCTCCTCCCTTCTCAGATGTTCTCTCACAGTCTCTCTCTCCCTTTGAACATCCATTGCAATTTATTTTTACATTTTTTAGGTTCATTGTCAAATCATGTATTGTAATGGTTTGGGCAAATGCCTCATCTTCCATGATACTATGCTTATGTAATGTACAGACTCTTGCATATTTTTCATTCCCATTTTTGGTATCAGAATGCCTTACCCATATCTGGGATACCTGGGTGGCTCAGTTCATTAAGGGTCTGACTCTTGATCTTGGCTCAAGTCATGATCTCATGGTTTGTGAGATTGAGCCTCACGTCAGGCTTTCTGCGGACAGCACCAAGCTTGCTTGGGATTCTCTCTCTCCCTCTGCCTCTCTCTCTCAAAATAAATAAATAAACTTTTTAAAAAAATGCCTTACACATCTGTTGCTCAAAATGTTTTTTTTTTAATGAAGGGGTTTATGCTTTAAATAATTCCTTGAATAAATTCATAAAAGGAATTAAAGACATCCCCAGTCATTTATTTCCTGTACCAGAAACTTTGGTGCTTTATTTCTAATTTTAGTCCTGTATACTAGATTACTTTTATTGTTCTTTAATAGGCTTAAATTTCTTACCCTTGTTTCCCAGAAATAAACTATAAACTCCTTGAGGCCAAGGACAGTCTTTTAATACTTTTATACTCCCAGAATTCTTAGCATGGGGGTGCTAAGCAGGAGTGTTCAATTCAATGGATTAAATGTTGCTAAAGGCTCATCTAAGAAGCATTTCAGAACATAGCTAGCAGCCATCTCCTGGGCAAGGGAATCAAATCCCTCAAGATTGGCTTACCATGGCATTGACATTTACGTGATCCCCTTTCCTATTCCGAATGTGAATGCAGGATATTGGCAAATTCAGTCCTACCCCAGTAGCCAGATTTCTCAGGTCAGCAGCACTGTATTCCCCGCACAACAGCAAACTGTTATTATCAGAACCAAGTCCTAGAGAGGCCCGATAGAGATAGGTCTGAGAAAGTCTCTCAACTGTAGTGACATCTATCGTGGCTGATGTCATACAAGGATTTGAAGCCATCTTCCTCCCTTGCCTCAGCTCTTCTGAAGAGCGACAGCAGCTTTGAGAACAACAAGCTGGGCTCTGGTTCACCTTGATGCACACAAAGAAAAGTAAGCACCCCAGAAATAAAAAGGAAATAGAGGCCAGGGCAATTACTAAATACAGGTTCTGGGTGGAAAGGTGGCCTCCTCTTTCCCAGGTATCTTCAAAGTCTGGAAGGACCTGAGGGGCAAAGTTGCTCAACAGTATACCTAATGTGACAGAAGAGGAAAGTGAGGGGTCTCCATGGTCTCGAACCACTACCACCACCCTCTGTTTAACTGCATCAGTGGGAAGAATGAAGCGGGCAGTACGAAGTTCTCCCATATTGGCTGAAATTCTGAAGAGGCTAGAGTCAGAAGCCTGAAAAATATGGTAGGAAAGCCAAGCATTAGAGTCACTGTCTGCATCCTCTGCTACCACTTTTGTGACCAAGTGTCCAGTTCTGGCAGAGCGAGGCACAATTTCCACTGGAACAGAGCCATTTCTGGGCAAGGGAAACAGGATGACTGGAGCATTGTCGTTCCTATCTACCACAAATAAGTTCACAGTCACTGCTGCACTTCTGGGAGGAATGCCACCATCCCGGGCTTCCACTTGGAAGTGAAACCCCCTGAGTTGCTCAAAGTCAAAGGAAATTTTGGCAGTGATAGCCCCACTGGATGATTCTACTGCCACCAAGCTAGAGGCTGTCTGCCTTTCAGAGATAATATCCAACAGCTCATAGAAGACAAGGCCATTTTCCCCTAGGTCCGGATCCTGGGCAAAAACACGGCCTAAAGAGGCCCCAGGATCATTGTTTTCAGCCACAAAAAGTTCCTGTTGTGGTTGAGCAAAATTTGGTGAATTGTCGTTCACATCAGCAACAGACACAGTCACTGTCCTGCGGGTGCTTAGTGGGGGTGAGCCACCATCTGAGGCAGTAATCAGGACATGGTATTCACTGACCTGCTCCCGGTCCAGCGGCCCATCAGTCAGCAAGCTGTAGTAGTTGTCAAAAGAAGCCTTCAGCTTAAAAGGGCCTCCACTGGACATGCTACAAAAGACCTTACCATTGGGACCGAGGTCCTCGTCCCTTAGACTGAAGACAGCAATCACTGTGCCAGGGGCTGCGTCCTCAGAAACTGAACTGGATAGAGTCAGGAGGTTCACCTCAGGGGCATGATCATTCACATCAGTCACTTCCACCAGCAGTTTGACAGTACTAGCTAGACCGAAGGTACCCTCATCCCTCGCCTCAATGTATGCTTCCAACAACGTTTCAGGTAGACCGAGTGAAGCAGCTACCCGCACTTCCCCATTTCTAGGGTGCACGTGAAAGTAGTGTCGCAGCTCCACCAGCGTGCTATTGCTTAAGGAGTACCGGATTTCCCCATTGGAGCCTTCATCCGGGTCCGAGGCCTGAACTCGTAATAACAAAGTCCCGTTCGGGGCAGTCTCTGGTACCTTGGCACGGTATACTGTGCGCTCAAATACAGGCGCATTGTCGTTTGTGTCCACCACTATGATGGTAACTTGTGCTTCTCCGGAGCGCGCGGGCTGCCCTCCATCCTTAGCGGTGAGCAGTAGCTGGTGGGTGGCACGCTGCTCCCGATCCAGCGCTTTCTCTAATACCAACTCCGGGTATTCACTGCCGTCGACTCGCGACGCCATGATCAAGCGAAAGTGCTGGCTAGGGCTCAGGGTGTAGGTCAGGACACCGTTGCTTCCCTCGTCCGCATCTAGGGCATTAGGAAGAGTAAAGCGGGCTCCAGGCAACAGGAACTCGGGGATGTGCAGCTGCACGTCGCCGGCAGGGAAGACAGGAGAGTTGTCGTTGATGTCCACGACGTGAACTCGCATCTTGTGTAGCTCCAGCGGGTCCTCCAGCACCAGCTCATAGGTCAAGACGCAGGCAGCTTTAGTCCCGCACAGCCGTTCGCGGTCTGCCGGCTCTCGGACCACCAAGCTACCGCTGGCCAGATCCACCCCGAAGTAGGGCTCGCGGAGGCTGGAAAGTAAGCGAAAGTTCCGCAAGCGTAGAGCGGCCGCTGACAGCCCCAAGTCCGCGGAAACATTACCTACAGCTACGCTCCGCACGGTCTCCTCCAACACTGAGTATTCCAGCTGTCTGGCGGCAGAGCAGCAGGAGACCCACAGACATAGAACAGCCACCCTCCAGCCCACCATCCTCCTCCCTCTTGGCGTCCCCGCTCCACCAGCAGTGACCCAGAACCATGCTCCGGACTCCCGGAGAGCACGAACTGTGGTAAAGAGCAAGAGCCGGCCGCCCGCCGAAGCGGACTCGAGGTGCACAGACCGCCGACGTTCTGCCTCTTGAATATACTGGAATTGCCCCGGGCTGACGGGCTGGAAGCTAAACTCTCGGGACTGGAGGCTTGGCAGCCGTCTGGGAAAGCGGAGCTGGTCGGTGCAGAGGAGCGCAGCGCCGCCTAGGGGTGCAGAGACGAGGTAAACTACTCAGGCTAGGGAGGGGCCATCTCCATGCCCTTCGAGCTGGGCTCTCTCCACAAAGTCCCGGCAGCCGGCGGGGGGCGGGGAACAGCGAGGAAGATGCCGTGAGAAATTAACTCATCTTCCTTTGAACCCTGTTTCTAAGGAAAACGCCCTAAGAAGGCCTCCGTCTTAACTTCCACAACCTCTGACTGAAGACTGCTCGTAATTGAGGCTGAGCTCGTTTGGGCTTCTCTCTCCACTGTTTCACAGGGGAGCGTCCAGTTCCGGGCGCTCGGACCCACGGAACCCCTCCAGTGCCAGCGAAGAGATCGGAACTCCCAGAGAAATCGCGGGGCGGAGGCGGCGAGAGGTGGAATCGCGACCCTGAATGACCACGCCTTCGAAGCTTAAGGAAACCGGAAGCCCCAAGCTAAGGGCTGAAGCATTACATTCTAGATTCCTAGCCTCTCCACTGAGGGTTAAAGTCTCTGTGCACCTTCTTATATATGGGAAGCCAAGATTTCAACAGAGGCGACCAGTGAGGAACAAATTGGGTAATACGGTCTTCCCCAAGCTTCCCTCCCACCCCCCATCCCCTGCTCTAGCTTTTCGAGACACCCAGGTGGGCGAGCGCCAGGCTTATGGTTCGTTCCGCTTTTTTGTGGGTCAGCAATTTCCCTTTCCTCAGGAGCCCCTACTTGCTTTACAAGCGGCCCTTGACGCTCTGGATGAGACAGGTTAGAAACCAGTCAGTACAAGCCCCTGAAACTCAGAAAAACTGACACTCCTCCCCAATGGGACGTGTGAAGTGGAAGTGGAAGAAAGTTACTGAGATACTCTCCAGAGTGTAACCAGAAAACTACTGTGTAAATTTATTCTCTGTAAATATTTAGAAAACAGCATTGAGGCAGGGTAGGAACTAACTGCCCATATGTTGTCCAACTTCGTTTTTAAGCCGGTATTCTGAAGGGAAATTGGGACATTGGTCTGTCCTTGTAAAAACACCTCCGAGCTACAAGAAGTTATCTCCAAATTTGGCCTTGCGCCCAACAACCCGCGGCTTTCCCTGAGGGGGAGGCGAACTGAAAAAGAGTGACTTCAATGACTATTAAACACTAAATTCCTTAAACTTCTTTTAATGTAATTGCAACGTCGAAAGCCCCAGGAACCAAAATTTGAAAGACAAAAGCTAGATACTGATCAAGAATTGAAGCTTTCAGGGCACTGTATTTTCTGTTCAGAAAACTGCCTACAAGTGTTGATAATCACTGAAGCTGAAGGCTGGATACATGGGAGCTAATTACACAATTCTCTTTACTGTATGTTTGAATACACTGTTATAATAGTTTTTAAAACTGATGATTAAAATGGGGGTGGGGGAGGTAAGCTGTTCCAGCATTCTGGTTTTAAGACTGAAAGTGGGATTGGTAAATTCATTATGCCACTAAGAACCAATCACCTCCCCAGAACAATACAAACCCAGCCCTTATCTCTTCCAGGAAAGCAGAATAAGCGCAACATAAGGCAATTTAAATAGTAAATGCCCTTGACTAATTTGTCTTTCTGAGATAAGGAACCAAGAAAATCATTGACACCAAGTCTTGGATAAAATTAAAGCAGGAAATATGTCAGCCCAGTGAAATGTTTAGGTAGAGACATAAATATAGCCATCACTGGGGATCTTCATTAAGATGTGAAATAACCCATAAAAATTAAATTTATTCACCAAATTTCAGAACCAAAACTAATTATCTACTTCAAATGCCAGAGATTAAAATTTGCATTTCCTCGCTTTCATTTAATGCTGCTAACTGCTTTGGGGTGAAAGATTATACTTTTCACTTTTCCAATAGCAGCTGATGAAATACATCTGGAGAGATATACTCAACTTTTGGAATGCCCCTGATTTTGAGACCTACAATCAAGTTCCCAGTTAGACTGAATTTAGGATTTCTGAGCTCTGTCTAGGAGGACAGTGTGTGGGGGTGTGGATTAGCAAGTGGGGAAAAGGAAAAACTTATACTGAAAATCAACATGGAAAATGCTGACAAAAACTCTTCCCCCTTCACACCCCTCTCACACTTTTGGCTTCCCCTTTCCCCCATTTCTCTGTCCAAACTGCCACTAATGATTATTTTCAAAAGATTTAATTTCTGTAAAGAATAAATGAATAGCGCTCACCTAGTAGGATTTGTCCCAACATCAGCCTCCCTATCTTTAGGCATAACTGGGATTTGTGCGAAAGCATTATTTAGGAGATACTTGGGATATTCGAAAACCCCAAAGATGAGGAAGTCACAAGTTCTTCCTTTTGTATAAGATGACTTGTTGAACATTAAATCATAAATTAACAAAATTTCTCCTTAGCAGAAACTTTCAAATATTTCATTTTGCCATTTTATGCCATTTTCCATAGTTTCCCCTAATTCAGGTATTTTCAAGTTTTAATTATGTGCAAGTATAACTTTAAGTGGACTCAATACAAAAACAGTCTTGATTTCTGCTTGGATTCTATTGCCAAAACAATTATTATAAAGCTCTCCCAACCAAACTTGGCCTTAAACTAAATAACTTCAAATTTTTATTTAATAAATAAATTTTGAAATAAATTCAAAAGATTTCTAGCCATAATGCATAAGCTCCTATTAGAGATCTTGCAGCCAAATAGGAAAAAAGTAAATTTGACATACACCAAAGAGTATGTCAGCAAAAGTGATGAAGGATAGAAGCAGAAATGCTCACCTTTAGTCCTGAAAGCTGACCTACAGCCTGCATAGTTTTTAAAAATATCTTTATTTGTTTATGAGAGTGAGAACCAGAGTGTGAGCAGGGGAGGAGCGGGGTGAAAGGGAAACACAGAATCCCAAGCAGGCTCCAGGCTTCACGAGCTGTCAGCACAGAGCCTGACACAGGGCTCGAACTCATGAACTGCAAGATCATGACCTGAGCCAAAGTTGGAAGCTTAACCAACTGAGCCACCCAGGTGCCATGCTTGCATAGGTTTAATAAGGATTAAATATGTGCTGGTTGCTACATCCTTAAAGGGTCTCATGACTGCCTGTATATCTCACCCATAGTTAATATAAAACTGAATGATAAACACCAGAGAAATCTTGTGAAAGCAGTTTTATGAGTAGAAATTCAAAGAAATATTTATGATACTTCCTACATGTTCCCTCCACCTTGAGCACTAAGCATATAACTACAAGCTTCATACAGCAGAAAGTGCAGCTTTTTCTGCACATGGGTCCTGTCCTATGCTACTTAAATAAACTCACTATGTTGCACCATATAACATCTCAAGAAATTCTTGGCCATTGTTCTCGACAACCCCACAACAAAAGGATATGTATGATTTTAAACCAGATTTTCTTTTTTAAAGAATTGTTTTAATGTTTACCTTTGAGAGAAAAAGACAAAGCACAAATGGGGGAGGGGGAGAGGGAGAGGGAGAGGGAGAGAGAAAAGAGAGAGAGAGAGAGAGAGAGAGAGAGAATGGAAGCAGGCTCCAGGCTCTGAGCTGTCAGCACAGAGCCCGACGCAGGGCTCGAACACTAACTGTGAGATCATGACCTGAGCCAAAGTTGGACACTTAACCAGTAAGCTACCCAGGGTGCCCCTAAACCAGATTTCTTCTTAGTGCTTAAGATTATTCCTTGGAAACATGTTATGTGCTTAAGAAACTAAAAGACAGGACATCAGCAGGATCACATCAAGCACATTTTCATCCTGTAAAGCTTAATGAAGTGTTCAAATCAAGTCTAACAGAGTAGGACTTCTTTGAGAGTAGAGATCTGTATCACTCAAATTTTGTGTCTTAAGTATCTAGCTGGGTTCTGGGCACACAAATTAAGCGGCTAAAGCACTCTCAATATACAACAACCTATGTCATCCTTTTTTCTTTTTTTACTTACATCCTTACCAATAACACATTACTACAGAATTTCTTTCTCAATTTTCTATTGCCAAGGAACCAGTTTTTCACATAATACATCACATAATACCATATAAAGTATCTTGGACCTTTCTTTTGTGAATCCTCACTCTAACTCTATGTTGTGTTTACTTACTACTTTATGATTATGTAATAATTTTCCAAAAATTACCTTTTTCTAAAAATTGTTTTCTATTTCATCTTCAAAGTATAGCCCTCAGAACCTAAAGTCATACTCCAGGTTTGTCATATCTTATCCAAAAAGAGGATATCTGGCCCTTTCAATGCAGGCTGGCTGAGTCCAAGGACCCAGAGGGAGTCCCACAGGACCAGTGAAGAGGGTCGTTGGCTTCTCCCAGAATGGAAATCAATCTTCCTGGATGGAAACGCAAACTGAGAGGAAGGGAGAGCAGAGTTTACTGAAGATAGACAGAGCAGAGTCAGAAAGAGAATCTGGGAGACTCAGAAAGGAAAGGAGAGACAGAGTCTTGTCTTTGCTTGGGGCTTGGGGTTTTCGTTGAGGATGGTGGTCTGGTATATGTGTCCCCTCAGGCATCCAAGAATTGGTCAAAACGATGAGTTTTTAGACGTCCTCCATAAGTCACTGAGGCTCTTGAGTCAGTGGTCTTGGAAAACGTTCATGACAACCTCACCTAGTCATTCCTTAGATGTTAATCTGTTGTGCTGGAAGACTCCAAAGAAATCATGAACTCCTTGACCTTTACAAGGAGGACGTACATTAAGGCATGTGTAAGAATAGATCTAGAAAGGGAAACTGAAGGGACCCCATGAAAAAACTGCCTTTTTTGCTTCTTTTCCTGCTTCAGTTCTTGCTAGGACGTAGGCCCCTACCTTCCTTCTGAGTTTCTCAGACTCTCTGTCTGAATCTGCTCTCTCTCTGTATCTTCAATAAACTCTGCTCTCACTTCCTTTTGGTTCATGTTTGATTTCCATCCTGGGAAAAGCCAAGGACCCCCTTTGCTGGTCCTGTGGGACCCCCCTCTGGCTCCTTGAACCCAGCCAGCCTGCATCACTTTTTTTTTTTTTTTTGAGAGAGAGAGAGGGAAAGAGAGAGAGAATGCAAATGGTAAAGGGAGAGAGAGAGAGAATTGGAGCATCGGGCTCTTTCTCACAACCCCAAGATCATGACCCAAGTGCAGACAAAACCAAGAGTCAGAAACTTAACCAACTGAGTCACCCAGGTACCCTTGCATCACTTTCAAACAAAATACTATAAATCAAGGAAAAGAGTCTAAAATTGCATCTAGCTCTTTAACACCCATATCACTTTTTTAATCATGGATTGAAAACTAAAATTCACACCTATTTTTTTTGAGATACTCTTAAGCCACAGATCAGAAAGTCCTAGACTTTTATACTTTTTCTTTTCACTCAAATACGATGAATGTCATTGTGTTAAGAGCTAACCTATCTAGTTCAATCACATAATATATTTTACCTACATTCAAATTTCATATTGCTATGTATTTGGTAAGTAGTAACACCACATCTTCCTCTGAGCTGCAGATGAAAGTTTTCATCAAGTGTAGCTGAAAAGGAAGGCCTGAAACCTTTACCAACAACCCCACCAGACATCAGTTTATTAGACAGTACCTAACCTGAAATAAAAATTAAACCAAGAAGGGCACCTCACTGGCCCAGTTGGTTAAGTGTCTGACTCTTTATTTCTGTTCAGGTCATGATCTCATGGTGGTGAGATTAAGCCCCGCACTGGGCTCTGCACTGACAGCTCAGAGCCTACTTGGGATTTTCCCCCTGCAATTCCCCTGTGTTCTCTCTCCTTCTCAAAATAAACTTTAAAAAAAATCTAACAAGACACTATCAACATTATCCAAAAAAAGACAACATACAAATCTCACATTATGGTTTCAAAACATGCTAAACAAATATCACTAGATCATCATTATGATAGATTCTTAAAATAAATTTGATAAAATTTGACAGCTGTTACAAATGACCATCTTCATTTTAAACAGTAAAACACCAGAATTATCTTCATCAAAAATCATGAGCATAACAAGACATTTCATGTCATAGTATTATTCAATACTGACTTGGATACTCTAAACAACACAAGATAAGAAAGTGTGACTCTGTGTGTGTGTGTGTGTGTGTGTGTGTGTGTGTGTGTGTGTTAGAAAGGAGGATAACATGTATGGTTACAAGATAAGTTTATAGCTTATATAATTTTCTACTCATAAAATCCAAGAAAATTAAAGAAAAAAATAATTAGAACTAAAAAGAGTTCAGTGACATTATTAGCTTTCATCTTTGATGAGATTCTATAAAACATTTGGACTTCAAGCATAATATATATGAAAAGAAGTTACTAAGTGCCATGAAAACTGGACCAAGATGTGAGAGAGTGCTAAGAGTGAATTCTGGCCACTGGAGCTTTGGAAAGTGTGATAATCAATTTCAGTATTGAGCATCAGTACCCCAAGGCCAGTGGGTTTCTTCTAGAGGCTATAGCAGGGCAATATGACTATGTGCACTCTTGTACCACAGTGGAAAAACCTTTACCCCTTTCCACAGAAGACTAACAGTGGGACTGGTCAGATGCCATATGATTCACACACTCTAAGCAGAAACAAAAGTGCTTCACTGAGCCTAAAATAGGGAATGATATTTCCATACAAGATGATAAGCCTAGGACAGGCTGTGTGAACTCCTTATCTCTTGGTAAGGAAGTGTTCCAAGTCCAAGGCCCATTCTTATGTGAATAAGTGAAGGTTGAAAGACTACAAATTAGACTGCCCTTCCCAACACTAAGCATAAAATAAGCTTCAGTAAAGTTAAAAGTATTGATACCATACAAAGTGTGTTCTCTGACCACAATGGAAAGAAATTAGAAATCAATAACAAAATGAAATTTGAAAATTCACAAATATGTGGAAATTAAATCACATATGCTAAAGTAACCAATGGGTCAAAGAAGAGCAAGGAAAATTAGAAAACACTCTGAGACAAATGAAAATGAAGATACAATATATGAGAAAGTTATGGGATGCAACTAAAGCAGTGCTCAGAGGAAAATGTATAGCAGTAATGTTGACACAGAAAAATGAAGAAATGCCTCATATCAATAACCTAACCTCCTACTTTAAGTTTCTGGAAAAATAAGAGCAAACCAAACCCAAAGCAAACAAAAGAAAGAGAGTAAATAGGATTATGGCAGAAATAAATGAAATAAATAATGGAAAAATAGTAGAGAAAGACAATGAAGCTGAAGCCACAAGCTGGTTCTTTGAAAAGATCAACATAATTGACAAACCTTTACCTAGACTGACCAAGAGAAGACAAGAAAATGAAAATTACTAAAACTAGAAATGAAAGAGGAGACATTACTATTGACCTTAAAGAAATAAAAAAAAAAAGAGTTCAGGGGGAATTAAGATGGAAGAGCAGTAGGGGGACCAGGATTGTCCTCATCCCTCAAACACAGCTGTTTTGAGGTTGAGATCACTTGGAACACCCAGGAAATTGATCTGCAGAGCAGCAGAAGGATCTCCACAGTTGGAAGGAGATAGTTTGGCGGGATCAAGTTTTTTGATTCTCTGGTTTACTTTTCTCTCCTTTCATTTTTCTCTTTTTACGGCATAAGGCTTTCACCCTCCCTTATTTTTCTAGGGTTACTTCAACAAATCAAAGCACACCTACCTAAAGGTCCAAACACTCCACCACTACAATCAAGGAAGAGCTCTGCAGAGGACTGACCAGTAGAACAGAGCAGCTAAAATGCAACAACAGAGTGCACGCAACATACAGCAGAAACACTCCCTGGAGTGCCAGGCCCCGGAGAGGGTATGACCCCCTTTTTAATATAGTAGTACTCTCAGGTGCAAGACACATAACAAGCTTTTAAAACACACAGAAGACATGAGACGCCTGGGTGGCACAGTCGGTTAAGCGTCCAACTTCAGCCAGGTCACGATCTCGCAGTCCGTGGTTTCGAGCCTCGCGTCAGGCTCTGGGCTGATGGCTCAGAGCCTGGAGCCTGTTTCCGATTCTGTGTCTCCCTCTCTCTCTGCCCCTCCCCCGTTCATGCTCTGTCTCTCTCTGTCCCAAAAATAAATAAACGTTGAAAAAAAAATAAAACACACAAAAGACAAAAACCTAGTCAAAATGACAAGATGGAGGAATTCCCCTCAAAAGAAAGGTCAAAAAGAAATCACAGCCAGTGGGGTGCCTGGGTGGCTCAGTCAGTTAAGCGTCTAACTTTGGCTCAGGTCACGAGCTCATGGTCTGTGAGTTCGAGCCCCATGTTGGGCTCTGTGCTGACAGCTCAGAGCCTGGAGCCTGCTTCAAATTCTGGGTCTCCCTCTCTCTCTGACCCTCCCCCATTCATGCTCTGCCTCTCTCTGTCTCAAAAATAAATAAACATTGAAAAAAAATTTTTTTAATATAAACAAAATTAAAAAAAGAAATCACAGCCCGAGAATTGCTCAAAACAGATATAAATAATATATCTGAACAAGAATTTAGAAAAACAGTCATAAGACTAATACCTGGGCTGAAAAAAGTATAGAAGACACCAGAGAAACTCTTGCTGCAGAGATCAAAGACCTAAGAACTAGTCAGGATGAATTTCAAAATGCTACAACCGAGATGCAAAATAAACTAGATACAGTGACAGCAAGGATGGAAGAAGCAGACAGCAGAATAGCTGAAATAGAAGATAAAATTATGGAAAATAATGAAGCTGAAACAAAGATGGAAAAGAAATTACTAGATCATGAGGGGACAATTAGAGAACTAAGTGATTCCATGAAATGAAACCATATCCATATCATAGGAGTGTCAGAAGAAGAGCAAGAGAAAAGGGCAGAAGGTTTATTTTAACAAATTATAGATGAGAACTTCCTTAATCTGAGGAAGGAAACAGACATCCAAGTCCAAGAGGCAGAGAAAACTCCATTCAAAATCAACAAAAACCAGTTAATCACTGTGACATATCATGGTGAAACCGGCAAAATACAAAGATAAAGAGAGAATTCTGAAAGAAGCTAGGGTAAAATGTCCTTAAGCTACAAGGGTAGACACATAAGGTTAGTAGCAGACCTATCCACTGAAACTTGGCAGGCCAGAAGGAAGTGGCAGGAAATATTCAATGTTCTGAATATGAAAAATATGCAGCCAAGAATCCTTTATCAAGCAAGACTATCATTTGGAATAGAAGGAGAGAGAAAGACTTTCCAGGACAAACAAAAACTAAAGGAGTTCATGATCACGAAACCAGCCCTGCAAGAGGTCCTAAGGGGGACTCTGTGAGTGGAAAGCATCAAAGACTACAAAGGACCAGAGGACATCACCACAAACATGGAATCTACAGATAACACAATGGCACTAAATCCATATCTTTCAATAATCAATCTGAATGTAAACGGGCTAAATGCCCCAATCAAAAGATATAGGGTATCAGAACGGATTAAAAAAAAAAAGACCATCTATATGCTGCCTACAAGAGACTCATTTTAGATCTGAGGACACCAGCAGATTGAAAGTTAGGGGATGGAGAACCATCTATTATGCTAATGGACATCAAAAGAAAGCTGGAGTAGCCATACTTATATCAGACAAACTGGATTTTAAAACAACGACTGTAATAAGAGATGAAGAAGGGCATTATATCATAATTAAGGGGTCTATTTATTAAGAAAAGCTAGGAGGAAGATGTCAGAGTAGGAGGATGCTGGGCTTACCTCATCCTGCTGATCGCTTAGATTCCACCCACATCTGCCTAAACAATCCAGAAAACCACCAGAAGACTAGCAGAAAGGACTAGAGGCAAGCACAGACAAGAGGCCCACGGAAGAGCGTAGGAAGGGCAGAGAGGCGATGCGTGCTACAAGGACCAGGGAGAGGGAGCCACGGCGGTAGGGGAGCAGCCCGCCTGCCCAGCAAGGCAGAGCCCCCGAAGTCTGGTTCGCAAAAGCTGAGGGCCGGACTCTGTGAGTTCTGACAGCCAGCAGGACTTAACATCTGGAATGTTAAAAGTCAACGGCTCTGCTCTTGGAGAGCGGGGAGGGTGAGAGGACACCGGGAGGAGAGTTGTTGAACCCCGGAAGACAGAGCTCAGCTCAGTGGGGGGAACAAAGGTGCTGGCAGGTGCCATTTCCCTCTCCCATCCCACAGCCAAAATTCCAAAGGGAACCAGTTCCCATCACTGAACTTGCTTGCACCACACAAATGCCTAATGCTGTGTTTCTTTGGATTCATCCCTCCGAGGGGTCGGCCTCCCTCCGGGGGCTGCAGGGCCCCTCCCCCAGGGGACCACCGCCGGCAAAACTAGCTAAGCCTGCTCCTCCCATCTCTGTGCACCTTGCAGATCCACCCTGGCTAATATGCCAGATCCCATCAAAGCAGCACCACAAACCTGGCAGTGTGCAAGTAGCCCAGACAGGGGTCACACCACTCCACAGTGAGTCCTGCCCCTGGGAGAGGGGAAGATAAGGTACACACCAGTCTGACTGTGGCCCCAGTGGTGGGCTGGGGGCAGACATCAGGTCTGACTGCAGCCCAGCCCACCAACACAAGTTACTCTGGACAGCACAGAGGAAGTGCCCTGCAGTTCTGCACCACCCCAGAAACTATTCAAAATGACCAAACGGAAGAATTCTCAAAAGAAACTCCAGGAAGTAGCGACCGCTAACGAATTGATCAAAAATGATTTAAGCAATATAACAGAGCAAGAATTTAGAATAATAGTCATAAAATTAATTGCTGGGCTTGAGAAAAGTATAGAGGACACCAGAGAATCTATTGCTACAGAGATCAAGGGACTAAGAAATAGTCACGAGGAGCTAAAAAATGCTATAAATGTGGTGCAAAATAAAATGGAGGCGGCCATAGCACAGATTGAAGAGACAGAGGAGAGAATAGGTGAATTAGAAGATAAAATTATGGAAAAAGAGGAAGCTGAGAAAAAGAGAGATAAAAAAATCCAGGAGTATAAGGGGAGAATTAGAGAACTAAGTGATGCAATCAAATGGAACAATATCCGTACAATAGGAATTCCAGAAGAAGAAGAGAGAGAAAGGGGCTGAAGGTGTACTTGAACAAATCATAGCTGAGAAGTTCCCTGATCTGGGGAAGGAATAAGGCATTGAAATCCAAGAGGCACAGAGAATTCCCTTCAGATGTAACTTAAATCAATCTTTTGCATGACATATCATAGTGAAACTGGCAAAATACAAGAATAAAGAGAAAATTCTGAAAGCAGTGAGGGATAAACAGGCTCTAACTTACAAAGGTAGACCTATAAGAGTAGTGGCAGACCTATCTACTGAAACTTGGCAGGCCAGAAAGGAATGACAGGAAATCTTCAATGTGATGAACAGAAAAAATATGCAGCCGACAATCCTTTATCCAGCAAGTCTGTCAACCAGAATAGAAGGAGAGATAAAGGTTTTCCCAAACAAACAAAAACTGAAGGAATTCATCACCACTAAACCAGCCCTACAAGAGATCCTAAGGGGGATTCTGTGAGTGAAATGTTGCAAGGACCACAAAGTACCAGAGACATCACTACAAGCATGAAACCTACAGACATCACAATGACTCTAAACCCATATCTTTCTATAATAACACTGAATGTAAATGGACTAAATGCTCCAACCAAAAGACAGAGGGTATCAAAATGGATAAAAAAACAAGACCCATCTATTTTCTGTCTATAAGAGACTCATTTTAGACCTGAGGACACCTTCAGATTGAAAGTGAGGGGATGGAGAACTATCTATCATGCTACTGGAAGTCAAAAGAAAGCTGGAGTAGCCATGCTTATATCAGACAAACTAGACTTTAAAGGCTGTAACAAGAGATGAAGAGGGGCATTATATAATAATTACAGGGTCTATCCATCAGGAAGAGCTAACAATTATAAATGTCCATGCGCCGAATACAGGAGCCCCCAAATATATAAACAATTAATCACAAACATAAGCAAGCTTATCGATAAGAATGTGGTGATTGCAGGGGACTTTAATACCCCACTTTCAGCAATAGACAGATCATCTAGACACAGGATCAATAAAGAAACAAGGGCCTTGAATGATACATTGGATCAGATGGACAGGACAGATACATTTAGAACTCTGCATCCAAAAGCAACAGAATATACTTTCTTCTCGAGTGCACATGGAACATTCTTCAAGATAGATCACATACTGAGTCACAAAACAGCCTTTCATAAGTATAAAAGAATTGAGATCATACCATGCACACTTTCAGATCACAATGCTATGAAACTTGAAATCAACCACAGGAAAAAGTCTGGAAAACCTCCAAAAGCATGGAGGTTAAAGAACACCCCACTAAAGAATGAATGGGTCAACCAGGCAATCAGAGAAGAAATTTAAAAATATATGTAAACAAATGAAAATGAAAATACAACAATCCAAATGCTTTGGGAAGCAGCGAAGGCAGTCCTGAGAGGAAAATACATTGCAATCCAGGCCTATCTCAAGAAACAAGAAAAATCCCAAATACAAAATCTAACAGCACACCTAAAAGAAATAGAAGCAGAACAGCAAAGACACACCAAACCCAGCAGAAGAGGAGAAATAATAAAGATCAGAGCAGAAGTAAACAACATAGAATCTGAAAAAAAACTGTAAAGCAGATCAATGAAACCAAGAGTTGTTTTTTTTTCTTTAAATAAACAGAATTTATAAACCTCTAGCCAGGTTTCTCAAAAAGAAAAGGGAGATGACCCAAATAGATAAAATCATAAATGAAAATGGAATTATTACAACCAATCCTTCAGAAATACAAGCAATTATCAGGGAATACTATGAAAACTATATGCCAACAAACTGGACAACCTAGAAGAAATGGACAAATTCCTAAGCACCCACACACTTCCAAAACTCAAACAGGAAGAAATAGAAAACTTGAGCAGACCCATAGCCAGCAAAGAAATTGAATCAGTTATCAAAAATCTCCCAACGAATAAGAGTCCAGGACCAGATGGCTTCCCAGGGGAATTCTACTAGACATTTAAAGCAGAGATAATACCTATCCTTCTCAACTGTTCCAAAAAATAGAAGGGGAAGGAAAACTTCCAGACTCATTCTATGAAGCCAGCATTACTTTGATTCCTAAACCAGATGGAGACCCAGCAAAAAAAGAGAACTACAGGCCAACATCCCTGATGAATATGGATGCAAAAATTCTCAATATGATACTAGCAAATCAAATTCAACAGCATATAAAAAGAATTATTCACCATGATCAAGTGGGATTCATTCCTGGGCTGCAGGGCTGGTTCAACATTCGCAAATCAATCAATGTGATACATCACATTAATAAAAGAAAAGATAAGAACCATATCATCCTGTCAATCGATGCAGAAAAAGCATTTAACAAAATTCAGCATCCTTTCTTAATAAAAACCCTCGAGAAAGTAGGGATAGAAGGAACAAACTTAAACATCATAAAAGCCATTTATGAAAAGCCCACAGTTAATATCATCCTCAATGGGGAAAAACGGAGAGCTTTCCCCCTGAGATCAGGAACACGACAGGGATGTCCACTCCCATTGCTGTTGTTTAACATAGTGTTGGAAGTGCTAGCATCAGCAATCAGACAACAAAAGGAAATCAAAGGCATCAAAATTGGCAAAGATGAAGTCAAGCTTTCACTTTTTGCAGATGACATATTATACATAGAAAACTGGGTAGACTCCACCAAAAGTCTGCTAGAACTGATACATGACTTCAGCAAAGTTGCAGGACACCAAATCAATGTAGAGAAATCAGTTGCATCCTTATGCACTAATAATGAAGCAACAGAAAGAAATAAAGAAACTGATCCCATTCACAACTGCACCAAGAAGCATAATACCTAGGAATAAACCTAACCAAAGATGTAAAAGATCTGTATTCTGAAAACTATAGAAAGCTTATGAAGGAAATTGAAGAAGATATAAAAGAATGGAAAAACATTCCATGCTCATGGATTGGAAGAATAAATATTGTTAAAATGTCAATACTACCCAAAGCTATCTACACATTCAATGCAATCCCAATCAAAATTGCGTCAGCATTCTTCTCGAAGCTAGAACAAGCAATCCTAAAATTTGTATGGAACCACAAAAGGCCCCGAATAACCAAAGTAATTTTGAAGAAGAAGACCAAAGCGGGAGGCATCACAATCCCAGACTTTAGCCTCTACTACAAGGCTGTAATCATCAAGACAACATGGTATTGGCACAAAAACAGACACATAGACCAATGGAATAGAATAGACACCCCAGAATTAGACCCACAAAAATATGGCCAACTAATCTTTGACAAAGCAGGAAAGAATATCCAATGGAAAAAAAAACAGTCTCTTTAACAATGGTGCTGGGAGAACTGGACAGCAACATGCAGAAGGATGAAACTAGACCACTTTCTTACACCATTCACAAAAATAAACTCAAAATGGATAAAGGACCTGAATGTGAGACAGGAAACAATCAAAACCCTAGAAGAGAATGCAGGAAAAAAAACCTCTCTGACTTCAGGTGTAGCAATTTCTTACTTGACACATCCCCAAAGGCAAGGGAATTAAAAGCAAAAATGAACTATTGGGACCTCATGAAGATAAAAAGCTTCTGCACAGCAAAGGAAACAATCAACAAAACTAAAAGGCAACCAATGGAATGGGAAAAGATATTTGCAAATGACATATCAGACAAAGGGCTAGTATCCAAAATCTATAAAGAACTCACCAAACTCCACACCCCAAAAACAAATAATCCAGTGAAGAAATGGGCACAAAACACGAATAGACACTTCTCTAAAGAAGACATACAGATGGCCAACAAGCACATGAAAATATGCTCAACGTTGCTTCTCATCAGGGCAATACAAATCAAAACCACACTGAGATACCACCTCACACCAGTCAGAATGGCGAAAATGAACAAATCAGGAGACTATAGATGCTGGCAAGGATCTGGAGAAACGGGAACCCTCTTGCACTGTTGGTGGGAATGCAAATTGGTGCAGCTACTCTGGAAAACAGTGTGGAGGTTCCTCAAAAAATTAAAAATAGATCTACCCTATGACCCAGCAATAGCACTGCTAGGAATTTACCCAAGGGATACAGGAGTGCTGATGCATAGGGGCACTTGTACCCGCAATGTTTATAGCAGCGCTTTCAACAATAGCCAAATTATGGAAAGAGCCTAAATGTCCATCAACTGATGAATGGATAAAGAAATTGTGGTATATATACACAGTGGAATACTACATGGCAATGAGAAAGAATGAAATATGGCCTTTTGTAGCAATGTGGATGGAACTGGAGAGTGTTATGCTAAGTGAAATAAGTCATACAGAGAAAGACGGATACCATATGTTTTCACTCTTATGTGGTTCCTGGGAAACTTAACAGAAGACCATGGGGGAAGACAAGGAAAAAAAAAGAGGTTAGAGAGGGAAGGAGCCAAAACATAAGAGCCTCTTAAAAACTGAGAACAAACTGAGGGTTGATGGGGGGTGGGAGGGAGGGGAGGGTGGGTGATGGGCATTGAGGAGGGAACCTGTTGGGATGAGCACTGGATGTTGTATGGAAACCAACTTGACATTAAATTTCATATTTAAAAAAATAAATTAAAAAAAATAAATGTTGATGTTACCCAAAGCAATCTATGCATTCAATGCAATCCTTATCAAAATAACATCAGCATTCTTTGCAGAGCTAGAACAAACAATCCTAAAATTTGTATGGAATCACAAAAGAATAGCCAAATAGCCAAAGGAATGTTGAAAAAGAAAACCAAAGAAGGAAGCATCACAATTCTGGACCTTAACCTGTATTACCTGTCATCATCAAGACAGTATGGTATTGGGACAAAAACAAACACAGATCTGTGGAACAGAATAGAACCCAGAAATGGACCCACAAATATATGGCCGACTAATCTTCAATAAAGCAGGGAAGAATGTCCAATGGAAAAAAGACAGTCTCTTTAGCAAGTGGCGCTAGGAGAACTGTACAGTGATATGCAGAAGAATGAAACTGGACCGCTTTCTTACACCATACACAAAAATAAATTTAAAGGGATGAAAGACCTAAATGTGAGACAGGAAACCATCAATATCCTGCAGGAGAAGACAGGCAGCAACCACTTTGACGCTGACCACAGCAACTTCTTACTTGACATGTCTCTGGAGGCAAGGGAAATAAAAGCAAAAATGAACTATTGAGACCTCATCAAAATAGAAAGCTTCTGCACAGAGAAGGAAACAATCAACAAAACTAAAAGGCAACTGACAGAATGGGAGACGATATTTGCAAATGACATACCAGACAAAGGGTTAGTATCCAAAATCTACAAAGAACTTATCAAACTTAACACCCAAAAAACAAATAATTTAGTGAAGCAATGGGCAAAATACATGAATAGGCATTTCTCCAAAGAAGACATCCAGATGGCTAACAGACATGAAAAAAATGTTCAACATCACTCATCATCACTCATCATCAGGGAAATACAAATCAAAACCAAGATGATGAGATACTACCTCACCTGTCAGAATGGCTAAAATTGACAACTCAGGCAACAAGAGATGTTGGCAAGGATGTGGAGAAAGGGGAATGCTTATGCACTGCTGGTGGGAGTACAAACTGGTACAGCCACTCTAGAAAAATGAATGGAGGTTCCTCAAAATATTAAAAATTGAACTACCCTATGGCCCAGCAATTACACTACTATGTATTTATCCAAAGGATACAAAAGTGCTGATCCACAGGGAACATGCACCCCAATGTTTACAGCAGCACCATAGACAATAGCCAAAGTATGGAAAGAGTTCAAATGTCCATGGACTGATGAATGGATAAAGAAGATGTGGTATATATATTCAATGGAATATTACTTGGCTACCAAAAGAATGAAATCAAGCCATTTGCAACAACTTGGATGGAACTAGAGTGTGTTATGCTAAGCGAAATAAGTCAGTCAGAGAAAGACAATTATCATATGATTTCACTCATATGTGGAATTTAAGATAGAAAACAAGGGCACCTGGGTGGCTCAGTCATTTGAGTGTCTGACTTCGGTTCAGGTCATGATCTCACGGTACATGAGTTCAAGCCCCACGTCAGGCTTGCTGCTGTCAGCCTGTCAGTGCAGAGCCCACTTCAGATCCTCTGCCCCCCTCTCCACCTCTCCCCCACTTGTATTCTCCCCAAAATAAATAAATATAAAAAATAAATAAGACACAAAAACGATAAACATAAGGGAAGGGAAGCAAAAATAATATAAAAACAGAGAGGGAGGCAAACCATAAAAGACTCTTAAATATGGAGAACAAACTGAGGATTGCTGGCAGTGTGTTGGGTGGGGGTAAGAGCTAAGGGGGTGAGGGGCATTAAGGAGGACACTGGTTGGGATGAGCACTGGGTGTTATATGTAAATGAAGAATCACTAAGTTCTATTCCTGAAAAAATATTTTTTTAATTTAAAACAAAGAAATCAATGTGAAAATGGATGTGGCGGTTAGAATGATACCTAAAAGCCAAGAAATACCAAAAATAGCTACCAGCCTCCAGAAACTGGAAGAGCAAGGAATAACACTTCTCTAGAAGGTTAGGAGGGACTATGACCCTGCAGATGTCTTGAGTTTGAATTTCTTAACTCTGGAACTTTGAGAGAATAAATTTCTGTTATCTTAAGCTAAAACATAAAAAATAAAAAAAATAAAGGTTTTAAAATTAAAAAAAAAAAAGAACTTGCCAAACTCAACACAAAACAAACAATCCAGTGAAGAAATGGGCAGAAGATATGAACAGACACTTTTCCAAAGAAGACATCCAGATGAATAACAGACACATGAAAAGATTCTCAACATCATTTATCATCAGGGAAATTACAAATCAAAACCACAATGAGATATCACCTCACAGCTATCAGAGTGGCTAAAATTAACAACACAAGAAACAAGAGGTGTTGTCGAGGATGCAGAGAAAGAGGAATCCTCTTGCACTGTTGGTGGGAATGCAAACTGGTGCAGCCACTTTGGAAAACAGTATAGAGGTTCCTCAAAAAAATTAAAAATAGAACTACCCTACAACATAGCAATTGCATTGCAAGGAATTTATCCAAAGGATACAAAAATGCTGATTCAAAGGGGCACATACACCCCCAATGTTTATAGCAGTGCTATCAACAATAGCCAAACTATGGAAAGAACCCAAATGTCCATCAACTAATGAATGGATAAAGCAGATGTGGTACACATACACAATGAAATACTACTCAGCAATGAAAAAGAATGAAATATTGCCATTTTCAACAACGTGAATGAAACTGGAGGGCATTATGCTGAGCAAAATAAGTCAGTCAGAGAAAGATACCATATGATTTCACTCATATGTGGAATTTGAGAAACTCAACAGATGAACATAGGAGAAGGGAAGAAAAAATAAGAAAAAAACAGAGAGAGACACAAACCATAAAAGACTCTTAAGTACAGAGAACAAACTGAGGGTTTCTAGAAGGGTGTGGGTGGGTGAGAGGGTGCGTTTAATAGGTGATGGGCATTAAGAAGGGCACTTTTCAGGATGAGCACTGGGTGTCATACATAACAGATGAGTAATTGGGTTCTACTCCTGAAGCAAAGACTACACTGTATGTTAACTAACTTGAATACAAACTTTAAAAATCCATCAATTAGAGTTTACACACTAACCATTCTAAAAATGAACCAACAAAAAATGAAATAAGAAAACAATTCCATTTATAATAGCATCAAAAACTCAAAATACTAAGGAATAAATGTAACAAAATCAGTATAAAATGCATACTCTGAAAACTACAAAACATTGTTGAAAGGGACTAAAGAACTAAGTAAATGGGGGGAAAATCCCACGTTCATGGATCAGAAGACTTTATATAGTTAAGATGGTGATGGCAATACTGCCCAAATTGATCTACAAATTGATCCCTATCAAAAGTAAGCTGGCTTCCTTGCAGAAATTGATAAACTGATCCTAAAAGTCACATGGGAATGCAAGTCACACAGAACAGCCAACACAGTCTTGAAAAAAAGAACAAAGTTGGAGTACTAATAGTTCCTGATTTTAAAACTTGCCACAAAATTACAATAATGAAAACAATGTGGTACTGGGATAAGGATAGACATATAAATCAATGGAATAGAATCAAAATCCAGGAATGAACTCCCACATTTATTGATCAATTGATTTTCAACAATGGTTCCCAAACATTTCAACAGGGAAAGGATAGTTCTTTTCAATAAATGATGCCAGGATAACTGGATATCTACTTGCAGAAGAATAAAGTTGGATCACTACCTCACACCTGCTACAAAAATTAACTCAAAATGTATCAAAATGATGCCAGCAAAATGTCAGAATAGGAATTCCCAGCCCTTATTCCCACACAAAAATAACCGTTAACAATGATATATAAGCCAAAATTCATTTTTGAGGATTCCAGAATCCAGTTAAGAAGCTGGAGTACCCCAGGTGAACACAAGGCTGAAAGAGCTGCACTGAAATCAGTAGGAAGGATCATTTTAACTTTGCTCACATCAGCCCCTCACCCATACTGGTACACCTCAGCACCCGGAAAGAATACTCTCACTACTTCACCTTCAAGGGGAAAGAGAAGAGTATAACATGGGTCTCAGGGCTGTCTAAAGGACTAGTTTCTGTATTGCCTCAATCAGAGAACTGATGGAACTGGCATTGTTTGGATGCCTGGGGGCTATAGAGAACAAAAATAGCAAGGGGTCAGCTTGCTCCTTCAGGAAGGAGGGAGAGAAGTGAGGGTGTGTTTAGCCTTTTGGGTTTTCGGAAAGCTATCTAAGGAATTGCTATCTGCTACCTGACTAGGGGTGCTGACAGGAAACCAGCACACTTGGATGCCTACTGGCCACTGAGAACAGAAGAGCTTACTGCTGTAGAACCAGAAAACTGAAATGCTGCCGACAGACACTAGAGGGAGCAACAAAGATAATTTAAATAACCCAGTCAAAAGGAGCAACGACAACAAAAAATAGAGAAAGGTATGAAGAAAACCTTTGGGACATCTGGAATTTATGGGACATCTTTAAAAAGAAACAATCATTGGAGTCACAGAAGGAGAAGAGGGAAAAGGGTAGAAAGCTTATTTAAAGAAATAATGACAGAGAACTTCTCAAATATGAGGAAAGATTTGGACATCCAAGTTCCTGAAGCTAGTAGGTCACCCCAAAATTTCAATCCGAAACACTCTTCCCTAAGATGAATTATAATAAAACTGTATAAAACAAAGAGAGAATTTTAAAAACACAAGAGAAAAAAAATTTCTCTCATACAAGCAAACCCCCATTAGGCTATTAACAGATTTCTCAGCAGAAACACCACAGGCCAGGAGAGAATGGGTGATATATTCAATGTGCTGAAATAAAAATAAGCCACCAACCAAGGATATGTTATGCAGTAAAGTTATCCTTCGAAATGAGACAAGATAAAGACTTTCCCCAATTTAAAAAAAAAAAGGCTCAGGGAGTTCATCACCATTAGACCTGCCTTATGAGAAACGCTGAAAGGAGTTCTTCCAGCTGAAATGAAAGGGTGATGACTAGTAACATGAAAACATATGAAAATATACCACAGTCTGGTAAAGTAAGTATAGAGTCAGATTCAGAATACTCTAATATTGTAATACGGTGGTGCCATAACTACTTTAAGAGTCAAAGAACAGATATATTAAAACTAGTGGTAGTTATAATTATTTGTTAATGGATACACCGTTTGAAAAGATGTAAATTGTGGGGCACCTGAAAGACTCAGTCAGTTAAGCATCTGACTCTTAATTTAGGCTCAGGTCACGATCTCATGGTCTTGAGATCAAGCCCCACATTGAGCTCCACTCTAAGCATGGAGCCTGCTTGAGATTCTCCCCCCGCCTCTGTCCCCCACCCCGTGCTCACTCTCTCTAAAATAAATAAATAAATAAATAAATAAATAAATAAATAAGTGAAGAGAAGGAAAAATATATTCTGTGCAAATGGAAACCAAAAGAGAGAAGAGGAGTAGCTATACTTATATCAGATAAAACCGACTTTAAGTAAAAAACCGTAACAGGAGACAAAGGTCATTATACCGTGATAAAAGTCAACAAAAGAATATAACAATTGTTATATATCTACCCAACATCACAGCACATAAATATATAAAGCAAATACTAACTTATCTGAAGGAAGTAATAGATGACATTACAGTAATAGCAGAGAACTTCAGTACACCAACTTTCATCAATGGAGAGATAATCCAGACAGAAAATCAGTATGAAAACACTGAACTAGACCAAATGGACTTAATAGACATGTACAGAACATACCCACCAACTTCAACTGAATACACAGTCCTCTCAATAGCACATGGAACATTCTCCAGGATAGATCATGTATTAGGTCACAAAGTAAATCTCAGCAAATTTTAAAAGACGAAAATCATACAGAGTATCTTTTCTGACCATAATCATATGAAACTAGAAGTCGATAACCAGAGGAAAATGGGAAAATTCACAAATACTTGGAAATTTAACAACACACTCCTTAAAAACAGTGGGTCAAAGATGAAACAAAAGGGAAATAGATATTTTGAAAGAAGTGAAAATGGAAACACAACATAGTAAAACTTAGGGGATACAGCAAAAGCAGTGCTAAGAGGTAAGTTTACAGCAATAAATAACTACATTAAGAAAAATGATCTCAAGGGGTGCCTGAGTGGCTCAGTTGGTTGGGTGTCCAACTTCAGCTCAGGTCATGATCTCACAGTTTGTGAGTTTGAACCCCGCATTGGGCTCTGCGCTGACAGCTTGGACCCTGAAGCCTGCTTCGGATTCTATGTCTCCCTCTCTCTCTCTCTGCCCCTCCCCTACTCATGCTCTGCATCTCTCTCTCTCTTAAAAAAAATAAATAAACATTAAAAAAAAAAAGAAAAATGATCTCACTATGGGAATGCAAGCTGGTGCAGCCACTCTGGAAAACAGTATAGAGGTTCCTCAAAAAACTAAAAATAGATCTACCCTACAACCCAGCAATTGCACTACTAGGCATTTATCCACGGGATACAGGCGCACTGTTTTGAAGGGACACATGTACCCCCATGTTTATAGCAGCACTATCAGCAATAGCCGAAGTATGGAAAGAGCCCAAATGTCCATCAATTATGAATGGATAAAGAAAATGTGATACACACACACACACACACACACACACACACACACACACACACACAATGGAGTATTACTTGGCAATCAAAAAGAATGAAATCTTGCCATTTGCAACTATGTGGATAGAACTGGAGAGTATTATGCTAAGTGAAATTAGTCAGTCAGAGAAAGACAAAAATCCTTTGACTTCACTCATATGAGAACTTTAAGAGACAAAACAGATGAACATAAGGGAAACAAAAATAATACAAAAACAGGGAGGGGGACAAAACAGAAGAGACTCATAAATTTGGAGAACAAACTGAGGGTTATGGAGGGGTAGTGGGAGGGGGATGGGCTAAATGGGTAAGGGGCACTAAGGAATCTACTCCTGAAATCATTGTTGCACTATTTGCTAACTAATTTGGATGTAAATTTTAAAAAATAAAGAAAAAAGAAAAAAAGAAAAATGATCTCACTGGTGTGGAACCTTAAAAAAACCCAAACTATACAGAGAATGGATTGGTGTTTGCCATTTGCAGGGGGTGGGAGTGGGCAAAATGACTGAAGGTGAGCAAGAGGTACAAACTTCTGGTTATAAAATAAATAAGTTCTGGGGACATAATGTACAGTACATTGACTATACTTAATAATACTAAATTGTATATTTGAAATTTGCTAGGGATGCCTGGGTGGCTCAGTCAGTTAAGCCTACAACTCTTGATTTTATCTCAGGTCATGATCTGAGTTTGTGAGTTTGAGCCCCAAGTCAGGCTCTGCACTGACAGCATGGAGCTGGCTTGGAATTCTCTCTCTCATTCTCTCTCTCTTTCTCTCTCTCTCTCTCCTCCCCTGCTCTCACTCTCTCTCAAAATAAATAAATATTAAAAACAAAGTTGCTAAAAGAGTACATAGGAAAAGTTCTAATTACAAGAAAAAAAGTTGCAACTATGTATGGTGATGGGTGTTAACTAGACTTATTGTGGTGATCATTTTCCAATATATACAAATGTCAAACCATTAAATGTATATCTGAAACGAGTATAATGTTATATGTCAATTATACTTCAATTTTTCAAGTTAAATTAAATTAGAAATAAATGTTTATTAAATTAATTTAATTAATGGATGTTCCATATAAAAATTAAGATCTTCCTAAATAAACATGGAGACTGTAAAATCCATAAAAGAAAACCAGATGTATTTTAGTTCAGAAATGTAAAAAAACACCTTTATATGGCAAAATATACATAACTACATCAATATAAGTTGTATAGGAGAAAAAATATTTGTGATATAGGTAGAAGATAAAAGTTAATATCTATATTTTAAAAAGAACTTTCTCAAACTGAAAACATTTTTTTTCAAATAAAAATGGGAAAAGAATTTAATTGATAAATCAAAGAAAACCAAACATAAATGACAGTATGCTGAAATTCACTGGTAGTATATAGGAATTAAAGTAACAATGAGATATCACACTGGCAGAATGTAAGACTGCTTTTGCTTTTAGAGATAAAAGAGGTTGCTCATAACTTGGTGGAAATGAAAAGTACTACAAAATTCTTGAAAAGTACTCTAGCAAAACATTTGAAAATTAAAATTATTAATACACTTTGATGTGTCAATTCCACATCTGAAAATGAATTTCACAGAAATGAAACCACCAATATTTTAGAAATATATAAATGAGGGGTGCTTGGGTGACTCAGTAGGTTAAGCATCAGGCTCTTGATTTAGGCTCCAGTCATGATCTCAAGGTTGGTGAGATTGAGCCCAGCATCTGGCTCCAGACAGCACAGAGCCTCTTGGAATTCTCTCCCTCCCTCTCTCTCTGCCCCTCCCTGGCCCGTGCTCTCTCTCTCTCTCTCTCTCTCTCTCTCTCTCTCTCTCTCAAAATAAACAAATAAATGTAGGGGCGCCTGGGTGGCTCAGTCGGTTAAGCATCAACTTTGGCTCAGGTCATGATCTCATGGCTTGTAAGTTCGAGCCCCATGTTGGGCTCTGTGATGACAGCTCAGAGCCTGGAGCCTACTTCCGATTCTGTGTCTCCCTCTCTCTCTGTCCCTCCCCTGCTTATGCTCTGTCTCTCAAACCTAAATAAATGTTTTAAAAAATTAAAAATAAAAATAAATAAATGTAAAGTTTTTGATAAATAAATAAGAAACATGTAAGTAATAGTACACCATGGTTTAGGAGGGCTAATGAATACTTGAAACAAAATACTCATCAACAGGTGAATAACTGAATATATATCAATGATTCACCCTGTATTATGGGGTACTACATGGCTATTAAAAATATCATGGGGCAACTGGGTGGCTCAGTTGTTTAAAGCATCCAATTGTGAGTTCACACAGCATGTTGTGCTCCACATTAGGTGTGGAGCCTACTTTAAATTTATTTTTACATTTATTTATTTTTAATAGAGAGAGACAGAGCACAAGTGGGGAGGGGCAGAGAGAGAAGGAGACACAGAATCCAAAGCAGGCTCCAGGCTCTGAGCAGGGCTCAAACTCACAAACCGTGAGATTATGACCTGAGCCAAAGTCAGACGCTTAACCGACTGAGCCACCTAGGCACCCCCGTGGAGCTTACTTTAAAAAATAAGAAAAACAAAAACAAAAAAGAAATTGGATACTTGTCTGACAACATACAAAAGTATTAGATATGTGGGGATTTCCAAAGGTATTGGTGATTGAGGAAATGTAAAATGCATTATCTATCCTAATAAGCTAAAATAAACACTAACAAAAAGCCACCAGATGTTTGCACATGTGTAGCATCCAATGACTGCAAATAAATATGTGAAAGGAAAATTACAAGCCTGTTTGTATTGGATACCTGACAGGAATGGTGATGTGACTAGAAGAAAATGAGGAGGGACCAAGCCAAAAACACTTAAAAAAAATTTTTTTTTTTTTGTTTATTTATTTTTGAGACAGACAGAGACAGAATGCGAGTGGGTTAGGGACCGAGAGAGAGGGAGACATAGAATCCAAAGCAGGCTCCAGGCTCTGAGCTGTCAGCACAGAGCCCGCTGGGGGGGGGCTCAAACTCACAAACTTTGAGATCATGACCTGAGCCAAAGTTGCACCCCCAACCAACTAAGCCACCCAGGCGCCCCTTTAAAAAATTTTTTTAATGTTTATTTATTTTTGAGAGACAGACAGAATGCGATCAGGGGAAGGACAGAGAGAGGGGGAGACACAGAATCCGAAGCAGGCTCCAGGGTCTAAGCTGTCAGCATAGAGCCCAACACGGGCCTCCAACCCACGAACTGTGAGATCATGACCAAAGCCAAAGTCGGACACTTAACCCACTGAGCCACCCAGGAGCCCCCGGAAAAAAAATTTTTTTTAAAGAAACAAAAATGCACCTTTAAAGGGCATTTATGTAAAAGGTTATGCCCTCTTTAAAATAAAACACGTAAAATGGCATATGTATAAATTTTATAAAAACATTTAAAGTTTTAAAATTCTGGTTAGGCTCATTAAAACAAACCTCTTCTAAATGCTTAAGTATTCACAAGGTGTGGTTTCTTATAAATGCTCACACAGAAAGTAAATGATAATACGGGTACCTGGATGGCTCAGTCAGGTACGTGGTCTACTTCAGCTCAGGTCGTGAGTTTCAGCCCCGAATCAGGCTCTGTGATCTCAGCACCACTTCCGATCCTCTGTCTCCCTCTCTCTCCGCCCCTCCCTCTCTTTCTGCCTCTCCCTCGCTCACGCTCTCTCTCTCAAAAATAAATAAACATTTAAAAAGGAAACAAATAATTATAAACCCTGTGTAATACAAAAAACCGCCACAAATGATTACCGTTATGGGCAGTTTATCATGACTTTTTACTAAAAACTTACCTGAAAAATAATTCGACCCACTATGTCAGTAATACTCATTAAATTTCATAACCATGAGCAAAATTAAAGAATAATCTTACAATTGAGATGAATCTTAAACGATAAAAGTGTGAATAAGGCTAAAATAGTAAGACAGTTTTAAATACGAACTCACCTCTTTCAAACGTTCTGAATCAGCTTCTCCTTCACCTGTTCCCTCTGTAGAACTCAGACACGGAGGAAGGCTGGGGCTAAAGGCCATGAGGTCGGTCTTGGGCGGACCCTCCCCAGAGCACACCCTCTGCCGCCTCTGCTGCGAGTACGACCAGCTCCCCACCGCGCTGGAACACACCAGCGTGGGCTTCCCCGGCCCGCACGCGCCCTCGCTGGGCGGCGCCGAGCACCGCAGCGCCACATACAGCAGCAGCGTGAGCACCAGCAGGCTGGACACCGCGCAGATGGCGATGATCAGGTACACGTTGACATCCACCAGCGCCGTCTCCGCGCCAGCGGCGCCCGCCAACACCCGCGACGAGGCCTTGGGCGCCTGGCCGCTCTCCACCAGCGACAGCAGCACGGTGGCCGTGGCCGTCAGCGCCGGCTCGCCGTGGTCCCTCACCAGCACCAGCAGGCGCTGGCGCGGCGAGTCCGCCTCGTCCAGGCTGCGCGTCGTGCTGATCTCGCCCGTGTACAGCGCCACGCGGAACGCGCTGCGCGCGCCACCCGCCGCCGGCTGCAGCTCGTACGACAGCCACGCGTTGTAGCCCGAGTCCGCGTCCACCGCGCGCACCTTCGCCACCACGTGGCCCGCGCCCACCGACCGCCACACCAGCTCGCTCACGGCGCCGCCCGCGCCGCCCGCCCCAGGCAGCGGCAGCAGCGCGGGCGCGTTGTCGTTCTCGTCCAGCACGAACACCTGCAGCGTCACGTTGCTGCCCAGCGGGGGCACGCCCGCGTCGCGCGCGCTCACTTGGAACTGCAGCAGCTCCAGCTCCTCGTGGTCCAGCGGCTGCAGCGCGTACACCTTGCCGCTCTCCGCGTGCACCGACACGTAGCTCGACAGCGCACGCTCGCCCACCCGCCGCTCCACCAGCGAGTAGGACACCAGCGCGTTCTCCTGCGCGTCCGCGTCCCGCGCGGACACCGTGAAGATGTGGCAGCCGGGAGGGTTGTTCTCCTTCACGAACACCGTGTACTCGGCCTGCGCGAATGTCGGCGCGTTGTCGTTCACGTCGGCCACTTCCACGGACACGCTGGCCGTGGCCGACAGCGAAGGCGAGCCCCCGTCCCGGGCGGTCACCAGCAGCTCATAGTTCGCCACGCTCTCGCGGTCCAGGGCGCTGTCCAGCACCAGCGAATAGTAATTCTTGAAGGTGGACACCAGCTTGAAGGGGACATGGGGTGTTAGTGAGCAGGTCACCTGCCCGTTGGCGCCAGAGTCACGGTCGGACACGCTGATCAAGGCGATGACAGTGCCCACCTGAACATCCTCTCGTACCGGGAGTGACAGAGAAGTGATGGTAATATGTGGGATATTATCGTTTATATCTAGTACATCCACAAAAATGGTACAATGACCTGCCATTGGAATATTCCCCTTGTCTATTGCCTCCACCGATATTTCGTACAATTTCTTTTCTTCGAAATCTAGTTTACCCTTTGTTCTAATTTCTCCACTGTTAGGATTTATGATAAATGCATTCAGCACTGCAGGAGATACAGGCCTTCTAAATGAGTAGCTTATGTCTCCATTCGCACCATCATCAAGATCTGTGGCGTTTAGCTTGATCACTAATGTACCATTAAATGCGTTCTCTAATACCGTCACTTTATAAATGAATTGGTCAAATTCTGGGGCATTGTCATTCACATCCAGAATTTCGATCAGCAGCTGAACTGTGCCGGTCATCTCCGGTTTACCCCCATCATTGGCTGTCAATAATAAACTATGCTCCTGAATTTGCTCTCTGTCCAATGATTTTCTCAACACAAGTGACAACGAAGACGTTTGTTCACGATTGTTTTGTGTGTCCAAAGCGAAATAGTCGTTGGGATCGATTCGGTAGGTCAAGGCTGAGTTTACTCCAATATCTGCATCGGATGCGCCATCTAGTGGAAACCGAGTTTCTGGGGGTCTAGATTCCGCAATGATTATTCTTTTCTTACTTTCAGGGAACACAGGCGGGTTGTCGTTAATATCTTTAACCTCCACCTCCACATGGAAAACCTGCAGCGGCCTGTCCACGATCACCTCCAGGTGGATGCTGCACTCCGCGTTCCGCCCGCACAACGCCTCCCGGTCGATCCGAGCATTCACAAACAAAATTCCATTCTGCAGATTTACCTCCAGTAGGTCCCCGCGGCCTTTGGACACCACCCGGAATTGGCGTCGCACCAGCTCTGCCAGCTCCAGCCCCAGGTCCTGTGCGATTCGGCCCACGAAAGTGCCGTGTTTGGCCTCTTCCAGGACCGAATAGTGGATCTGGCCGCTCCCAGCCTCCCAGGCTGTGAGCAGCAGAAGCGACTGGAGAAAACTCAGGGCTCCGGGGCCTCCTCGCCAGGAAAACAGCATGGTGCACTCAAAAGGATTCAAAGGTAGCTTAATGTATATGTAATACCTTACCGCAAACTGATTCTCACGGCCTTCTATTGGGGAAGGATTCACTAGAGGTTTTCCACTATCTGCCAAATTTTCTGCAGGACGCAAGAAGCGGAGGCACGTTCTTCAGGCAAACGTTCTCAGTGAAGAGCGACACCAAGCGCATGAATTTGTAACTGTAAACATGATTCAGTATTCTATTTTCCGTTGATGTAGGGTTGGGTTTTTTTTTTTTTGCATTTCGTGAGGTTTTTCACTGCAAATACCCAACTGAAGATTAAATGTCTTTCTTTCCAGAGACAGTAAATAACTACATTCTTCTTTTTATTGGATGCTAGTTGAAAATTTGTCGATGAATTCCATTTTTCCACAAATAAATTTTTGCAGAAACTTTCATGCAGAATTTTGAAAGAGGAAGTTTCGGCATTTACTTTTGGAAATCAGTTTCCAGTTCTGCCTAGTTTTGGGGGTTTTGTTTGGGAATATCTTTTTCCTATAATATTTATTTATAACTGCTCACACAACAGCCATTGACTCAAAATGGAAACACAATCAATTATAAGAAGAAAACAAATGATTGTGAAAAATATTAATAAGTGATATACCAGATTTTAAATAAATATACTGTATTTGTAACTTCCCCTAAATATGACGGTGAAATGTGGATACAATATTTGTATTTAAAGGAAGTGTCCTGTCAATGTGTGTATGAGTTTGTATGGGAGCACACTGGTGCATAAACACAATAATTTAGACTATTAAAATATAACAATGCTTTAAATTTCTCTTTGTATAAAACATGCCAAGAAGTAGCATCCTATCTATTTGATGGAATTTAGATTACTACAAATAAGCTAAACTTCCCTCTTCTCTTGCACACCATCACTGGAAAAAAAACTTACTATCATTTAAATTGACTGATACTCCAAAAATCAACAGGTAGATGCTAACACATCTTTAGCAAGGAAGAAAGGAAGAAAATTTTACATTTACCTACTGCTACAACTATCTTTACCAAGCCAAAAAGTTCCAGGTGAAATAGGACTATGAAAGATGCAGTACAGGGGCTCCTGAGTGGCTCAGTCGGTTAAAAATCAAACTTCAGATCACATCATGATCTCACGGTTCACCACTTCAAGCCCCACGTCTGGCTCTGTGCTGACAGCTTGGAGCCTGAAGCCTGCTTCCAATCCTGTCTCCCCCTCTCTCTGCTCTTCCCCCACCTGCGCTGTGACTTTCTCACTCTCTCTTAAAAATAAACATTTTAAAATTAAAAAAAAAAAGATGCAGTACAGCTCCAACAATTATCTTGCCTGTTCTATGCACAAATCTGCAGGAAACGATAGTTGAGTTCATTTTTGTATTTTTGCTCATCTGTGAAAATTTGGGTAGTATATTTGATATTCTCTTAAACTCATCCTCCTCTCATGTTCCATTACTTTTATTAACATAGCTTTACTCTTATAGTGGGAACAGTCCCTCGATTCTTTCTGTTGTTCTTGTTTATCAAGCTCCATCCTGTTTCCCTTTCCTTTCCACCTAACCTTGATTATATGATCAACTATTTATAATACGTCAGACACCCCAAAAGCACTTAACTACTTACATTATTCCTCTAACATTTCCCTTAGCTTCCAATACACAGCCTAACTACTCATTTTCTCTCTTATTGAGCTTCTCCATTTAGGGATGCCACTTCACCATCATCTCTGTATTCCCTACAAGCTTACTCTCACCTTTACCTTGACTGGGCTCTCAATTGAATTCATAACTCTTTCCTCCTACATACAGAGATTCTTCTAGATTTTCTTCTTTCTCTTCTCAAATTCCCAGCCTCATTCCCACCATTTCATTCTCAGATAATTTACCCAGAGAGATAAGTAATCAAACATAAATTTAATGGCTCTCTTCTTATATCAACATTTTTCTTTATATTCTCTATTTTTTCATTGCCTACTAAGGAAAAGTGGTCCCTACTTTTAAAGCCAATCTTATCCTCTTAAAACATTATCCTTCATACTTTTCATCTTTATCTACATTCTTAATCTGCCTCATCTTCAGTATCTCCTTTACTTGCTTCTTTTCCTCACACTACAAAAATACTCAAGTGTCTTTAAATATGTATACACACACAGGTATACATATTATACACACACACATTTAAACTTTCTACTTCTTCGGGGGGAAGTTTGTTCTGTTTATCTCCTCCTCTTCCCCTCAAACTTCTAACATTTACTTGATGTATTGTACTTTGAGTTTTATTTCAGCTGTCTGTTGTATTACCTTGTGATTTTTAGCTTATTATAGTGGGTTGAATTGCAACTCCCCTAAAAGATATGCCCACATCTTAATCCCTGGAACCTGAAAATATTACTTTCTATGGAAAATTATGTGATTAAGCTTAGGGTCCTGAGAGAAGGAGCTTAGCCTCGATTACCTAGGTAGGCCCTAAAGTGCAATCACATGTATCCTTATAAGGCAAACAAACATATGAAGAAGATGATATTCAGAAGAGGAGGCAATGTTTTGACAAAATACAGCAACCATTCTTGATTAAAAAAAAAACCTCAATAATGTAGAGATAGATGGAAAATACCTCAAGTTTATAAAGGCCATATATGAAAGACCCACAGCTGATATCATCCTCAATGGGGAAAAACCAACAGCCTTTCCCCTATGGTCAGGAACAAGACAAGGATGTCCACTCTCAACATTACTATTTAACATAGTCCTGGGAATCTTAACTTTAGCAATCAGACAACAAAAAGAAATAAAAGGCATCTGAACTGGAAAGGAAGAAGTCAAATTTTCACTACTTGCGGACGACATGATACTCGTATGTAGAAAACCCGAACAACTCCACCAAAAAATTTCTAGAACTAATATATGAACTTAGCAAAGTCGCAGGATATAAAATCAACATCCAGAAATCTGTTGCATTTCTATACACCAATAACAAAGCAGCAGAAAAAGAAATCAAGGAATTGATCCCATTTGCAACTTCACCAAAAATAGTAAGATACCTAGGAAAAAACCTAACTAAAGAGATAAAAAATCTGTACTCTGAAAACTATAGAACACTTATGAAAGAAATTGAAGAGGACACAAAGAAATGGAAAAGCATTCCACGCTCGTGGATTGGAGAAGAAACATTGTTAAAATGTCTACACTACCCAAAGCAATTGACATATTTAATGCAATCCTTGTCAAAATACCACCAAAATACCAGGATTTTTCGAAGAGCTAGAACAAACAATCCTAAAATTTGTATGGAATCACAAAAGACCCCAAATAGCCAAAGCAAACCTTAAAAAAAATCTAGAGGCATCACAATTCTGGATTTCAAGCTGTATTACAAAGATAAGGTACTGTCACAAAAACAGACACATAGACCAATTGAATGGAATAGAAAACCCAGAAATGAATCCACGAAAATATAGTCAACTAATCTTCAAAGTAGGAAAGAGTATCCAGTGGAAAAAAGACAGTCTCTTCAATAAACGGCGTTGGGAAAACTAGATGGCAACATGCAGAAGAATGAAACTGGACCGCTTTTTTACACCATACACAAAAATAATTCAAAATGGGTGAAAGACCTAAATATGAGATAGGAAACCATCAAAATACTGGAGGAGAACACAGGCAGAAACCTCTTTGACTTCAATCAGAGCAACTTCTTACCAGGCATGTCGCTGAAGACAAAGTAAACAAAAGCAAAGATGAACTATTGGGACCTCATCAAAATAAAAAGCTTCTGCACAGCAAAGGAAACAATCAACAAAACTAAAAAGCAACCTACAGAATAAGAGAAGATATTTGTAATGACATATTTGATAAAGAGTTAGTATCCAAAATCTGTAAAGAATTTATCAAACTCAACACCCAAAAAAATAAATAGCCCAGTTAAAAAATGGGTAGAAGACATAGACACTTTTCCAAAGAAGGCATACAGATGGCTAACTAATGCATGAAAAGATGCTCCACATCACTCATCACCAGGGAAATAAACATCAAAACCACAATGAGATACCACCTCACAGCTGTGAGAATGGCTAAAATTAACAACACAAGAAACAACAGGTGTTGTTGAGGGTGCAGAGCAAAAGGAATCCTCTTGCACTGTTGGTGGGAATGCAAACTAGTGCAGCCACTCTGGAGAACAGTATAGAGGTTCCTCAAGAAACTAAAAATAGAACTACCCTACAATCCAGCAATTGCACTATTAGGTATTAACCCAAAGGATACAAAAATACAGATTTGAAGGGGTACATGCAACTCAATGTTTATAGCAGCATTATCAACAATAGCCAAACTATGGAGAGAGCCCAAATGTCCAGACTGATGAGTGGACAAGAAGATATGTATATATGTACAAATATGTAATTCAGACATCAAAAAGAATGAAATCTTGCCATTTGCAATGATGTGGATAGAACTAGAATATATTATGCTGAGCAAAATAAGTCAATCAGAGAAAGACAAATACCATATGATTTCTTTCACTCATACGTGGAATTTAAGAAACAAAACAGATGAACATATGGGAAGGAGGGGGAAGGGAAGAGAGGGAAACAAACTACAAGAGAATCTTAATGATAAAGAACAAACTGGGTTGATGGAGGGAGGAGGATGGGAGATGGGCTAGGCGGGTTGATGGGTACTAAGGAGAACACTTGTTGTGATGAGCACTGGGTGCTGTATGTAAGTGATGAATCAATGAATTATATTCCTGAAACCAATATTGCACTGTATGTTAACTACCTAAAATTTAAATTAAAATAAAATAAATACAGGGACGATAAAAAATAATGGTATTACTTAATGGAATTAAAAAAACAATCATTATATATGCATGTTTATAATATATTATTTTTTATTTTTTACTTTTTGTTTTATTGGAAATATTATATGCACAAAGTCCGATAAAAATAAAACTTTTTTGTCAAAAAATTATGTGATAGTGGCAATGAACAGGATATTTTACTTTAAATTTTTTTTAATGTTATACAATTATTCTAGCAATGGGTTCAAATTGAAAAACCATTTGAAGAAAAATAGAGACAGAATCATTGAACAAAAGTGACAAAAGTACTTATATAGAATACCTATAATTTGACCTATTAATTCACAGACAAAAGATCTGAAAATATAGGCTCCAACTGTTAATGTTTACCAGCATTTGAAGCTTACACTTTTTATTCTACACAGTTCTTAACATTGTGTATTTCTTTACAAACAAGTTTTACACCTCAAAAAATCATTTTAAATGTTTTAAGGATCAAAAAGATAAACATAAGCAAAAAATTTAATCTTCAAATTTTGGAGAATCTTGTGCCCATATTAAAGGCTCAAAATTCAGGGAAAAAATAGTAGCTTTGAAAAGAGTAATGGACATCCCAATAATTACAGACTGGATTCTCTGACTAAAGTCTTAGATGTAGCCTCAACCTCTCCTCTGAATTTTTGATGCTCGGTAATAACTCCAGAGGATAAACACATCACTAAGGAATATAAATTTAACCAAGAGTGTAACTAGAAATATGTTTCTATTGTGTCCAAAAGAAATTAAATTGCTATATAATAAGTATAATAAATAATACTTTTACCTTTTTGATATAGATCATACTTATAAATACTACCCAATTTGACTTGTAATCATGAATCTACATTTATAAACAATGGATACACTCAGATTTTGAATATATAAAACTATAAATTATTATAATAATAAAAAAGAAGAAGAAAAGTAGGCAATGTGACCAGGGAGACAGAGTGGTGTGGCCAAAAGCCAAGGAATGCCGATAGCCATCAGGAGATATCAGAGATAACACATTTTCCTTTCAAGCTCCAGAGGGTACAGCCCTGCCAAAACTTTAATTTTGGACTTCTGGTTCCCAGAGTGGAGAGAAAGTAATTTTTTGTTGTCTTAAGCCAGCCAGTTTTTGGTAATTTGCTACAGCAACCCCAGGAACTAACACACCTATTCACCTAAATTCTTTACTTGGACACATTGATTTCATTTTGTTATGTATATCTTCTGATTTAATTCTTTCATAGGTTGTTCTCTAAGGGAATTACTCCCAAATCTACTTTTATAATCTCCCCTGAGTTCCAGATCAAAATGACATTTCCAATCATAATGGCATGCTCCAAGAACCACAAAAGTAATATTTTCTTAAATGTTTCTCTCCATTTGGTAGCTGAACAACCATACACAAACTGTTTCTCCTACTGTACCCTGCATCTCAGTTACTGGCAATCTCATCCTCCTAAGTGACCAAACTAAAAACATTAGTGTCGTCCTCTACTTTTGTCTTTCTTTTATGATTTGTAGTGAATCGGTCATTATTAGGTTGCCTCTACTTTGCCAATGCCTCTTGTACATGTTTCTTTCAATCCATTTTGACTGTCATGATTTGTCTCCATTACCTGATATCTAAAGTACAATAAAAAAATTCTTTACTAGTTTTCCTACCTTCAGAATCTCCCCTGCTCCATCCTTCAAGTACACATTCACTAGAGCAAACTCTGCTCATTTATTCATACTTATCTCTCCAAAGGGAACACTTTCCAGTTGAAAAGTTATCTATCTTGGGGTGCCTGGGTGGCTCAGTCAGTTAAGCGTCCAACTTCAGCTCAGGTCATGATCTCACGGCTTGTGGGTTTGAGCCCTGCATCCGGCTCTGTGCTGACAGCTCAGAGCCTGGAGCCTGCTCCGGATTCTGTGTCTCTCTCTCTCTCTCTCTCTGCCCCTCCCCCACTCATGCTCTGTCTCTTCTCTCTCAAAAATAAATGAAAACTTTAAAAAAATTTTTTAAAGAAAAGTTATCTTTCAAGGAACTCTTTCATAAAGAGTATACCTACACTTCTACAATGGAGGGAACCACCTAGGTGGTGTATTTCAATACCATATATGACTAAAATTATTGATGGAATGATGCTATATTTCATGTTCTAACTAAAGATATGTGAGATAGTAGTAGGCAAAGGCAGGAAAGTTTAAGGCCTTCACTACCAGGCTGAATGACTTAAGTTTTTATTCTCTAGTCAGAAAAACCTCTGGATATTTTTGCGGTAAAAAAATTACAAGATGTAAAATACACTTTAAAAGATTCAATTGAGGGGTGCCCCGGGACGGCTCGTTAGGCTAAACCGACTCTTGATTTCCACTCAGGTCATGACCCCAGGGTTTGTGAGCTACAGCCCCGCTTCGGGTTCTGTGCTGACAGCGTGGAGCCTGCTTAAGATTCTGTCTCTCCTCTCTGCCCCTTCCCTGCTTGGTCTCTCTCTCTCTCTCTCTCTCTCTCTCTCTCTCTCTCTCTCTCTCTCTCTCAAAATAAATGAATTTAAAAAGAAAAGATAACACAAAGAAAAAAGAAAAGATTATTTATACGCTAACAAAAAGTTATTAAAGAAAACAAATATGCTTAAATAATATCAATGACTTACTTCACTGGAAGAATTTAAACAATCGTCTCCCGACTGTGGAAGGCTGGGGCTGAAGGCCATGAGGTCGGTCTTGGGCGGACCCTCCCCAGAGCACACCCTCTGCCGCCTCTGCTGCGAGTACGACCAGCTCCCCACCGCGCTGGAACACACCAGCGTGGGCTTCCCCCGCCCGCACGCGCCCTCGCTGGGCGGCGCCGAGCACCGCAGCGCCACGTACAGCAGCAGCGTGAGCACCAGCAGGCTGGACACCGCGCAGATGGCGATGATCAGGTACACGTTGACATCCACCAGCGCCGTCTCCGCGCCAGCGGCGCCCGCCAACACCCGCGACGAGGCCTTGGGCGCCTGGCCGCTCTCCACCAGCGACAGCAGCACGGTGGCCGTGGCCGTCAGCGCCGGCTCGCCGTGGTCCCTCACCAGCACCAGCAGGCGCTGGCGCGGCGAGTCCGCCTCGTCCAGGCTGCGCGTCGTGCTGATCTCGCCCGTGTACAGCGCCACGCGGAACGCGCTGCGCGCGCCACCCGCCGCCGGCTGCAGCTCGTACGACAGCCACGCGTTGTAGCCCGAGTCCGCGTCCACCGCGCGCACCTTCGCCACCACGTGGCCCGCGCCCACCGACCGCCACACCAGCTCGCTCACGGCGCCGCCCGCGCCGCCCGCCCCAGGCAGCGGCAGCAGCGCGGGCGCGTTGTCGTTCTCGTCCAGCACGAACACCTGCAGCGTCACGTTGCTGCCCAGCGGGGGCACGCCCGCGTCGCGCGCGCTCACTTGGAACTGCAGCAGCTCCAGCTCCTCGTGGTCCAGCGGCTGCAGCGCGTACACCTTGCCGCTCTCCGCGTGCACCGACACGTAGCTCGACAGCGCACGCTCGCCCACCCGCCGCTCCACCAGCGAGTAGGACACCAGCGCGTTCTCCTGCGCGTCCGCGTCCCGCGCGGACACCGTGAAGATGTGGCAGCCGGGAGGGTTGTTCTCCTTCACGAACACCGTGTACTCGGCCTGCGCGAATGTCGGCGCGTTGTCGTTCACGTCGGCCACTTCCACGGACACGCTGGCCGTGGCCGACAGCGAAGGCGAGCCCCCGTCCCGTGCGGTCACCAGCAGCTCATAGTTCGCCACGCTCTCGCGGTCCAGGGCGCTGTCCAGCACCAGCGAATAGTAATTCTTGAAGGTGGACACCAGCTTGAAGGGGACATGGGGTGTTAGTGAGCAGGTCACCTGCCCGTTGGCGCCAGAGTCACGGTCGGACACGCTGATCAAGGCGATGACAGTGCCCACCTGAACATCCTCTCTCACCGGGGGAGACAACGAAGTAACCATTACCTCAGGGGTATTGTCATTCAGGTCCAGAACTTCCACTAGGACTGTGCAGTGACCTGCCATGGAAGGAATCCCTTTATCAATGGCGTTAACCTGAATTTCATACTCATTATTCTCTTCAAAATCCAATTTCCCATAAATTCTGATTTCACCTGTTTCTGCATTTATTGAAAACATGCATGTCTCACTCACTGGCAAAATCAGTCTGATTGCATAGGAAATTTCTCTATTGACCCCTTCGTCTAGATCAGAAGCATTTAATTGAATCACTCTCGTGCCGTTTGGGACATTTTCAAACAACACTACTCTATAGCCAGGCTTATCAAACTCCGGAGCGTTGTCATTCACATCCAGGATGCTTATTTTAATCTGAACAGATCCTGTTAGCTCGGGTTTACCGCCATCCTGGGAGGTCAGCAATATATTAAGTTCTGGCGTTTCCTCTCTATCCAATGACTTCCGTAGAACTAGTTCAGGCAATATACTTTTATCGTTTTTCGTTATTAATTTAAGAGTAAAATACTCATTTATACCTAACCTATAGGTCAGAAGAGAGTTTACGCCGATGTCCGCATCGGAAGCGCCCTCTAGAGGAAAATGAGAATCCAGAGGTGCAGATTCAGAGATAAGTACCTTTTGTTCTACTTCTCTGAACACCGGCGGGTTATCATTAATGTCTTTCACCTCCACCTCCACATGGAAAACCTGCAGCGGCCTGTCCACGATCACCTCCAGGTGGATGCTACACTCGGTACTCCTCCCACAGAGCTCCTCTCGGTCGATCCGAGAATTCACAAACAAAATGCCATTCTGCAGATTTACCTCCAGAAGGTCTCGGCGGCCTTTGGATGCCACACGGAAAAAGCGCGGTACGAGCTCCGCTAGTTCCAGTCCCAGGTCTTGCGCGATGCGGCCCACGAAAGTGCCGTGTTTGGCCTCCTCCAGGACCGAGTAGTGGACCTGGCCGCTCCCAGATTTCCCAGCTGCAAGGAGCAGAAGCGCCAGGAGCAATCGCCGGGCTCCTGGGCCTCCTCTCCAGGAAAACACCATTGTAGTTAACGAGATCTCTGAGATGGGACTGTTAGTTTTAAGGGACTGCTCGCCTGGTAACCTTTGTGAGCAGTCTTCCTTTCCGTAGCTATATGTTTGATAAAATTTACCCAGCGTTCCGGTCAATATGGAGTCGATCCTATTCTGCCAGTGGTTGGAAGCTGAACGCGAGACAAAGTTTTCCTTTTCCACCTTCTGAGTGTACAGCGACATCATGTGACTGATTATGTAAGTACAAGAAAGATCCTGAGGTCCTTTTTGGTTTAGCCAAAAAGGGACACTTTAAGTTTTTTGACTTTTGGATATATTCATGGATCGTTTGTAAATGACTATTTATTTAATGTATATGATATAAGTAACAAAGCACAATCATTTCCATTATTCTTCAGATTATTAAATATTCTGCTTCAAAGTCTATCATAAAATAGCCATAAAAAGCTACTCTTTGCCTATCATGGAGAACAAAACAAAGAATAATATACATCACCTTCGACTTTACTTTGCTTACAATTCCCACTTGTAGTGCATTTTCTCCTTCACAAGCACTTAATTGTAGGGCTTTAGGGAAAACTCAAGAATCCCTCATTTAGTAAAGAAAAAGAAACTAAGATATGTCTATTAACTGAATATTTCATATAAATTATTTTATTCATACTTCTGGTAAATATGAGAATTCAACATAAATATGAAGCATGTCATTGTTTTGGCTCCTTGATACTCAAATGTGATGACTTTGCATACAACTGCTCTCATTCCCATAACATGTTAAAATGAGGTTTGGGTACAGATCCAGTGAAGTTTTATTCTAGCAGAAGGAAAGCATTTTCCTGTAAAATGTTGAATCAAAGCCTCCAAATTTCACAACTGTCTAAAGTAGAAGTGGAGGCCTAATATGAAAAGAACTGGTGAGATGTTTTGGAGCCCAGTCTCAATAACTAAAATCAAAAGAATATCAACTTTACAATGAACTTCTGGTTTCCCTTTAAAAATTTTCCCATCAGGCCAGTTAGTAGTCACTCAAAATATGCTTCTCTTCAGAATGTCAGAATGGTGACTACGATTGCAAGGGAGAAAGAAAGGACTTTTCATAATCTGATTAATTAAATCAAGAGCACCTTTAAGGGAAAACACAACACAGATAAGATCCTACAGCTAGTTGTGAGCAATTAAATACAGAGTGTATAAGCTCATTAAAATTCAAGTCAAAATCTTTAAAGTCAATGATCGGTCACCATTCCTTCTACATATAATAACAAAAGGAACTGAGATAAGAAATATTTATTGAACCAGAAAAAAATAATCAATAATGGTTCTACAAGTATAAGATAACTTAAATCAACTATAAAACTGGCTCTTAATTAACCAAAAAAAATTTTTTGATGCTATTGGACTATTTAAATTGTCTAATATCACTACCATACTTCTTCATTTTCTATCTCTCATTTTCAAAAATAGTCAATGTACAATGATTGCTAAGAAACTTTACTGAAAAAGTAGTGTGTTATGTAGTCCTTACACACCATTAGACATAATTAAATTACTAAAAAGATAGGAACATATAAAATTAGCTTAATACTTAAACAACTAAACTAGAAAATGGTTGAAATTATAATTTTATACCACTGAATGTAATCTTGAAATTAAGAATAAGTATAAAAGACACAAACTTGTAGAAAATAGTCCATGTAATTTGGAATTATCTAAAAATGTGCATCAACTACTTTTGTACTATAAAAGTAATAATTTACAAAAATTTAACATATACTTAAATCATTCTAATGTCTTTGTTTCTTAAATTTAAATGACCTTGAGTCATTCTAAGAACTTCATTTGGAGATGGATAATAATGTGTGCCCTACATTCACATTTATTATATTTACAAAGTTGCATAAATGATACAATGGCTTAATCTTTTAAGTCTGAGACATTTTATATTTTATTTTAATTACCTACTATAAATAAAGAAATTTTAACCTATAATTTTAAAGGGAGAATAGCCACATATGAATTTCATTAAATTCTCAAAGAGATCAGCAATTGTGCCACCCTGCATATAGCTAAGGATCACTGAATTAGAGGAATGACCTAGAGGTAAACAACCTTTGATAGAATCATCAGATGTGATTATACCACATAGAAAGAAAATTTTACAAGCACTAGAGAAAGCATTTAAAGACAGGACATTTAAAATGTGAGAGGAGTCAAAATGGTAATTTTCATTTCACTTTAATAGACTTAACATTTTCCTTTCTATATGAATTCACAAAGCTTAGGAAAGACTGCCAACTAGCATATATTGCAGATATTATAGCGCTATGTGTATGTCTCCAGCAAGTTTGAAGACTTGGTTGAGTAATATGAATAACTTTATTTGCCTAGTAAACTTTGCAAGCATAAATATGGGAGTTCTGTTTGAGTGTGTTGTAGATAAATCTGTGCCCATTACAGGTTTAAAAAAAAAATCAACAGGGGTGCCTGTGTGGCTCACTGGGTTAAGCAGAAGACTTCAGCTCAGGTCATGATCTTGCATTCCTCGAGCCCTGTGTGGGGCTCTTGTGCTGACAGCTCAGAGTCTGGAGCCTGCTTTGGATTCTGTGTCTCCGTGTCTCTCTGCCTCTACCCCCTCACACTCTGTCTCTCAAAATAATAATAATAATAATAATAATAATAATAATAATAATAAATAAACATTAAAAACTTAAAAAAATAAATCAACAGAACCTTTAATTACACTATGTCAATGAAAACAGCATACAAAAATGCAAGACTAATTTTTAACTGCAAATAATATGAGAACAGGTTTTAACTTATCAGTTGAGGCAAAACTAAAGATTATTTAATGGACAATAAATGTATGATCTATGTTTAATGCCACAGAAAAAGAAAGGTAAATCTTTTCAGACTTAATGTTCAATCTTTGACACAAGGCTGAACTGAGAAAACTCAAGCAACCTAATAATGTGAAAATATAAAAGTAAAAGGCTGTGTTAAAAGACAAAGAGGATGAGTAAATTGAAATGATCCATAGTGATTATCTACATTAGTGAGGATTAGAGATGAAATGAAGTGGTCTAGGTAGGTCATTGAAAATTAGAAATTGTTGGCACAAAAACAGACACTCAGATCAATGGAACAGAATAGAGAACCCAGAAATGGACCCACAAAAGTATGGCCAACTAATCTCTGACAAAGCAGGAAAGAATAGCGAATGGAATAAAGACAGTCTCTTCAGCAAGTGGTGCTGGGAAAACTGAATAGTGACACGGAGAAAAATAAATCTGGACCACTTTCTTACACCATACACAAAAAATAAACTCAAAATGGATGAAAGACTTAAATGTAAGACAGAAAGCCATCAAAATCTTCGAGGAAAAAGCAGGCAAAAACCTCTTTGACCTTGGCCACAGCAACTTCTTACTCAGCATGTCTCCAGAGGCAAGGGAAACAAAAACAAAAATGAACCATTAGGACCTCATCAAAATAAAAAGCTTCTGCACAGTGAAGGAAACAATCAGCAAAACTAAAAGGCAATCAATAGAATGGGAGAAAATATTTGCAAACAACATATCAGATAAAGGGTTAGTAACCAAAATCTATAAAGAATTTATCAAACTCAACATCCAAAAAACAAATAATCCAATGAAGAAATGGGCAAAAGACATGAACAGACACTTCTCCAAAGAAGACATCCAGATGGCCAACTGACAAATGAAAAAATGCTCAACATCACTCATCATCAGAGAAATACAAATCAAAACGACAATGAGATACCACCTCACACCTGTCAGAATGGTTAACATTAACAACTCAGGCAACAACAGATGTTGGCGAAGATGCAGAAAAAGAGGATCTCTTTCGCACTGCTGGTGGGAATGCAAACTGGCACAGCCAATGTGGGAAACAGTATGGAGGTTCCTCAAAAAATTAAAAATAGAACTACCCCACGACCCAGCAATTGCACTACTAGGTATTTATCCAAGGGATACATGTATGCTGTTTCAAAGGGGCACGTGCACCCCAATGTTGATAGCAGCACAATTGCCAATAGCCAAAGTATGGAAACAGCCCAAATGTCCATAGACAGATGAATAGATAAAGAAGATGTGATATATATATATATATATATATATATATATATATATATATGTATATATGTATATATACACACACACACACACACACACAATGGAGTATTACTCGGCAATCAAAAAGAATGAGATCTTGCCATTTACAACTACATGGATGTAACTAGAGGGTATTATGCTAAGCGAAATTAGAGAAAGACAAATATCATATGGCTTCACTCATATGAGAATTTTAAGATACAAAACATGAACATAAGGGAAGGGAAGCAAAAGTAATATAAAAGCAGAGAGAGGAACAAAACATAAGAGACTCTTAAATATGGAGAACAAACAGAGGGTTACTGGAGGGGTTGTGGGAAGGGGGTGGGCTGAATGGGTAAGGGGCATTAAGGAATCTATTCCTGAAATCACTGTTGCACTATAAGCTAACTAAATTGGATGTAAATTTAAAAAATTAATTAAAAAAAGAAAATTAGAAATTGTTGCTCATAAAGTGATGAGAGGAGAAACATCTTCTTTCACTATTTTATACCAAAACATTAGGAGAAAAGGGACATTTATTGGCTAAAAACCTGATTCTTCTCATGATTAAGATTGGATTTTTATCCCATTTGACATTTCACTAAAGGAAATTGTTCTTTAAAAACTTCATACTCATTTAAAACATTAATACTCAAAACAGAGTATTCATTAAATTTTTCTATGAAATAAACTGTATTTTTCAAAATTTAACATAGACTTCAAAAGAAGAGGAATCTATAGAACTCACCTGCCCAGGATGATTTGATCCTGCCTCCTGCCTTTGCCCTTCGACTTCTCTATCCAGGCCTGGAGGAAGGCTGGGGCTAAAAGCCATGAGGTCGGTCTTGGGCGGACCCTCCCCAGAGCACACCCTCTGACGCCTCTGCTGCGAGTACGACCAGCTCCCCACCGCGCTGGAACACACCAGCGTGGGCTTCCCCCGCCCGCACGCGCCCTCGCTGGGCGGCGCCGAGCACCGCAGCGCCACGTACAGCAGCAGCGTGAGCACCAGCAGGCTGGACACCGCGCAGATGGCGATGATCAGGTACACGTTGACATCCACCAGCGCCGTCTCCGCGCCAGCGGCGCCCGCCAACACCCGCGACGAGGCCTTGGGCGCCTGGCCGCTCTCCACCAGCGACAGCAGCACGGTGGCCGTGGCCGTCAGCGCCGGCTCGCCGTGGTCCCTCACCAGCACCAGCAGGCGCTGGCGCGGCGAGTCCGCCTCGTCCAGGCTGCGCGTCGTGCTGATCTCGCCCGTGTACAGCGCCACGCGGAACGCGCTGCGCGCGCCACCCGCCGCCGGCTGCAGCTCGTACGACAGCCACGCGTTGTAGCCCGAGTCCGCGTCCACCGCGCGCACCTTCGCCACCACGTGGCCCGCGCCCACCGACCGCCACACCAGCTCGCTCACGGCGCCGCCCGCGCCGCCCGCCCCAGGCAGCGGCAGCAGCGCGGGCGCGTTGTCGTTCTCGTCCAGCACGAACACCTGCAGCGTCACGTTGCTGCCCAGCGGGGGCACGCCCGCGTCGCGCGCGCTCACTTGGAACTGCAGCAGCTCCAGCTCCTCGTGGTCCAGCGGCTGCAGCGCGTACACCTTGCCGCTCTCCGCGTGCACCGACACGTAGCTCGACAGCGCACGCTCGCCCACCCGCCGCTCCACCAGCGAGTAGGACACCAGCGCGTTCTCCTGCGCGTCCGCGTCCCGCGCGGACACCGTGAAGATGTGGCAGCCGGGAGGGTTGTTCTCCTTCACGAACACCGTGTACTCGGCCTGCGCGAATGTCGGCGCGTTGTCGTTCACGTCGGCCACTTCCACGGACACGCTGGCCGTGGCCGACAGCGAAGGCGAGCCCCCGTCCCGTGCGGTCACCAGCAGCTCATAGTTCGCCACGCTCTCGCGGTCCAGGGCGCTGTCCAGCACCAGCGAATAGTAGTTCTTGAACGTGGACACGACCTTGAAAGGTACGTTGGGCGTTAGAGAACAGATCACTTGTCCGTTGGCACCGGAGTCACGGTCGGATACACTGATCAGCGCAATGACCGTGCTGGGCTGAGTGTCCTCTCGTACAGGGAGAGACAGGGAAGTCAAGGTGACTTCAGGGGCATTGTCATTGGCGTCTAAGATCTCTACCCAGACTGTACAGTGACTTGCCATTGGGGGATTCCCTTTATCTGTAGCCTGTACTTCAATTTCATAAAACTTGTTTTCTTCATAATCTAAAGTTCCATTGACCCTCACTTCTCCGCTATTTTCATCTAGTGTAAATAAGAGTTTTCCATTGGGTTTAACTGACATCAAGGAGTATGTTACCTCTCCATTGACTCCTTCATCTCGATCTGTGGCGTTTAGCTTTATCACAAAAGTTTCTTTAGCTGCGTTTTCCATCAATCTCACCTTGTATTCTGATTGCTCAAATTCTGGATCATTGTCGTTAACATCCAAGACGTGGATGAAAAGCTGAACGGTGCCAGTGAGCTCTGGTTTTCCCCCGTCTGCAGCTGTCAGTAGCAAATTAAGTTCTGGAGTTTTCTCTCGATCCAGATATTTCTTTAATGTAAGCGACAGTCTTTTAGTCTGCTTACTATGTGTTGGTAGTTGTAAAGAAAAATACTCATTTTGACTTAGTCTGTAGGTCAATAGAGCATTCTCTCCTATATCTGCATCAGAAGCTCCCTCTAGAGGAAAATGAGATTCGGGTTGCTTAGATTCAGGAATCAGCAGCTTTTGTTCTCTGAGAAAGAACACTGGTGGATTGTCGTTAATATCTCTTATTTCCACTTCCACATGGAAAACCTGCAGCGGCCTGTCTACGATCACCTCCAGGTAGATGCTGCACACTGCGCTCTGTCCACAGAGCTCCTCCCGGTCGATCCGAGAATTCACAAACAAAATGCCATTCTGCAGATTTACCTCCAGAAGGTCCCCGCGGCCTTTGGACGCCACCCGGAAAAGGCGCGGCACCAGCTCTGCCAGCTCCAGCCCTAGGTCCTGGGCAATTCGGCCCACGAAAGTGCCGTGTTTGGCCTCTTCCTGGACCGAGTAGTGGACCTGGCCGCTCCCAGCTTCCCAGACTGTGAGCAGCAGAAGTGACAGCAGCAGACGCCGAGTGCGCAATCCCCTTCTTTGAGAGTCAAACATCGCATACGACATTGACTTCCAAAATAAGGTTCTCACACTTACAGTACCAGAGACTCCAGTTAAGGGTTAAAAATCTAGCTGAATTTTTGAGAAGTTTCAAAGAATCCTTTAACAGTAGCGTTAGGCATGATGGAGTCGTTTTTGTACGGGGCGTTCCTGGCCGGTCAGACCAACCCTTGAAAGAACTACTTCCACCAAGTAAAGAGCGACACCTTGCGCCTGAATAGTGAGTACTGTACACTACACCATACATTATAGAATTTTACTTAAAGAGAAAAATATAATAAACTTCACACCTTTCATATTATTTTACTCCCAAAATAATATTTCCAAAGTGCTTATTTAGGAACACTTATAAGTTATATTGAAACCGATGGTATGTGGAAAATGGCATTTTATTCTTAATATGAAATTGAAATTTTTGTTCCTATGTTTGATTTAGAGTTATAAAATTGTTATTTTACTTATCTACATAAATACACACAGACTTTAATTCTCCAGGTAGCCTTATGAAAAGGTAGGGTTAAACATTTCCTAAAGATACTACTTCTCATATCAAAATGTTATCCAATTTGAATTGTTTTACTTCTAGTCTCTCTTGTTACTTTGGCTGCTAGGAAACTCAAAGACCATTTTGAGATTTTAATAACAACTCTTTAGTCTTTAAGTTCTGCATGTTGTGTTCTTATCTATGTGCACTTGCCTTCTATTCATATCTATTTAATTCCAATTATTTTTGTTATATACATTTGTTTTTGTTACAATCCTATATCCTTTGAAAAACAAAAATATTTTTCAAATTTAATGTTTAAAACAGAATTCATAATGGAAATGTCTATGGATGTAGATGAAATTATATTTGACACACATGGTTTATCAGGTAAGTTTCATTGTTAACAGTATTATGTGAGGTATCAAAAATTATGTGAGGAATCAAAATGTGAGGTATCAAAACCTTTATGTTAATGATATAGAAGGTGTCTTTCAATTATAAAATAAATTTTATTGTAATTCAATGAAATAAATAAAAACCACCATGAAAATGTGTGTGCCATATTGGTATTTCCAAGTCACCAACATTGGTTTATGTATATCTGTCAAGATATATACATGAAAATAGCTGACCTGTTCCTTGTTGAAACAATTCTGGGTTTGGGATCATAAGTTCATCCATAACAAGGGAAATAATTTCTAATTAACTCCTGTAAGTACCTAATACTGTGCTAAATATATATGGAGAAAATAACCAAACAATTCAACCAAATGACAAATGACTTTACTGTTTGTGTAAATTCAATTTCATAAAACACCAAGTAGAAAATGGGAATTGTTGATACAAGTTTTCATTGCATGAAGATGTAATTTGGTTATGTGTCTTCTGTCTTTTCATATAGACTTGGAATTAAAGGAGTCAAAAGAGAATATAATGGAAGTTTAAAGTAGAAAGTTATTTAGAATAAAGATCATTATAGCTTGAGTATTTTGTGTAGGATTTAATTTTTTTTTAATGTTTATCTTTGAGAGAGAGAGTGACACAGAATCTGAACCAAGCTCCAGGCTCTGAGCTGTTAGCACACAGCCTGACATGACCACAGCCTGACCCACAAACTGTGAGATCATGACCTGAGCCAAAGTTGGATGTTTAACTGACTGAGCAACCCGGGGAACCGCTTGTTGTATGATTTTGCTGATTCATCTCTGATTTAAAAATATTTAAAAAGAGGTTAGAGAAGGAAGGAGCCAAAACACAAGAGATTCTTAAAAACTGAAAACAAACTGAGGGTTGATGGAGGGTGGGAGATGGGTATTGAAGAGGGCACCTGTTGGTATGAGCACTGGGTGTTGTATGGAAACCAATTTAACAATAAATTTCATATTTAAATAAATAAATAAATAAATAAATAAATAAATAAATAAAACCTTTTGAAATGTTACAATATAACAGGCCCACATCTAAAAAATAATAATAAATAAATAATAAATAAAAATATTTAAATGGCATACAAAAATTACTAGTACATGTATATGTATGTTAGTATTTATCTTGAACACACACACACATATATATACACTATGGCTGATATTATCATCCTGTTAGAACTCTTAGTAAATGCAAAATTCCTTCTTAAGAAACTAATAAAGCAGGTGTTGTATGGAAACCAATTTGACAATAAATTTCATATTTTAAAAAATGACAAAAAATCAAAAATTAGTAAAGCAGACTCTTCACTTTTTATAACACTGAATTTTCTTATGCATGTGTGAAGCAATCAGTTATAAGGGCCTCTAATCAAAATATAACATTAGATTACATTAACAGTAGATTTAACATGCTATCTGAAACATGTTAGATTTATTTTGGAGAAAAAGGAAGCAAGAGATCTCCAATCATTTCATTACAGAAATTGGGGATTGCAACGTTGCATGCAATATGGAGTCCTGAAAGGTAGATAAAGAGATAAACATCAGAAAGGTTACCCAAGCTAGATAATATTACATGTCTGAATTAAAACCAGATGTCATTTTACTAATTACTCTCCAGTAATATGTAGTGGGGTTTTTTTTTGAGTTTCTGAAAGGATATAAGATGAACACCAAGTCACAAAAGAGTTTGATATAGGGCTGCCTGGGTATCTCAATCAGTTAAGCATCCAAGTCTTAATTTCAACTCAGGTCATGATCTCATGGTTGTAAAATCGTGTCCCATGTCAGGCTCTGCACTGACAGTGCAGAGCCTACTTGGGATTCTCTCTCTCCCTCTCTCTCTGCCCCCCCCACTCACTCTCTTTCTCTAAAAATAAACACTTTTTAAAAAGAGTTGATGTGTTGTATAAACCAATGACCCATCTTTTGCATTTTGGCTGTGATATTTCAGGTATCACCATCTCAACTAGCTCATATAAAAGAGATCATACTATCTTTGAATTCATCTTTGGGGATGGGCTCAAGATCTGGCAATAAGCTAATGTCAAGAAGTTCATATCAATATTGTTCTTAACATTGATTCGGTAAAATTGATTGAAAGGAACTTTGTGCCTGACCTTTACTAAACCAATCTGATTAGTATTAAGTTTCAACTGTACGTCCTGCTAGCCATATATTAGAGTGCATGATTTAATGTTCTTCTAGTTTTCATAATCCACTAATATAGCATAACAAGTCTGGTAACATTATTATTGAAAACATAAAACAGAGAAACTAATCTTGAAACATACTTAGAAACCCAGGAGGTTCTTAAAAATAAATGGATTAGAAGTAGTAGTCAACATTGTATTATCAAAATTATAGGATATACTCATGGATGTTCACTCTTTGCTATCATTGCTCATTAAAGTATACACAGTTATTTGATCACAGATCATTTGTCCAGTGAGCACAAATCTTACAGATAACAAGACTGAAGAAGACTGAATTCTGAAAAACCTACACACATTCAAAGATTTTCAGGGCAATATACACCTTAAAGCTGTTACTGAAGTATGACATTTTGGAAACACTTATTGAATCCTTTGTGGATGTTCAGGATCCTGGAAATAATCATATTATCACTTATATTTGTCCAAAACATCCTTATTCATAGCATGAAAAGGGCAGGGTCATTTTCATATTTGTCATTTGGCTTTAGTGTTTTGCTAGAACATTGCAGATCAGAATCTTATGGATTTTCTCACATATTAAATAATTCTTATTTATATTACTTCCAAAAATATATATATAGTCTTTACAATGGCAATTCTTCATTACCTACTGATTGAATAATATAAATACCTATCCCAATGTGGCATGAAGACATGATAATGTGATTAGAAACTCTTCTGAGAAAAAAATCACTTAACATTAAAAAACTCAATTCTGATCTCAATTATGACATTCTACAAAATTAAATATGACAATAATCATGAAGGCTTTTTCTTAAGCAAAACAGAAAGAAGGATTCACTTGTAAACAGTTTGTGCTTGACCTTCCTAGCCAAAACTATGCCTGATCAAAGAAAAGATTTACTGTAGTAAGCTGTATGGTGAATAAAAGAATGGCTCTGGAATCAAAGATATGCATTTGAGTTTTAACTTTATCATGTGCTAGCTGAATGGCAGTAGACAAGCTACACAAATATCTTCTCATCGCTTAGTTCATCTTTAAAATTCAGTGGGACGCCTGGGTGGCGCAGTCGGTTAAGCGTCGGACTTCAGCCAGGTCACGATCTCGCGGTCCGGGAGTTTGAGCCCCACGTCAGGCTCTGGGCTGATGGCTCAGAGCCTGGAGCCTGTTTCCAATTCTGTGTCTCCCTCTCTCTCTGCCCCTCCCCCGTTCATGCTCTGTCTCTCTCTGTCCCCCCAAAAAATAAATAAACGTTTAAAAAAAATTAAAAAAAATAAAATAAAATTCAGGTAGTCACGCGTACTTTACAAGTTGTTATAAAGATTAAATAAAATTATATATTTTAAGTCTTTTCATATTGTCTAATAAACTGAAATAGTTCAAATAGTAGTGGTTTATTTATAACTAGTGACTTTGTTCTTGTTCTATTTTGTAGCTTTGGAGGAAGAGAATTTCAGTGTGATATACTAGGCCCTGGTTTTTCCTTTTCTGAAGATTTCCTAATGTTCATCTTCATAGAAATCATCTTTTTTTTCCTGGGTATAAAATGGTCACTAATGACGTCTCATCATTTCTATTAACTTCACCCTATTCATAACATCATTCTACTCCATATATAAATATATATAACTTATTTTTCACACAATATAGTTAAAAGATCTCTAACTTGTACCCTGGAGCAAAAAAATAATAATAATAAACTTTTACATCAGAGAGACAGAGAGAGAGAGGGAGGGACAGAATCTGAAGCAGGCTCCACGATGCCAGAGCAGAGCCTGATGCAGGGCTCAAACTCAGGAAGTGACAGATCATGACCTGAGGTGAGATGGAGTCAGAGGCTTATCCAACAGAGCTACCCAGGCACCCCCTCTGTGATTCTTTAAGCAATTCACATAAATATAGCTTTTGGACAAAAAAAAAGTTTGCATCAAATTTATCTACAGTATACAATGTTAAATTGTGAAATGTGATCAACATCATTGTCAAATAGAAGTGCCTTTGTGTATATTCCATGGTTGTTATGCATAAGCTGTTTAAACCAAAGTCATTTCAATGACCAAGTGGCTTGGGGAACACATGAATCAGTATCACCTTTCCCCATTATGGGAACACTCTCTTAAACTCAAAACACAAAGGAGTGTGATTTTTTTCTACCCTACCCTAAAAAATTTCCATACAGCCTCATAATGAGTCCCATGAATGTAAGAAGCATAAATATGATCAAATATAAAATAAATCTTCCAAATAAAGTAAATGGAAATCAATGAATTAATATGGAGGACAGCAGCAATAGATTCACCAGGCAATTAGCAAAACTGAAATTATATTGAGAAGTAAAGAAAAGGGCACCTGGGTGGCTCAGTTGGTTGAGCAACTGACTTTGGTTCAAGTCATGGTCTTGCCATTTGGTGTTCAGTTCATTAAGTTCAAGCCCCACATCAGCCTCACTGATGTCAACACAGAGCCCTCTTGGGATCCTCTGTCCCCTTATGTTTGCCCCTGCCCGGCTTGTGCTCTCTCAAAAACAAACATAAAAAAAAAAGAATTACATAAAAAATGTAGTTTATCTGAAGCAGCTGAAGACTATGAAGAAAATAAGCTTGAAATTGTGAGAGACTTAAAGACAAAAAAGTAAAGTCCTCTTCAAAGGTAAGGCTGAAACTTCACCCAGTATCTCAAAGAAGCATGCCATTGATGATAAAGAAACGAAATTATTTATAAGAGGAAGCCACCTCAACAGCCCATGCCCATTAGTAATAAGCATATAGTTTATAGAGAAGTAAGGATTTAAATAGATTTCAAACTCAAAATAACTAAATTATGAAGTTATGCATTATTATGGTAATTTTGAATACATTTAATATAATTAGTGGAGGACATCAATTAGAATAAGAAAATAAATAGGAAGAATGAACTTGCTGCAAAGTTGAAAACTAGAAGATGTAAGCTTTGCCCATATCCTCCACTTCCCATGAGTGATCCTTGCTTTCTTTACAGGAGGATTTAACCTTTTTCATTTATAGAAAGTGTTAGCCATCTGTTTCATTATTGCAATTACTACCACTCTCATTATTTCCAGCAAATTATGTTCCAGGCATGTTCATGAAGACTGTAGTGAAAAGTAATGAAAACGGATGGACTTCCAATGTGCTTTAAAATAAACCAAACCCCAAGGGAAAATACCAGAAACAAATAAATGAAGTAATAAATTTACAATAATATTGCTGAACATACTATGCAATTGACATCAAAAGGCATAAAATATGTTCCAGAATTACTGTACTTACATCATTCCCGAAAATATCCCGTTGTTCTCCACTATCTCCAGAACTTGAACCGGGAGGAACACAAGGGCTGAAGGCCATGAGGTCGGTCTTGGGCGGACCCTCCCCAGAACACACCCTCTGCCGCCTCTGCTGCGAGTACGACCAGCTCCCCACCGCGCTGGAACACACCAGCGTGGGCTTCCCCCGCCCGCACGCGCCCTCGCTGGGCGGCGCCGAGCACCGCAGCGCCACGTACAGCAGCAGCGTGAGCACCAGCAGGCTGGACACCGCGCAGATGGCGATGATCAGGTACACGTTGACATCCACCAGCGCCGTCTCCGCGCCAGCGGCGCCCGCCAACACCCGCGACGAGGCCTTGGGCGCCTGGCCGCTCTCCACCAGCGACAGCAGCACGGTGGCCGTGGCCGTCAGCGCCGGCTCGCCGTGGTCCCTCACCAGCACCAGCAGGCGCTGGCGCGGCGAGTCCGCCTCGTCCAGGCTGCGCGTCGTGCTGATCTCGCCCGTGTACAGCGCCACGCGGAACGCGCTGCGCGCGCCACCCGCCGCCGGCTGCAGCTCGTACGACAGCCACGCGTTGTAGCCCGAGTCCGCGTCCACCGCGCGCACCTTCGCCACCACGTGGCCCGCGCCCACCGACCGCCACACCAGCTCGCTCACGGCGCCGCCCGCGCCGCCCGCCCCAGGCAGCGGCAGCAGCGCGGGCGCGTTGTCGTTCTCGTCCAGCACGAACACCTGCAGCGTCACGTTGCTGCCCAGCGGGGGCACGCCCGCGTCGCGCGCGCTCACTTGGAACTGCAGCAGCTCCAGCTCCTCGTGGTCCAGCGGCTGCAGCGCGTACACCTTGCCGCTCTCCGCGTGCACCGACACGTAGCTCGACAGCGCACGCTCGCCCACCCGCCGCTCCACCAGCGAGTAGGACACCAGCGCGTTCTCCTGCGCGTCCGCGTCCCGCGCGGACACCGTGAAGATGTGGCAGCCGGGAGGGTTGTTCTCCTTCACGAACACCGTGTACTCGGCCTGCGCGAATGTCGGCGCGTTGTCGTTCACGTCGGCCACTTCCACGGACACGCTGGCCGTGGCCGACAGCGAAGGCGAGCCCCCGTCCCGTGCTGTCACTACTAGAGCATAGTCCGACACGCTCTCGCGGTCCAGGGCGCTGTCCAGCACCAGCGAATAGTAATTCTTGAAGGTGGACACCAGCTTGAAGGGGACATGGGGTGTTAGTGAGCAGGTAACTCGCCCGTTGCCACCAGCGTCACGGTCAGTTACACTGATTAGGGCGATGACGGTCCCCAGTGGAGCATCCTCTGGAACAGACAGCGATAGTGAAGTCACTAGCAACTCCGGAGCATTATCGTTAATATCCAAGACTTCTATCAAGATTGTGCAGTGACCAAACATCGGAGGATTTCCTCTGTCAACTGCTTCTATTTGAAGTTTCCATAATTTAGTTTCTTCAAAATCTATTTTTCCGTTTACTTTTATTTCTCCACTCTCTGAATCTATGTGAAAAGAGGCTTCTGTATTAGAGGAGACATCAGTTGCAAATGAATAAAGAATGTGACTGTTGGAACCTTCATCCAAATCCGAGGCATTAAGTCTAATAACCAGAGTACCGTTTCTCGAATTCTCCAGTAATTTTACACGATGGACTGCTTTGTCAAATACTGGGGCGTTGTCATTTGCATCCAGCACTGTGATGTGTAACTCTGTGGTACCTGTCAGCTCAGGTTTGCCCCCATCAGTTGCTTTGAGCACCAAGAGAAGCTTTGAAGCGACTTCCCTGTCTAAAGATTTTTTTAGTACTAGTTCGAGCGGTTTTACCTGTTCCTCGTTGGTGGGTACTTCCAGAGAGAAATATTCGTTGGGGCTCAGTTTGTAAGTCAGCAGAGCGTTGGCCCCGATATCTGCATCATACGCGCCCTCTAGTGAAAAATGAGAGTCGAGAGCCCTAGTTTCAGAAATAAACAAATTTTTTTGTGTCGCTGGGAACATTGGCGGGTTGTCGTTAATGTCCTTCACCTCCACCTCCACATGGAAAACCTGCAGCGGCCTGTCCACGATCACCTCCAGGTGGATGCTGCATTCCGCGCTCCGCCCACACAGCTCCTCGCGGTCGATCCGAGAATTCACAAACAAAATACCATTCTGCAGATTTACCTCCAGAAGATCCCCGCGACCTTTGGACGCCACTCGGAAAAAGCGCGGCACCAGCTCTTCCAGCTCCAGCCCCAGGTCCTGCGCGATGCGGCCCACGAAGGTGCCGTGTTTGGCTTCCTCCGGGACAGAGTAATGGACTTGGCCGCTCTCGGCCTCCGACGCTGCAAGGAGCATAACCGAGAGCAGCAAGCGCTTGACTTCCTGGCCACCTGATCCTGAAGCTAACATCCTGCTCTGTTTCAGGTTAGTAAATCAACGTTTCATGAGAGGAAATGTGTAGTCCTTTTAGATCTTTCTTTTGAGTCTGTTCCTGAGATCTCTACTGGATCTTAACAACATGGGTGTGTATAGTCTTTAAAACACCGGAACAGTGGAGATTCTTTCTGGTCCGTGAATAATGGTAATTTTTTTTCTGTTAAAATAATCCTCTTCTTGGAGAACAACGACATCCTGTGGCTCAAAATGGAAGTGCCTTTGTGTTTATACTATTTCACCTATACTGCTTCTCTCAAAATTCCTTCATATATTGGTCCATGTTTTACTTTGTAGGCTTTTAATTCTTTATTTATACATTCCTTGTGTATGACCACTAGCTCTACAAAGGTAGTTTTTGTTTTACAAGTTAGAATCCTAAGAAGAGTTTTATCTTGGATATAGACATCTAAGAGGACGTACTACTACTGCACTAACTATACATTATCATGTATAATTATCATGTATATAAGCATGAAAAGTCCACATTTCTTGGTTATTAGTGTCGTGTTTTTTAGACTTTTAGAAATTGATTACTTTGGAATGGACTTTTATTAAGTTTACTCCGTTGCTAACACTAATTTCTATTGCTTAATCCTTGTACTATGTTAAATTATTCTAAACATTTAGTTCAGTTGTACACAGAATAATTCAAGGTGCAAGTTCGCTAAGTTACCACCTCAATATAATGGTGTTTCAAATCAATGCTGATATGCAAGCTATTTATCAGTTTACCCAAAGATTTATTTTATTTGATGTTAATGAATTTACCAAGTACTGACCCTTAGAAATAAAAAGTATATTTATCTTTGCCTCATTTTAAAGCGTTTTTTTCCCAATTATAGTATCTGCTAAGGGTGAATGTTGTAGTTTCCATCCTGAAGAACAACTTAAATTTGCATTATATCCACTACTATTTGAAAAATAATTTCTTTCTACCCCCCAACCCACTGAATCAGGAATTCAAGCTATATTTGTCTGATTGTTTACACACATTTTATTCCAAAAATGGTTTAAGGAGACTAGAGTATATAAAGCATTCCAAATCTAATTCATTCACTCAATTTTATTTTCCTGTTCTTATCTCAGATACAAAAACCAAACTGAAATTTGCATAGGAACTGTTATCTACTGCAATAAGCTTATCAGTCTTGTATGAAAAGAGAAAAATAGTTTAATCATTCTCAAGGCTGTTAAGAAACCAACTATATCCAGTATTTGAAATCCTTTTGATAAGATAGCAGCCACTTGGAAAATCCCAAACTTTCTTACTAAAAAAATATTGTAAATGGCTACACAAAGGAATCTTAGGTTTTATGTGAAAGTGAGCTGTAGTCTTCATTTTGGAACACTTTTTAAAACAGTGATTTGAGGGGCGCCTGGGTGACTCAGTCGGTTGAGCGTCCAACTTCAGCTCAGGTCATGATCTCGTGGTTTGTGAGTTCAAGCCCCATGTCGGGCTCTGTGCTGACAGCTTAGAGCCTGGAGCCTGCTTCGGATTCTGTGTCTCCTCTCTCTGCCCATCCCCCACTTGTGCTCTGTCTCTCTTTGTCTCTCAAAAATAAATGAATGTAAACAAAATAAAAAATGAAAAAATAAATAAAATAGTGATTTGATTATTATAGATCTATGCAAAAGATTTATAGTTATAACTACTTTTAATTATTTTTTAATTGTGGAAGCCATAAACTCAAGACCAACATATTCGCCTAAAGAAGAGCAAAAAATTTTAGCACATGGGGGGTGAGAGTGACTAAATTCAGAAAAAAACATGACTAAGAAATAAATCCCCTTGCGTTTGCTAATTTAAATAATCCAGTCCCTTTGAGAATGATGCCATACTGAAGGTCCATTCCATTTTTGGTTTAAGGAATTTGTTCATTAATTAAGTACACATAAAGTACACATTAAAGATTGTTTTTCAAGTCCCCAAATTCCAAGGCTATCATATAGCTAAATAACTATGGTATACCAGTAAAGCTATGGGTTGGTTACTGATCTTGACACAGACTATAACAAATACTATGCCTTGAAGAGCTGTAGAGTACTCATGATTAGCCTGAGTTTAATGCCATCCAATAAAGAATATATTAAACATGATTATAAAAATAAGATGTTATAACTTTAAAAGAAATTGACATATTCCTTTTTTGACAAGTATGTTGAAAGCAATTCGTGACTTGGAAAATTTTTTGGTTTCATTCCAAAATTTTAATAATTCTAAATAGAATGAAAAGAAACCATCCATAAAGTTTTTTGAAATAGTTATCTTAAAACAGAGACAGAGGAAGACATTGTCAAACTAAAAACATAATGTGTCTTTACTATCTCCCAACTTATCCTGAAATCCCACCTTGTTTCCTCTCCTATTTGCACTACCTCTTGCAAAGGCTTTAAAATTATTATGTTGCTGGGTAAAATGCTAATTAGTTATGTTAAATTTTTGGTGCATAGTTGTGTTTTAAACATGCCCCCCCCAAAAGCAAAGTAAAATAAATAAGACTAAATTGGTAAACACACAATTCTGTGTTTCATTAATTGCTCAGATAAACAGATACCTTAGTATAAGACCTTTCTGGAAGGGGGATAAAATGATATTATAAAGGGCTGAAAGAGAAGGCAGATATAAAAGAAAGGAATTCTGTACACAAGTTTAAATACTTCGCATTAACTTATCATTTGTAATCTCTGAGAGTTACAGACTGGCCATGGGAAGTATTAACACTGAAGGCAATGCCATGCTTAAACTCCTGCCACAATTGTCTTTTCTGGTGTTCCTAAACTTGAATAGAGATTTCAAGGGGTTTGTTTTTGTTTTTTTTGTTTGTTTGTTTAGTTTTTTGGGGGGGGGGCGGGGAGAGACAGAGACAAAGAGAGAGAGAATCCCAAGTAGCCTCCACACTGTCGCACTGTCGGTGAGGAGCCAATGTGGGCTCGAACTCATGAACTACAAGATCATGTCCTAAGCCAAAATCAATAGAGGGATGCTTAACCAACTGAGTGACCCAGGTGCCCTGAGATTTCAAGATTTATGGGAAGCTTTTTGTGAGGCACATTCAGAGTAAAAATTCAGTCTGCATACAGAACGGAAAGAGTATTGCTAAGAACCAGAGTCAAGATTGTAAACTAGTTGCACTGCTATTTTGGTAACACTGAACTTAAACAAAAATTAAATCATAGGGACCAGATAACATGTTTTAGAATGTAATAATGAATAGGATAGTGTTGGCATCCTGCGAGTTAATTATCTGGCATTTCTCAGTCCACCTCTTCCAACACAACCCTGTTTAAGATGACTAAAGTAGTTATAACCTAAATTGCACTTATATGATATGAAATCAGTAGGAAACATTCTAAGAGAACAATTCAATTTTCTCTTCAAATTTTTCATATTAATTTTGACTAAAGTAACTTTTTTGAGCTCCTTAAAGTGATTTTCAAATATTCTCCATTATTAAACATAATCATGACTCTTTCCTCAGAATGAAAAAGCTAATACTTGAATATCATAAGCAAGATTTCATGCTGATAGAGGAGTAGATGATAAAAAGCTACTGCGTAAAATTATGTCAATAACTATTACATAATAACTATTTTTATGTTTAATGTTTATTTTTGCGAGAGAGCCTGCGAGTGGGCGGGGGGTGGGGGGCAGAGAGAGAAGAGGACAGAGGATCCTAAGCAGGCTTCCTGCTCATAGGAGGGAACCCAGTGTGGGGTTCGAACCCGTAAGACCATGACCTGAGTCAAAGTAGGATGCTAAACCGAATGAGCCATCCAGGTGCCCCAATTATGACATTTATGAACAAACTTTAAGTCTACACATCTTACCATTAAAAACAAAATGTAAACACTGCCTACTGAGGATATAGTATGCATTATAAGTTATATTGTTTCACCATCAAGAGAATTTACCAGAGCAGTCTTTGTTAAGATAATAGGGTCATTTCAAAATTTAGATTTGAAAGTTAAATAAAATTAAAGTACTAATGAGTACAAATTAAATAAAGTACTAATCTCATAAATACTTGTAACATAAAAAAGACAGTGGTTTAAGGGAAAAAACCTACAAACTACATCAAATACTTGTATTGGAAATATAAATATTTAAAAATAGGTTGAATAATTTAAAAAATTGAAGTATCAAGAAAAAATACATAAGGTACAATAGACAAAATACAGCATGAACTTTAAAATAAATATTATATTAGGTATTACTAAAATATTTGATTATAGAAATATGCTGTTTTAAAGGATGAAGATATCCGAGACATACATAAGATGGGGGAAAGCGGTTAATAAAATATTATTCATAAGGCAACATATGGAAATAAAAAGTAATAACTCACCTTCCTTGAGTAGTCCTCTCCACTAGACTGTTCTTCCCTTTGCACATCTGGTACTGGACACGGGGTAAGGCTGGGACTAAAAGCCATGAGGTCGGTCTTGGGCGGACCCTCCCCAGAGCACACCCTCTGACGCCTCTGCTGCGAGTACGACCAGCTCCCCACCGCGCTGGAACACACCAGCGTGGGCTTCCCCCGCCCGCACGCGCCCTCGCTGGGCGGCGCCGAGCACCGCAGCGCCACGTACAGCAGCAGCGTGAGCACCAGCAGGCTGGACACCGCGCAGATGGCGATGATCAGGTACACGTTGACATCCACCAGCGCCGTCTCCGCGCCAGCGGCGCCCGCCAACACCCGCGACGAGGCCTTGGGCGCCTGGCCGCTCTCCACCAGCGACAGCAGCACGGTGGCCGTGGCCGTCAGCGCCGGCTCGCCGTGGTCCCTCACCAGCACCAGCAGGCGCTGGCGCGGCGAGTCCGCCTCGTCCAGGCTGCGCGTCGTGCTGATCTCGCCCGTGTACAGCGCCACGCGGAACGCGCTGCGCGCGCCACCCGCCGCCGGCTGCAGCTCGTACGACAGCCACGCGTTGTAGCCCGAGTCCGCGTCCACCGCGCGCACCTTCGCCACCACGTGGCCCGCGCCCACCGACCGCCACACCAGCTCGCTCACGGCGCCGCCCGCGCCGCCCGCCCCAGGCAGCGGCAGCAGCGCGGGCGCGTTGTCGTTCTCGTCCAGCACGAACACCTGCAGCGTCACGTTGCTGCCCAGCGGGGGCACGCCCGCGTCGCGCGCGCTCACTTGGAACTGCAGCAGCTCCAGCTCCTCGTGGTCCAGCGGCTGCAGCGCGTACACCTTGCCGCTCTCCGCGTGCACCGACACGTAGCTCGACAGCGCACGCTCGCCCACCCGCCGCTCCACCAGCGAGTAGGACACCAGCGCGTTCTCCTGCGCGTCCGCGTCCCGCGCGGACACCGTGAAGATGTGGCAGCCGGGAGGGTTGTTCTCCTTCACGAACACCGTGTACTCGGCCTGCGCGAATGTCGGCGCGTTGTCGTTCACGTCGGCCACTTCCACGGACACGCTGGCCGTGGCCGACAGCGAAGGCGAGCCCCCGTCCCGTGCGGTCACCAGCAGCTCATAGTTCGCCACGCTCTCGCGGTCCAGGGCGCTGTCCAGCACCAGCGAATAGTAATTCTTGAAGGTGGACACCAGCTTGAAGGGGACATGGGGCGACAGTGTGCAGGTCACCTGGCCATTAGCTCCAGAATCACGGTCGGACACGCTGATCAGGGCGATGACAGTGCCTACCTGAGCATCTTCTTGTACCGGAAGAGCCAAAGAAGTGATAACCACCTCAGGTGAATTATCATTTTCATCCAGAATTTCCACTAAGACAGTGCAGTGACCAACCATAGGTGGGTTTCCTGTATCTGTCACATCTACATGAATTTCATAAGTGTTACTATCCTCAAAGTCAATAGCATCATTTATTCGTATTTCTCCCGTTTTTTCATTCATTAGAAATTTCCTTCTTACGCTGGATGGAACCAAAGCACTAAATGAATATATCATTTCTTTGTTTATTCCTTCATCCGCATCAGACGCATTCAGCCATATTACTAACGTTTGGTTCGCTGAATTTTCATACATTTTAACTTCATAAACGGATCGGTCACACATAGGCGCATTATCATTGGCATCCAACACCAAGATCAGCAGAGTAACAGATCCAGTATATTCGGGTTTGCCTCCATCGGTTGCCGTTAATAATAACTGAAGCTGAGGATTTTCTTCACGATCCAGCATTTTTCCTAGAACAAGCACTGGAAATTTGCCTTTGTCTTTTTTGTTTATAATATCAAGAATGAAAAACTCATTTGGACTGAGTCTGTAAGTAAGCACTGCATTCTCTCCAACATCCGCATCAGATGCGCCTTCTAGCGGAAATCGAGAGTCAAGCAGTCGAGATTCGGGTATTGAAAGCTTTTGTTCTGAGACGGAGAAGACTGGTGGGTTGTCGTTAATGTCCTTCACCTCCACCTCCACATGGAAAACCTGCAGCGGCCTGTCCACGATCACCTCCAGGTGGATGCTACACTCTGCGTTCCGCCCGCACAACTCCTCCCGGTCGATCCGAGCATTCACAAACAAAATACCATTCTGCAGATTTACCTCCAGAAGATCCCCGCGACCTTTGGACTCCACTCGGAAAAACCGCGGCACCAGCTCCGCCAGCTCCAGCCCCAGGTCCTGCGCGATGCGGCCCACGAAGGTGCCGTGTTTGGCTTCCTCCGGGACCGAGTAGTGGACCTGACCCCTCCCCGCCTTCCAGGCTGCGACGAGCAGAAGCAAGAGAAGCAGGCGCCAGTCTCTTGGCCCCCTGGGTCTGTAGACCAACATCATACCTTTCTGCCGATTTACAAGTTGATGAATCAGCGGTCTAGAACAACTGCTGTCTGAATTTTCCTATTCGATTTCTTACATCCACTTTTATGGAAACGGCCGAGATCTGCGAATGTAGTTCCTTTCTAGTCCTCGAGAAACAGGATTATGCCTTTGTTCCAAAAAAAATTTTGTGGAAGACAGCGACATCCGGTGGCTGAATGTGTAAGTACAATTCCGTGAGTTTTAACAACTTGTCCTTCATTCACAGCGTTTGATTCTATTTGTACATATTTGTAGCTCTATGGATCTTCAAAACTTCACATGAGGTCTCTTTTGTACATAATAATAATCATTGTCGACCTTCAGTTCAGCATTTTCTTAAATTCAGAATCTCGGGAAGTAATTTCTTCCCCATGACTCTCATTAGCTACATTTGAAAATGCTCTTAATATTTTATAATACTAGTGTATTAGTATTTTGCTGGATAACAAATTTATATGTCTTCAAGTTTGATACTTAATTCATTTCTCTTTCTCATTATTTTTGCGATTAAATAAACCTTACCAGATGCTAATCTCAAGTATCACTTCTCTGTGAGGTGTTTGAAACTCTTAAATTTCAGTAATCACTAGAAAGTTGAGAGAAGAACACCGGCTCAATATTGGAAATGACTCCATTCTGATTCCTATTCTTAAACTTACTGGTTGTGTGACTCTCTCTGTCTCTGTTTCCAGTTTCATAACATTCACACAATAATAATATGGGGGTTGTGTGAATTATGATACATTAGATACCTAGGATATTACCTTAAGGAGACCTAGGATATTACCTTAAGGAAAGTGAATGGCTCATAAATGGCGATATTTTCAGCCCTCAATTTAGCCACATTTATTTTCATAATGGTCTAGACCAAAATCAGCTTTTTGGTAAAAATTATTACCTATATAATATTATCATTCTGCAATACCTTTACGATTGCTACTACACAGGCTGAGTGGTGGGTGGTTCCCATCTTAGGAAAGCAGAAAAGTACTTTTTTGAGAAATCAGTTATACAGGGAGAAGTTACATTTTTTATATGTATCTTACATGGGAAAAAAGAACTTTAATTATGATTCTAAAGATAAGCACTTTCATCTTTGTTACATTTAAGCTTTTTGAGTACCCCAAATATACAGTTTGGGAATTATCTAATAGTTTTATCAGTGTCAATAAAATATCCATTATCGCCTGGAGTAAAATATTTTCTGTCTTAAAGTTTTTAGAATCAAGTATTTAGCAAATGAAATTCTCTATTAATATATCTGCACTACTGAAAAAAGAGAAAAAGTTCTTTTTTTCCCCAAAAAGGAAAAACTTAGTAATAGGACCTTTGGTCTTATCCAAAGGTTATTTTCTTTACTTTAATGATATTGTAAGTTATAACAGAGATCAATAATTTTGAACTCTTTCAGTTGCTATTAAGAGCTGAAAAACAGACTGACACTTATGAACAAAAAAAGTGACAGGAATGAGAGTCATTTCATTCATGGATTCATGTGTGCCATTAAATTGTTTTTATAATCTTCTACTTCTTCAGATTGACCCTAGGTGAAAATCCATTCAAATTCTGGTTTTAGTGGCTATTTTTCTTGTAAAGCACAAATTAAAGTGTAACAACTTATGTGTCTATCTACGATACCAATCAATGTTTAGTTTGAGCTACTTTCTGGAATCTAAAAATAAGTTTATTAGTGAATAATCATCGCAACACAAGGTAATAATATAAACTATACTCCATTCCTGTTAATGTGCATTTTATAGCAAGTAATAGCATAAATGTGCCAGTTAAATCTGCAATAATGAATACAAAGCAGGGGTAGTTAAATTATATACTCTCAAATAATAGGAACTTGCTTCGCTAAGTGTCTCATAAGCCTATTAGATCTAAAACTTCAGCTGAATAAGAAACACCTGGAGTGCTTATTGAAAAGCAAGTTTGCCAGTCCTACTTATTTCAGAAATTGTGGAGTAGAGTCTGGGAACCAGAATGTTCAATAAGGACTCCAGATGTTGCTAATGCAGTTAGCATTATCAGGTCTAGGATAGGATAGGCTGGCCATAGACCCCAAGTTACCTGGGATATACTCTGTTTATGTCTGTAGTCTTGTATACTTACTTATAGTGTCCCTTCACTCTCAAAAGTGTCTAAGATTAAGTCAGAACTTAGATAGTTAACCCTATATAAAAACTACAATTTAGGGGCTGACATAGGAAGTTTCATTATTGATTTAATGGTTGCTGCTTGAAGTGAGGAGTGTTACCCACAGGAACACAGAGGGCTAGTTACTAGGCAAAAAAGTAAAATGTCTTCCATGCTCTCACTTCTCCATTTTGAACTTCTCAGCTGTTTCAAATCCTAACCTCCCTGGATCCCAGTGTGTGCATGCTTCCTGATGATCCAAAAGATAAATACATTGCTAGATGTTCACTGATCTTCTGAAAATTTGCACATGATGATAGCCCATATTAAAGAGAAAATGAATATTAATATAAAGGATGAAATTACCAATTATATCAATACAGCTATCAATAATAAAGAATAAAATTTATAATTATAGAAAACATAGTAAATAATAAATAATACTAGCTCTAAGAGACTAAAGGAGCGGGGAGTTAGATTTCTAGCACTCCTCGATCCATATAATCCATATAACATATAATCAAATACCTGAGCCCAATTTAAGTGACATATGGAACCTGAAAAAAAGTGCAAGGACAGAGATATTTGAAGGTATAAGTCTAGATCTAAGGCGAGTTATGCTGACAGACGTAGACAAGATTGATTACAGGAGCTCAGAGAATACTCAAGTTTGGAAATAAACATGATGAAAAGAAAACAGATCACTTTGTAACATATAACAAACATGTCCTCTATAAGGGAAAAGAAAAAAATACTGAAATATATTATTTAAATTAATTTCACTTGCACTTTCATTGTTATATTGTGGCTCTATTCTCAAAGGTACTCTGATTTTGCTCTGAGTTTTTTTTTTTAAGTTCATTTATTTATTTGGAGAGAGAAGAGAAAGCATGCATGAGCAGGGGAAGGGCAGAGAGAGAGGGAGAGAGAATCCCAAGCAGGCTCCATGCTCTCAGTGCAGAGCCTGGGGAGGGGCTCAAACTCACAAACCATGAGATCATAACCTGAGGGAAAACCAAGAGCTGGATGTTTAACAACTGAGCCACCCAGGTTCCCCACTCTGCTGAGTTTTTAATTAAGGAGTACCTTGTAAAATATCTAACACAATAAAAACACCAGAATATAAAAATAAGTCACATAACAAAAATGCTACATAAATATACAGGAAGTTTCTAAAATATAAATTAGAAAATAAAAGCTTGGACTAAAGACCCAGTGTGAAGAACCACCACAATTCAGGAAATATAAATTTAACATGTAATAAGTTTAAAGGTGTATAATCTCATCTCCAGATTTCTGTCTTTCAGAATATTGAGAAGAAAAGTAAATCATCCTCTCCACTGATGGAGTAACTTTTTAAGTTACAGACTATGAATTTCAAGAGAATTCAGAGTATAGAATTTAGATATATCTCTAATGCTCAAACATTATATACTAACAAAATTTTTAGTAAAAAGGAGAAAGTCATTTGAAGAAAGAAAGTACATGTCAGGAAGTATTTTCTCCAATATCAGATAAAATATCAATGTCAAGCATAAAGAAACATATTTTACACAAGTTGGAAGGAGTGTTACATTTCTAACATTTGGTGTTTGATTCCTAAAGCAAAGTGACTGATTTCGAGGGTACGCTGAAATTTACTCATTGACGTAAACACTGAGTAGTGCTGACCAACCATGTTTCCAGTCTCCATCCAGAGGAAAGTAAAAAACTACAAAGTTAACAAGGTAACAGCTACTACATATTTCTGCTTATGGGTTTCTTATAAACAACAGAATTATACTAAAATATCATGCATACTTTAGAAATGAATAAATGACAGAGTGATGCTGAAGTATACTTAATGTGTAGCAATTAAATTGTTTTTCAACTGATACTTCTCAGGCAGAGAGGTAGCCTGGCTATAGAAATTCAATACGACCCCATAACAGATTTTAAATAAAACTGATTCAGCACCCAATAAATACCTACTCAATGTATGGTTTTTAATGATTCTCATTAGAAATTGAAACTCAAAAGTCAGGTATAAAAAAGTACCCACTTCTGAAAAACAAGAAAATATTGACAGATCTCTGTAATAACTGGCTAAAACTATTTAAGTACCGTCTGAGGTAACGATAATATTTTTCAGGCTTCAAATATAAATCTATAAATAAATAAAATATTTGAACAACCGACCTTTCCAGAAGACTCCAAAGAAGCTTGTGGATCTTCCGTTGGATTCAGAGATCCAGGACACGGGGGAAGGCTGGGGCTGAAAGCCATGAGGTCGGTCTTGGGCGGACCCTCCCCAGAGCACACCCTCTGCCGCCTCTGCTGCGAGTACGACCAGCTCCCCACCGCGCTGGAACACACCAGCGTGGGCTTCCCCGGCCCGCACGCGCCCTCGCTGGGCGGCGCCGAGCACCGCAGCGCCACGTACAGCAGCAGCGTGAGCACCAGCAGGCTGGACACCGCGCAGATGGCGATGATCAGGTACACGTTGACATCCACCAGCGCCGTCTCCGCGCCAGCGGCGCCCGCCAACACCCGCGACGAGGCCTTGGGCGCCTGGCCGCTCTCCACCAGCGACAGCAGCACGGTGGCCGTGGCCGTCAGCGCCGGCTCGCCGTGGTCCCTCACCAGCACCAGCAGGCGCTGGCGCAGCGAGTCCGCCTCGTCCAGGCTGCGCGTCGTGCTGATCTCGCCCGTGTACAGCGCCACGCGGAACGGGCTGCGCGCGCCACCCGCCGCCGGCTGCAGCTCGTACGACAGCCACGCGTTGTAGCCCGAGTCCGCGTCCACCGCGCGCACCTTCGCCACCACGTGGCCCGCGCCCACCGACCGCCACACCAGCTCGCTCACGGCGCCGCCCACGCCGCCCGCCCCAGGCAGCGGCAGCAGCGCGGGCGCGTTGTCGTTCTCGTCCAGCACGAACACCTGCAGCGTCACGTTGCTGCCCAGCGGGGGCACGCCCGCGTCGCGCGCGCTCACTTGGAACTGCAGCAGCTCCAGCTCCTCGTGGTCCAGCGGCTGCAGCGCGTACACCTTGCCGCTCTCCGCGTGCACCGACACGTAGCTCGACAGCGCACGCTCGCCCACCCGCCGCTCCACCAGCGAGTAGGACACCAGCGCGTTCTCCTGCGCGTCCGCGTCCCGCGCGGACACCGTGAAGATGTGGCAGCCGGGAGGGTTGTTCTCCTTCACGAACACCGTGTACTCGGCCTGCGCGAATGTCGGCGCGTTGTCGTTCACGTCGGCCACTTCCACGGACACGCTGGCCGTGGCCGACAGCGAAGGCGAGCCCCCGTCCCGTGCGGTCACCAGCAGCTCATAGTTCGCCACGCTCTCGCGGTCCAGGGCGCTGTCCAGCACCAGCGAATAGTAATTCTTGAAGGTGGACACCAGCTTGAAGGGGACATGGGGCGACAGTGTGCAGGTCACCTGGCCATTAGCTCCAGAATCTCGGTCAGACACACTGATCAAGGTGATGACTGTGCCCCGCTGAGCATTCTCTGAGATAGGGAGAGACAGGGAAGTAACAGTCAACTCTGGAGCATTATCGTTAGCGTCCAAAACTTGCACAAGAACTGTACAGTGACCAGCTAGTGGTAGATAGCCTTTATCGATCGCTTCTACTCGAATTTTGTAGGTTTTACATTCTTCAAAATCGATATGTCCTATTGCTATAATTTCTCCATTTATGGCATCCATGTAGAATTTAGATTTTATATCTGGGGAAACGTCACTAGAGAATGAGTAAATAATATCCCCATTCATGCCGTCATCCAAATCTGAGGCATTAAGTTTAATTACTAATGTTCCATTGGGAACATTTTCTGGTAATTTCGCCACATAGAGTGTTCTGTCGAAAACTGGTGCGTTGTCATTGGCATCCAGCACTTTGATGAGTAACTGAACAGTGCCAGTCAGCTCAGGTTTGCCTCTATCAGTGGCTGTGAGCAATAAATGAAGTTCCGGAGATTCTTCCCTGTCTAAAGATTTCCGTAATACAAGACCAAGAGGTTTTTCCTGTTCGCCATTGGTTGGTACGTCCAGAGAGAAAAACTCGTTGGGGCTCAGTCTGTAAGTCAACAGAGCGTTCTCCTCGATATCTGCATCGGAAGCGTCCTCTAGTGGAAACCTAGAGTCTAGCATCCTGGATTCGGCTATAAACAGATTCTTTTTTGTCTCCGGGAATACGGGCGGGTTGTCGTTAATGTCCTTCACCTCCACTTCCACATGGAAAACCTGCAGCGGCCTGTCCACGATCACCTCCAGGTGGATGCTGCATTCCGCGCTCCGCCCACACAGCTCCTCGCGGTCGATCCGAGAATTCACAAACAAAATACCATTCTGCAGGTTTACCTCCAGAAGGTCCCCGTGGCCTTTGGAAGCCACTCGGAAAAGGCGCGGCACCAGCTCCGCCAGCTCCAGCCCCAAGTCCTGCGCGATGCGGCCCACGAAGGTGCCGTGTTTGGCCTCCTCCGGGACTGAGTAGTGGACCTGGCCGCTTCCGCTTTCCCAGGCTGTGAGGATTATAAAAAACAGCAGTAGATGCTGGTGCCCCCAGTCGCCTCGATTCGAGTACACCATTTCAAATTAATTGGGATTTTAAAATTATTCAAATCGGCGTAACTTATCTCAAAATTTGGAGGAATCTTATCTCTTCGTTACTATCCTGATGTGCTCTCCATTGTTCAACATCCGCATAGAAAAACACAGTGGAGAATCTTTCTAATATGAAAACGGAGGACTTCGTTTTGCCTTGAATGAGAGAATTTCGCGGTAAAGAGCGACATCATGTGGTCAAATAGTAAGTAAGAACTATAATGATCAATTTTATTAATAAATGTTGAATTTTATTTTAACCTCTGATTTTTTTCCTTCAGTTTTCTTAAAGCGTAGAACAACACTTCTCATGTTTGCTTAAAGCATTAAGAGACTTAACTTCTGAATATTTAGTGTGACCATAACTGTGGTCTCCTTATGCCTTGAAAATACGTTTTCCCAGTTTTAAAATAAAAATAAAATGAATCATGTCAGAAGCAGTAAATTTTAAAATCTTTTGTTTATATAAAGTTCAGACAACTTCATTTCTTAGATTTCTGTTAAGAAAATTCTTGGTATCTCTAGGGACCCAAGATCTCAAGTATTTACGAATGGAAGAAAAACTTAGAAGAGGTATTTGTTTGTAGGAAGCAAGGAATATAAGCAACTAATTCATATACTTTTCTTGAGAAAACACAATAATAGAGGGTTAGTGGGGTCTTTGAAGAGAAATCATTTGTATTAAGTGAATTTTGCATGGAGAAAGTATCTTGAATTTTTCTTTTCATCAGAATTTATATACTCCATTCCAAAAGTTCATGGTTCTTATCTCTTTATTCTTTCCATTCTTTCTAAGTCCCAGATTTTATGAATGTCCACCTGTTTTTACAGTCTCCAATTTAATTGAGATTATTTCATAACATAAATTTATTTCATCACATAATGTTAGTATTCATCTGTCATACTTAGAGCAATCCTTCAATCAAGCTTGGGGTGTTTTATCATTTTCAGTTTTACTTAACAGAGCAAATTCTCATGAGTATTTTATTCCCATGTTCCCAATTGCAAGTAGAATAATTATTACACCTGTATTGCTTTCCAATTTTGATCTGCCTGAGATTTTTCCAATCTGCATGGTTTTAATTAGCACAAAAATGGACAATAAAACCACAGAGGCATACCATTTATGTAGTAACACTAAATAAGAGCAGGTACAAATTTTAAAACCACATTTCTCATAATTAATTGTCTTTAATAGCATTTAGTCATATAACTTACAGTGGCATAGGTTTATAAAAAATGTTTAAGTCTGGTAGGTTGGAAATCGTAGTCTTAACTTAGATTTCCTTTTAAAATGGAGAATAGGGGAGCTAGTTATAAGTTAAAGAATATTTCAGGATGATATGTTGACTATAAACTCAAAAGGTATACTAATAACAATTCTATAAACAGCAACTATGAATATAATTTAGCTAAGCCTACTGGTTCACATTTTTAAAGCGCCCTCATTTCTTTAAAGTTAAGTACTATAAATGGTTCTTGAAAGTCTGCTGTGGACATTACATATTAGTCCAACTAGGTGTGAGCTAGAGGGGTGAATTTCTGTGACCATACAAATCAGAGTCTAATTTAGAGTTAAAAAAATCAAACTACATTACAAAAAAGTTACAGTCATGAGTAACATAATCAGTTACTCAGATAATACAGCTTCCAAAGCTCACATCATCCTGGTGACCCTCCTTTCTTTGACTTACACATACCTTTCTTTTAAATAAGCAAGGAATGTAAATGTTCACTAAAATTCTGAAACTCACAACACTTGGAAGCAAGAATATGCAATGGAAAAAAATAGTCTCTTCAACAAATGATGTTGGAAAAACAGACAGCTCATGCAAAAGAATGAAAATGGACCACTTTCTTACACCATATACAAAAATAAACTCAAAATGGATTAAGGACCTAAATGTGAGAGCTGAAATCATAAAAATCATAGAAATGAGCACTTGCAGTAATTTCTCTGACATTGGCCATAACATCTTTCTAGATGTGTCACCTGAGGCAAGGTAAATAAAAACAAAAATAAACTATTCGGACCTCATTAAAATAAAAAACTTTTGCACAGCAAAGGAAACAGGCAACAAAACTAAAAGACAACCGACTGAATGGGAGAAGATATTTCCAGATGACATATCTGAAGGGTTAGTATCCAAAATGTATAAAGAATTTATACAACTCAACACCCAAAAACCAAATAATCCAATTAAAAATGGGCAGAAAATGTGAATAGACATTTCTCCAAAGAAAACATACAAATGGCCAAAAGACACACGAAAAGATGTCCAACATTCACTCAACAGCAGGGAAACGCTAGTCAAAACCATAATGAGGTATCACCTCATACCTATCAGAATGGCTAAAATTTAAAAAAAAAAGGCAACAAGTATTGGTGATGATATGGGGAAAATGGAACCCTCATGCACTTTTGGGAGGGATGCAAACTGGTGTGGACACTATTGAAGACAATATGGAAGTTCATCAAAAATTTAAAAATAGAATTATCATATGGTCCATTTATTACGCTACTGAGTATCTACCCAAAGAATATGAAAACACCAAGTTGAAGGGATATATGCACCCCTGTTTACTGCAGCATTATTTACAACAGCCAAATTATGGAAGCAGCCCATTTCCATTGATAGATGAGTGGCTAAAGAAGAGATGGTATATATATACAATGGAATATTATTTAGCCATAAAAAGAATGAAATCCTGCCATTTGCAAATATATGGATAGATCTAGAGAGTATAATGCTAAGTAAAATAAATCAGTCAGAGAAATACAAATACCATATGATTTCATTCATATGTGGAATTTAAGAAACAAAACAAATGAATAAAGGGGAAAAATGAGACAAACAAACAAACAAACAAAAAAACAGACTCTTAACTAAGAGAAGATGGTTACCAGAGGGGAGGTGGGTGGGAAGAAGGGTGAAATAGGTAAAGGGGATTAAGAGTACACTTACCTTAAAGGAGGGTACTATATCATAATGAAGGAGACAATCCAAGAAGATCTAACAATTGTAAATATTTATGCACCCAACGTGAAAGCACCCAAATATGTAAAACAACTAATAACAAATATAAGGGAACTAATTGATAATAATGCAATAACAGTAGGGGACTTTACCACCCCACTTATATCAATGGACAGATCATTTAAACAGAAAATAAACAAGGAAACAATGGCTTTAAATGACACATTGGACCAGATGGACTTAACAGTTATATTCAGAACATTCCATCCTAAAGCAGTAGAATTCACATTCTTCTGGAGTGCACATGGAACATTCTCCAGAATAGATCACTTATTAGGTCACAAATCAAGCCTCAACAAATATAAAAAGACTGAAATCACACCATGCACCTTTTCTAACCAGAACACTATGAAACTAGAAGTCAACCACAAGAAAAATCTGGAAAGACCACAAATACAGGGAGGTTAAACATCATGATGATACACATTGAATGGGTCAACCAGGAAATCAAAGAAGACATTTTTAAAAATACATAGAAACAAACGATGATCCAAAACCTTGGCGATGCAGCAAAAGCTGTCCTAAGAAAAAAAGTATACAGCAATACAGGGTTACCTTAAGAAGCAAGAAAAAATCTCAAATAAACAGCCTGAACTTACACCTAAAGGAGCTAGAGGAAGAACAATAAATGAACCCTAAAGCCAACTGATGGAGGGACATAGGAGAGATTAGAGCAGAAATAAATGATATACAAACTTAAAAAAAGAGAAAAACAATAGAACAGATCAATGAAACCAGAAGCTGGTTCTTTGAAAACATTAATAAAATTCATAAACGTCTAGTCAGACTTATCAGAAAGAAAAGAGAAAAGACCCAAATTTTTAAAAATCACAAAGAGAGAGGAGAAATAACAACCAACACCACATAAATACAAACAATTATAAGAGAATGTTATGAAAAACTATATGCCAATAAATTGGACAACCTGAAAGAAATGGATAAATTCCTAGAAACATATAATTACCAAAACTGAAATAGGAAGAAACAGAAAACTTGAACAGACCTATTTCTGAAATGGCAAAGAAATGGAATCAGTAATCAAAAAACTCCCAAGAAACAAAAGTCCAGGGCCAGATGACTTCAAGGCAAATTCTACCAAACATTTAAAGAAGAGTTAATAGGGGTGAGTGGGTGGCTCAGTGAGTTAAGTGTCCAACTTCAGCTCAGGTCATGATCTCACAGTTCATGAGTTCAAGTTCCACACTGAGCTCTATGCTGACAGCTTGGAGCCTGGAGCCTTCTTCAGATTCTGTCTCCCTCTCTCTCTGCCCCTCCCCTACTCACACTGTGTGTGTGTGTGTCTCTCTCTTTCAAAAATAAATAAATATTAAAAAAAAAACAGATGGGAATACAAAAGTTAAAAAAAAAGAGTTAATACCTATTCTTCTCAAACTATTTGAAAAAACGGAAAGGTAAAGAAAACTTCCAAACTTATTCTATGAGGCTGAATCCAACAATACATTAAAAAAAAAAATCATTCACCATGATCAAGTGGGATTTATTCCTAGGTTGCAAGGTGGTTCAATATTTACAAATCAATCAGTGTAATATACCCCATTAATAAAGAATATTACTTTAATTTATTTATAAATCAATCAATGTAATACACCCCAAAAATAAAGAATAAGAACCATATGATCCTTTCAGTAGATGCAGAAAAAGCATTTGACAAAGCACAAAATCCATTCATGATAAAAACTCTCAACAAAGTAGGTTTAGAGGGAACATACCTCAACATAATAAAGGCCATATGTTAAAAACCCACAGCTAATATTCTCAGTGAGGAAAAACAGAGCTTTTCCTCTACAGTCATGAAAAAGATAAGGATGTTCACTCTCACTACTGTTATTCAACATAGTACTGGAAGTCCCAGCCACAGCAGTCAGACAACAAAAAGAAATAAAAGGCATCCAAATCAGCAAGGAAGAAGTCAAACTTTGACTATTTGCAGATGACATGATACTCTATGTAGGAAACCTGAAAGACTCCACCAAAAAACTGTTAGAAATGATACACAAATTCAGTAAGGTCGCAAGACACAAAATTAACGTGCAGAAATCTGTTGCATTTCTATACACCAATAATGAAATAGCAGAAAGAGAAATTAAGGAATCAATCTCATTCACACTTACATCAAAACCAATAAGATGCCTAGGAATAAACCTAACCAAAGGGGTAAAATACCTGTACTGTGAAAACTATAAAACACTTGTGAAAGAAATTGACGATGACACAAAGAAATGGAAAGACATTCCCTGCTCATGGATTCAAAGAACAAATATTGTTAAAATGTCAAAACTACCCAGTGCAATCTACACATATAATGCAATCCCTAACAAAATATCAGCAGCATTTTTCATAGAGCAGGAACAAATAATCCAAAAATTTACATTTTAGGTCACAAAAGACCCTGAAGAGCCAAAGCAACCTTGAAAAATAAAACCAGAGCTGGAGGCATCACATCTCTGGACTTCAAGTTATATTCCAAAGCTGTAGTGATCAAGACAGTATGGTATTGGTACAAAAATAGACACAGAGATCAACAGAACAGAATAGAAAACCCAGAAATGAACCCACAACTAAATGGTCAATTAATCTTTGACAAAGAAGAAAATAATATCCAAGGGAAAAAAGACAGTCCCTTCAACAAATGGTGTTGGGAAAACCGGATGATAACATGCAAAAGAACAAATTGGACCACGTTCTTACACAAAATAATACACAAAAATAAATTCAAAGTAGATTAAAGACCTAAAGGATAAACCTGAAACCGTGAAAATCCTAGAGGAGAACGCAAGTAGTAACCTTTTTGACATGACCAATAGCAAGTTCTTTCTAGATATGTCAACTGAGGCAAGGGAAACAAAAGCAAAAATAAACCATTGGAACTTCATCAAAATAAAAACTTCTGCCAAGTGAAGGAATTAGTCAACAAAAGTAAAAGGCAACCTGCAGAATGGGGAAGATATTTGCAAATGACATATCTAATAAATGGTTGATATCCAAATATAGGAAGTACTTATAAAACTCAACACCCCAAAATGAATAATCTGATTTAAAATGGGCAGAAGACATGAATAGACATTTTTCCAAAATAGACATCCATATGGCCCAAAGACAAAAGAAAAGATGCTCAATATCACTCACAGTCAGGGAAATACAAACCAAAACTATAATGAGATATCATGGCATACATGTCAGAATGGCTGCAATCAAAAACACAAGAAACCACGGGTGTTGACAAGGATGTGAAGAAAGGGGAACCCTCCTACACTGCTGGTGAGAATGCAACCTGGTGCAGCCACTCTGGAAAACAGTATGGAGATTCCTCCAAAAGTTCAAAATAGAACTACCCTATTACCCAGCAATTGCACTACTAGGTATTTACCAAAGAATACAAAAATAATAATTCAAAGGGATACATGCACACTGATGTTTACAGCAGCATTATCTACAATAGGCAAAGTATGGAAACAGCCCAAGTGTCCTTCAACTGATGAATGGATAAAGAAAATGTGGTACATAGATTCACGATGGAATATTACTCAGCCGTAAAAAGAATGAAATCTTGCCATTTGCAACAAGGTGGATGGAGCTAGAGTATTATGCTAAGAAAAATAAGTCAGAGAAAGACCAATATGATATGAATTCATTCATATGTGCAACTTAAGAAACAAAACAAAGGGAAAAGGGGAAAAAAGAAAGAAGCAAATCAAGAAACAGACCCTTAACTATAGAGAGCAAACTGATGTTTACCATAGGGTTAAACAGATGATAGGGATTAAGGAGTGCACTTGTGATGAGCATCCGGTACTGTATGAAAATATTGAATCACTAAGTTGTACACCTGAAACTAATGTAACTCTGTATGTTAACTAACTGGAATTTAAATTAAAAATTTTTTTAAAGAAATAGCTCTCCTTGAAAAGCAACTCACCAAATAAAATTCAAAATAAAAGATTTTTCAAAATTTACTTTTTCAAGAGATTTGCAGTGCCTGAGGAATGCATATTTTATATGAATTTACTTGCTCAAAGTGCAAATTCCCTTGAATTTCTCTTTCTACACTATTTGGATCAAACACAAAGAAATGAAAAATTCTACAGAATTAATTAGAAAAAATGTTTATCACAATTAAAGGAAACACCACAAATAGAAAGTCTGGTTCCAGTTTAAATTAAGACCAGTAACAAACCACATCGATTACAATAGTTAACCAAAAAATGAACAGATGTGTTTTAAGTAAATGTATTCCAATTTTTAAAAATAGGAAAACATAAAAAATTCTTGGGAAACAATTTAACATTTCAAGTATATATTAAATGTTAATTATGAAAATTCAGACTTACCTTGGCACCATGATCATCATTTAAATCCTGATGTTGGCTCGTATCACCCACTAATGGACAGGGTGGATGGCCAGGGCTGAAAGCCATGAGGTCGGTCTTGGGCGGACCCTCCCCAGAGCACACCCTCTGCCGCCTCTGCTGCGAGTACGACCAGCTCCCCACCGCGCTGGAACACACCAGCGTGGGCTTCCCCGGCCCGCACGCGCCCTCGCTGGGCGGCGCCGAGCACCGCAGCGCCACGTACAGCAGCAGCGTGAGCACCAGCAGGCTGGACACCGCGCAGATGGCGATGATCAGGTACACGTTGACATCCACCAGCGCCGTCTCCGCGCCAGCGGCGCCCGCCAACACCCGCGACGAGGCCTTGGGCGCCTGGCCGCTCTCCACCAGCGACAGCAGCACGGTGGCCGTGGCCGTCAGCGCCGGCTCGCCGTGGTCCCTCACCAGCACCAGCAGGCGCTGGCGCAGCGAGTCCGCCTCGTCCAGGCTGCGCGTCGTGCTGATCTCGCCCGTGTACAGCGCCACGCGGAACGGGCTGCGCGCGCCACCCGCCGCCGGCTGCAGCTCGTACGACAGCCACGCGTTGTAGCCCGAGTCCGCGTCCACCGCGCGCACCTTCGCCACCACGTGGCCCGCGCCCACCGACCGCCACACCAGCTCGCTCACGGCGCCGCCCGCGCCGCCCGCCCCAGGCAGCGGCAGCAGCGCGGGCGCGTTGTCGTTCTCGTCCAGCACGAACACCTGCAGCGTCACGTTGCTGCCCAGCGGGGGCACGCCCGCGTCGCACGCGCTCACTTGGAACTGCAGCAGCTCCAGCTCCTCGTGGTCCAGCGGCTGCAGCGCGTACACCTTGCCGCTCTCCGCGTGCACCGACACGTAGCTCGACAGCGCACGCTCGCCCACCCGCCGCTCCACCAGCGAGTAGGACACCAGCGCGTTCTCCTGCGCGTCCGCGTCCCGCGCGGACACCGTGAAGATGTGGCAGCCGGGAGGGTTGTTCTCCTTCACGAACACCGTGTACTCGGCCTGCGCGAATGTCGGCGCGTTGTCGTTCACGTCGGCCACTTCCACGGACACGCTGGCCGTGGCCGACAGCGAAGGCGAGCCCCCGTCCCGTGCTGTCACTACTAGAGCATAGTCCGGCACGCTCTCGCGGTCCAGGGCGCTGTCCAGCACCAGCGAATAGTAATTCTTGAAGGTGGACACCAGCTTGAAGGGGACATGGGGCGTCAGAAAGCAGGTCACCTGGCCGTTGGCACCGGAGTCGAGATCTGACACGCTAATCAGGGCAATCACAGTACCTAATTGAGCGTCCTCTCGGACAGGTAAGGATAAAGAAGTCAATGCAATCTGAGGGACATTATCATTTTCATCCAAAACCTTCAATAAAACGGTGCAATGGCCAGCCATGGGTGGGTGGCCTTTGTCCGTCGCGTCAATACGAATTTTGTATAAATTTACTTTTTCAAAATCTAAATTCCCTCTAATTACTATTTCTCCAGTATTTGGATCTATTTTAAACTGGTCGCTAACCATGGTTGGAACGAGACTATTAAAAGAGTATGAAATCTCCCCATTCACTCCTTCATCCCGATCAGAAGCATTAAGTCTGATTACTATTGTTCCGTTACCCGAGTTTTCGAATATTCTTACTTCATATTCAGTCTGTTCGAAATCGGGAGCATTGTCATTCACGTCCAGCACAGTGACCAGCAGCTGAACAGTGCCTGTGAGTTCAGGTTTGCCTCCGTCAGTGGCTGTCAGAAATAAGTTATGTTCGGGAGCTTCCTCTCTGTCCAAGGATTTCTTTAACACGAGCCCAATTTGTGTATTGTCATCACTATTGGTTTTCACATCTAGGGAGAAGTATTCGCTGGAACTGAGTCTATAGGTTAAAAGAGAATTTGAGCCAACATCCGCATCTGACGCGCCCTCTAGTGGAAACAGAGAATCTGGCAGCCTTGATTCGTAAATCAGCACTCTTTGTTCCTTTAAACGAAACACAGGCGGGTTGTCATTAATGTCCTTCACCACCACTTCCACATGGAAAACCTGCAGCGGGCTGTCCACGATCACCTCCAGGTGGATGCTGCACTCCGCGTTTCGCCCACACAGTTCCTCGCGGTCGATCCGAGAATTCACAAACAAAATGCCATTCTGCAGATTTACCTCGAGAAGATCCCCGCGGCCTTTGGACTCCACTCGGAAAAGGCGCGGCACCAGCTCCGCCAGCTCCAGCCCCAGGTCCTGGGCGATGCGGCCCACGAAGGTGCCATGTTTAGCCTCCTCCGGGACCGAGTACTGAACCTGGCAGCTGCCCTCCTCCCAGGCTACGAGCAGCAGAAGCGAGAGCAGCAGACACCGAGATCCCAGTGGGCCTTCCAGGGTAATAACCATGTCAAATACTTGTTTTATTTCCATCAGAAGATCTTGCCTCGTCATTAAGATGAAATATTGTATGATCCGACTCTGTTAATCCAATTCTGCGCCTGCCATCACTCAGCACTTGTGGAACCAAGCAGTAACAGAAGGAATGAATTTTGAATACTGTAACAACTAGATTAACTTCATGGTAGACAGCGACATCATGCGACTACAAAGGGTAAGAAATGAATTCACATAATTTCGCTACGCTATAGTCCTTTAAATTAAAAAAAAATCTTATTTTGCCTTAATTTAATAGTAAATCTCCTTATGTTTGTAATTTTCAGAGCCATTTTCATCTCATCTGACTTCTTTTATGAATTTAGACTAGGGTAAGGGATCAGATAATTCATAGAGAAACAACTTTCTCCCAATAATTTAATTACTGTTATCAACCAGGTTAGAAAATTTGTGATCTGAAGTAAGCCTGGGAATTAGAAGTGCAAACTATCCTAATCTCTTTATGTAGAGAAGAAACTTGTGCATATTCTTCTGTTACAGGATATGTTATTATATTTTGCTATGGGAAAAGAATGTACTTTTAAATTAACAAATTTTATCCACATTTAAAAAATCTTATAGATTGCAGTCCATTATTTCTTTTTTCAGTGAATATCAAATACTCCTAAGACTGTTTCTTTTACTTAATAATGGAAGATGGGGGCGCCTGGGTGGCTCACTGGGTTAAGCGTCAGACTTCAGCTCAGGTCATGATCTTCCAGTTCCTGAGTTTGAGCCCCACATTGGGCTCTGTGCTGACAGCTCAGAGCCTGGAGCCTGCTTCTGATTCTGTCTCCCTCTCTCTCTGCTCCTCCCCTGCTCATGCTCTCTCTCTCTCTCCTTCAAAAATAAATAAACATTAAAAAAATGTAATGATGGAAGATGAAAATTTTAGTGCATATTGTTTCCATTTCTAAATTTCCCTGCAGTTTATATTAGGCCTCCCCTTCAAAAAATTTTCCTTAACATACTTGATTCTTGCAAATTCTAGTGGAATATCTACCCATAGTTCTTTGCTTCTCTGATCCTTCAGCTACTCCTAAATGAGTTCATCCTTTTCTTTCAATCTTAACTTTGTATATGCTTTCCTTTAAGTGTCCTCATCCATTTCCAATGTTTCAAATAAGACTTTTTTTTAATTTTTTTTTCAACGTTTATTTATTTTTTGGGGGACAGAGAGAGACAGAGCATGAACGGGGGAGGGGCAGAGAGAGAGGGAGACACAGAATCGGAAACAGGCTCCAGGCTCTGAGCCATCAGCCCAGAGCCCGACGCGGGGCCCGAACTCACGGACCGCGAGATGGTGACCTGGCTGAAGTCGGATGCCTAACCAACTGCGCCACCCAGGCGCCCCTCAAATAAGACTTTTATTGAAGTTATTCCCAAACCCACATCTTCCTTCCCTCTTTCTATGGTTCTCATTGACATTTTTACCTATGCATGGTGATGACTCTCAGAAAATAATTTGATTACACTTTGAAGATTATGAAGAGACATCATTAACAACACCCAAATTCAAACCCTTGAAATTCTCATTTTGATTTAATGCAGTGAACATTGTACATGTCACCTGTATGAATTTTTTATCAGTCCTCATCCGTTACTTGCCCTATTCAAAGTCTGTCAACAGTCCATCTGTCTTTTCTTTCACATACTACCATATTTATTTTCATGAGTACAGTTAAAGGTAGAAATTCCATGACATTAGAATAACTTCTACACGACCTGAGATGGGATCAAAACCAACATTCCCAGTTTTATTTTTGACTACTCTCCAATGTGAATTCTATTTTGCAGACGAAATAGATCACCTCCTTGTCTTCTTCGTCAGTGCAACCTTTGTTCAAAGTGTTTCTAAAATTACCTCTCTCTTTACCTATAAAAATGTTATCCTGATATCAAAGTCAAGCCCAAATGTAAATTTTACCATGAATTCATCTGTAATGTTATCAGCTGGAGATGATTAAACTCTTCCTCAAAATGAGAAAATGAGAGTCACAAAAGGATTTGTCAAATGGACACATACCACCACCCATGCTCCAAAATTCTCATATACTTGCAAAATCCTCACAGACTACTGTAATACCAAGATGAGAAGCATCATCTTAAACTAATTAATCTAGATCTATCTAATACTCCCTATTGATGAATTTCTATTGCTTTTAGTGTGGGTACACAAAGAGTTCATATGCTAACGAATAATAACATCCAAATGAAATTTTCCTTTGCTTGCAGGCAATTAGCCTTGAGAAAAGATATATTAGCTTTCAGTCTTATTGTTGAAGGTTTTCTAGAGCAGTTAAGATTTTTCATAAATTTTGCTGTAAGTCAAGAGTCCCTCTGAATATCAACTTTAAAACTAGCTAATTAGGGGCACCTGGGTGGATCAGTTGGTTAAGTGTCTGGCTTAGGCTCAGGTCATGATCTCAGAGTTCGTGGGTTCAGACCCCACATCAGGCTCTGTGCTGACAAACTCAGAGCCTTGAACCTGCTTTGGATTCTGTGTCTCCCTCTCTCTCTGCTCCTCCCCTGCTTATGCTCTGTCTCTCTCTCAAAAATAAACATTAAAAAATTGAATTAGCTAATTAAAGTTAAGGGGTGCCTGGTTGGCTCAGTCAACTAAGTGTCCCACTCTTGATGTCAGTTCAGGTCGCGATCCCAGGGTCCTGGGATTGAGCCCCATGTCAGGCTCTGTGCTGAGCGTGGAGCCTGCTAAAGATTCTCACTCTCCCTCTCCCCCGCTTTTGTGCTCTCTCTCTAAAATAAAACAATTAAAATTTTTTAATTTAGAAATATTCAAGGAGGTATACCGAGTGACTTGATACAGAAGTTGGAAGGGAAACATTTTAAACCACTGTAAACCATATAAGTATATTTCATATTCAAAAATAAATGAAGCCTCTAAAGTTAAAAAATTAATCATAAATATCAAATTCATCATAAGTATGTGAAAGCCAACCATTTAGAGAAACCTGAAAAGAATCATTCAGTATACAAATATTACTTAAAAAGGAAGTTAAGGGGTGCCTGGCTCAGTCAGTTAAGCATCCAACTTCGGCTCAGGTCTCGATCTCACAGTCGCCAGTTTGAGCCCCATGTCAGGCTCTGTTCAGACAGTTCAGAGCCTGGAGCCTGCTTCGGATTCTGTGTCTCCCTCTCTCTCTGCCTCCCCCTCCACTCATGCTCTATCTCTCTCAAAAAATAAAATAAACATTAAAAAATAAAAAATTTTAAAAGAAACACTTCACTGTAAAAAAAAATTCACTGTCGTAATAGGAGACTTTGAAAATAAATAACTCCACCAAATATGTCATACAAGTGTCTTCCTACATTTCCTAAAGATTGAAAATTAAAATATTCATTAAAAATTTAATTTTGGAAACACTTTCTATTGTGCAAAGAACACTAGTCCATTAACTCCAACTTTTAAAACCTAAAAAAAGGGGAGGTATGTTACTGAAATAAATCCATTAGTGCAAAGCGATTATATGCAACAAACTAAAATGAATTCTAACCATAACCAATTTTAAGTAAATGAATTAATACCAATTCAGAATTTACATCTAAATGATGAGACAATAATCAAATATAAAACCATAATTTAAAATAAAAAGAAGTTGGAAGGAAATATTAAATATTAAAGACTTAACGAACATTTTTGTGAATAATATTTTTGAGACTCACGATGTCTGCAGAGCCAGGACCTTGAGGTAGGCTGGGGCTGAAGGCCATGAGGTCGGTCTTGGGCGGACCCTCCCCAGAGCACACCCTCTGCCGCCTCTGCTGCGAGTACGACCAGCTCCCCACCGCGCTGGAACACACCAGCGTGGGCTTCCCCCGCCCGCACGCGCCCTCGCTGGGCGGCGCCGAGCACCGCAGCGCCACGTACAGCAGCAGCGTGAGCACCAGCAGGCTGGACACCGCGCAGATGGCGATGATCAGGTACACGTTGACATCCACCAGCGCCGTCTCCGCGCCAGCGGCGCCCGCCAACACCCGCGACGAGGCCTTGGGCGCCTGGCCGCTCTCCACCAGCGACAGCAGCACGGTGGCCGTGGCCGTCAGCGCCGGCTCGCCGTGGTCCCTCACCAGCACCAGCAGGCGCTGGCGCGGCGAGTCCGCCTCGTCCAGGCTGCGCGTCGTGCTGATCTCGCCCGTGTACAGCGCCACGCGGAACGGGCTGCGCGCGCCACCCGCCGCCGGCTGCAGCTCGTACGACAGCCACGCGTTGTAGCCCGAGTCCGCGTCCACCGCGCGCACCTTCGCCACCACGTGGCCCGCGCCCACCGACCGCCACACCAGCTCGCTCACGGCGCCGCCCGCGCCGCCCGCCCCAGGCAGCGGCAGCAGCGCGGGCGCGTTGTCGTTCTCGTCCAGCACGAACACCTGCAGCGTCACGTTGCTGCCCAGCGGGGGCACGCCCGCGTCGCGCGCGCTCACTTGGAACTGCAGCAGCTCCAGCTCCTCGTGGTCCAGCGGCTGCAGCGCGTACACCTTGCCGCTCTCCGCGTGCACCGACACGTAGCTCGACAGCGCACGCTCGCCCACCCGCCGCTCCACCAGCGAGTAGGACACCAGCGCGTTCTCCTGCGCGTCCGCGTCCCGCGCGGACACCGTGAAGATGTGGCAGCCGGGAGGGTTGTTCTCCTTCACGAACACCGTGTACTCGGCCTGCGCGAATGTCGGCGCGTTGTCGTTCACGTCGGCCACTTCCACGGACACGCTGGCCGTGGCCGACAGCGAAGGCGAGCCCCCGTCCCGTGCGGTCACCAGCAGCTCATAGTTCGCCACGCTCTCGCGGTCCAGGGCGCTGTCCAGCACCAGCGAATAGTAATTCTTGAAGGTGGACACCAGCTTGAAGGGGACATGGGGTGACAGGGTGCAGGTCACCTGCCCATTGGGACCTGAGTCGCGATCGGACAGACTGATCAGGGCAATGACGGTCCCCAGTGAAGCGTCTTCTTGAACAGGCAGAGATATGGAAGTTATGACCATCTCTGGGGTATTATCATTCTCATCCAGAAGTTTTACTATAACTTTGCAGTGTCCAGTTAATGGGAATGAACTTCTATCTACAGCATCAATATTAATTTCATATAAATTACAGTCTTCATAATCCAGTTCTCCCTTAACTGTTATTTCCCCACTATTTGAATCGATTATAAATTTAGATCTGACGTTATCAAGAACAAGATTACTAAAAAGGTACACTATTTCCTTATTAATGCCGTCATCTGCATCTGAGGCATTCAGTTTAATAACTAATGTCCCATTCGGTGCATTTTCTAATAATCTTATATTATAAACTGATTTATCAAATTTTGGGGCATTATCATTCGCATCCAATACACTGATCAATAATTGAACTGTACCTGTTAGTTCAGGTTTTCCTCCATCAACTGCAGTCAGTAATAAAAGATGTTCTTGGGTTTCTTCTCTATCTAATGCTTTCTTCAATACTAGCTCTAAAATGTTTGTTTCTTCTTCGTTTGTTTTAACATACAAGTCAAAATATTCATTAGGATTTAATTTGTATTTCAATTCTGCGTTTGCTCCGACATCCATATCAGATGCGCCCTCTAGCGGAAACCGGGAATCTACTATTCTTGACTCTAAAATAAATAATCTTTGTTCCCGACGCAAGAACCGGGGCGGGTTGTCGTTAATGTCCTTCACCTCCACTTCCACATGGAAAACCTGCAGTGGTCTGTCCACGATCACCTCCAGGTGGATGCTGCACTCCGCGTTCCGCCCACACAGCTCCTCCCGGTCGATCCGAGAATTCACAAACAAAATGCCATTCTGCAGATTTACTTCCAGAAGGTCTCTATAACCTTTGGACGACACTCGGAAAAGGCGTGGCACTAGCTCCACCAGCTCGAGCCCCAGGTCCTGGGCGATGCGGCCCACGAAGGTGCCGTGTTTGACCTCCTCCGGGATCGAGTAGTGGACGTGGCCACTCCCTGCCTCCAAGGCTGTAAGAAGCAGAAGCAAGAGCAGCAGGCGCCGGGAACCTGGACTCCTCTGAAAATATACCATCGCAAATTCGTTGCAATTTTCAAATGTCTATTGCACTACCACACGATAGCTTTTGGAAACATAATTTCCAATTTGCTATAATTTTTTATTTGCTCACCTTTTCAGCTTCAGCATCAGAGCAAAAAATGGAGTGGCCTTTTTCCTTTCTGTCTAAGGAAAATAAACTCACTGTATTCCTTTTTCGGGGGAAAAAAAAAAAAAACACCACCACAAAACTTGCGGTTTCCAGCGCCATCATGTGGACGGAAGGGTGAGCTTTTACTTTGTTATGCTTTGTTTCCATTCGTTAAATATTTCCAAATTTCAATGACTCTTAGGAATTCTTTATTTTCCTTCTCTCTAATCAAAATGTATCATTAATGTTACAATAAAGGGTATCAGTTTTCATCAAAATATTGCAAAATCCATTCTACTTTAATCATGCCACACCAATGTTTACTAGAGTAATTTGTATTGGTCTATTCTTTATAGAATTCCTAACTAACTTTAAAAGCTTTAGTTTTTCATTTATTTGCATATTTAAATATATCTTGTGAAATTTCTTGAGTGTTTTCTATTATTTTGATGGGCTGTTTGTAACTACTTCTACATTACTCATGAAACATTTATATTCCTATTTGCAGTATTTAATATTGACTTGTTATTTTCAAAGTAACAAGCTATTTGAATAGCATTCTTGTCTGAGTTCCCTTTTGGAAGTCTGATATTCAAATTGCTAAAAATCCATTTCTTTAATTTCTCTATATATCACCTACTTTTAACTGCTGACTGACTAAAAAAAAAATCATAATTTGGAGATTTGCATTTTCTAGAGGCCAAAATCATAGTATGACTTGGTCAACATCTTGACACCATTTTTTGAATTAGATGCATCTAGGCAGCATTTCTTCAGCTTGCATTCCTGATAAGTCACAGTTGATACAAATTGTGAAAGCACATATCTTTGCTTTTATGCAGCAAATCAAACTACTAATATTGTTTGTGGATACACTACTCCATAAAAAGTGTTGGTTCCGATAAAAATTAAAAGATAGAAATCACATTATTAACTGGACTAACTCTATGTTAATTTCATCTCTTTTTAATCATCCAATTCATCTGCTGCATGATACCACTTGGACTTACTTATAAATATGGTCAGAAGGAAATGTCCCAAAAGAAAATGTCACCAATTTTTCCCACTGAAAAAGTATTTAAACTTCTGCTTGTATATATACTCCCTAGAATTCCATAAATATTAAAAAATATGCCTTACCTATGAAGACATAGGGTCCAGGGGATCAATAATTCTATTATTTGATCCTTGTATATATAAAGCATAAACCCCAAATTTGTTCCTTAGGTTTGGTTTAAGTGATATATGAGACTTGAAGTATTATTTTTGGGTCAAAGTATAAAACAAATGTGGAAAAGTGTAATACAAAAAATAGAAGATAAATAAGAATTTAGTAGAAAATACAAAGTCATTTGAAATACACTTGCTTTCCAGTGTTCAAAGTAGTAAAGATACAGGATAATGTTACTGGATACAGTTCTTATATAATATTTAACAGTACATTTACCATTCCCTTTAGTTTTTCAAAAGTTCTTATTCTCTCTACTAACATGGCTTTTCTCTCAGCCCTCAGATCACCCAAACACTAAAGAAATTTAAATTTTCAAGATTACTTATCTGTTCCTGATAATGATAATTTGAAAACAGTTTAATATACAAAAGTAAAAAACCAAAAAAAATGATAACAAGTATGTTGAAAATATCATGTTAATGTTGATTTACCTTCTATTATAGAACCATGACTGATGTGAAACTCCAAAAATATATTATAAATAGATTTACTTTTGAAAAAAGTAAATGTCAAGTATTTAACAGTCAAACTGACAGTGTGATGTTAACTATGTATGCATGGTAATTTATAGAGTATTTTCAGTATATATTTAAATATTTTGAAAGTATACACAAAGGAAAAAATGGCATCAACAGTATCATATGCTTCTTTTAGTTTGTGATTTTTTTCATAGAGAAATTTCAGGGGAAAACAAGACTCTTGACATCCATCTTCACATCTGTTCAAAAATACTAAGTTTTTGGATTATCGCCTTGCATTTGTCTTTCAATACTCATCTCTTTCGGGTGGTTAAGTTCTCAATAGTTATAGACTCTCTGCTCTTAATTCCATAGACAACACCACAGGTAAAGAAAATTCTTTAGATCTTTTTCCAAACCATTATTTCAATCAAATATTATAGGTTACCTTATTAACTGATCCTTTCATTTGCTAGTTTCTGTAAAAATTTTAGTTATATTTAAACCTTGATACAGAAAGAAAACTCCTTCCTTGACAATGAATTTAGGTTAAGAAAACCAGATAGAGTTTTGAGGTATCTCTACTTAATATAATGGGAAGCATTCAGGAAGATGTTACACTAGAAAATTTAATTTTGCATTGGAGTCTAGATATCATCCATTACCTACAAAACTCCAGAATAGAGGCACCTGGGTGGCTCAGTCAGTTAAGGGTCCGACTTAGGCTCAGGTCATGATCTCACGCTGGTGAATTCAAGCCCTGCATCAGGCTCTGTGCTGACAGCTCAGAGCCGGGGAGCACACTTAGTATTCTGTGTCTTCCTCTCTCTCTGCCCCTCCCCCGCTCATGTTCTGTCCCTCTCTCCTTCAAAAATAAACACTAAAAAATCCTCCAGAATAAAATTTTATTAAGCTATATTTCTCTGCTATTTGTAAAAGTTTACAAAAGTCTACCATACTGCCCAGAAATAACACATGAAGTTGAAGCAGTCTTTTAGAGATTTATAAATAATTTATGCTGCTGCACCAAATTTGACAAAAAATTTAATTACTAAAAATTATTCTAGGGGCACCTGAGTGGTTCAGTCGGTTAAGAGTCTGACTTTGGCTTAGGTCATGATCTCATGGGTTCAAGACATCAAGTTCCATGTTGGCCTCTGCCTTGACAGTGTGGAGTTTTCTTGGGATTCTCTCTTTTCCTCCCTCTCAATCCCTCCCCCACACTCACTCTCACTCTTTCTCTCTCTCTCAAAATAAACATTTAAAAAAAACAAAAACAAAAACAAACCACACCATACATCCACATGTGCCATTATTAAACAGAATAAAATTTAACTTAGAGCTGATATCTATCATGATTACCAATGTCAATAGCTAAAAATAAATCTAGTGAAATATGTAAAGGACCTCTATACAGAAAATTGTGAAATATTAAGAAACATGAAGAATTATTAAGAAATATTAAGATTATTTAGATAAATAGACCATGCTCATGAATTGACTCATTTTTGTAAAGATGTCAACGTGCTTCACATTTCTAAATAGACTTAATGCAATCCAAATAAAAACCTCACCAAATTGTTCTTATGAAATTTATATACAAATTTAGGTGGAAATGGAAGAGGTAACATGGCATTGATGTAAAAAAAAATGTTTTTAAGTCAAAAAAATTAGAACAGGGGCGCCTGGGTGGCTCAGTTGGTTGAGCGACCGACCAGCTCAGGTCATGATCTCACGGTTTGTGAGTTCAAGCCTGACATCGGGCTTTGTGCTGCCAGCTCAGAGCCTGGAGCCTGCTTCTGATTCTGTATCTCCCTCTCTTCTGACCCTCCCCCACTCATGCTCTGTCTCTCTCTGCCTCAGAAATAAATAAACATTAAAAAAATTTTAAAAAAATAGAACAAAAAAGATCATACCCATATAATGGATATTTTATCAAAACGTGGAATTCTTTTTTAAGAAATGGTGCTGTTTCAGTTGAATGTCATTGGGGAAAATTAATCTTGACCCCTATGTCACAAAAGACAAAAAAAATTCAAAAAAGGATGTATATCTTATGTGAACAATGAAACAAAACATACCAAAGAAATTATCTACATGACATAGAATAAAAATGAAAAGATTGATAAATTGAACTTAACTGAAATTTAAAATTTCTATTCACCAAAAGATAAAATAATGAAGAGGAGAAGAATGCAAAAGCAAGAAAGTGTTATATCCAGAATATACGAAATTTTCAAAAAGCAAGCGAAAATGCAACACAATAGAAAAATAGGCAGAGACTCAAACAGCAATTGTATACATAAGATATAAAATGGCCAATAATAATACAAACAGGTGCTCAACCTCATTTATAAATCAGGAAACACAACATGGAAATACTAAACACACCCAGCAAAATAGCAACTACATAGACAATCTGACAATGCCCAATTAGGGAGATGATGTAGAGCAATACACTGTTAGCACAGTGTAAATGGATAAAAAACATTTGGGAAATCTGTTTTGTATATTAAAGATGAATCTATGCAAATATTTTATGTTCTAATTTCAATTCTGTGTACATGGGCACTGAAAATATTTTTTAAGTTAATTTATTTATTTTGAGAGAGAGAAAGCACAAGCAGGTGAGGGGCAGAGAGGACAGAATTCCAAGCAGGCTCCGTGAGGATGCGGGGCTCAAACCCATGAACCGTAAAATCATGACCTGGGCCAAGATCCAGAGTCAGTCGCTCAACTGAGTGAGCCACCCAGACACCCCAAAATTTTGGAATATATTTATGATAGCATTATTTGAAGCAGACATAAAGGAGAAACAATTCAAAATGCTCAACAATGGGAAAATTACTCATAATATAGTCATAAACTACTGGAGAGAAAACAAATTAAATGAACTCCAACTACACACAGCAATATGGATGATTCCAGAGAATGATGAATGATAAATATGAAGAACACACAAACACAGGCACACACATAACACATTTTGTGCAATTATATTTAGATAAAGCACAGGAAACAGGTAAAAACTAGTAACAGTTATAGAGTTAAAACTGGCTACATTTGGGGAGAAATAAGGAAAAGTTATTTTGGAGGTTCATTTAAGTAGCTTTGTTTTTTGAGAGAGAAAAGAGGATGCAAGTGAGTGAGGGGCAGAGAGAGAGAATCCCATGAGGAGGAGAGAGAGAGAGAGAGAGAGAGAGAGAGAGAGAGAGGAACCATGAGATCAGGACCTAAGCAGAAGTCAGATGGTGCCCCAAATTTAAGTAACTTCTTAAGTAGAACAGGAGGCTGTGTCTCCCTCTCTCCCTGTTCCTCCCCCCTCACACTCTGTTTCTCTCTCTCAAAAATAAATAACGCTTAAAAAGAAACATTAAAAAAAAAAATACCAACAGACCGATCCCGGACGGACAGTAACCTTAAGCGCAGGGGGCCAGACAGTAGCAGCATCTGGTCAGAAGCCTGAGTCACAATCCCCGGGAAGGCCTGTGAGCCACACACATCACAAGCGTTGCCAGAGAACTAACAAGAGGCTTGGGTTTGTTCTCTGTGCCAGAGAACAGAAGAAATAAAAGTTTCGCTTTCAAATAATTGATTGAGTTATATTATTATATCTGGGCACTTTTCAATGTATTATAGGCAAATGAAAGGAAAAAGTTCTCTCAAGTGTTGATTACAACTAAAAATAAATAGTGAAGATGGTAAGCACAAAATTTATAACATTAATTATATAAATATGCATTGAATAATGAAGACAACATATTGCCTTGGGGTCCTATAATTCTAAAAGATATTAGCTAAACTGGGTACAAAACAAGTGAAGAAGCATGTCAGAGAAATTTCACTGTAAACATTTTTTAATTAGGAAGAAATTGATAGAATAAAGGAAAGTAAAACTTTAAATAATTCAGGTTAACTAAAAGATATTTAAAACTAACCTTTGAAAGGGAATCTCCAGTTGCTGGCTGCAGATCCTCTCTGTCCCTAGAGTCAGGTACACTGGGACTAAAGGCCATGAGGTCGGTCTTGGGCGGACCCTCCCCAGAGCACACCCTCTGACGCCTCTGCTGCGAGTACGACCAGCTCCCCACCGCGCTGGAACACACCAGCGTGGGCTTCCCCTGCCCGCACGCGCCCTCGCTGGGCGGCGCCGAGCACCGCAGCGCCACATACAGCAGCAGCGTGAGCACCAGCAGGCTGGACACCGCGCAGATGGCGATGATCAGGTACACGTTGACATCCACCAGCGCCGTCTCCGCGCCAGCGGCGCCCGCCAACACCCGCGACGAGGCCTTGGGCGCCTGGCCGCTCTCCACCAGCGACAGCAGCACGGTGGCCGTGGCCGTCAGCGCCGGCTCGCCGTGGTCCCTCACCAGCACCAGCAGGCGCTGGCGCGGCGAGTCCGCCTCGTCCAGGCTGCGCGTCGTGCTGATCTCGCCCGTGTACAGCGCCACGCGGAACGGGCTGCGCGCGCCACCCGCCGCCGGCTGCAGCTCGTACGACAGCCACGCGTTGTAGCCCGAGTCCGCGTCCACCGCGCGCACCTTCGCCACCACGTGGCCCGCGCCCACCGACCGCCACACCAGCTCGCTCACGGCGCCGCCCGCGCCGCCCGCCCCAGGCAGCGGCAGCAGCGCGGGCGCGTTGTCGTTCTCGTCCAGCACGAACACCTGCAGCGTCACGTTGCTGCCCAGCGGGGGCACGCCCGCGTCGCGCGCGCTCACTTGGAACTGCAGCAGCTCCAGCTCCTCGTGGTCCAGCGGCTGCAGCGCGTACACCTTGCCGCTCTCCGCGTGCACCGACACGTAGCTCGACAGCGCACGCTCGCCCACCCGCCGCTCCACCAGCGAGTAGGACACCAGCGCGTTCTCCTGCGCGTCCGCGTCCCGCGCGGACACCGTGAAGATGTGGCAGCCGGGAGGGTTGTTCTCCTTCACGAACACCGTGTACTCGGCCTGCGCGAATGTCGGCGCGTTGTCGTTCACGTCGGCCACTTCCACGGACACGCTGGCCGTGGCCGACAGCGAAGGCGAGCCCCCGTCCCGTGCGGTCACCAGCAGCTCATAGTTCGCCACGCTCTCGCGGTCCAGGGCGCTGTCCAGCACCAGCGAATAGTAATTCTTGAAGGTGGACACCAGCTTGAAGGGGACATGGGGTGACAGGGTGCAGGTCACCTGCCCGTTGGCACCAGAATCGAGGTCATGCACGCTGATCAAGGCGATGACCGTGCCTAGTGGAGCGTCTTCTCTGATTGGGAGTGACAGGGACTTGAATTCCATTACTGGAACATTATCATTGGTGTCCTCGACTTCCACCATAACTGTACAATGGCCAGAGAGTGGGGGCTGTCCTTTATCAATACCCTCTACAAGAATTTCATAGGATTTTCTTTCTTCAAAATCGATATATCCCTTTACCATAATTTCTCCAGTAATTGGATCTATGTGAAACTTGGATTCTACATTTCGTAAAATATCAGTTGAGAATGAATAAATAATGTCTGCATTCGAGCCTTCATCTAAATCTGAGGCGTTTAGTTTCATTACCAACGTTCCATTAGAAACATTTTCTTGTACTTTCACCTCATAGAGTGTTCTGTCAAAAGCTGGGGCGTTGTCATTGGCGTCCAGCACTTTGATGAGTAACTGAACGGTTCCAGTCAGCTCAGGTTTGCCGCCATCAGTGGCTGTGAGCACTAAAAAAATTTCTGGAGCTTCTTCCCTGTCTAAAGATTTCCTTAGTAGTAGTCCGAGACGTTTTACCCGCTCGTCATCGGACGGCTTTTCCAGCGAGAAATATTCATTGGGGCTCAGTGTGTAGGTCAGCATAGCGTTGGCCCGGATATCTGCATCCGATGCGCCCTCTAGTGGAAACCGAGTGTCAATAGGCCTGGATTCCGCCATAAATAGATTCTTTTGTGTTCCGGGGAACACAGGAGGATTGTCATTAATGTCCTTCACCTCCACCTCCACATAGAAAACCTGCAGCGGCCTGTCCACGATCACCTCCAGATGGATGCTGCACTCCAGGTTCTGCCCGCAAAGCTCCTCGCGGTCGATGCGAGAATTCACAAACAAAATGCCATTCTGCAGATTTACCTCCAGAAGGTCCCCCTGGCCTTTAGACGCCACCCGGAACAGGCGTGGCACCAGCTCCGCCAGCTCCAACCCCAAGTCCTGAGCGATGCGTCCCACGAAGGTGCCGTGTTTGGCCTCCTCCGGGACCGAGTAGTGGACCTGGCCACTCCCCGCCCTCCAGGCTGCGAGGAATAGAAGTGAGAGCAGCAGACGCTTGGATTCCTGGCCGCTTGCCCAGGAAAACTCCATCTCGAGCCCGCAGTGCTTTGTTTTCATTAAAGGATCTCGTTTCAAAATCAAGAAATATCTTCTAACCGTTCAGTCTATGCCGATGTATCCTCCATTTCTATCTGAATGGTGGATGCAGCTTCTTTATAACAGAAGGGATATTCTTTTTCTCTAGCAGATCAATTTTATGGTACAGAGCGACATCATGTGGCTCCAAACCGTAAGTAATAAATTCTGATACTGCTCAGCCTTACTCTTTTGCCATTCCGCGTACTTTAATGCTGTTGGAGAATAGCAACACATTTTGTGCTACTAAGTTACACGTTTGGTACCTCTGATTGAATGTGACCCTTAGTTTCACCACAGGGGCAACTTTTACTTCAGTGGAAATCCTTTTTTCATACAGGTTTTAACTATTTATAGAGACCCAACTGGAGTTAATACACATTTTGCAAACTGAATTGTTAAGTGTTGATTAGGAAAATTCTTGACTGATTATATGTGTTCCTGAAAATGGGGGGAAATAGTTATTAATTATGACACACTTTTGATCTTTGTATTTCATATTTCTGGTGTTGAAGACTTCAAAGAACCCTCTGAACTAGGAAACCTCCAATGCCAAGAATAAGTCTTTGAAAGGGACTTTTTAAAATGTCTGAAAAAGGAAGCAGAAATTACCAGCACTTAACTGAAAGTCTTCATTAATTCACCTCAGGGCTGAAGGTGCAAAGAGCTTTAAGAAGGAACTACGATGTTGTAATATATAATTAGTGTGGGAAAGTATTCCAAATAATTTTATTAACAAATACACTCACCTCCAACAATCAAGATTGGTATTCTCAATTTGTCTCTTATGATTTATAAATACTTGCCTGTTCTCCAGTGTCTAGTGTACATACATTTCTATTTTCTTGTACTGTGCTCATGTATTTTAGTCCTAGTGGACAACTTCCGGCTTCCAACAATATTTTTCACCAAATAAACATAATCATTCATCCTCATAAGTACGATCCATCTTTTCCAAATGCCTCATACAGCAATTTCCCCCATTTTATACCATTAAAAATTTTCTTGACCAATGAAATGAAGACTTTCATGATTAAACCAATTGAGCAGGTAATTTTACTCTCTTTTATATACTATAGCATACAGACTGAATCACTTGGGCCATTTATTACATTAATTTATCCTTTTTAGGCATTTGGGTATGTATGTCTAATGACAGGAGTGTCATGTAATAAGTACAAAGATCCAAATAGCTGGAGCCTTCTTTTATAAAATACAAATTTTTAAAGAGAATAGTTGTATCTTATTAGTTTAAGAGCTCAGAATACATACCAGGTATTTCCTGAATATTTACCTAATAGAATGGTTTGGTTCTCTTCAATTGCCTAATAAAATGCATTAAGTTAAGGTGGTCACAAAGCTAGTTAGGCAAATATGATGTCTCAGCAGCAGCCTCTATTATTTTCCAGAGATACAAAAATATTTTCCTTATATGATGCCCTAATTAAGATATATTTCAATTTGCATAGTGAAAACCTGGATTTTAGCTTAGTTTCATTTGGCTTTTTGGCAGTCATGATCTTAGAGACATCTGAGTTTTAATAGCCAATGAAGAATTCTCAATAACTAGAGCACAATACATTTTCCTAACATAAGGAAACTTAACATAAAAGGACATAATTCTTTTCTTTTTTAATGATAATTATTTTCAAGCTTTCTTTGCCTATTATATTCACAAACCTCTTTCCCTCATGGTTGTCTAGAACAAAATATCAATCTACTGAAAATGGCTTTTGGCTTTAGGCTTCCATTCTATGAAGAGCCACACTCACACAAAAATATCCTTTTCTGAATTAAAACACCAATTAGCATTGTTCCTCTGTCTGAGGACCCAAACTGTAGTCTTGCAAAAAATGATCACACATGTCAAACACACTGGAAGACAATGGAAAAGACTCCCTGTCCATTTACTTTATTTTGAAAATAATTAAATGCATAGATGAGGAGTACAAAAGAATATAAAGGATATTTATGTGAGAACGATTAGTATTAATCTGGTAGAGCAGCAATATATTTCTAAAGAGAAAAACTCAAAAGTCTTTAAAATGTCTTATTAACTGAGAATCTTGTTAGTCAAGAATTTGAAGAGGACAGCTCGATTTGAAGACTGACGTTCCACATCCTGGGAGACAAAAACTTTGCATGACCCTATAATTACAATAGGATGAAAATAAGGCCTAATGAAATAACATGTGAATTCAGGTTGGACATGTTGTGGTGAACATTTGATGGACAGGAGTCAACAAAGGATAGTGAGAGAAATTGAAATGAAAATGGGAAAAAAAGGATTATCTTTCTATTGTATATGTTAGCTTCAGCCCACAATGTCACTGAGTATTAACTAGGTTTTGATAAGGATGCTCATACAGGAAGTAGTAAGTTGTAGTTATAACTCAGGTGGATATATTCTATATAATTATATACACTGGAACCCATCACCTTCCACAAGCAAGGTTAGTATTTTCATTTTGTCTTTCATGGTTTAGAAATAATTGCTTGTTTTCTAATCTCTAATATGGCTAAGGTTCAGTTTCCAGTGGCAAGGAAACTTGAATGGAAGTCCATCTATTTGGAGAAATGATCAAATGCTAAATAGAGAAATGACTACAAAATAATTTCATTTTGTTTAATTTGGTTGCAGTTATTTGGAGGGTTTACATACTATATAACACACCTTAATAGGTTAGTATTCAGAGGAAGGTCACAAGTAATAACATTGACTTACTGGAGTTTTTGGACATTAGCATCCTTACTACTAAGTGTTTGCAAAATAGGTTAATGATTAATAAGTTTTGCTAGTAGAATAGTTTTAAAATTAGATAGAAAGTAGCATTCTCAACAAAGTTTTCTGACAGAAAACAATTTAAAAAAATTTTTAAGTGTTTATTTATTTTAGAGAGAGACAGAGCACACAAGCAGGGGAGGAGCAGCGAGAGACAAGGAGACACAGAATCCAAAGTAGGCTCTAGGCTCTGAGCTGTCAGTACAAAGCCCGATGCAGGGCTTGAACCCACAAACCATGAGATCATGACCTGAGCCAAAGTCAGATGCCCAACCAACTGAGCCACCCAGGAGCCTCATCTGATGGAAAACAATTCTTAACAAAATTAATAATATACTTTCAAAACCAATGTTTTCTAAACGAAGATACACTGAAGGAAGTATAAAAGTTCACTTACTATTGATTTTTTCAATGCTTACTAATTAAAGTAGTGAGAAACTGAAGATGAACAAAGATACAATTCTAATTTTTTTTACATTTATTTTTTAGAGACAGAGAGAGACAGATCACAAGCGGGGGAGGGGCAGAGAGAGAAAGAAACACAGAATCCGAAGCAGGCTCCAGGCTCTGAGCTGTCAGCACAGACCCCATGTGGGGCTCGAACTCACAAACCGCGAGATCAGGACCTGAGCCGAAGACGGACACTAACCGACTGAGCCACCCAGGTGCTCCTAAAGATACAATTCTAAACCAATAAAATTATTATTCTGGTGTGTGTGTGGTTTTCTTTACCCAATTGAGAAACTAGCCACAATACAACGTATTACCAAATGTGAGCACAAGGACTAAAATGAATCATGTTCAAGTAAAAACAAGGAACTAAGACTTCAGACAAATGAATAAATGAGTAAAAGAGGCTTCATACAGACAACAGGCTTAGTAAACTAATATTTGAAACTAAGGATATATTAACCAAAAGAAGTGGTGAGCATTTATGGTGAACTCATAAAATGAACCAGTGACATTTGGACTAACATCTAGTAGGAATTCCAAAAAAAAAAAAGTGGCAAAAGCTATTGAAGCATTGTGCAAGGATTAGTAAAACACAATTGGAGTCAAATATTCTAAACAATACAATTCACCCAAGAAAATATATTTGGTTTCTATCTTTAGCAATAAAAGAATCCTACTACTGCACCTATTAACAACAACAACAACAACAACACTACAAGTTTGGCTCTCAGTACTTATTGCTAATTCAGTTCAAAACATTTGTCACAAGGAGTTCAAATATTTTAACCACAAAACCCTGGAAAACTCTAACACCAAAAACATAAGTTTCCAAAAGAACAGAAATATTGAAGAATAAAAAACGATTTTTGAAAGGATTTAAAAATCTGTACTCACTTTGGCAGAAAGATCAACATCCACATCCAGCTGTTCTTCTCTATTCCCGCCAATGGGACCGGGTGGAAGGCTGGGGCTGAAGGCCATGAGGTCGGTCTTGGGCGGACCCTCCCCAGAGCACACCCTCTGACGCCTCTGCTGCGAGTACGACCAGCTCCCCACCGCGCTGGAACACACCAGCGTGGGCTTCCCCTGCCCGCACGCGCCCTCGCTGGGCGGCGCCGAGCACCGCAGCGCCACGTACAGCAGCAGCGTGAGCACCAGCAGGCTGGACACCGCGCAGATGGCGATGATCAGGTACACGTTGACATCCACCAGCGCCGTCTCCGCGCCAGCGGCGCCCGCCAACACCCGCGACGAGGCCTTGGGCGCCTGGCCGCTCTCCACCAGCGACAGCAGCACGGTGGCCGTGGCCGTCAGCGCCGGCTCGCCGTGGTCCCTCACCAGCACCAGCAGGCGCTGGCGCGGCGAGTCCGCCTCGTCCAGGCTGCGCGTCGTGCTGATCTCGCCCGTGTACAGCGCCACGCGGAACGGGCTGCGCGCGCCACCCGCCGCCGGCTGCAGCTCGTACGACAGCCACGCGTTGTAGCCCGAGTCCGCGTCCACCGCGCGCACCTTCGCCACCACGTGGCCCGCGCCCACCGACCGCCACACCAGCTCGCTCACGGCGCCGCCCGCGCCGCCCGCCCCAGGCAGCGGCAGCAGCGCGGGCGCGTTGTCGTTCTCGTCCAGCACGAACACCTGCAGCGTCACGTTGCTGCCCAGCGGGGGCACGCCCGCGTCGTGCGCGCTCACTTGGAACTGCAGCAGCTCCAGCTCCTCGTGGTCCAGCGGCTGCAGCGCGTACACCTTGCCGCTCTCCGCGTGCACCGACACGTAGCTCGACAGCGCACGCTCGCCCACCCGCCGCTCCACCAGCGAGTAGGACACCAGCGCGTTCTCCTGCGCGTCCGCGTCCCGCGCGGACACCGTGAAGATGTGGCAGCCGGGAGGGTTGTTCTCCTTCACGAACACCGTGTACTCGGCCTGCGCGAATGCCGGCGCGTTGTCGTTCACGTCGGCCACTTCCACGGACACGCTGGCCGTGGCCGACAGCGAAGGCGAGCCCCCGTCCCGTGCGGTCACCAGCAGCTCATAGTTCGCCACGCTCTCGCGGTCCAGGGCGCTGTCCAGCACCAGCGAATAGTAATTCTTGAAGGTGGACACCAGCTTGAAGGGGATGTGAGGCGTCAGAGAGCAGGTCACCTGCCCGTTGACTCCGGAGTCACGGTCGGACACGCTGATCAAGGCGATGACCGTGCCCAGGGGAGCGTCTTCTAATACAGGTAATGACAGTGATTTGATAACCAACTCAGGTACATTATCATTGGTGTCCAAAATTTCCACCAGAACCGTGCAGTGACCTGCCATTGGGGGATTTCCTTTATCTGTCGCTTCTACCTGGATTTCATATAACTTAGTTTCCTCGAAATCTATGTTACCCTTTACAGTGATGTATCCATTAACTGGGTCTAAGTGGAATTTCGACAAAGCATCTGATGACATGTCTGTATTGAAAGAATATACAATGTCCTTATTTACTCCTTCATCCAAATCAGAGGCGTTAACAGTCACTGCTAGGGTACCGTTTGGAGCATTTTCGAATAAACTCACTTTGTAGACAGTTCTCTCAAACTCTGGGGCGTTGTCGTTTACATCTAGAATGGTGATCTTCAGTTGAGTAGTGCCAGTGAGCCCTGGTTTCCCACCATCAACTGCCGTTATTACTAGGTGATGTTCAGGAATGTCCTCTCGATTTAAAAGTTTTTTCAACACGAGTCCAAGAGTTTTAATATCCTCATCATTTCTTTTAATATCCAAGGTAAAATAATCATTAGAGTTAAGACTGTAGGTCAACAAAGAATTCGCTCCAATATCTGCATCTGATGCTCCCTCTAGCGGAATCCGAGAACCAGGCGGTCGGGATTCAGAAATAAACAATTTTTTTACTGCCATTGGAAAAACCGGCTGGTTGTCGTTAATGTCCTTCACCTCCACCTCCACATGGAAAACCTGCAGCGGCCTGTCCACGATCACCTCCAGATGGATGCTGCACTCCAGGTTCCGCCCGCAAAGCTCCTCGCGGTCAATGCGAGAATTCACAAACAAAATGCCATTCTGCAGATTTACCTCCAGAAGGTCCCCATGGCTTTTGGACGCCACCCGGAACAGGCGTGGCACCAGCTCCACCAGCTCCAGCCCCAAGTCCTGGGCGATCCGCCCCACGAAGGTGCCGTGTTTGGCCTCCTCCGGGACTGAGTAGTGAACCTGGCCGCTCCCAGCCTCCCAGACTGTGAGGAGCAGAAGCGAAAGCAGTAGTTGCCGGGCTCCTGAACCTTCTTCTCTCCATGAAAACATCACTGCAAGCCTTTTCCAAATATTGGGTCACTCTTGCATCGATCCAAACTTTAAAAAATAATTTGGGTTCCTCGGTTTTTCTTAAATAATCTTACCATGCCCGTATTTCACAGAGGATGGGGAAAAGCAGCAACTGAGTATGTAATGCATGATGTATTTCTTTTGTGGTGAAACACCTTGTGGTGGACAGCGACATCATGTGGCTAAACGTGTAAGTATTAAATAAATTTACTACTTGGGTCTGAACTTTCCCCAAATTTCTATTTTCGTTGTAATATCCTCCGAGCACTTTTCAAATTCTTTATATTAAAAAAATATATATCCTTATAGCTTTTATACTAATTCATCACTTCCAAATATTCCAATCCATGACATAAAGTTAAAAAGAATAGAATAGTGATTAATGCTATAACAGTAGTGGACATCTATTGGAAATATTCCCCATGTGACAAGCATGGGGTTATAATAGGGTTATCCCATTATATTCTCACAACAACCTTCCAAGCTAGGTATCAATACAATTCACTTTTTACCAACAAGGAAGTGAAAACAGATATCAGTTAAGTAACTTAAAAGTGATATTAATTGTTGATGTTTGGGTGGGATCTCAATGTGAGTCTAAACTCGTAACTTTTATCACTTGGCCTGGAAGTCTACATTTTATAGCAAAACCAGGCCTTTGATATTCATGACCACCAAAACATCGAGGCATTGAAAGTATGTGTATATACATATCCATCTATCCATACATATTTACTTCTATGTTATGATGGCAATTGTTAATTTACATTATTTATTTATTTATTTATGGAATGTTTATAACACACTCTTGTGTGCTTTATCCAGTAATTATACCCTTGTTGTCTGTCTTAACTGTTATTTATAAAAGATGCCAGAAGTCAGTTTTTTACAGTGCAGTTCTTTTGTAAATTTGTTTTTTACAAATGAAAATACTGTGTGATTTAGATATTTGCTACATTCATGTCATACCAAGTAAGAGTATATGTGTTTTTTTAAATTTCCACACCACTTATACATTTCAATTTACCTGTATATCCGAAAATGATTGCAATATGAGATCATTGTGTTTTTAATGATCTCTGCTCTAGATGAATTTCTGGATTCCAGTTTTTTAAAAAGTTGTGACTTGAAAGTTTTGGTGACTTAACTAATAAATAGAGAGAGAAAAGTAACTTTGGAACATAATTCACCATTCAACGTATGTAAGATGAGACAATATAATATTCTAAAAATTTCTAAGAATTCAGCAAGAGGCATGAGTTCTTTGGGTACTTGCAAGTTGAGCAGAGAAAATTCATGGGCAGAGGTTGACTTTAGAGAGGTAAAAGCATGTCAAAATCTTTGCTTATAGTCAGAGCCTCTTGAAATAAAATCAAACACATGATTTAAGTATTAGGGGAAAAGTTTTCATACCAGCTTTTTTCCCCCATGTACTCACTGAACGCAAGCCAGGATTGCAACCTAACTCGTATTTTATCATTCACATTCAGAATAGAATAAATTATCAATTAATGTTTGGTTTTTTTCCAACATATGAAGTTTATTGTCAAATTGGTTTCCATACAACACCCAGTGCTCATCCCAAAAGGTGCCCTCCTCAATACCCATCAGCCACCCTCTCCTCCCTCCCACCCCCCATCAACCCTCAGTTTGTTCTGTTTTTAAGAGTCTCTTATGCTTTGGCTCTCTTCCACTCTAACCTCTTTTTTTTTTCCTTCCCCTCCCCCATGGGTTTCTGTTAAGTTTCTCAGGATCCACATAAGAGTGAAACCATATGGTATCTGTCTTTCTCTGTATGGCTTATTTCACTTAGCGTAACACTCTCCATTTCCATCCACATTGCTACAAAGGGCCATATTTCATTCTTTCTCATTGCCACGTAGTATTCCATTGTGTATATAAGCCACAATTTCTTTATCCATTCATCAGTTGATGGACATTTAGGCTCTTTCCATAATTTGGCTATTGTTGAGAGTGCTGCTATAAACATTGGGGTACAAGGGCCCCTATGCATCAGTACTCCTGTATCCCTTGGGTAAATTCCTAGCAGTGCTATTGCTGGGTGATAGGGTAGGTTCAATTAATGTTTTAATGGATAAAAGATTATTTTAAACTATCTCAAGTAACTAAACAAGTAAGCTACATTAATGATATGTGTTAATATCAAACTTACATAATTTCTAATTGATTCTACTGTACTAGTTCACAAAGAACATTTCACGTGTTCAAGAACTAGTTCACGAAACATTTAAGAATTATTTTGGAAAAGCATGGATCTAGGAAATAATTATAGGCATCTATATGTCAAGTGTTTTGAAGAATCTTGAAAGGCAGTAGTTTTAAAAAGATACAGAATTAAAATTTTAAAACATATTAATGGAATACCTCTGACAGCTTATAATACTATATATTTCATGACATTTAAGAGTATACTAATTGCAAAGTAGAATGCCACAGGGAATTAATGACAGAGTATAATGATTACAGGCAATGAAGGTAATACTAAAGGAACTATGAGTCTAGAAGATTGAGCTGATGTGTGGATAAAGTATCAGTGAATAATATCTACTCTCACTTAGACATCTCCTTAGGCAATTTAATTTAAAAATGTAAATAAGGAATAAAAAATTAGTAAGAAAAAAATTAAAATTAAAAAATAACCAATAACAATTTGTACAGTGATAGACTGTGATTCCCTCTTAGTGATAAACTGAGTTCTGGGTATACCTGGATATAGTTTTCAAAGCTTACCATTTGTCTGTAGTACAAAGGTAGGGGCCAGACTTCTAGTAGGACAGATTCCACCTGACCAGTCATACTCTGCACACAAGTCCCAAGAAAGTAGTGAGTAGATATGAGACTCTAGGTAGGATGACTCCTCCCAAAAAAGGAGTTCCTCCTTATTTGCTCAAACCATTTCTTTTTCTCCGTAAAGCCTCAGATAAACATTTCTGATTCTCAGGAAATATACACTCCCTAAATTTTGAGGCGTATCAACTCTTAGCAGCTAAGAAGTTTACTGTAGAAACAGACTGTCCTTAAAAGATTTCCCCACCTAACTTTTCAATTCCTTTAAAAGCAGATCTCAGATGAAAATGAACAGCTGGCCTGTTAAATGGATAAGACCCAGATCACTTAGTGGAAGTTATTTCTACAATTCACCAATATCCACGTACATATGGGGGGAAAAACAGCATATAGCTAAAAAACAAATAGAAGACAGTTTTAGACAGTTATTTCACCCCAACACATCTTCTTTTGAAGTGTTTAAATTCTTTTCCAAGTGTAACATTTACTTTTCAAGTTTATGTTTTAACTACCCAACACAGGAATTTCCAATTAAAATGTAGTCTTTCAATATCAGTCTTTACTTTTTGGGAAAACTCCAACTTCATTAGTTATAGGGATGCTGCCAGGAGAAAGTGAGTGAGCTCACAGTTGTGGAAAATGTTATCATGGGCACAGTTTGGTGCCAGAGGCGGGTGGTCAGCCTCTGCACAGTGGGAGGCCTGTACACATTAGCCTGGTGATAGTGATACTGGGAAGGATGACTGAGCAACCCAGTAACATAACACCTGAGTTAAGGTACTCTCCACTTTTATGTAAAAAAAACTCCCACTACCTGGCCACCCACAATGTGATTTCGTAAATGTTAAGATATTTTTATAGTGTTAAGATATTTTAACAAAATTGAAAGGGGGTTCTTTCCTCAGGGAACTTTCTATTGTACCTTAAAACTCTAAAGATTTTGCAAGTGTGAAATCTTTATTCCAAATCACAAGCTATGTGACCCCTGAAAGAAATATGTATCATGAGCAATTATTCCCAAGTGATGTCATGTGTTGTAATGATCTATGATAGGTATTTTTGAAAACTTTTTTTAATGTTTATTTATTTCTGAGAGAGACAGAGAGATCATGAGCAGGGGAAGGGCTGAGAGAGAGGGAGGCAGGTTCCAGGCTCCATTAGCATAGAGCCCAACGTGGGGCTCAAACCCACCAATCACAAGATCATGATCTGAGCCAAAGTCAGACCCTTAACTGACAGAGCCACCCAGGCCCCTGATAGGTATTTTTGCAGGTCCTGGCAATAAAAGATCCATTCAGGCTGCTTTCAAGTACAAGGAAATGAAAACCTTATTTATTACCTGTTGCATAAACAGATAAAGACAAGTGAATTCTTGATTGAAAGAATAATTTAGAAAACATCCAGATATACATATAGCCCTATTCCAATATATTCTGACAGAATGGATAGATGATGTAAATAGGAAATATGCATTATATATTCATACTCTTTAAATTTTTTCCAGTTATGAACTTTTTTAATTTTGAGAAAAAAATTACTTACAGGTAATAAGTTTTCAAATTTAGCTTAAGTGTTTTTCAATCCTTCAAGGTCCTATTATTCATGAACAGATTTAATTATGAAAAAAACAAAATGTGAAAATAAGGAAATCATTTAAATTAAATTGTTCTCAGTGCAAGATGCATCTCTATTTCATACCATATAATGCACAATCGGATAGTGATTAAAAATAAGCAAATATGAATCAAAATAGAATCATTAACAAAGGAAATAGAACAATTCTAGAATCGATGGAAAAGACTTACCTTTCCTAAGTGTTCTGACTCTGAGGGTTGTTGTCTTTCATCTGCGGAGCCTAGAACTTGAGGTAGGCTAGGGCTGAAAGCCATGAGGTCGGTCTTGGGCGGACCCTCCCCAGAGCACACCCTCTGCCGCCTCTGCTGCGAGTACGACCAGCTCCCCACCGCGCTGGAACACACCAGCGTGGGCTTCCCCGGCCCGCACGCGCCCTCGCTGGGCGGCGCCGAGCACCGCAGCGCCACGTACAGCAGCAGCGTGAGCACCAGCAGGCTGGACACCGCGCAGATGGCGATGATCAGGTACACGTTGACATCCACCAGCGCCGTCTCCGCGCCAGCGGCGCCCGCCAACACCCGCGACGAGGCCTTGGGCGCCTGGCCGCTCTCCACCAGCGACAGCAGCACGGTGGCCGTGGCCGTCAGCGCCGGCTCGCCGTGGTCCCTCACCAGCACCAGCAGGCGCTGGCGCGGCGAGTCCGCCTCGTCCAGGCTGCGCGTCGTGCTGATCTCGCCCGTGTACAGCGCCACGCGGAACGGGCTGCGCGCGCCACCCGCCGCCGGCTGCAGCTCGTACGACAGCCACGCGTTGTAGCCCGAGTCCGCGTCCACCGCGCGCACCTTCGCCACCACGTGGCCCGCGCCCACCGACCGCCACACCAGCTCGCTCACGGCGCCGCCCGCGCCGCCCGCCCCAGGCAGCGGCAGCAGCGCGGGCGCGTTGTCGTTCTCGTCCAGCACGAACACCTGCAGCGTCACGTTGCTGCCCAGCGGGGGCACGCCCGCGTCGCGCGCGCTCACTTGGAACTGCAGCAGCTCCAGCTCCTCGTGGTCCAGCGGCTGCAGCGCGTACACCTTGCCGCTCTCCGCGTGCACCGACACGTAGCTCGACAGCGCACGCTCGCCCACCCGCCGCTCCACCAGCGAGTAGGACACCAGCGCGTTCTCCTGCGCGTCCGCGTCCCACGCGGACACCGTGAAGATGTGGCAGCCGGGAGGGTTGTTCTCCTTCACGAACACCGTGTACTCGGCCTGCGCGAATGTCGGCGCGTTGTCGTTCACGTCGGCCACTTCCACGGACACGCTGGCCGTGGCCGACAGCGAAGGCGAGCCCCCGTCCCGGGCGGTCACCAGCAGCTCATAGTTCGCCACGCTCTCGCGGTCCAGGGCGCTGTCCAGCACCAGCGAATAGTAATTCTTGAAGGTGGACACCAGCTTGAAGGGGATGTGAGGCGTCAGAGAGCAGGTCACCTGCCCGTTGACACCGGAGTCGCGGTCGGACACGGAAACAAAAGCAATGACGGTGCTGAGTGGAGTGTCCTCTCTGACCGGCAAAGACAGAGATGTGACTGCCAGTTGTGGAGCATTATCATTTACATCTAGCACTTTCACTAAAACCTTGCAGTGATTTGACATTGGAGGACTTCCTTTATCAACTGCTTTTACATGAATTTCATAAGATTTTGTTTCTTCATAATCCAGTCTACCAATTAGCCTAATTTCTCCTGAGCTGGAATCAATTTTGAAGTTTTTTTGAATGTTTAGGGGAACATCACTGCCAAAGGAAAAGACAATTTCGCCATTTACACCTTCATCGGCATCAGAGGCGTTTAATGTAGTCACTAATGTTCCATTTGCTGTAGTCTCTAATAAATGGATTCTATACACAGCCTGGGCAAACAATGGGGCATTATCATTAACGTCCAGCACTGTGATCAGCAGCTGAACTGTACCTTCCAGCTCTGGTTTGCCCCCATCAGTGGCGGTCAATAATAAACGAAGTTCTGGTGTTTCTTCTCTATCCAAAGATTTCCTCAATTCAAGTGAAAGTGACTTACTCAGTTCATCACTTGCCTGTACATCCAAAGAGAAATAATCACTGGGGCTGAGGGTGTAAGTTATTAGAGCATTGGTCCCAATGTCCGCATCAGCAGCACCCTCTATCGGGAAACGTGAATCCACCAGTCTAGACTCAGGAATAAATAACCTTTGTTCTCTCCCTCTGAAAACCGGTGGGTTATCGTTAATGTCCTTCACCTCCACCTCCACATGGAAAATCTGCAGCGGCCTGTCCACAATTACCTCCAGGTGGATGCTGCACTCCAGATTCAGCCCGCAAAGCTCCTCGCGGTCGATGCGAGAATTCACAAACAAAATGCCATTCTGCAGATTTACTTCCAGAAGGTCCCCACGGCCTTCGGACACCACCCGGAACAGGCGTGGCACCAGCTCTGCCAGCTCCAGCCCCAGGTCTTGCGCGATGCGTCCTACGAAGGTGCCGTGTTTGGCCTCCTCCGGGACCGAGTAGTGGACCTGACCACTCCCAGTCTTCCAGGCTGCAAAGAGCAAAACGAAGAGCAGCAGACGCTGGGCTCCCTTGCCTCCTTGCCTAGGAAACAGCATCGCAAAACCCCTACACCTTTGGTACCGCTCTCACTTAAAAATCATGCTTTCTTTACTTTATATCTTGAATAATATGTCTCCTGTTTTTGTCTTCTCTCAGGCTGTAACAAAATGGAGCTTCCTCCCTTAGTTTTTGGTGATCTATACATTAACATTGACAAGACTTTGTGGTATACAGCGACATCATGTGGCTAATGCTGTAGATTGTAGATTCTTCATTGATTTCCAAAATAGGCTATATATTCATTTGCAATTTATTCAATACAATCACTTTCAATTATGTCTTTTAAAGACTGTACACTCTCTCTTAAGAGTATGTAATTCAATACTGTCATTTAGCAGTGGTCACAAATATATTACAATTAGATTTTGGGAAAATCGAAATATGCACCAATAACCTTACATCTTTTCATTTAAAACAATTAATCAGCTCATGTTTTTATTATTAAATATTTGTAACTGAATACCGGAGCTTTAAAATAAAACACTTTGGCCACTAAAGTTCACCTTATTCTAGGATATTGTGCGTGTTAATTTTTAAAATAATATTACCAGGAACTTACTTATGATATTTTTAGAAATTTTTCTGAAATACATTTAAAATTCTTTCAGTGTTTATGAACAGAGACATCACTTTTTGATACTTGAAATCTTAGAATATTGAAATTTGGGACATTTTCCTTTGTTCTTGTTATATAACATCTAAGTGCTGAACTAATAACTTTCGCCTCTAAAAGTCATTATTCCAAATTAAGGTAGTGTCCCTTGGATCTTTATTCCTATGTCAAATTTTCAGCTGCACATTTTTTTCTTATTAAGTCATTGTCATATGTCAATAAGAATAAAATTAACATTGAATCAATATCAAGTACACATATCTGAGAATACTATAATAATCTGTAGTCAAATTTTTAAATGTAAATCTAAAGTGAAGATTAGGTTTTCAGAAAAAAACTATTTGAGAAAAACCTATTAAACTTCTCTTTCAACTTTAGTGCAATTTATAATCAGAACCCCATACTTACATCAAAATTTGACTAATAAATGTGATCTGAATAAACTATCCCAAGTTACTTTAAAAAGGATGGCCTTAACATTTTTACTTCAAGTACCATGGATATTTAAGGATATTAATATAAATCAGGATTCATATAAGTTCCTAATCAGAAAGCCTAAGTCACTGTTTACTTGATAATTAAAATGTAGATGAAACATGATGTTATTAAAAAAAAAACAGATTATAATTTTAATAGCAATTCCAATATAGTAATTGCCTCATTACAAAGGTACAGGAATATAAGATACATCAGTACCCTCTTATTCTTGAAATGAGGCAAATTCAGAACTTGATACTTTTTTAAATGCTAATAGATTTAGACAATACTGTCAATATTTTAATGTACAAGGTAGTTTGATGTGGTATAAATTTCCTTTTATGCATTTTATTACTATGAAGAATACATAGAATAATGCTAACTGCAATTTGCTGTCATTCAGATATTCTAAACATAAAACTGTTGAATTAAATATACTTTGTTTTCTACAGTTAAAAGCTTATTTTGCCTTTTAAAACATATCTCTATTTAACTGAAAACTATAAATTATCATGTTTTAATGTTGGGAATTACAGTGATCTTTAAATATAATCTCAACCATAAGCCATATGGTAATGTTTCATCCTCTTTATTTTGATGAAAATTGTTGGATTTGAATATATTCTCAGTATAAGAAAAATGTCATTTACAATGATCAGATGACACTTAATTGAAACTTAAAAAATAGTTAACCATGGACTGCATTATCATGGTAGTTATTATGAAAATAAAAGGCTACATGATATTATATTCAAGGAAAAAAATAAATGCGGACATAAATGACTGGAAATTTTGTTATCAGAGAGAGCTGTTAAAATAGCAGAGTGTTTTTGTATATTATTGAGTTTAAGCTGGTACAAATTCAGAGTACTATAATTTAAGATATTAAATGCAATGTCCACAGTAAGCACAGAGAAAATAGCTACATCATCCAAATAGACCTATAACTAGTAAAAAGATGAACCAGTAATTTTTAAAAATCTCCTGACAAAGAAAGGCCCTTGCCCAATGGCTTCATTGGTGAATTTTACTAAACACTCAAGAAATAATACTGATCTTTTTCAAGCTTTTCCAAATAGATAAAGAGGAAGGAACACTTTCTTACTCTATTAGGCCATCATTACCCTGATACCAAAGGCAGACAAAGACACTACAAGAAAGGAAAACTACAGATCAACTTCCCTCATGAACACTGATTCCTCCAAAAAAAATCCTCAAAAAAATATTAGAAAACTGAATTCAGCAGCACGTTAAAAGGATTATACACCATGAGCATGTGGGATTTATTTGTGGAGTGTAAGGATGATTCAGTATACATAATCAATGTAATAAGCCACATTAAGAGAATGAAGGAAAAAAACGCATGATAATCTCAATAGATGCAGAAAAGGCATGTGACAAAATTCAACATTCTTTCATGATAAAAACACTCAGATTCCTAGGAATAGAAGGAAACCACCTCAACATAATAAAATGCCATACATGAAAAACCCACAGCAAACATACTCAGTGGTGAAAGGCTGAAAGCTGTTCCTGTAAGATTAGGAACAAAGCAAGGAGACTTGCTTTCACCTTTTCTATTCAAGAAAGTATTGAAAGTTCTAGCCAGAGCAAATAACCGCCCTCTCCCCAAAAATGAGGCATCCAAAATGGGAAAGAAGATGTATAATTATCTCTGTTCACAGATGCAATCTCATATATAGAACACCCTAAAGATTGCACAGAAAACTTGAAATTAATAAATGGATTCAACAAAGTGGCAGGTACAAAGTCAACACACGAAAATCAGCTGCAACACTATACACTAAAAGTGAACAATTGAACAGGAAATTAAGAAAACAATTTCATTCATAATATCATAAAATACTTAGGAATTAACTTAACCAAGGTGAAAGACTTGTATGATGAAAACAACAAAAGCACTTTTTTAAAAAAGATTATTTATTTATTTTGAGAGCACATGAACACACGCATGCTCAAATGGGAGAGGCAGAAAGAGAGAGGGTGAGAGAGAATCTCAAGCAGGCTCCATGCTGACTGCATGGGGCTCAAACCCACGAACTGTGAGATCATGACCTGAGCCAAAAGTCAAAAGTTGGACACTTAACCAAATGAGCCACCCAGGTGCCCCAACAAAAACATTTCTGAAAGAAATTAAAGAATATATAAGCAAATGCAAAGAGATCTCATGTTCATTGATTGAAAGACTTATTAAGATGTCAATACAACTCAAAGTGATCTATAGGTTTAATGTAATCTCTATCAAAATCCCTATGATTTTTTTGCTGAAATAGGAAATCTCATTTAAAAATTCATATGGGGGGGCGCCTGGGTGGCTCAGTCGGTTAAGCGTCTGACTTCGGCTCAGGTCATGATCTCGCGGTCTGTGGGTTCGAGCCCTGCATTGGGCTCTGTGCTGACAGCTCAGAGCCTGGAGCCTGTTTCAGATTCTGTGTCTTCCTCTTTCTCTGACCCTCCCCTGTTCATGCTCTCTCTCTGTCTCAAAAATAAATAAATGTTAAAAAATAAAAATAAAAAATAAAAAAAAATTCATATGGAATCTCAAGGGACTTCAAACAGCCAAAACAATCCTGAACAAGAACAAAGCTGGAGGACTCATACATCCTAGTTTTAAAACTTATTACAAAGCTCCTGTAATCAAAATAGTGTGGCCTAAAGACACTGGCCTAAAGACAAACAGACCGACAGAATAGAGATTCCAGAAATAAATCCTCATATATAAATAAGGTCAAATTATTTTCAACAAAGGTGTCAAGTCTGTTCAATGGGAGAAAAAAGAGTCTTTTCAACAAATGTTGATGGGAAAACAGGATGCAAAAGAATGAAGTTATAACCTTACCCAACACTACATATAAAAGTGAACTCAAAATGGATCCACGACCTAAATATAAGACTAAAATTATGAAATTCTTAGAAGAAAATATAGGGCAAAAACTGCATGACACTGGTTTTGGCAGTGATTTCTTGAATATGATATCAAAGGCATAAGCAACAAAACAAAAGATAGGCAAATTAGACTTCATAAAAATAAAAAATATTTTCAAGGACTTACACTTTCTAGTTCTGAATGTAAGGAGCTTGGAAATCACCACTCCATTTTGACAAGTTAAAAGCTGAAGAGACTGGAAAACCAACAACTCTTGTTGGATGTGTAAAAGTTGGGTGGATGAGCGGACACTGGGAAAATCAATGACCCAAAGATAAGAGAGTCACAGGGAGATATAGGGAGTCACAACTTACTGGTACAGAGACTCAAGAGGAGAAACCACTGTGGTAATCAGTGCTGGAGTAGGGAAATCTGAACTATAATTGATGAATCACTGGAGACTTAGTATGGAGAAGTCTGAGAATTGAAAACTCCAGGGGGAAACAGTCATGGAATCGTGATATTTTGAGATTTACCTCTAGGAACATGGACAGACCCCCACAGAGTCTGAAAGAGAAAAATCCTCTCATGCTTCTGGCAGTGGGAGCAGAAAAGGAACCATTTTGAAATATCCAGAGCATTCTGCTCTTCTTATAAAGAGTCTCCGTGAGGGGAAACTAATTAATGAGAGGCTAACCTATTGAGTTATTATCAGAGCTTAACTGTTCTGAGGGAAGGAAAATATCCAGCTCCAGAAGGCTCTAGCTTTCCATGAGGGAAAGGGAAAATACCCAATTCCAGTACACTGTAACCATCCTGTTTCACCTGGGGGTGGGGAGCAGTGAGAAAACTTGGGAAGTTCACAGTCAAGAAGCATATGCTCAATAAAAGATTGAAACCTGGGGCGCTTGGGTGACTCACTCAGTCAAGCGTCCAACTCTTGATTTTGGCTCAGGTCATGGTCTTGCAGTTGTGAGATCAAGTCCCACGTATGGCTCCACACTGGTAGCATGGAGCCTGCTTGGGAGTCTCTCTCCTCTCTCTGCCCATTCCCCCTCAAAGTAAATTAAAACAAAAAGTTAAAAAGATTGAAACCTCATCACAGAAATGTAGAATGTCTCCCCTCTCTGCACTCCTTACTACCATACTATTACAGGAACATGATAGCAGTCTCTTCTACCCAGCACATCTGTCCAGCTATCAAGAAAAAATTACAAGACATACCAAAAGTCAAAAACAAAAACAAAATACAACTCCACAATTCAAAGAGACAGAATGAATATCAGAACCATATATGGCAAGGGCGTGTTTTAATTATCAAACCAAGAATTTACAACTATGATTAATATGCTCAAGGCTCTAATGAATAAAGTAGATGACAGCATTAAGGACAGGGGGGCAATGTAAAGAGGGAAATGGAAATAATAAGAAAGAACCAAAAAGAAATGCTAGAGATAAAAACACTGTAACAGAAATAATAATTTTATTATTATTGATTACATCTCAAATGTCTTTGATAGAATCATTAGTTGACTGGACATGGGTAAGGAAAGAAACTCTCATTTAGAAGATATATAAATAGAATCATCAAAGACCAAAAAGGTAAGAGAAAAAAAGAATGAAAAAACAGAATAGAATATCCAATGATTGTGAAACAACTACAAATGGTATAACATATACATAATTGGAATACCAGGAGAACAAAGAGATAGGAACAGAAGAAATATTTGAAATAATAATGACTGAGAATTTCCCTCAAATTAATAGCAGATACCAAATCACAGATCTATGCAGCTCAGATAATTTAGGACTATAAATGCTTTTTAAAAATCTACATAAAGGCATATCCATTTCAAACTACAGAAAGTCACATATTTTCTGAAATCTGTGTCCTGAAAGAAGCCAGAAGGAAATAACACCTTACCCCTTGAGGAAAAAAAGATAAGAATTACACCTGACTTCTCAGAAACCATGAAACTTCTTTAGCATGATAAACAGTATCCATGACAAACCTATAGCTAACATTATACTTAATTGTGAAGGATTGAATCCCAGTTTTTACCCTAAGACTGGGAACAAAGCAAAGACCGGAACTCACTACTCTTTTTAGCCTACTGCTGGAAGATTTAGCCTGTGCAATAAAGAAAAAAAAAAAAAAAAGAGGAGGGAGGGAAATAAGAGGCACACAGATGAGAAAGAAAGTAATAAAATTGTCCTTATTTACAGATGACATAAATGTGTACATTAAAATCTCAAGGAATCAAAAATAAATAAATAAATGAAAACTCCCAGAGTAAGTGAATTTGGCAACATCACAAAAAAATAAGGTAAACATACAAAATGAATTGTACCTACACATACTAACAGTGAAAATATACACACCAAAATTAAATTTGAAATATAATTTACATTCACATTCACTCAAAAAATATATTTAGGTATAAATGTAACAAAATATGTATACAACTTGTATTCAGTAAACTAAACACTACTGATTTTAAAAACTGAAGAATAAATAAATGGAGAGACAGACTGTGTTCATGAATTGGATGACTCAACATATCATAAGGAGATGTAAATTTTCCATGAATTAATATAAAGACAACATGATTCTTACGAAAATCCCAGCAAACATTTTCTGTAGCTATCAACTAGATTATATAGAATGGCAATGGAACTAGAATACCTAAGGCAACTTTCAAAAACAAGGAAAAAGGAGAGGGAATGAGTGTATCCTATTTTAAGACTTATTATGTAATGAGAGAAACCAAGACTATGTTCTTGACAGATGAATAGACCTGTAGGTCAACAGACCAAAATAAGGAATCCAGAAATAGATCCATGAAAATGTGCCCAACTAACTAAATTTTGACAACGATGAAAAACAATTAAATGCAGAAAAGAAAGCTTTTTAATAAACAGTGTTGGAGCAATTGGACTTTGTTAGGCAATAAGAAGAAGCAGAAGTAGCAGAGGAAAAAGGAGGAGGAAGAGGAGAAAGATGAGGAGAAGAAGAGGAAGAAACCACCACTGTTGCCTTGACCTAAGTCTCACATCTTATACTAAAATAACTCAAAATGGATCAGGAGGGAAATAGGAGGTACAGGACTCCAGCTATGGAATGAATAACTTGCGGAGATGAAAGGTACAGCATAAGGAATACAGTAATTTGTATTTTAACAGCATTCTACAGTGACAGATGATACATACACCTGTGCTGAGCATAGGATAACATATAATTGTCAAATCACTGTACTGTACACCTGACACTAATGTAAAACTGTGTGTCAACTGTACTTCAACATAAACAAACAAATAAAATAACAAAAATGTGGTGGATCAAAAACTACAAAAACAAACAAACAAAAAACCCTAAATGGATCATGAACATAAAGGTAAAATATAAAACACTAAAAGTTAAAAATATATATATAGAGAGAAGAAAATCTGTAGCATCTAAGGGAAGGCAAAGAATTCTTAGATCTGACACCAAAAGCACAGTCTTTAAGAGGAGGAAAAATTGATACATTGAACTTTATCAAAATTTAAAAACTTTTATTCTATGAAATGCCACATTTAGAGCAGGAAAAGAAAATCTACAAATTTTGGAGAAATTGTTGCAAGTACATATCTGACAAAGAACTTGTATCTACAATATATAATGGACACACAAAACTAAATACTAGAAAATCAAACAGCCTAATTAGAACCTGGGCAAAGACATTTTACCAAAAGTACACAGATGGCAAATAAATATGTGAAAATATTTCCAACACCAGTAGCTATTAGGAAAATGCAAATTAAAACTATCAAAATGTACTAGCAAACTGTATCCAACAATACATTAAAAGAATTATTCACCACGATCAAGTGGGATTTATTCCTGGGATGCAGGGCTGGTTCAATACCTGTAAATCAATCAATGTGATACATCACATTAATAAAAGAATGGATAAGAACCACATGATCCTCTCAACAGATGCAGAAAAAGTATTTGAAGGGTGCCTGGGTGGCTCAGTTGGTTAAGCATGTGATTTTGGCTCAGGGCATGATCTTGCGACTTGTGAGTTCGAGCCCTGTGTCAGGCTCTGTCCTGACAGCTCAGAGCCTGGAGCCTGCTTCAGATTCTGTCTCCATGTCTCTGCCCCTCCCCGTTCTATCTATCTCCATCTCTCCCTCTCCCTCTCCCTCTCTCTCTCTCTCTCAAATCCAAGTAAATATTTAAAAATTTATTTTAAGAAAAAAAAACATTTGACAAAACAAAGTATCCTTTCTTGGTAAAACCCTCAAGAAAAGAGGAATAGAAGGAATATACCTCAAGATCATAAAAACCATATACAAAAGACCCACAGCTAATATAATCCTCAATGGGGAAACACTGAGAGCTTTACCCCTAAGGTCAGGAACACGACAGGGATGTCCACTCTCACTACTGTTATTCAACATAGTGTTGGAAGTCCTAGCCTCAGCAATCAGACAACAAAAAGAAATAAAAGACACCCAAATCGGCCAGGAGAAGTCAAACTTTCACTCTTCACAGACAACATGATACTCTATGTGGAAAACCCAAAAGACCTCACCAAAAAACTGCTAAAGCTGATCCATGAATTCAGCAAAGTTGCAGGATATAAAATCAATGTACAGAAATTGGTTGCATTTCTATACACCAATAATGAAGCAGCAGAAAGAGAAATCAAGGAATCGATCCCATTTACAAAGGCACAAAAACCCATAAAATACCAAGCCATAAACCTAACCAAAGACATGAAAGACCTATACACTGAAAACTATAGAAAGCTTATGAAAGAAATTGAAGACACAAAGAAATGAAAAACATTCCATGCTCATGGCTTGGAAGAACAAATATTGTTAAAATGTTGATACTACCCAAAAAATCTACACATTCAATGCAATCCTTATCAAAATAACACCAGCATTCTTCACAGAGCTAGAACAAATTCTAAAATTTGTATGGAACCACAAAAGACCCCAAATAGCCAAAGTAATGTTGAAAAAAGAAAACCAGGGCACCTGGCTGACTCAGTCGGTTAGGCGTCCAACTCTTGGTTTCAGCTCAGGTCATGATCTCTCAGTTTGGTGAGATTGAGCCTCACATCGGGCTCTGTGCTAATAGCATGGAGTCTGCCTGGGATTCTCTCTCCCTCCCTGTCTCTCTTTCTGTCCCTACCCCACTCATGCTGTCTCTGTTTCTCTCAAAGATAAATAAACCATATATATACATCTATATCTATATCTATATCTATATCTATATCTATATCTATATCTATATCTATATCTATATCTACATAAAGAAAACCAAAGATGGAGTCATCACAATTTGAGACTTTAAGCTGTATTACAAAGTAGTAATTATCAAGACAGTATGGTACTGGCACAAAAACAGACATATACATAGATCAATGGACCAGGATAGAGAACCCAGAAATGGACCCAAAAATGTATGGCCAACTAATCTTTGACAAAGCAGGAAAGAATATCCAATGGAAAAAAGACAGTCTCTTCAGCAAATGCTGTTGGGAAAACTAGACAGCGACATGCAGAAGAACTGGGCCACTTTCTTACACCATGCACAAAAATAAACTCAAAAGGGATGAAACATAAGACAGGAAGCCATCAAAATCCTAAAGGAGAAAACAGGCAACAGCCTCTTTGACCTTGGCTAAAGCAACTTGTTACTTGACATGTCTCCAGAGGTAAGGGAAACAAAAGCAAAAATGAACTATTGGGACCTCATCAAAATAAATAGCTTCTGCACAGTACAGGAAACAACCAGCAAAACTAAAAGGCAACTGTCAGAATGGGAGAAGATATTTGCAAATGACCTATCAGAAAAAAGGTTAGTATCCAAAATCTATTTTTAAAAAACTTATCAAACTCAACACCCAAAAACCAAATAATCCAGTGAAGAGAAATGGGCAAAAGACATAAATAGATACTTTTCCAAGGAAGACATCCAGATGGCTAACAGACACATGAAAAAATATTCAACATCACTCATCATCAGGGAAATACAAATCAAAACCATGATGAGATACCACCTCACGCCTGTCAGAATGGCTAAAATTCACAACTCATGCAACAACAGATGTTGGCAAGGATGCAGAGAAGAGGAACCCTTTTTCACTGCTGTTGGGAATGCAAACTGGTGCAGCCACTCTGGAAAATAGTATGGAGGTTCCTCAAAAAATTAAAAATAGAACTACCCTATGACCCAGCAATTGCACTACTAGGTATTTATCCTAAGGACACAAAAATGCTGATTCGAAGGGGCACATGCATCCCAATGTTGATAGCAGCACAATCGACAAGAGCCAAAGTATGGAAAGAGCCCAAATGTCCATCGACTAATGAATGAATAAAGAAGATATGGTATATATATACAAAGGAATATTACTCAGCAATCAAAAATAATGAAATTTTGGGGCGCCTGGGTGGCTCAGTCGGTTAAGCGTCCGACTTCAACTCAGGTCACGATCTCGCAGTCCGTGAGTTCGAGCCCCGCGTGGGGCTCTGGGCTGATGGCTCAGAGCCTGGAGCCTGCTTCCGATTCTGTGTCTCCCTCTCTCTCTGCCCCTCCCCCGTTCATGCTCTGTCTCTCTGTCTCAAAAATAAATAAACGTTAAAAATAAAATTAAAAAAAATAATGAAATTTTGCTATCTGAAACAACGTGGATGGAACTAAAGTGTATTATGCTAAGCGAAATAAGTCAATTGGAGAAAGACAAATATCATATGATTTCACTCATATGTGGAGTTTAGGAAACAAAACAGATGAATGTAGAGGAAGGTAAGCAAAAATAAGATAAAAACAGAGAATGAGACAAACCATTAGAGACTCTTAAATCCAGAGAACAAACTGAGGTTTGCTGGAGGGGTGTTGGGGAGGTGGGCAAAATGTGTGATGGGCATTGAGGAGGGCATTTGTTGGGATGAGCACTTGGTGTTACATGTAAGTGATAAATCACTAAATTCTATTCCTGAAATCATTATTACATTATATGTTAACTAACTTGGATTTAAATTTTAAAAAAATATCAGAATGGCTGAAATGAAAATTGTGACATCAATGTAAGCAAGAATGTAGAGAAAGTAGCTCACTCTACATGCCTAGTGAGAATGAAAAATACCACAGCCACTCTGGAGAACAGTTAGGCAGATTTCCTTTAAAGAAACATACAGGGGCTCTGGGTGGCTCAGTTGATTAAGCGTCCTAGTTCAGCTAAGGTCATGATCTCATAGTTTGTGGGTTCAAGTTTCTATGCTGACAGGCTCTATGCTGACAGCTCGGAGCCTGGAGTCTGCCTCAGATTCTGCATCTCCCTCTCTGCCCCTCCCCCACTCATACTCAGTCTCTCTCTCTCAGAAATAAACATTTTTAAAGATTTAAAAAAAGAAAACGTTTAAAAAATAATAAAGAAACATATACATATAATTGTACTCCTGGGCTTTTATTCTAGAGAAATGAAAACATGTTCACACAAAAACCTTTACAAAAATGTTGTTAGCAGAATTATTCACAGTATCCAGAAAAGTGAAAACAATGCAGCTATACTTCAGTGCGAGAATAACAAAACAAACTATGGTACATCCATATCATGGGATTGTATTCAGTAATAAACAGGAGCTAACCATTGATACATACAAAACATGGATGATTTTCCAGAGAACTATGCCAAGTGAAGGAAAAAACCTAATCCTAAAAGGTTACATAACGCATGATTCCATTTATGCATCATTCTTGAAATGATAATATTTTAGAAATAGATTACAGATTAGTGATTACAAGGGTTAACAAAGAAGTGGGTGTGAGTATAAAAGGGCAATCAAAGGGATACTTATGATGATGAAAATGTTCTGTATCTTGGCTATATCAATGTCAATGTCATGGATGTGTTATTGAACTATAGTTTTGCAAGACCTTACTATTGGGGGAAGAGGGTAAAGGGTAGAGTGGATTATTATTTCTTACAACTGTACATATGAATGTACAATTATTTCAAATGTGAAAGTTAATTTAAAAATCAAGAGTGATGTCAGCAAAAACGTAGCCTAGAAAGCTCCAAGTTCTCATTCCACCACAGAAACATCATAAGTAAACAACAAGAAGCTGTCTGGGCCAACCTTATAGGAACTCTGGAAAACATTCAAATGTTTAGAGCAATCAAGCAAATACCCCATCAGTAAAAAGCCATCTTCAAAATGGTAGAAAATCTTTGTGTTTTACTCATCTTTGCCTCACCTCTTCCCTGATGGATCATTAAACTTACTCATGAACAGATGGCAGCCCACTTTCTAGTTGCCTCCCTTGAACCAGATAGAGCACAGCAGGACTTATTTGCAAGTTATTGGGTTTGCTGTTCTAACCTGCCTAGGTGATGCTGAAAGGACTGAAGGCACTTTTCTCTTTCAGGTAAATCAGAGTACAGGTTGGAAAAGTGGTAGGCACTGGTTCACAAAACTACAAAGTAAACTTGAAACCCCCAGACATCTGGGGCAAAAGATTATGCATGGAGTCATAACAAAAGATCATCTGAGACCTGAAAGAGAAGCTGGAGTAAAAAAATCTTTTTATTATTTATTTTGAGAGGGAGAGTGCACATGTGCAAGTGGGGGGGGGGGAAGAGAGAGAGGGAGAGAGAGAGATAATCCGAAGCAGGATCCATGCTGTTAGCACAGACCCCTACACAGGGCTCAAACCCACCAACTGTGAGATCATGACTTGAGCTGAAACCAAGAGTTGGCTACTTAACCAACTGAGCCTCTCAAGCTCCCCCCACCCGACTTTTTTTTTGAAAAACATCAAAAAAAGTTCCTCATATGAGAGAATTTAGAAACCCAGGTGCATACCCAGGAAAGATGCATGCTCAGAAATGTCCTGAGAAGACCGTAAACTATCATCTTGGGTTGATCCCTAGGCACAGAACAAGCCAAGACCAGCTAAGTGATGAAGAAGCACCTCAACATAGAGCCAATCTGGTAATACTGGAAGAGGTGGCTGTTCTCTTTTTTCCTCTTATGAATTCTTTTTGCTTCTTTCTTTGTTCATTTCAGCTCCCAGCATTCAAGGAATCTCTTTCAAAACATTAACAAAACATGAGCTATGAAAACAGAGACTTCAGTGATCACACTCGACAAGGCATAGTTTTTGAAAAACAGTTTGGGAAAGTCTCAAAGCAAAAAGTCTACTATAGCCTTTAGCAATTAAAAAACTATCAAAGTACAGGGAAAGGGGTATAACCTGATTTCTAGACTTAACACATAATAGCTAAATGCCCAATGTTCAAAAAAAATGGCAAGGCATACAAAAAAACAGTAAAACATTCAAAAGAACAAAATTAATTGGCAGAAATTGACTCAGAAAGCTCAGACATTACACTTAATGTACAAAGACTTTAACTGTCTTAAATATGCCAAAAGAGTTGAGGGAAATGTGGACAAAGAAGTAAAAGAAATCAGGAAAATGATATATGAACAAAATGAGAATACTAACACAAGGACAGAAATTACAAAAAGGAGCCAAACAAATTCTGGAGCTGAAAAATCCAATAACTAAAATGAAAAAAATTCACCACTGGGGCGGAACATCAGATTTGATTAGGCAGAAGAAAGAATTAGCAGATACCTGAAGACGGGACAATGTAATTTATCATATGAGGAACAGAAAGAAAAATTATTGAAAAAAGAAAAGTAGGGGGTGCCTTGGTGGCTCATTTGGTTAGTTGTCCAACTTCACCTCGGGTCATGATCTTATGGTCAGTGAGTTCTGGCCCTGCGTTGGGCTCTGCATTGACAGTGCAGAGCCTGCTTCAGATCCTCTGTCACCTTCTGTCTTCCCTTCCTCCAGATTGCGCTTGCTCTCTCGCTCTCTCTCTCTTTCACTATCTCTCTCTCTAGCCATTTAAAAAAATTTTTAGAAAAGTAAGTGGAGCCTAAGGGACATGTGAGATACCATAAAGAATATAAATACTGCATTACTGGAGGCCCAGAAATTGAAGACAAATATAAATGGACAAGAAGATCACTTGAAAAAATGTCAGCAGGAGCCACTGCAGGGCTAATATTTGCTACCTAACTTGCTAACACTGCTACCAACCCCATTCTCTGAGTATGTTGTAGATGTGGCCCCCCCAGTATGCTCCTGGCCACAGCTCACTCAGGGTAGTACTGCAGGCCTGACAGCGTGCAAGCAGCCCCGACAGGGGAGAGCACCACTCCAGGGTAACTCCTGTGCTAGAGAGAGAGAAAGATAACCACATACACCCGTACACCAAGCCAACTGTGGCCCCAGAAGTGGGATGGAGACAGAGAGACGGTCTGATTGAAGGGCCTGCCCACCAATGAAAATTTCTCAGGGGACAAAACAGGGAAAACACCTTGCAGTTTTGTGTTACTGCATCTCTGGCAATCACCTGGTTTGACTCAACTCAAGTCCAAGTGGCCCTAGACTGGCCCAGTAACACCACAGGGACAAAAACACTGCCCACAACAGGCAAAGAGAGCCACTGGAGACAAATGGACTGAAAGAAAAAATGGCTCAGCTGCAAAAGCAGGGCATACACAACACACATAGGAGACATGCCTGAAATGCCAGTTTCCAGTGAACAGGGAACACTGCAATGCAAGGCACTACAGGATCTCTTATTCATAAGGCCATTACTTTCAAGCAAGAGATGTAGCTGACTGTCCTAACAGAGAAACAAACAGAGAGTTAGACAAAATGAAAAGGCAGAGGAACATGTCCCAAATGAAAGAAGAGGACAAGATCACAGCAAGAGACCTAAGTGAAACAGAGATAGGTAATACGCCTGATCAAGAATTTAAAGTAATAATTATAAAAGTATTCACTTAACTTGAGAAAAGAATGGAAGACATCAGTGAGACCCTTAAAAAAGAGATAAAAAGGAACCAATCAGAGAAAAAGAACAAAATAAATGAGATTCAAAATACACTAGGAGAAATAATTAGTAGGCTAGAGGAAGCAGAAAAATCAATCAGCAACCTGAGGCACAAAGTAATGGAAAATAATAAAGCTGAGCAGATGAGAGGAAGAAAATTATGCAAAATGAGAACAGACTTAGGGAACTCAGTAACACCATCAAGCATAATAACATTTGCAGAAGAAAAAGAGAGAAAAACTTTTCAAATCTGGGGAAATAAATAGACATCCAGATTCAGGAGGCACATAGATCTCCCCATAAAATCAACCTAATGAGGTCCACAACAAGACACACAGTAATTAAAATGGCAAAAAAAGTAGTGATAAAGAGAAGCAGCAAGGGAAAAGAAAGCAGTTACATTTAAGGGAAACCCCATTATGCAATTAAGGTCATTTCTTCAGCAGAAACTTTTCAGGTCAGAAGGCAGTGGCATGATATATTCAAGATGCTGAAAAGAAAATGTGTGCAGGCAAGGATACTCTATACACCAAAGCTATCTTTCAGAATAGAAGAAGGAATAAAGAGTTTCCCAAACAAACAAAATTTAAAGGAATTCATGACCACTAAACCACCCCTATAAGAAATGTTAAAGGGGACTCTTAGAGTGGAAAGGAAAGATCATAAGTAAGAGTAAGAAAAAAAGGAAACAAAAAAGCAGTAAAAACTAAGTATGTCTGTAAAACTCAGTCAAAAGACTCATAAATTAAAAGGTTATAAAGTACAACACCATATACCTAAAACTTGGTGGGGGAGAGGAGTAAAGAATGGGTTCAAACTTAAGCAAGCATCAACTTAATATGGACTGCTATATGCAGATTTAATCTACATCCCTAATGGTAACCACAAATTAAAAAAAAACAGTAATAGACATACAAAAATAAAAGAATCCAAGTATATCACTAAAGAAAGCCAACTAATCATGAGAGAAGAGAACAAGGGAAGAAAGTAATAGAGAAGAACTACAAAAATAACCATACAACAAGTAACAAAATGGCACTAGGTACATACCTATCAATTACTTGGAATGTACGGATAAATGCTCCAATCAAAAGACATACGGTGACAGAAAAAAAAACAAAAACAAAAACAGTGGTGCCTGGGTGGTTCAGTCAGTTAAGAGTCCAACTTCAGCTCAGGTCATGATCTCATAGGTTTGTGGGTTCAAGCCCTTTATCGGGCTCTCTGCTCTCAGCACAGAGCCTGCTTCAGATCTTCTGTCTCTCTCTCTCTCTCTCTCTCTCTCTCTCTCTCTCTGACCCCTCCCCCCCTCTCAAAAATAAACAACCATTTTTTTAAAAACAAGGGACACCAGGGTAGCTCAGTTGTTTAAGTATCTGACTCTTGGTTTCAGCTTAGGTCATGATTTCACATCCATGAGTTCCAGCCCCACGTAGGGCTCTGCGTTGACAGTGCCGAACATGCTTAGAATTCTCCCTCTCCCCCTCTGTCTCTGCTCCCCACCCCCATGATTTCTCTCTCTCTTTCTTTCTCTCTCTCAAAATAAATAAATAAACTTTAAGAAAGCAAGACCCATCTATATGCTGCCTCCCAGGGACTCGTTTCAGATCTAAAGACACATACAGATTGAAGGTAAAGGGAAAGACTAATAGGAAGATGGTGGTGGGGTAGAAGGACCCTAGGCTCTCCTCATCCCATGAATACAACTAGGTAACTATCAAGTCATCTTAAATGCCCTAGAAATTGACATGAAGACTGACATAACAAACTCCACAACTAGAGAGAGAGAGAAATGGCCATGTTGAAGAGAGTAGGAAATGGGGAGGCATGGTTTAAGGGAGATACAGATTCTGGCTGCTGTGGAAGGGAGGGAGCCATGGTTGTGGAGAAGGGTAAGAGAGAGGGGAACACAGAAAAGAGAATGTTTCCCCATAGCAAATGGCTTTGAAAATCTGAGGGGCTGAATTTCATGAGTTCTTACAACTAGTGGAGCTTAAAGCCTGGTGTTTTAAAGGTCAGTGGGTTTGGCTGCAGAGCCTGGAGGCTCTTGGAGAAAAGGCAGACAAACAACCTGGGAGTATACATCATGAAAACAGTGATCTGAAGAGTGCCTGAGACACACATTGGGCAGATTATTTGCTCTTATGGAGCATATCCCTGAAAGACAGCATTCACAGGGACATGGCTCTGAGAACAAAGGAGATGGCTGGGGCCATTTCCCTCCACTTCCCCTCAGAATAAACAGAGAGCCACCTGTGGGAAGGAGCACAGTTCAGAAACTGGCTGCCTGACTTCCCTACATTAAGACGTACCCCCTGTACTTTGGTGGAATTGCCCTTATCAGTCACACTTACCTCAGTCTGAGCATGGCAGGCCTCTCCTCCCGAAGATTAGCACAAACCCCTGCCCACACCACGTCTCCTGACCAGAGAGTTTTGCAGGGCCTCAGTTCTGGTGGAAGTAGTGACAGATCTCATTCACAAGCAAACCAGAGCACACCTAGTTAAAATTCACCACATTTAGTACAGAGACCAAACACTGCCCACAGCAGGCAAAGTGAGGCTCTGCAAACAACTGGCCTGAAGGATAGAGCAGCCAGAACAGAAAAGCAGAGTGCATTTTGCACATAGTGTTGACACTCCCTAAAGCATCAGGCCTGGGCAATACATGATTTCTTCATAAGGCCATTACTTTCAGGAAGAGATGTAAGTGGCTTTTCTAAACAAAGAAGCAGGGGCGCCCTGGGTGGCTCAGTTGATTAACTGGCTGACCCTTGATTTTGGTTTAGGTCATGGCCTCACGATTGATGAGTTTGAGCCCCACATCGGGCTCTGTACTGGAAGTGTGGCACCTGCTTGGGATTCTGTCCCCTTTCTCAATGCTTCTTCCCTGCTCATGCTCTGTCTCATAAAATAAATAAATAAAACATTTAAACAGAGAAGCATACAGAGACTTAGATGAAATGAGAAGACAGGGATTTATCCCAAATGAAAGAACAAGACAAGGCCACACTCAGAGATCTAAGTGAGGAAGATAAAAGTAACATGCCCAATGGAGAATTTAAAGCAACAATCATAATGATACTCACTGGACTTGAGGAAAAATGGAAGACATTAGTGAGAACATTACCACAGAGATTTTTAAAAAGTTAAAAAAAAAAAAGAATCAGAGATGAAGAGTACAATAAATGAGATTAGAAACACACTTGATACAAAGAAATGCAGGATGGAAGAAGTAGAGGAAAGAAATAATGATCTAGAAGACAAAGTAATGAAGCTGAACAAAGAGAGAAAGAACAATTATGCAAAATGAGAATGGACTTAGGGAACTCAGTGACTCCATCAAATGTAACAATATTTGCATTATAGGAGTACCAGAAGAAGAGAGAGAGAAGGGGGGAAAAATTTATTTGAAGAAATAATAGCTGAAAATTTCCCTAATCTGGAGAAGAAAACAAACATCCTGATGGAGAGACCAAAAGTGACAGTATAAAGGTAGGAAACACAAAAGCAGTAAAAATAAATATTTCTATAAAAAATTAGTCAAGGAATTCAATATTTATATGAATAGTATATGAATAGTATATGAATAGTATATTTATATATGAATATTATATGAATATATTTATGAATATATATGAACATTATATTTGAATATATGAATATTATATGAACATATATGAATATATACAAATATATGTATATATTCATATATACACATATTATATTTATAATATATATGAATATTATATTTATAATATAGGAATATTTATAATATATTATATTTATGATATAGGAATATTTTTTAGCCATAAAAAAGGAAATCTTATCATTTGCAACAACATGAATGGAGCTAAAGAGTATAATGGTAAGTGAAATAAGTCAGTCAGAGAAAGACAAATACCATATGATTTCATTTGTATGTGGAATTTATGAAACAAAACAGGGGCACCTGGGTGGTTTGGTCAGTTAAGGATCTGACTCTTGGTTTAGGTTCAGGTCATACATAATCTCACAGTTTCATGGGTTCAAGCCCCATGTGGGCTCTGTGATGGCAGTGTGGAGCCTGCTTGGGGTTCTCTCTATCTCTCCTTCTCTTTCTGCCCCTTTCCCTACTCATGCTGTCTATGCCTCTCTCAAAATAAATAAATAAACTTTAAAAAGAGAAACAAAGGGGAAAAAAAGAGACAAACCATAAAACAGAATCTTGACTATAGACAACAACAGGTGGTTACCAGAGGGGAGGTGGGTGGGGAGATGGGTGAAATAGGTGAAGGGGATTAAGAGTACACTTATACTGATGAGCACTTAGTAATATGTCCAATTGTTGAATCACTGTATTATACACCTGAAATTAATATAACACTATAGGTTAACTATACTGAAATTAAAATTCAAAATAAATTTTAAAAGAAAAAATAATAGGCAAAAGTAGCTCAGATTTGATGGAAGACATGTATCTACAAATCCAAGAAACTCAACGAACTCCAAATGGAAACCAAAAGAAACACACACTAAGGTACAGTATAGTCAAACTGTTCAAAGACAAAGAAAGAATCTTGAATGGAGCAAAAAGAAGCTACTCAGCATGTGATGCTCAATAAAATTATCACCTGACTTCTTACCAGAAATCCTGGAAACCAGAAAATAGTGGGATAATATATTTACAATTTTGAAAGAAAACTCTGTCTCCCAAGAATTCTCTATCTGGCAAAACTGTCCTTCAAAATTGAGGGGGAATGGAAGACATTCCAAGATAAAACCAGGGGAGTTCATTACCACTAAACATGGCCTACAAGAAATGCCAAATACAGTATTTCAGATTGACATCAAAGGATGGTAGGCAGTAAACGTTGAATTTGAATGAAGATCCAGCTAATGGAAATAATGACCATATATAAAAGTCAATATTATTGTTATTTTGGATAGTAAGTCCACCTTTTGTTTTCTACATAATTTAAAAGACAAATGCATAAAAATAATTTTAATATATCTTATTAAGCACACAATATATAAAAATGAAATGTGTATATCAAAATATAAAGCAGGGGAGATAGAGGCACACAGAAGAAGAGCTCTTGTAAGCAACTGAGGTTAACTTGATATCAATCGAAACGAGATTGTCACCACTTCAGAATATTATATATAATCTCATACTCTCAGAGATAATACCTATAGAAAAACAAAAAAGGAAATGAGAAGGCAATTAATACATACGACTACAAAAATCAACTAAACACAAACGAAAGTGGTAATGGAGTAAATGAGAAACCAAAATTTAAAAAACTATATGATATATACAAAATAAATAGCAAAGTGGTAGAGATAAATGTTTCCTTGTCAGCATACCATTATTCTAAAAGTAAATGGGTTAAATTCTCCATTCAAATTCTCCATTCAGCAATTAGCAGAATTGATTTTTAAAAACATGATCCAAATCGTATGCCGCGTACAGGAGATATACTTTAGACTCAAAGATACAAATAGATTGAAAGAGTAGGGGAAAGATAAATCAAGCAAACAGTAACCAAGAAGAAATTATAGTGGCTATACTTATATCAGATAAAATAGACTTTAAAGCAAAAATGTTACTAAAACTAAAGAATTATGTTTTCTATTATAAAAATTATGTTATGAATTATAAGCATATATCCACCTAACAACAGAGGCCATGCATATATGAAGCAAAGGCTGACATAATTGAGGGGAGAAATAAACAATTCAGCAATGGACAAAGACTTCAATACTCCACTATCAATATGGTATAAAACAACTATGCAGAAGATCAACAGGGAAATAGAAGACTCGAAGAGCAGTCTATACAAACTAGATCTAACAGAATTTTACAAACAACTCCACCCAACAACATCAGAATAAGCTCTTTTCAAGTACACGTAGAACATTCTCTCGGTAAGACCATATGCTGGTCTATAAATTAAGCCTCAATCTATTTAAAAGGAATGAACTCATAAAAGGATGTTCCTCTTTCATGGAAATGTAAAATTAATAACAGAAAGAAATTTGGGAAATGCAAAAGATGTGTAAAAAGTAAACAATACACTACTAAATAATCAATGGGTAACAGAAGAAATCTCAAGAAAAATAAGAAAGTAGTCTGAAGTAAATAAAAATATAGCATAATATACCATAACTTAGGGAAGACAAGTACTTATTGGTAATTATAACCATAAATTCTTTGACTCAAAAAGAGGCAAGATCTTAAATCAATAAATGAAAATTCCACCTTAAGACAATGAAAGAAAAAAAGAAGAGCAAACAGAAGCAATCAGAAGGAAAGAAATAATAAAAGATTAGAGTAGATATTGTTGAACAAGAGAATAAAAAAATAATAAATATCAATGAAACCAAATGCTATCTCTTTGAAAAGATCAATAACATTGACAAACCTTTAGCTTGAATGACCAAGAAAAAGAAGAGAGACTAATCAAATTACTGAAATCAGAAATGAAATGTAGAAATAAAAAAAGGAAAAAGAATGATAGGTTATACTATGAACAATGGTAGGCCAACAAAATAGGTAATGGAGATGAAATGGGAAAATTCCTAGAAAGACACAACCTACCAAAAGTCAAGAATAAATATAAAAATCTGAATTAATTTACAACAAATGAAGATATTGGGGCACCTGAATGGCTCAGTCAGTTGAGCATCTGACTTCAGCTCAGACCATGATCTCGCGGTTCTTGAGTTCAAGCCCCTCATTAGGTTCTGGGCTGACAGCCAGAGCCTGGAGCCTGCTGCAGATTCAGTGTCTCCCTCTCTCTATGCCCCTCCCCCACTCACACATGGTCTCTCTCTTTCAAAAATAAACATTAAAAGAATTTAAATGAAGATATTAGATTAGTAATAATAATTTAAAAACCACCCACAAGAAAAGCCCAGAACCAGATAGTCATCTAAAGAAGAATTAATAAAGCCTACAGGGAAGGGGACAAGGCTGAGTCACCTTTAGGGATCCAGGAAGGAAGTGTTTGGCCCTGGAAACCATGGCGCAATTTGGTTCAAGATTCTGCCCAGGATCTGCATCATGGCCATGTGCTTGCTCATCCCCCACATAGCCATTGTGCACATCCACAGGATCACTAATGGGGGCAAAGAAAAAATGGTTGCCCATTTTTCAAAGGGTTTGGAGGGTATCAATTAAGGAAGCCTTTTCCTGATTGATGAAAAATAACGTGGTTATGCTCATCTACCCTTTCTAGGTTATGCAGTCTATCAATGTAGTACATAATAAAAACAACAAAAAAGTAAAAAAAAAAAAAAAAGAATACGAATTATTCACAAACCTGGTCTAAAACATAAAGGATGGAACACTTCTTCACTCATTCTATGAAGCCATTGATACCAAAATAAGACAAAGACACCATGAGGAAAAAGCCCTACAAACAACTGTCTCTTATGACTACAGACACAAAAATACTCAACAAAATACTAGTACAATGAATCCAGCAATGTTTAAAAAGGATCATGCATCATGACTAACGGTGATTTACCCTGGTAATGCAAAGTTGTTTTGTCATCTGAAAATCAATTAATGTAATGTTCTACATGAATAAAAGACAAAAGCTTTGGATGTCTGGGTGACTCAATCAGTTGAGCAACCAAGTCTTGATTTCAGCTGAAGTCATGAGATGGAGGCCCACCTCAGACTCCACACTGAGTATGGAACCTGCTTGGGATTATCCCTCTCCATCTGCCTCATTCCCCTGCTCATGCTCACTCTCTCTCTTTTAAAAGGAAAAAAACACTTTATAATATTTTTTTAATTATCATCTTGAAAGACACTTTTCTCTTTTCATTTTGGGATATGGAAGGTCCAAATAATAGCACAGAAATATAAACATAACTATATGTTGAGGTATTCCCCAAAAGGAAGTATCAATTTAAGATGCATTAAGCTGGTTTTTGAAGTTAAGAAAAAGGAGGAGGAGTAGTAAATTTAAGAAATCAACGAAAGCTAGGGGCACCTGGGTGGCTCAGTGGGGTAAGTGTCCAGCTTTTGCTCAGGTCATGATCTCACAGCTCGTGAGTTCAAGCCCTGCTTGCCTGGAGCTTCCTTTGGATTCTGTGTCTCCTTTTCTCTCTCTCTCTCTCTCTCTCTCTCTCTCTCTCTCTCTCTCTCTCTTTCTCTCTCTCTCTCTCTCTCTCTGCCTCTCCCCCACTTGCTCTGTCTCTCTCTCTTAAAAATAAATAAAAACATTTAAAAAGATCGATGAAAGTTAAACATGGTCCTGGAGGTGGAGAAGGGTAGGGGAAGAGGAGGAGATCAGTAAAGGAGTAGAATAGGTTTTTGTGGATCTACAAATGAGGCAGTTTTAAGTTTCTCATACTTTTAATTTGTTTTAGCTAAGGAATTATTTAGTGAGGCAATTTTAAAGTTCAATTTCAAGGTGGAAGACTCCTCATACCAATTAAAGAAAGCATGGCATTGGATAGGTCTTATCACGTATCTTGCATTCAGAAATTTTCTCAAAATGAATCCTCTGAAGTTGAGTAATTTTATAGCCATGACTTAAGGCCTCTCCACAATATTTTATATTTATGTGGTTTTCACAGTATGAATTCTCCTTTGCAGGTTAGGGTGCCTTCCTTGACCATAGGCTTTCTTACATTCCCTACATTCATAATTCATTCCAGTATAAATTAACCAACACATTAAGTTTTGGATTATAGCTAAAAGCTTTCCCACATCCCTTTAATTCAAAGAACCTTTTACCAATATTAATACTCTATTCTTAAGTAACCCGTTTTTGCATAATAATGGTTTTCCCACTTTTTTTTTAACATTTATTTATTTTTGAGACAGACAGAGACAGAGCATGAACGGGGGAGGGGCAGAGAGAGAGGGAAACACAGAATCAGAAGCAGGCTCCAGGCTCTGAGCCGTCAGCCTAGAGCCCGACGCGGGGCTCGAACTCATGGACTGCGAGATAGTGACCTGAGCTGAAGTCGGACGCTCAACCGACTGAGCCACCCAGGCGCCCCTGGTTTTCCCACTTTTATTACATTCATAGGGTTGTTGTTTTTTTTCACCAATATTAATAATCTGATGTTGAGTTAGTTGTCTACACAGTAAAAACTTTATTAAATTTCTTATATTCATAAAGGTTTTCAGCAGTATGAATCCTCTATATTATAATAAAAAGTAAATAAGGTCTAAATATCCTTCCACATTTCTTACACTAACCAGTTATCTCACCAGTATGAATTCTCTGAATTGAGTAACTTCTCCATACACAATAAAAGCTGTCCCACATTTCTTACATTCATAAAGATTATAATCAGTATGAATTCTCTGACAGGAAGAAAAAACTGAATTAGGTCTAAAGACCTTCCCACATTCTTCATATTCCTGTGATTTCTCATCTGTTTACATTATCTGATGTTGAGTAACTTATCCACACACAGTAAAGTCTTTCCTCAGTCCTTACATTCATAAAATGTATCACCAGTATGAGTTCTCTGGTTGAAAAAAGAACTCAGTCAGGTCTAAAGACCTTCCCACATTCTTTATATTCCTATGATTTATCACCTGTAAGAATTCTTTAATTGAATAAATTGTCCATATACAGTGATAGCTTTATTTTGTTTCTCCTATTCATAAAAAAAAAAAAAAATCTCACCAGTATGAATTCTCTAATATTTAGTAAGGACTGAATTAAGTAGAAACATCATTCCACATATTTTACATTCATCAGGTTTCACATTAGTGTAAATTCTGGATGTTAAGTAACTTGTCCACACACAGTAAAGGCTTTCCCACATGGCTATTATTCATAACCCTTATCAGCAGTTTGAATTTGCTGGTTTGCAAAAAGAACTCAGCTCTAACGACCTTCCTACATTCTTTATATTCACAGGATTTCTCACCAGTATGAACTTTCTGGTAATGACTAAATTATCCACAGAAATAAAGACATTCTCACATTCTTTACGTTTATACATTTTCTACTATCTTTATTATCTATATTGGTAAGGACTGAATTAAATTTAAACATCTTCTCATATTCCTTACTTTCAATGTATTTTCCACCAGCATGAGTTTTCTTATGTTGAGTAAATTGATATTCATTACTGAAGGTCATTCCACATTCTTTATGATTATACCATTTTAGAGAAAATTTTCTCAATTTTGAAAAGGTGAGATTTATGACATTACTTATACAGAGTTTCTATTATGAATTCTGTTATAAAATTAACAATCTCATTGTGTGTCAATTTGACTGGGCCATGGAGTGCTCACATATTTGGTTAAACATTATTCTAGGTATATCTGTGAGGGGGTTTCTGAATGAGATTAACATTTGAATATATTTACATATATTTATATATTTATAAATATTATATATTTAAATAATAAAGATATATTTAATTATTTATATTAAATATATTAAAGAATAAATATATATTTAGTTATTATATATTTAAATAATAAATACATATATATTTAATCAAGAGAGAGCAAGCAAGAGAGAGAATGTGGCAAGTGTTAACAATTAACAAACTTAAATGAAGGATAAATGAATGTTCATTGTCTGATTCTTGCAAGTTCCATAGATTTGAAAAAAATACTAAGAATCTCACTATTTTATTTTCCCAAGTGCTACCAACATGGTCAAAGTCATCATAATTTCTCATTGGAATTACTGATATAGTCTCTTATCATATCTTTCTGCTTTTACTCTTTCTTCTCAGCATTATATTTTTAACATGGCAGCCAGACTGACATTAGCTATATCACTCCCGTCCTGAAAAGAAAAGTCCTAGATCCCATTTCACTCAGAGTATAAAGCAAAGCCTTACTATAACCAAGCTCAAATTGTCTGGTTCTCCCATTAACATCCTGTTCTCATTTACTACTGCACTAATGACCATTATTTTTCTGCTCTAATGACACCAGTCTTCTTGCTGTTCCTTGAACACACCAAGAACATATCTTCCTTATGGCTTTCCCTCTAGATTTCCCCCTTTTCCCCTCTGCCTGTAATGTTTCCCACCAATCCCCCCCGCCCCCGCAAAAAAAAAAAAAAAAAAAAAAAAAAAAAAAAAAAAACACTTGGCCAACTCTTTCAGCTACTTCAAATTTTTGCTTAAAATTAACTTTGTAATAAGATCTGCAATTATTTATCCTATTTAGCTGTTTAGTATTGTGACATGTACTTCTATGCCCCATACATTCTTGATCATCTTAATCTGTTCTACTTTGTTTTGCCAAAACATAAATTATTGTCACTTTATTAAACATAACTCACCATTTTCTTATTTATTGTTTGCCTCTCCTCCTTGTCCCTCAAGAGTTTGGCTTTTTTGTCTGTTTTGTTCAGTGATGTATACCTATTGCCTAGAGAGATGACTAGCATATAAAAGATGTTCTCTCTCTCTCTCTCAAGATAGATAGATAGATAGATAGATAGATAGATAGATAGATAGATAGATAGATAAAAGATAGATAAAATATTATTATCATGAAATGTATATATTCGTTTTGGCCTGAGATTTGAAAGAAAGTTTGCCAGGAATGACTCAACAGTTTATTGCCTCAGCAACGAAGGTAACAGAGTTGCCTTCAGTTCAAATATGGAAGACTGTGAGAAGAGCAGATTTGTGAGAGAAAAATCAACTGTGTAATCAAGATATATGAAGTTATAGATGTATATCTGTCACTTCCAGTGGAAATGTTTACTATATAGTTGGATGTAGGAGTCTGTACTTTGAAATATGTAGAGTGGAGTTATAAACTTGAAAATTGTTGCCATGTAAACAACATTTAAAATTATGAGACTAAATGATATTGACAAAGGGATTAGTTCAGAAAAAGTAGAATATAGGACCTAAGGAATGAGTCCTACAACACATAATAATGAAGGATATTATTCAATGAAGAAACTATGGCAAAGCTAGCAGACAACAGTTAAGAAGATTATAGTTGCAATGTCTAAAAAAAAAGCAACCATTATCTGGAAAACAAAGGAAAGCAACAACAAAAAGACAGGATTGACAGTAGTGATACAACTGACTAAAATGGAAAATCAAAAGAAAATATGTAATTACTGCCTATGTTTTCTTCTAGGAGTTTTAGGATTTCAAGTCCCACATTTAGGTGTTCAATCCATTTTTTAAAGTTTATTTATTTATTTTGAGGGGGGAGGGGCAAAGAGAGAGAAAGAGAGAATCCCAAGCAGACTCTGCACTGTCAGTCAGTCAAACTGTCAGAAAATTGGCTGTTGTCTATCTATCAGTGCAGAGCCTGAGGTGGGGCTCAAACTCACAAGCCATGAGATCATGACCTGAGCCAAAGTCAGATGGTTAACCAACTGAGCCACCCAGGCATCCCATACTCTAATCAATTTTAAGTTTATTTTTGTATATGGTATAAGAAAGCAGCCTAATTTTATTCTTTTGCATGTTACTGCCCAGACTGTTTATTGAAGACACTGTCTTTTGTCCATTGTATATTCTTTCCTCCTTTGCTGCAGATTAACTATATAAATGCAGGTTTATTTCTGTGCTGTCTATTCTGTCCCACTGATCTGTGTCAAATTTTTGCACAAGTATCATATTGCTTTGATTATTACAGCTTTATAGTATATCTTGAAACTGGAAATAAATCTCTGTTACTTTCTAAAAACCTGTCAACTGTTTTCTTGGTCCTAAAGACAGACAACATCATGGAAAGAGAAACTGAAACCTCAGCTTTCAGAAGGAAGGACCAGAAATAGAGGCCCCAGAGAGTCATGGAGAACAAGGGAGATCAGAAGAGTGACTCCATAAATTTGTGTATAAACTCATGGGCTCACCTCAAAGCTGTTTAGATGTTGCTTTAAACAGCAAACCACAGGGTTTAAAAGCTGAACTACATAGTAGACCACTATCCAGGTCCAATACTGATCACAGGGTGGAACAGTGATCACACAGGCCTTAGCAACACAACACAAATTTATTATCTTACAGTTGTAGAGATAATAAGTCTGAAATAGGTTTCACTAGAGTAAAGTCAAGATGTTAGCAGGGTTGTTTTTATTCTGGAGGCTCTCAGGGAAAAATCAATTCCCTTGCCTTTTCCAGCTTCTACAGGCCACCCAGATCTTGGCCTCTGGTCCTGCATAGCTCTGATCTGCTTCCATAATAGAATCCCTGACTCTATCTCTGACCCTCCTGTTTCCTTACGAACCCTGTGATTACACTGGACACACTCAGATAATCCAGAACAATGTCCTCATCTTAACATCACATCTGCAAAAACTTTTTGCCATGTAAGAAAACATAGCGATAGTTCCAGGTGTAGAATGTGAACATGTTTGGGAAGAGGCATTACTGTGCCTATCCCAGTTCATGTGTTTTACAGGGATAAAAATGTAGTGGGCTAATATGTGAATATCCTCTATTTAAATATTCATATTTTGATAATGATGCAAGGTGATTTTCTGGTCACAAATTAAGGGTGACAGGAAAATTTATTTTAAAATATTGATGCTTGAAAATTTCAGTTAATTTTGACAATTATAATGCCAGCTAAAAAAAGAAGCACTATTCCATAACATAATGTTGTTTATCTGTTGACTAGACATAGTCAAATATCTCTACTTTAATCTTTAGACTTTTGTTGCCATATGTATTTTAAAGTAACTCATTGCAATAGTCTTACCCAAAGGGTATTTCAAGAGTTTTATTCAATTACATGATATGGGATTGTCTAAAAACAAAATAATTTTGTCTTAGAATAGTGTATACACACACACACACACACACACACATACATATATATGTATATATATGTATACACATGTATATATATAGTGTATACATTTATATACACACACATATATGTGTATACACACACACACACACACACACACACACATATTTTTTCCTGTTTCAAGAGAATGAGATACTTTTTTTCTTTTTGTTGTCTATCAGCCAGGAAAGGCCATGGTTGATTCCAGGCCTAAGCCCCACAGATGATTACACTGTTTTCAAATGACTTAAAAATGGACTAAATAACTTTAAAATGGATTAAATTGTTTTGAGTCCACAGTAGAAGTCACAGAGAAAATCAGTTTAGTCAGTCTTGTCTAATTCCTAAGTATAAATAGTAAAGTATGTCACATAGTACATTGAAGAACTTTTTTAAACTTTTTTTCTTATCCTTAAGGTATCATTGTATTTTTAAGTTTTTATTTAAGTTTTATTTAGTTAATATACAGTGTAATATTAGTTTCAGGTGTACAATGTAGTAATTCAACATTTCCATATAACACTCACTGCTCACCACAAGTACACTCCTTAATCTCCATCACGCATTTAACAAATTCCCCCACCCACCTCTCCTCAATAACCATCAGTCTGTTCTCTATAGTTAAGAATCTATTTCTGGGGCGCCTGGGTGGCTCAATCGGTTAAGTGTCCAACTTCGTCTCAGGTCATGATCTTGCAGTTTGTGAGTTCGAGCCCTGCGTCAGGCTCTGAGCTGACAGCTCAGAGCCTGGAGCCTGCTTCAGATTCTATGTCTCCCTCTCTCTCTGCCCCTCCCCTGCTCATGCTCTGTCTCTTTCTGCCTCAAAAATAAATAAAACATTAAAAAAAATTTAATAAAAAAAGAATCTATTTCTTAGTTTGCCACTCTCTATTTTATCCCCCTTTGCTCATTTGTTTTGATTCTTAAATTCCACATGAGTGAAATCACATGGCATTTGTCTTTCTCTAAATTGATTATTTCACTTACTATAATATTATCTAGCTCTATCCATATCATTGCAAATGTCAAGATTTCATTCTTTTTTATGGCTGAGTAATATTCCAATTGTGTATATATGCCACATCTTCTTTATCCATTCATCAATCAGTGGGCACTTGGCTGTTTCCACACTTTGGCTATTGTAGATCATGCTGCTATAAAGCTAAGTGTGCATGTATCCCTTTGAATTATTTTTGTATTCTTTGAGTAAATACTTAGTAGTGCAATTGGTGGATAACAGGATAGTCCTATTTTTAACTTTTTGAGGAACCTCTGTACTGCTTTCCAGAGAGGCTGCACCAGTTTGCATTCCCACCAACAGTGCAAGAGGGTTCCCCTTTCTCCATATCCTCACCAACACCTGTTGTTTGTGTTGTTGAACGGAAGAGGTGAAAGACCTGTACTCTGAAAACTATAAAACACTGATGAAAGAAATTGAAGATGACACCAAAAAAAGGAAAGACATTCCTTGCTCATGAGTTGGAAGAAAAATACTGCTAAAATGTCTGTGTTACCCAAAGAAATCTACACATTTAATGCAATCCCTATCAAAATACCAACAGCATTTTTCACAGAGCTAGAACAAACGATCCTAAAATTTATATGGAACCATAAAAGACTCCAAATAGCCAAAGCAACCATGAAAAGAAAAGCAAAGCTGGAGGCATCACAACTCTGGACTTCAAGCTATATACAAGGCTATAGTGATCACAACAGCATGGCACTGGCACAATAATAGACACATAGAAAATTAGAGCAGACTAGAAAACGCAGATATGGACCCACACCTATACAGACAACTATTCTTCCACAAAGCAGGAAAGAATATCCAATGGAAAAAAGACAGTCTCTTCAACAAATGGTGTTGGGAAAACTGGACAGCAACATGCAAAAGGATGAAACCATATCGCTTTCTTACACCAAACACAAAATTATTTCAAAATGGATTAGAGACCTAAATGTGAGACTTGGAACCATCAAAATCTTAGAGGAAACCACCAGCAGTTATCTTCTTTGACATGGGCCATAGCAACTTCTTTCTAGATATGTCTCCTGAGGCAAGGGAAATAAAAGCAAAACTAAACTCTTGGGACTGCATCAAAATACAAAGCTTCTGCGGGCACCTGGGTGACTTAGTTGGTTGGACGTCTAACTTCAGTTCAGGTCATGATCCTGCAGTCCATGAGTTCAAGCCCCATGTCAGGCTCTGGGCTGACAGCTTGGAGCCTGGAACCTGCTTCCCTCTCTCTCTCTCTCTCTCTGACCCCCCCCCAAAATAAACATTAAAACATTGTTTTAATTAAAAATAAATAAATAAAAAGCATCTGCATAGCGAAAGAAACAATCAACAAAACTAGAAAACAACCTATGGAATGGGAGAAGATACTTGCAAATGACATATTTGATAAAGGGTTAGCGTGCAAAATACATAAAGAACTTATCAAACTCAACACCCATACCCAAAAGTGAACAATCCAATTTAAAAACGGGCAGAAGATATGGACAGACATTTCTCCAAAGAAGACATCCAGATGGCTAACAGACACATGAAAAGATAGTCAACATCACACATTGTTAGAGACATGGAGATCAAAACCACAATGAGATATCACCTCATGCCTGTTAGAATGGCTAAAATCAAAAACACAAAAAACAGCAAGTATTGGCAAGGATATGGAGAAAAAGGAACCCTCATGCACTGTTGGTGGGAATGCAAACTGGTGAAGCTATTAGGAAAAACAGTATGGAGGTTCCTCAAAAAAATTAAAACTAGAACTACCCTATGATCCAGTAATTACACTACTGCAAATTTACCTAAAGAAAATAAAAACACTAATTCAAAAATATATGTGTATCCCTATGTTTATAGCAGCATTATATACAATAGCCAAAGTATGGAAGCAGCTCAAATGTCCACTGATAAAAAAATGGATAAAGGAGATGTAGTATGTATATACAATGGAATATTACTCAGCCATAAAAAGAATTAAATGAGAAAAAAAACAAATGTTATTAGCAACAACATGGATGAATCTAGAGAGCATAACAATAAGTGAAATAGGTCAGTCAGAGAAAAACAAATACTATATAATTTCACTCATATTGGAATTTAAGAAACAAAATAAATGAACAAGGGAAAAAAGAGACCAAAAAAAAAATACTCTTAACTATAGAGTAAACTGATGTTTACCAGAGGGGAGGTGGGGGACTGGTGAAATAGGTGAAGGGGATTAAAAGTACACTTATCACAATGAGCAGTGAGTAATATACAGAATTGTCAAATAATTAAATTGTATACCAGAAACTAATAAAACAATGTATGTCAACTATTCTGGATTTAAGTTTTTTAAAATAATGACCAATGGGGAAAGGATAGTCTATTCAATAAATAGTACTGGAAAAAGTGGACATCAAAATGTAAAAAAGTAAAATTTGACGCCTATCTTATACTACTCACAAAATATTAACTCAAAGTTGATTAAGGATTGAAATGTCAGATATGAAATCATAAAACTCCTACAGGAAAACATGGAGGAAACCTCCCTGACATTGGTTTTGGTAATGATTTTTTGGATATGAGAACAAAATCACAAGCAACAAGAGCAAAAATCAATAAGAGGAGTTATGACAAAAGAAAATCTTTCTACACAACAAAAGAAACAATCAAAAAGAAAAACAGAAAGGCAATCTACAGAATGGGAGAAAATATTTGTAAACCTTATCTTTTTTATTAAAAAAATTTTTTTAACATTTATTCATTTTGGACAGACAGAGCATGAATGGGGGAGGGGCAGAGAGAGAGGGAGACACAGAATCTGAAGTGGGCTCCAGGCTCTGAGCTGTCAGTAGAGAGCCCAATGCAGCACTCGAGCTTACAAACCTAACCAGGAGATCATGACCTGAGTCGAAGTCAGATGCTCAACCAACTGTGTCATCCAGGTGCCCCATAAACCTCATATCTTATAGGAGTTAATATCCAAAATATATAAGTAACTCATACAACTCAATAATTCCAAAACTAACAAACCATAAGAGACTCTTTTTTAAAGTTTGTTTATTTGTTATGAGAGATAGAGCAAGAGAGCAGGGGAGGGGCAGAAAGAGAAAGAGAGAGAATATCAAGCAGGCTCCGTACTGAAGCATGGAGCCTGATGCGGGCTCAATTCCACAAACCATGAGATCATGACCTGAGTCAAAATAAAGAATTGGATGCCTAATCAACTGAGCCAACCAGGTACCCCAGAGACTCTTAAATATAGAGAACAAACTGAAGGTTGATGGAGAAAGGTGGTCAGGCAATGGGCTAAATGGATGATGGGTATTAAGAAAGGCACTTATGATGAGCACTGGGTGTTAGATGTAAGTGATAAATCACTAAATTCTACCCCTGAAATCAATTTTACCATATACGGTAACTAACTAGAATTTGAATAAAAACGTGAAATAAAAAAATAACAATAATAATTACAAAAACAGTTTAAAATGGGAAGATGATTTGAACAGGTATTTTCCCAAAGAAGACATGCAAATAGTGAATACATACATGAAAATGTGCTTGACATTGCTAATAATCAGGGAAATGCAAATCAAACCCACAACGAGGTATCATCTTATACCTGTTAGAATAGCTAGTATCCAAAAAACAAACAAAGACAACACATAAACACAAGAAACAACAAATGCCAGCACAGATGTGAAGAAATGGGAACTCAGGGTAAGAATGTAAATTAATTCAGCCAGTATTTAAACAGTATGGAGTTTGCTCAAAAAAAATTAAAAAGAAACTACAATATAATCCAGCAAGCATTCCTGGGTATATTTCTGAAGGAGATTACATCAGTATTTAACAAAGATATCTTTGGGATGCCTGCATGGCTCAGTCAATTAAGCGTCCAATTTCAGCACAGGTCACGATCTTGTAGTGCTTGAGTTCAAGCCCCACGTCAGGTTCTGTGCTGACAGCTTGGAGCCTGGAGCCTGCTTCTGTTTCTCTGTCTCTCCCTCTCTCTGCCTCTCCCTGTCCATGCTCTGTCTCTCTCTCACACACACACAAATGAATAAACATTTAAAAAGATATCTTGGGGCATCTGGGTGGCTCAGTTGGTTAAATGTCTGACTTTGGCTTAGGTCATGATCTCACAGCTTATAGTCCCTATATCAGGCTCTGTGCTGACAGGTCAGAGCCTGGAGCCTGCTTTGGATTCTGTGTCTCCCTCTCTCCCCTGCTCATTCTCTGTCCCTCTGCCTCTCAAAAATAAATAAACATCTTTTTTTTTAAATTTAAAAAAAAAGATATCTTCACTCCCATGTTCACTTCAGTATTAGTCACAATAGCCAAGACATGGAAACAACCTATGTGTCCATCTGTGTGTGTGTGTGTGTGTGTGTGTGTGTGTGTGTGTATCACAAAAACAGGAAATTCCACTACATGCAAAAACATGGACAAAACTTGAGGGCATTATAATAAGAGAAATAAGTCAGACAGGGAAAGAAAAATACTGAAGAATCTCTCTTCTATATAGAATATAAAGACATCAAACTAATAGAAACAGAGTAGAAGAGTGGTTGCCAGGGCTGAGGGGTGAGGGAAAGGGGAAATATTGGTCAAAGGACATAAACTCAGTTACGAGGTAAGTTCCAGGAATCTAAAGTATAGCATGATGGCTATAGTCAAGAATACTATATTATATATTTGAAAGTTACCATCAGAGTACAGCTTTAACGTTCTCACCATAACAATAATAACAACTATAAAATGGTAATTATGTAAGATGAAGGATGTGTTCACTAACCTTATTATAGTAAATATTTTGCAATATATACATATATCAACTCATCACATTATGCACCTTAAACTTACACAATGTTGTCTATCAACTATATCTCAATAAGGCTAGAAAAAAAAAGTCAGGAAAAAGCAGAGAAACACAGGTGTATGTCACAGTCCAGGAGCACAAGATCACTAAAGACTGAGATGCAATCACAGGATTATAGAATACTTTCCTTCTCCCCACAACATACTACCACATCAGTAAGGCTTCTCTAGAACAGAAGATCACAACTGAAAGAACCGCATGACTCAGACCTTATTTAAGGAGGAATATCAAGGGAAACCAAAAGACAACATAAGAGACAAAAACAAGCACATTAGAGGAAATTTTAACCTCTGACACCTACAGCTAGGTATAAAAATAGCTTCTATGTAAATCAAACAGTAAAAACAACATAACCACTATCCAGAATATTAAATTTTCACACAAAAGGCCTATTTAATTCATTTTCTTTTACCTAGTACAACATGTCCAGCTTCCAAAAATAAATTTACAAGGTACATTAAAAGAAATAAAGACACAGACTGAAGACCTAGAGCAAGCATCAGAATCAAATTCAAACATGACAGAGATATTGGAATTACAGTACTTCAAATTATTAAGGACTCTAATGAAAAAATTGGAAGACTGACAAGAAGAGATGGTAATATAAGCAGAGACAGAAAATCTAAGAAAGAGGGGCGCCTGAATGGCTCAGCTGGTTAAGCGTCCAACTTCGGCTCAGGTCATGATCTCACGGTTCGTGAATTCGAGCCCCGTGTCCTGCTCTAGGCTGACAGCTCAGAATATGGAGCCCACTTCAGATTCTGTGTCTCCCTCTGTCTGCCCCTCTGCTGCTTGCACTCTGTCTCTCTCATTGTCTCAAAAATAAATAAACATTAAAAAACTTTTAAAGAAAGAAAATCTAATAAAGAATCTAATTGAAACGCTAGAGATGAAACCCAAGTCAATTGTATATGTTTTCTTTTTCCTTAAAGTAAAAACTCAAGCAACAAAGCAAAATTTTCTCCAATTCTCCCAGGAAAACTTGCTTCTCACAGAGTAGCTATTTCAAATGCTGTAACACGATCAACTGGAATTAGAATCTTCCATGAATTTGAAGATGTGATGGGGGATAAAAGCAGCACAGGCAAAGCCTATCTTTAACAGAAACCAAAAAACAAGAACTCGAGATGCAAAAACCTCCTTCATTCCTCTTCTCCTGATAGACAAGTTTTTTTTTCAAGCCATCTTTGTAAACGGCATTTAGATCTATAATGACTTTTGTAAGTATATAACATGACTCAGTACTTTATCTTCTGCTAATTATTTCCTTTTTTTTTTTTAACGTTTATTTATTTTTGAGACAGAGAGAGAGCATGAACGGGGGAGGATCAGAGAGAGGGAGACACAGAATCTGAAACAGTCTCCAGGCTCTGAGCTGTCAGCACAGAGCCCAACACGGGGCTCGATTTCACGGACTGTGAGATCATGACCTGATCCGAAGTCGGCCGCTTAACCGACTGAGCCACCCAGGCGCCCCTGCTAATTATTTCCAATGATAGATGTAACCCTCGATTTCATGAAGTGAATTATGACAATTCACCCTGACATTTGAAGAAAAATCAGGTACTTAAGGATATGAGCCAGAATGACAGCAGTCTGTTATCAGGCTTGGCACTTCCAAAGCTCAGTAGAATCCATGTAATCACTATGTACATTTTATGCTAGGATTGTGTTTTATCTCTTGTTTAGATTTGGAATGCAAACAACCGTGACATTGTGTTTGGAGGTAAGAAAACTATTGGAAGTGTCTATTTTGAAAATATGAAGGTTAAAAGGTATATAAATATTCTAATTTACAAACAAGGAAATGCAGGGTGCCTGGGTGGCTCAATGGGTTGAGCGTCCAACTTTGGCTAAGGTCATGATTTCATGGTTCATGAGTTCAGGCGCCAGATCAGGCTCATTCCTGTCAGCACAGAACCTGCTTTGGATAGTCTGCCCCCTCTCTCTGCCCCTCACTCACTCGTGCCCTCTCTTTCTCTTTCTCTCAAAAATAAGCATTCAAAAAAAGGAAATTTTAGAAATTAATAACACTGTAACAGAAATGATAAATGATCATCAATAAGCTGGACACAGCTGAGGAAAGAATCAGTGAGCTTAAAGATATGTCAATAGAAACTTCACAAACTGAAAAGCAAAGAGGAAAAAAAAAAGAAATGAATAGAATATCCAAGAATTGTGGGACAATTACCAAAAAAATGTAACATATACATAATGGGCAAAACAGGAGAAGAAAGAGAGAAAGGAACAGAAGAAATAGTTAAAATAATTGCTGTGAATTTGCCAAAATTAATGACAGACACCAAACCGCAGACCCAGGAAGCTCAAATAAAACCAAGCAGAATAAATAGCAAAAACAAATCTACACCCACACATATCATATTCAGACTCCAGAAAATTAACAAGAAAAAGAAAACCTTGAACGAAGCCAGAGGAATGAATCAACCTTATCTACAGAGGAACAAGGGTAAGAATTACATCACACTTATCTTCAGAAATTATGTGTACTAGTTAGAGTTCTCTAGAAAAACATAACCAATGGGGTGTGTGTGTGTGTGTGTGTGTGTGTGTGTGTGTGTGTAAGGAATTGTCTTACAGTATTACTGAGGCTGGCAAGCCCCAAATCTTCAGGATGAACCAGCAGGCTGAAAACCAGGGAAGGGATGACACTACAGTTAAAGTCTGAAGGCCATGTGCTTGCAGAATTCACTCTTACTAAGGGGAAATCAGCCTTCTGCTCTATCTAGGCCTCCAAATGATTGGATGAGGCCCAGCCATATAATGGAAGACAATATACTTTCTTCAAAGTCCACTGAGTTAAATGTCAATCTCATCCAAAAACACCCTCTCAGAAATATCTAAAACAGTGTTTGACCACATATCTAGGCATTGTGACCCAGTCGAGTTGACATATAAAATTAACCATCACATCATGTGAACAAGAATAGAGTAAAATATTTAAAGTTTTGAAAGAAAATCATCCCATCAACCTAGAATTATGTATTCAGCAAAATTATCCTTCACAAGTGAAGGAGAAATAGACTTTCTCAGACAAACTAAACACTGAGTGAATTTGTCACCCTAGATCTACCTTTAAAGAAATGTTAAAAAGCTCTTCAAAGAGAAAAAATAATGTCAGAAACTCAGATCTATATAAAGAAATAGAGGCATTTGATAAGGAATATATTAAGGTAAAATAATTTGTAAATTTTCTCATTCTTTATTTTTTAATGTTTATTTATTTTTAAGAGAGAGAGAGAGGTAGCACGAGTTGGTGGGGGGAGCAGAGAGAGGAAGACAGAGGATCTGAAGCAGGCTCCACCCTGTGAGCAGCGAGCCTGAGGTAGGGCTTGGATCCATGAACCACGAGATCATGACCTGAGCTGAAATCAAGAGTCGGGTGTCTAACCAACTGAGTCATCCAGGTGCCCCTAAATTTTCTTATTCTTAATTGATTGCTCTGTTTAAAACCATAACATCATGAATATATTGGTTACAGCTTATAGATAAGTGAAATTAATGATAACAATGTTATTAGGGACAGGAGGAATGGGAAACACTCTTATATATTATACCTGTAGTTCCCATGAAGCAGTATATTTTTATTTGAAAGTTAAAGTAGAGCATCTTTTGTTGTGTCTGTTGTCAATCTGTATGTATTCTTCAGAGAAATGCCTGTTCATGTCTTCTGCCCATTTTTAAATCAGTTTGTTCATTTTTGGGGTGCTGAGTTTGATAAATTCTTTATATATTTTGGATACTAACCCTTTATACATATGTCATTTGCAAGTATATTCTCCCATTCCATCAGTTGCCTTTTAGTTTTGTTGATTGTTTCCTTTGCTGTGCAGAAGAAGCTGTTTATGATGAAGTCCCAATAGTTTATGATGAAGTTTATGATGTTTATGATGAAGTCCCAATAGTTTATTTTTGCTTTTACTTCCCTTGCCTCAGGAGACAAATCTAGAAAGAAGTTGCTATGGCCCATGTCGAAGAGGATACTGCCTGTGTTCTCCTCTAAGATTTTGATGGTTTCAGGTCTCACATTTAGGTCTTTAATCCATTTTGAATTTGTTTTAGTGTATGGTGTAAGAAAGTGTTACAGTTTCATTCTTTTGCATGTTGCTGTCCAGTTTTCCCAGCACCATTTGTCTTTTTCCCATTGGATATTCTTTCTTATTTTGTTGAAGAATAGTTGACCATATAGGTGTGGGTCCATATCTGGGTTTTCTAGTCTGTTCTATTAATCTGTGTCTATTTTTGTGCCAGTACCATGCTGTCTTGATCACTATAGCTTTGGAATACGACTTGAAGTCTGAAATTGTGATTCCTCCAGGTTTGCTTTTCTTTTTCAACGTTGCTGTGGCTATTTGGAGTTTTTTGTGGTTCTATAAAAATTTAGGATTGTTTGTTCTAGCTCTGTGAAAAATGCTGTTGGTATTTTTGATAGGGATTACATTAAATGTGTACATTGCTTTGGGTAACAAAGACATTTTAACAATATTTGTTCTTCCAACCCATGAGCAGGGAATTTCTTTCCATTTGTTTGTGTCATCTTTACTTTCTTTCATCGGTGTTTTATACTTTTAGGAGTACAGCTCTTTCATCTCTTGGTTAGGTTTATTCCTAGGTATCTTATGTCTTTTGGTGCAATTGTAAATGAGGTTGATTCCTTGATTTCTCTTTCTGCTGCTTCATTATTGTAGTATAGAAATGCAACAGATTTCTCCACATGGATTTTTTTGTCCTGGTACTTTGCTGAATTCATGTATCAGTTCTAGCACAGTAAAGGAAACAATCAACAAATCTAAAAGGCAGCCTACAAAATGGGAGAAGATATTTGCAAATGACATAAAGGGTTAGTATCCAAAATCTATAAAGAACATACCAGGCACCTGGGTGGCTCAGTTGTTAAGCATCTCACTTCGGTTCTGGTCGTGGTCTCACGGTTCGTGAGCTGAAATCCCACATCAGGTGAGCTCATGTCCCACTTTGGGTGAGCTCCTGCCCTGCATTGAGAGAGCACGACTTCCACATGGGATAAACATGGGCACCACATCGGGTGAGCTCTGCTTCTCTCTCTCTCTCCCTCTCCGCCTCTGTTCCTCCTGAGATTCTCTCTCTTTCTCTCTCTCTCTCTCTGCCATTTGCTCACTTGCACCCTCTCTAAAATAAAATAAAATAAAATAAAATAAAAATAATTTACCAAACTCAACACCCCCCCCCAAAAAAGTTAAGAAATGGGCAGAAGACGTTAATAGACATTTTTTTTCCAAAGAAGACATCCAGATGTCCAACAGACACATGAAAAGATGCTCAATATCACTCATCATTGGGGAAATACAAAAGAAAACCATGATGAGATAGCACCTCACAACTGTGAGACTGGTTAAAATTAACAACACAGAAAACAACAGATGTTGACAAGGATGCAGAGAAAGGGGAAGCCTCTTACACTGTTAGTGGGAATGTAAACGGGCACAGCCAATCTGGAAAACAGTATGGAGTTCCCCAAAAAATTAAAAATAAGAGTGCCTTGGTGGCTCAGTTAGTGGAGCATCCAACTCTTGATTTTGGTTCAGGTAGTGATCCCAGGTTCATGGCATCAAGCCCCACATCAGGCTCCATGCCGATTGTGGAGCCTGCTTGAGATTCTCTTTCTCTCTCTCCCCCTTGGCCCCTCTCCACCACTTGCATGCACCCTCTCTCTAAAAATTAAAAAAAAAGTAAAAAATATAGCTACTCTACAAGCCAGGAATTGCACTACTAGGTATTTACCCAAAGGACACAAAAATACTTACTTGAGGGGCCCCTGGGTGTCTCAGCCAGTAGAGTACCTAATTTTTTATTTTGCTTCAGGTCATGATTCCTACTTAACAGAAAGAAACCCATTTAGCAGAAACCCAATTAACAGAAACAGATAGGTTAAAATCAGATATATGGAGATATATGGAATCAACCCCTATGTCAGGCTATGTGCTGGGTGTGGAGGCTGCTTAAGATTCTCTCTCTCTCTCTCTCTCTCTCTCTCTCTCTCTGCGCCCCTCTTCTTCACTTGTGCTCTATATCTCTCTCTCTAATTAAAAAAAAAATACTGATCCAAGGGATACAAGTACCCTGATGTTCATAGCAGCATTATCAACAAAAGCCCAATTATGGAAAGAACCCAAATATCCACTGATTGATGAACAGATAAAGAAGATGTGGTATGTGTATACACACATACACACACACACACACACACACACACACACACATACATTATACATATAAAATGGAATATACATTATATATATATATATAATATATATATATATATATTATACATATATAATGGAATATTATTCAGCCACCAAAATACTGAAATATTGCCATTTGCAGCAATGTGGATGGAGCTAGAGTGTATTATACTAAGTGAAATAAATCAAGTAGAGAAACACAAATACCATATGATTTCACACATATGTGGAATTTAAGAAACAAAAAACCAAACATAAAGGAAGAGGGAAAAAAAAGAGTGGGAAGCAAGCCCTAAGAACTCTTAACTGCAGAAAACAAACTGAGGGTTGCTGGATGGAAGGTTGGGGGGAGGTGGGGAGGATAAATGGGTAATGGGTATTAAGGAGGGCACTTGTTATATTAAGCACTGGCTGTTGTATGTAAGTGATGAATCACTAAATTCTACTCCTGAAACTAATACTCTATATGTTAACCAACTAGAATTTAGTAAACATTTGGAAAAAGAAATCCAAAAAGAAAGTTAATGGTCTAAAAATGCCAATTAAAAGATAGAGACTATTAGGGGAACCTGGGTGGCTCAGTCAGTTGAGTGTCCCACTTTTGGTTTTTGCTCAGGTCACAATCTCATGGTTTGGGAGTTCGAACCCTGCATCAGGCTCTGCACTGACAGTGTGGGGTCTACTTGGGATTCTGTCTTTCTCTCTGCCCCTCTCCCACTTGTGTGTTCTTTCTCTCTCTCTTTCTCTCTCTCAATAACTGAATAAACTTAAAAAAAAATACAGGCTTTCAGAGTGGATAAAAAACAAGACCAAACTATATTTTGTCTACAAGAAACCCACTTAGCAGAAACACACAGATAGGTTAAAAGCAGATATATGGAGATATATATATATAGATATAGATATAGATAGATAGATAGATATATAGATAGATAGATAGATAGATATAGATAGATATATTCCACACTACCAGTAATCTAAATAAAGCTAGAATAGCCATTTCAATTTAAGACAAAGCAGATTTCAGAGCAAGGAAAATGATGAGGGGTAAATATGGGAATTAAACAATGAAAAAGTGGTCAGTTCTGTAAGAAAACTAAACAATCCTAAATGTGTAATCCTGAATGCACCCAACAACACAGCATCAAAACACATGAAGCAAAAGACTGATAGAAATGAAAGAGGAAATATACAAATCTACTATTATATTTGGAGACTTCAAAACCCCTCAACAAGTAATGGACAGATCCAGAAAAAAATAGTAAGAACACAGTTGAACTAAAAGCACCATCAATCAACTGAATCTAACGGACATTTATAGAATTATAGAATATGTTATTAAACAACCACAGAATACACAATTCTCAATATCAAATAGAACATTCACCAAGACAGACCACACCCTGAGCCATAAAACACACCTCACCAAACTTAAGAGGATAGAAATCAGACAAAGTAAGCTCTCAAACCACAGTGGAATTGAAATAAAAATTACTAACAGAAAGCTGCAAATTCCCAAAGTATGTGGAGATTAAACAAAAGACAACTAAATAATGAGTCAAATAAGGAGTCACAAAATAAATTTTAAAATACTTTAAACTAAATGGGAATGAAAATATTACATAGCAAAATTTGTGGGTTGCAGCAAAAACAGTGCTTAGACAAAAACTTATAGCATTGAAAACATATATTAGAAAAGAAAAAAAATCTCAAATCAATAATCTAAGCTTCCACTTTAAAAACTAGAAAAATAAGAGCAAATTAAATCTAGAGTAAGCCAAAGAAAAGATAAAACTAAAATTACAGTAAAAGCCAATGAAAGTATAAACCAGGTAAACCACAGATAAAATCAATGAAACCAAAACCTGATTCTTCAAAAATATAAAGTGATAAAACTCTAACCAATCTAAGCAAGCAAAAAAGAAAGAAGGCACAAATTACTAATATTGGAAATGAAAAAGTCACCATTAGCAGTGATCCCATGGACACTGAAATGATAATAAATATAAACAATTCTATACCCACTAACTTGATAACTTAAATGAAATAGCCCAATTTCTTGGAAGGCACAATCTGACAAAACTCATCCAAGGAGAAACAGATAATCTGAATAAGTGTATATCTTTTAAGGAAATTGAATGAACAATTAATAAACTTCGAAAACAGAAATCACCAGGCCCAAATTGTTTCAAATTTTACCAAAAATATAAAGAAGAAATGATACAAATTTTGTACAATTTCTTCCAAAAAAAAAAAAAAGAAACAGAAGGAACACTTCCTAAGGCATTTTATGAGACACTTATTACTCTAATACTAAAATCACACAATAATATTAAAAGAAAATTACAGAAGACACAAAGAAATGGAAAACATTCCATGCTCATGAATTGGAAGAACAAATATTGTTAAAATGTCAATACTACTCAAAGCGATCTACACATTCAATACAATCCCTGTCAAAATAACACCAACATTCCTCACAGAGCTAGAACTAACAATTCTAAAATTTGTATGGAACCACAAAAGACCGCGAATAGCCAAAGCAATATTGAAAAAGAAAACCAAAGCTGGAAAACATGCAGAAAAATGAACCTGGACCACTTTCTTACACCATACACAAAAATAAACTCAAAATGGATGAAAGACCTAAATGTAAGACAGGAAGCCATCAAAATCCTAGAGGAGAAAGCAGGCAAAAACCTCTGTGACCTCGGCCGCAGCAACTTCTTACTCAACACCTCTCCAGAGGCAAGGGAAACCAAAGTAAAAATGAACTATTGAGACCTCATCAAAATAAAAACCTTCTGCACAGCAAAGGAAACAATCAGCAAAGTAAAAGGCAACTGACGGAATGGGAGAAGATATATGCAAACAACATACCAGATAAAGGGTTAGTATCCAAAATCTATAAATAACTTATCAAACTCAACAACCAAAAATAACAATAATAATAATAATAATCCAGTGCAGAAATGTGCAAAAGACATGAATAGACACTTCTCCAAATAAGACATCCGGATGGCCAACCGACACATGAAAAAATACTCAACATCACTCATCATCAGAGAAATACAAATCAAAACTACAATGAGATACCACCTTGCACCTGTCAGAATGGCTAACATTAACAACTCTGGCAACAACAGATGTTGGTGAGGATGCGGAGAAAGAGGATCTCTTTTGCAAGAGAACGCAAGGGAATGCAAACTGGTGCAGCCTCTTTGAAAAACAGTATGGAGGTTACTAAAAAAATTAAAAATAGAACTACCCTACGACCCAGCAATTGCACTACTAGGTATTTATCCAATGGATAAAGGGATGCTGTTTTGAAGGGATACATGCACCCCAATGTTTATAGAAGCACTATTGACAATAGCCAAAGTATGGAAAGAGCCCAAATTTCCATCAATGGATGAATGGATAAAGATGTGGCATATATATATATATATATATATATATATATATATATATATACACTCATATATACATATATATAAATATATATACATATATACACACATATACACACACACACACATATACACACACAATGGAGTATTACTCAGCAATCAAACAGAATGAAATCTTGCCATTTGCAACTACTTGGATGGAACTAGAGGGTATTATGCTAAGCAAAATTAGTCAGAGAAAGACATATATCATACAACTTCACTCACATGAGAACTTAAGATACAAAACAGATGAACATAAGGGAAGGGAAGCAAAAATAATATAAAAACATAGGAGAACAAAACATAAGAGACTCTTAAATATGGAGAACAAACAGAGGGTTGCTGGAGGGGTTGTGGGAGGGGTGATGGGCTAAATGGGTAACGGGCATTAAGGAATCTACTCCTGAAATCATTGTTTCACGATATGCTAACTAACTTGGATGTAAATTAAAAAAATAAATAAATACTTTTAAAAAAAGAAAGGAAACCAAAGCTGGAGACATCACAATTCTAGACTTCAAATGGTATTACAAAGCAGTAATCATCAAGACAGTATGGTACTGGCACAAAAACAGATACTCAGATCAGTGGAACAGAATAGAGAACCCAGAAATAGAGCCATAAACATATGGCCAACTGATCTTTGACAAAGCAGGAAAGAATATCCAATGGAAAAACACAGTCTCTAGCAAATGGTACTGGGAGAACTGGACAACGATATGCAGAAGAATGAAACTGGACCACTTTCTTACACCATACACAAAAATAAATTAAAAATGGATGAAAGACCTAAATGTGAGATAGGAAACCATCAAAAACCTACATGAGAAAACAGGCAGCAACCTATTTGACCTAGGCTGCAGCAACTTCTTACTTGACTTGTCTCCAGAGGTAAGGGAAACAAAATAAAAAATGAACAATTGGGACCTCATAAAGATAAAAAAAATTCTGAGTGACCAAGATGGCAAGACAGCATGGAAGGTTTTTTTGTTTTTTGTGGTTTTTTTTTTTTGTTTTGTTTTTTGGTTGTTTTTTTTTTTTTTTTTGCATCTCTCTTCCCTGAAATACAGCCAGATCAACACTAAACCATCCTGCACACCTAGAAAACTGATTTGAGGATTAATATAATAATCTGCACAACCTGAACCAGAGAAATTAGCAGGCACATGGCACAGAGAGGTGAACTGGGGGAGAAAGCTGTGGAGGGCAGGGAGCTGTTTTCGCTTGTGGAGATTGGACAGAGATGGGAGGAGAGTACAGAAAACATCCCCCCACATACACCTGAAAGCAGCTGGAGACAAAAGAAAGAGTACACAAGGGACTGAACAAAAAAGGAAGAAAGGAGAAAGGAGAGGGTTTAAATTCCATTAAGACTCTATAAACAAGGGGAGTGCAGAGTCTGAAACTCTGCAGCTCAATACCTGGGGGTGCTCCGGTGGGAAGTGTGAATCCCCAGAAGCAGAGAGCAAGGTCCTTGGAGTCCTCAGGCAACAGGAGGAGAGGCAGTTCCCCTGCTGGGAGGACATTTGGTAGAGGCTGTGAGGCCTCCCCACAGGCAAAGGTCCCAGTGGACCCCAGAGAACAACCACATTCGCTGGTGCTGGAACAAGGACATTAAGGGGGAAGCCTGGTGCCAGATGTGTGTTGTGATTTTCCATAATCCCTGAAACACTGCTGCTACATGATCGCGTTAACTTTTTCTGGGGCAGACTGGGAACCAGCTGCAGTCTCTAGGCATCAGCAGCAGCATGGTCTCCCAAATGTTCCTGGGGACAGGCCAGTACCTGGTCATTGCTCAGTGAGACCCTCCCCCAGAAGGTCTGAGCAGGTCAAAGCCACAGTCCCTCAGAAGTGAAGGGTTGGGAAACACAGCCACATGTGAGATAAAATTCAGGAGAAAGGTACTGCCTGGCAACCTGACAGCTTGGTCACACACAGTGTAAAAGCAGAGAGTGGATGGAAGCTGGAGACAAAGAGGGGTGTGTGACTGCTGGTCGGGGAGAGCAAAGAGTTGTGATAGTAGAGACTGGGTAGTGGGGTGAGGCCATTTTCAACCCTTTCGCACATGCACATGCACATGAACAGGCGCCACAACAATCCACCCCAGTAAGCTAAGCAGAGCCATCTAGTGGATAACAGAGCCATTACACTAAGCCCCACCCAACTGGGCCAACATTGCTCTTTAGGAACAACACAAGTCTCTCTGCCTGCTTAGTATACAGACTATAAAGTGCTTCATAGTTTGACTTCTAGGGGAAACCAATGTAATTTCAATCATACTTCAGTCTGTTTGCTGGTACATCTATTCAATTTTTTTTCTTTTCTTATTCTTGAATACAGAAAGAGAAAAAAATTTATTTTATATCCCATTTCTATTACAAATTTTTTTTAATTTTTTCTACTATATTTTTTTTGTAAATTTTTCAAATTCTATTTTTTTACTTCCATCATTTCATTCTATTTCATTGTATCATTTTTTCAAATTTTCAAACATTTTCCTTTTCTTTTCCTTTTCTTATCTTTCCCTTTTTTCTGTAATCTACCAAGCTCCTTTCAACAACCAGACCAGAACACACCTAGGATCTAGCATCCTTTACTTGATTTTTTTGTGTTGTTTTAAATTTTTTATTTTTAACTTTTTTACCTTATTAATTCATTTTCTTCCTTCAAAATGATGAAATGAAGGAATTCATCCCAAAAGAAAGAACAGGAAGAAATGACAGACAGGGACTTAATCAACACAAATACGAGCAAGATGTCTGAACCAGAATTTAGAATCTTGATAATAACAATACTAGCTGGGGTTGAAAACAGATTAGAATCCCTATCTGCGGAGATAAAAGCTAGTCAGGATGAAATAAAACATGGTATAAATGAGATGCAATCTTTAATAGATGCTACAGAAGCAAGTATGGATGAGGCAGAGCAGCAAATCTGTGATATAGAGTACAAACTTATGGAGAACAATAAAGCAGACAAAAAGAGGGACACTAAGGCAAAAGAGCATGATTTAAGAATTACAGAAATAAGTGCCTCATTAAAAAGGAACATCAGAATCATAGGGGTCCCAGAAGATGAAGAGGGAAAAAAAGGGGTTGGAGGGTTATGTGAGCAAACCATAGCAGAAAACTTTCCTACCCTGGAAAATCAAAATCCAGGAAGCACAGATGACTCCCATTAGATTCAACAAAAATCAACTATCAACAAGGCATATCATAGTCAAATTCACAAAATACTCAGGTAAGGAAAGAATCGTGAAAGCAGCAAGGGAAAAAAAATCCTTAACCTACAAGGGAAGACAGATCAGGTTGCAGCAGACCTACCCACAGAAACATGGCAGGCCAGAAAGGAGTGGCAGGATATATTCAACGTGCTGAAGAGGAAAAATATGCAGCCAAGGATTCTTTATCCAGCAAGGTTGTCATTCAAAATAGGAGAGATAAAAAGTTTCCCAGACAAACAAAAATTAAAGAAGTTGGTGACCACTAAACCAGCCCTGCAAGAAGTTTTAAAGGGGACTCTGAAGGAAGGAAAGACGGGAAAAAAAAAAAAAAGACCAAAAGCAACAAAGACTAGAAAGAACCAGAGAACACAACCAGAAACTCCAACTCTACAGGCAACATAATGGCAATAAATTCATATCTTTCAGTACTCACTCTAAATGTCAATGGACTAAATGCTCTAGTCAAAAGATATAGAGTAACAGAATGGATAAGAAAACAATATCCATCTATATGCTGTTTATAAGGGACCCACTTTAGATCCAAAGACATCTTCAGATTGAAAGTAAGGGGATGGAGAATTATCTATCATGCTAATGGTCACCAAAAGAAAGCTGGAGTAGCCATACTTATATTAGACAATATAGACTTTAAAATAAAGACTGTAACAAGAGATGAAGAAGAGCATTATATCATAGTTAAGGGGCTTATCCACCAAGAAGATCTAACAATTGTTAACATGCTCAAAATATGACAGCATCCAAATATAAATCAATTAATCACAACCTTAAAGAAACTGATTGATAATAATACCATAATAGTAAGGGACTTCAACACCCAACTTACAGCAATGGACAGATCATCTAAACAGAAAATCAACAATGAAATGATGGCTTTCAATGACACGCTGGACCCGATGGACTTAACAGATATATTCAGAACATTTCATCCTAAAGCAGCAGAATATACATTCTTCTCCAGTGCACATGGAACGTTCTTCAGAATAGATCACACACTGGGACACAAATCAGCCCTCAACAAGTACAAAAAGATCAAGATCATACCATGCATCTTTTCAGACCACATGCTATGAAACTCGAAATCACAAGAAAAAAATGTGGAAAGACAACAAATACTTGGAAACTAAAGACCATCCTACTAAATAATTAATGGGCTAACCAAGAAGTTAAATAGGAAATTAAAAAGTACATAGAAGCCAATGAAAATAATAATACCACAGCCCAAAACCTCTGGGACACAGCAAAGGCAGTCATAAGAGGGAAGTATATAGCAATCCAGGCCTTCCTAAAGAAGGAAGAAAGGTCACAGATACACAACCAAACCTTACACCTTAAAGTGTTGTAAAAGAACAGCAAATAAAACCCCAAAACAGCAGAAGACAGGAAATAATAAAGATTAGAATGCTATCAGAAATCAATGCTATCAGAACCAATAAAATAAAATAAAATAAAATAAAATAAAATAAAATAAAATAACAGATCAATGAAACCAGAAGTTGGTTCTTTGAAAGGATTAACAAAATTGATAAACCCCTAGCCAGTTCAATCAAAAAGAAAAAATGAAAGTACCTAAATAAATAAAATCAAGAATGAAAGAGGAGAGATCACAACCAACACAGCAGAAATACAAACAATAATAAGAGAATATTACAAGCAACTATACACCAATAAAATGAGCAATCTGGAAGAAATGGACAAATTCCTAGAAACATATAAACTACCAATACTAGAAATAGGAATAAATAGAAAATTCTAACAGACCAATAACCAGTAAAGAAATCGAATTAGTAATCAAAAATCTTCCAAAAAACAAGAGTCCAGGGCCAGATGGCTTTCCAGGGGAATTGTAGCAAACATTTAAAGAAGAGTTAACACCTATTCTCTTGAAGCTGTTCCAAAAAAATAGAAATGGAAGGAAAACTTCCAAACTCTATGAAACCAGCATTACCTTGATTCCAAAACCAGACAAAGACTCCACTAAAAAGGAGAACTATAGACCAATTTCCCTGATGAACATCGACGCAAAGAGCCTCAGAAGATACTAGCCAACAGGACTCAATGACACATTAAAAAAAATTATTTACCACGACCAAATGGGATTTATACCTGGGATGCATGGCTGGTTCAATATCCACAAAATAATCAATGTGATACATCACATCAATAAAAGAAAAGACAAGAACCACATGAACCAAGAGATGTAAAGAAACCATTTGACAAAACACAGCATCTTTTCTTGATGAAAACCCTCATGAAAGTAGGGATAGAAGGATCATACCTCAAAATCATAAAAGCCATATATGAAAGACCCACTGCTAATATCATCCTCAATGGGGAAAAACTGAGAGCTTTCCCCCTAAGGTCAGGAATACAACAGGGATGTCCACTCTTGCCACTGTTATTCAACATAGTATTGGAAGTCCTAGCCTCAGCAATCAGATTACACAAAGAAATAAAAGGCATCCAAATTGGCCAGGAGGAGATCAAACTTTCACTCTTCACAGATCACAGGATACTATTTTGGGAAAACCCAAAAGATTCCACCAAATAACTGCTAGAACTGACTCATGAATTCAGCAAAGTCGCAGGACGTAAAATCAATGCACAGAAATCGGTTGCATTCCTATACACCATAATGAAGCAACAGAGGAATAAATCAAGGAATTGATCCCATTTACAATTTCACCAAAAACCATAAAATACCTAGGAATAAATCTAACCAAAGAGGTGAAAAATCTATACACTGAAAACTATAAAAATCTTATGAAAGAAATTGAAGAAGACACACACACACAAAATGGAAAATATTCCATGCTCCTGGATAGGAAGAACAAATATTGTTAAAATGAGAATACTACCAAGCAATCTACATATTCAATGAAATACCTATCAAAATAACACCAGCATTCTTCACAGAGCTAGAACAAACAATCTGAAAATTTGTATGGAATCAGAAAAGACCCCAAATAGCCAAAAAAATCTTGAAAAAGAAAACCAAAGCTGAAGGCATCACAATACTGCACTTCAAGATGTATTACAAAGCTGTAATCATCAAGACAGTATGTTACTGGCACAGAAACAAACACTCAGATCAATGGAACAGAATACAGAACACAGAAACGGACCCACAAACATGGCCAACTAATCTTTGACAAAGCAGGAAAGAATATCCAATGGAATAAAGACAGTCTCTTCAGCAAACGGTGCTGGGAAAACTGGACAGGGACAAGCAGAAGAATGAACCTGGACCATTCTCTCACATAAAATAATTCTCTTTCATAAATAATTCTCTTACATAAAAATAAACTCAAAATGGATGAAAGACCTATACACAAGACAGGAAGCCATCAAAATCCTAGAAGAGAAAGCAAGCAAAAACCCCTTTGATCTCAGCCGCAGCAACTTCTTGCTCAACACCCCTCTGGAGGCAAGGGAAACCAAAGAAAAAATGAACTACTGGGACCTCATGAAAATAAAAATCTTCTACACAGTGAAGGAAACAATCAGCAAAACTAAAAAGCAACCAACAAAATGGAAGAAGATATTTGCAAATGACATATCAGATAAAGGGTTAGTATCCACAATCTATAAAGAACTTATCAAACCCCACACCCAAAAAACACAAATAATCCAGGGAAGAAATGGGCAAAAGACATGAATAGACACTTCTCCAAAGAAGACATCCAGATGGCCAACTGACACATGAAAAAATGCTCAACATCACTCATCATCAGAGAAATACAAATCAAAACCACATTGATATCACCTCACACCTGTCAGAATGGCTAACATTAACAACTCAGGCAACAACAGATGTTGGCGAGGATGCGGAGAAAGAGGAACACTTTTGCACTGCTAGTGGGAATGCAAAGTGGTGCAGCCACTCTGGAAAACAGTATGGAGGCCCCTCAAAAAATTAAAAATAGAACTACACTATGACCCAGCAACTGCACTACTAGGTATTTATCCAAGGGCTACAGGGATGCTGTTTTAATGGGACAAATGCACCCCAATGTTTATACCAGCACTACTGACAATAGCCAAAATATGGAAAGAGTCCAAATGTCCATAGATGGATGAATGGACAAAGAAGATGTGGTGTGTATACTCCCCCCCACACACACACACAAACACACACACACACACACACACACACGTACAATGGAGTATTACTCAGCAACCAAAAAGAATGAAATCTTGCCATTTGCAACTACATGGATGGAACTGGAGGGTATTATGCTAAGTGAAATTAGTCAGTCAGAGAAAGACAAGTATCATATGTCTTCACTCATATCAGGACTTTAAGATACAAAACAGATGAACATAAGGGAAGGGAAGCAAAAATAAAAACAGGGAGGGGGACAAAACATATAAAACTCTTAAATATGGAGAACAAACAGAGGGTTGCTGGAGGAGTTTTGGGAGGGGGGATGGGCTAAATGGGTAAGGGGCTTAAGGAATCTACTCCTGAAATCATTATTGCACCATGTGCTAACTAACTTGGATGTAAATTATTAAAAAATAAATAAATTATAGAAAGAAAAAAACATAAAAAAAAAAGAAAAACTTCTGCATGGCAAAGGAAATACTCAGAAAAACTAAAAGGCAACCGTCAGAATGGGAGAAGATATTTGCAAATGACATATCAGAAAAAAAGTTAGTATCCAAAATCTATTTAAAAAAATTATCAAAATCAACACCCAAAAGCCAAATAATCCAGTGAAGAAATGGGCAAAAGACATCAATAGACACTTCTCCAAAGAAGACATCCAGATGGCTAACAGACACATGAAAAAATGTTCACCATCACTCATCATCAGGGAAATACAAATCAAAACCACAATGAGGTATCACCTCACACCTGTCCAAATGGCTAAAATTCACAACTCAAGCAACAACAGATGTTGGTGAGGATGCAGACAAAGAGGAACACTTTTGCACTGCTGGTGGGTATGCAAAGTGGTGCAGCCCTCTGGAAAACAATACGGAGGTTCCTCAAAAAATTAAAAATAGAACTACCCTATGACCCAGCAATTGCACTACTAGTTATTTATCCAAGGGATACAGGTTGCTATTTTGAAGGGGCACATGCACCCCAATGTTTATAGCAGCACTACTGACAATAGCCAAAGTATGGAAAGAGCCCAAATATGCATTGACCGATGAATGAATAAAGATGTGGTAGATATATACAATGGAATATTACTCTGTGATCAAAAAGAATGAAATTATGCCATTTGAAACAACATGGATGGAACTAAAGTGTATCATGCTAAGCAAAATAAGTCAGTCAAAGAAAGATATCATATGTTTTCACTCATATGTGGAACTTGAGAAAGTTAATAGAAGACCATGGGGGAAGGGAAGGGGTAAAAATAGTTAAAAACAGAGAGGGAGGGAGGCAAACCATAAGAGACTCTTAAAAATAGAGAACAATCCAAGGGTTGATGGTGGGACGGGGGAGAGGGGGAAATGGGTGATGGGCATTGAGGTGGGCACTTGTTGGGATGAGCAGTGGCTGTTGTAGGTAAGCGATGAATCACGGGAATCAACTCCCAAAACCAAGAGCACACTGTATACACTGTATGTTAGCCAACTTGACAATATTATATTTAAAATTTTTTTAATAGAACTACTCTATGACCCAGCAATTGCACTACTATGTATTTATCCAAAGAACACAAAAATGCTGATTCAAAGGGGCATATGCACCCAGTTTTTATAGCAGCACTTTCAACAATAGCCAAAGTATGGAAAGAACCCAAGATCAAAAAGAATGAAATCTTGTCATTTGTAACAACGTGGATGGAAATGGAGCGTATTATGCTAAGCGAAATAAATCAGAGAAAGACAAATATCATATGATTTCACTCATATGTGGAATTTAAGAAACAAATGAACGTAGAGGAAAGTAAGAAAAATTAAGATAAAAACAGAGAGGAAGACAAATCATTAGAGACTCTTAAATACAGAAAATAAACTGAGGGTTGCTGGTGGAGTGTTGGGTAGAGAGATGGACTAAATGGACTATGGGCATTAAGGAGGACCCTTGTTGGGATGAGGACTGGGTATTATATGTAAATGATGAATCACTAAATTCTATTCTTTTTTTTTTAACATTTATTTATTTTTGAGACAGAGAGAGACAGAGCATGAATGGGGGAGGCTCAGAGAGAGGGAGACACAGAATCTGAAACAGGCTCCAGGCTCTGAGCTGTCAGCACGGAGCCTGACGCGGGGCTTGAACTCACTGACCGCGAGTGTGGGGGGCCGGCCCCGGTGCCAGGCTGAGACCGGGTGGAGCAATGTTCCCTGTTGACTCAAGCCAACCCGGTGGTTCCCCCCCCATTCCCCCACTTTCAAGGGCATACAAAAGCCTTGTCAAGGCTGAGAAAGTTAATTCCTGAAGCCTGTGGTCTGCAGGTGTTGGCAGTAATGCTACCTCCCTTTTTCTACCCCGAGTCAGATAGAAACAAACATGGGAACTGTGTTTTGCTAGCAATCTATCAACAAGACCTTGTGACCCGTTCAGAAAGTTCACAAGGTATACAGAACTAAATGTTTTGGCTGGCAGTGATCATGTGAAACCTGTTTATTCTTAGAATGACCTGATCCATAAGAGTCTTATAAAAGATTGTGTACAGCAACAATAAAGCCGTCACTTGGGCCATCAGCCCAGGGGACCCTCCTGTTCCCAAACTTTCTGTCTTCTCTCTTTTTTTCTTGCATTCCCCTACCCTCAGGACCCTGACCTCGGTGTTTGTCGCGCTGGTCGCGACACGCGAGATCATGACCTGAGCCAAAGTCGGCTGCTTAACCGACTGAGCCACGCAGTCGCCCTATTAAATTCTATTCTTGAAATCATTATTACACTGTATGTTAACTAACTTGGATTTAAATTTTTAAAAAACATTAACAATAAAACAAATTCAATTGACTAAAGATCCGAACACACATCTGTCTCACCAAAAAAGATATACAAACAGCCAACAACAAAAAAAGAGCATATGAAAAGATTTTCAACATCACATAATATTCAGGAATTGAAAATTAAAACAATGAGACACTGAAGGGGGGAGTTAAAGAGAAGGAAGGAGGCAAACCATAAGAGACTCTTAAAAACTGAGAATAAACTGAGGGTTGATGGGGGATGGGAGGGAGAGGAAAGTTGGGAGGAGCACTGGGTGTTGTATGCAAACCAGTTTGACAATTCACCTCACATTTAAAAGAAAGAAAATTAATCATTGATAAAAGCAATGATGATATTAAAAAAAGAAACTAATTTGACAATAAATTTTATATTAAACAAACAAACAAACAGTGAGATACCACTATACAACCATCAGGATGACCAAAATCCAAAATACTGTCAACACCCAATGCTGTCAAGGATGTGAAGCAACAGGAATTCTCATTCATTGTTGGTAGGAACAAGACCACTTCATAAAACACTTTGGCAGTTATTTAGAAAACTAAACATAGGCTTACTGTATGATCCAGCAGTTGTGCTTCTAGGTACTTACCTCAATGAGTTGGAAAAATTGTCCGCAAAAATAACTGTATACAAATATTTATGGTGGCTTTATTCATAATTACCAAAAATTGAAAGCAATCCAGATGTCCTTCAATAAATGAATGGATAAACAAAACATGGTACATTGGTAGAATACCTTGACAATGTGGGTTTGGTTCCAGCCCACCACAATAAAGTGAGTGAAATGAATTTTCTCATTTCCCAGTGCATATAAAATTTATATTTATATTATATAAGAAATACCCTCTTTAATACCCATCACCCGTGTAGCCCATTCCCCACCCACCTCCCTCCATCAAACCTCAGTTTGTTACCTATTGTTGAGTCTCTTGTGGTTTGCTTCCCTCTCTCCTCTTTTTCCCCCATCTCCATGTTTATCTATTTTGTTTTTTGTTTTTGTTTTTTATTCCGCATATCAGTGAAATCCTATGGTATGACTTTCTCCAACTTATTTCGCTCAGCCTAATACACTCTAGCTCCATCCATGTAGTTGCAAATGGCAAAATTTTATTCTTTTTGATGGCTGAGTAATATTCAAGTGTGTGTGTGCGCGCGCGCACGTGTGTGCACGCGCGTGTATGCCACATCTTCTTCATCCATTCATCAGTTGATGGACATTTGGAGTCTCTCTATAGTTTGGCTATTGTTGATAAAGCTGCTATAAACATTGGGGAGCAGGTGCCCCTTCAAATCTGTATTTTTATATTCTTTAGGTAAATACCTAACAGTGCAACTGGATCATAGGGCAGTTCTATTTTTAGTTTTTTGAGGAACCTCCATACTGTTATCCAGTGGCTGCACTAGTTTGCTTTGACACCAATAGCACAAGAGGGTTCCCCTTTCTTTGCATCCTCAATAACACCTGTTGTTTCTTGTGTTGTTAATCTCAGCCATTCTGACAGGTGTAAGGTGGTATCTAATTGTGGTTTTGATTTGTAGTTTCCTAATGATGAGTGATGCTGAGCATCTTTTCATGTGTCTGTTAGCCGTCTGGATGTCTTCTTTAGAAAAGTGTCTATTCATGTCTTCTGGCCATTGCTTATTTGGGTGGGTGGGGGGGCTGTTGAGTTTGATAAGTTATTTACAGATTTTGGATACTAACCCTTTATCTGATATGTCATTTACAAATATCTTCTCCCATTCCATAGGCTGCCTTGTAGTTTTGTTGATTGTATCTTTGCTGTCCAGGGCTTTTTAGCTTGATTAAGCACCAATAGTTCGTGTTTGCTTTTGATTTCCTTGCCTTTGGTGACATGTCTAGTAAGAAGTTGCTCCAGCTGAGGTCAAAGAGGTTGTTGCTTGTGTTCTCCTCTGGAATTTTGAAAGTTTCCTGTCTCACATTTACATCTCCCATTCATTTTTAATTTATTTTTGTTTATGGCGTAATAAAGTGACCCAGTTTCATTTTTCTACATGTCACCATCCAGTTTTCCCAACAGTGTTTTTTGAAGAGACTCTTTCGTGGGTCCATTTCTGAGTTTTCTATTATGGTCCATTGATCCATGTGTCTGCTTTTCTGCCAGGACCATTCTGTCTTGATGACTACAGCTTTGGAATATAGCTTGGAGTCCTGAACCATGATGCCTCAAGTTGTTTGTTGTTGTTGTTTTTTATTTCAGGAATGCTTTGGCAATTTGGGGTCTTTTGTGTTTCCATACAAATTTTAGGGTTGTTTGTTCTAGCTCTGTGAAAAATACTGTTTGTATTTTGATACGGATTGCATTAAATGTATAGATTGCTTTGGCTAGTATAGACATTTTAACAATGTTTATTCTTCCAATACATGAGCATGGAATGCTTTTCCATTTCTTTGTGTCCTCTTCAATTTCCTTAATAAAGGTTCTATAATTTTCAGAGCCCAGATCTTTAACCTCTTTAGTTAGGTTTATTTCTAGGTATTTTGTTGTTTTTGGTGCAATTGTAAATAGGATCAATTCCTTGATCTCTTTTTATCCTGCTTTGTTATTGGTGTGTAAGAAATACAACAGATTTCTGTAATTGATTTTATATCCTGTGACTTTGGTAAATTCATGTATTTCTTCTAGCAATATTTTGGCGGTGTCTCTCAGGTTTTCTAAAGTATTATGTCATCTGCAAGTAGTGAAAGTTTGACTTCCTCCTTGCTGATTTGGATGACTTTTATTCTTTTTGTTGTCTGATTGCCGAGGCTATGACTTCCAGTACTCTGCCAAATAGTAATGGTGTGAGTGGGCATCCTTGTCTTGTTCATGACCATAGAGGAAAGGCTCTCAGTTTTTCCCCTTTGAGGATGATATTAGCTGTGGGTCTTTTGTATATGGCCTTATTGAACTTTAGGTATGTTCCATCTCCACTTTGTTGAGGGTTTTTATCATGCTGTATTTTGCAAAGGCTTTTTCCACATCTATTGACAGAGAACCATATGATTCTTATCCTTTCTTTCATTAATGTGGTGTATCATGTTAATTGTTTTGCAAATATTAACCAGTCCTGAAGCCCAGCAATAAACCCCACTTGACCATGGTGAATAATTCTTTTAATGTACTGTTGAATTCGATTTGCTAGTATTTTATTGAGAATTTTTGTATTTATGTTCATCAGGAATATTGACTTGTAATTCTTTTTAGGGAGGTCTTTGTCTGATTTTGGAATCAAGTTAATGCTGGCTTTGTAGAATGAGTTTAGAAGTTTTCCTTCTGTTTCTATTTTTTGGAACAGTTTGAGAAGAATGGATATTAACTCTTCTTTACATGTCTGGTAGAATTCCATTGGGAAACCATCTGGCCCAGGACTTGGGAGATTTTGATTACTGATTCCATTTCTTTGCTGGTTATGCATCTATTCAATTTTTCTATTTCTTACTATTTGAATGTTAGTAGTTTGTGAATTTCTAGGAATTTGTCCATTTCTTCCAGATTGCCCAGTTTGTTGGGATATAATTTTTCATAGTATTCTCTTATAATTGTTTGTATTTCTGTGGTGTTGGTTGTGATCTCTCCTCTTTCATCCACGATTTTATCTATTTGGGTCCTTTGTCTTTTCTTTTTGATAAGTCTGGCTAGGGGGTTATCAATTTTGTTAATTTTTTCAAAGAACCAGCTCTTAGTTTTGTTGATCTATTCTACTGGGTTTTTGTTTATTTGTTTCTGTATCATTTATTTCTGTTCTAATCTTTGTTATTTCCCTCTTCTGCTGGCTTTAGGCTTTATTTGCTCTTCCTTTTCTAGATCCTTTAGGTGTACGGTTAGGTTGTGTATTTGGGACCTTTCTGGCTTCCTGAGATAGGTCTGTATTGCAATATATTTTCCTCTTAGGACTGCCTTTGCTGCAGCACAAAGGTTTTGGACTGTCATGCTTTCATTTTCATTTGCTTCCATGTATTTTTTTTTTAATTTCTTTAATTTCCTGGTTAACCCATTCATTTTTTAGTAGGATGTTCTTTAACCTCCATGTATTTCAGGGCTTTCCAAATTTCTTCTTGTGGTTGACTTCAAGTTTCATAAGAGTTGTGATATGAAAATATGCATGGTATGATATCGATATTTTTTGTACTTATTGAGGACTGATTTGTGATCCAGTATGTGATCTATTCTGGAGAATGTTCCGTATTTTTTTGAAAAGGTGTATTATGCTGCTTTAAAATTAAATGTTCTGGGGGTGCCTGGGTGGCTCAGTCATTAAGCATCTGACTTCAGCTCAAGTCATGATCTCACAGTTGGTGAGTTTGAGTCCCACAGGGGGTGAGCATGACCCCACTTCGGAGGAGCTCATGCCCCACTTCAGTGAACACAAGCCCCACATCGGGTGAACACGATCCCTGCTTCTGGTAAAACATGAGCCATGGGTGAGCCAAACTTCTCCCTCTCCCCTACTCCCTCCCCCCCACTGCTCCTCGTTGGATTCTCCGTCTTCCTCTCTGCTCCTCGCTCACTTGAGCCCTCTAAATACATACATACATACATACATACATACATACATACATACACACATACATACATACATAAAATGAAATCTGAATTTATCTGTTAAATCCATCTGGTCCAATGTGTCCTTCAAAGCCATTGTTTCTGTGATTTTCTGCTTAGATGATTTGTTCATTGTTGTAAGTGGGGTGTTAACATCCCCTGCTATTATTGTATTACCAATGAATTTCTTTATGTTTGTGATTAATTCATTTATATATTTGGGTGTTTCCATGTTGGGGACATAAATATTTACAATTGCTTGATCTTCTTGATGGATAGACCCCTTAATTATGATATAATACCCTTCATCTGTCATTACAATCTTTGTTTTAAAATCTAGTTTGATATGGCTACTCCAGCTTTCTTTTGACGACCATTAGTATGATAGATGGTTCTCCATGTCCTCATTTTCAATCTGCAGGTGCCTTTAGGTGTAAAATGATTCTCTTGTAGGCAGCACTAGGTTGATCTTGTATTTTTTGTCCATTCTGATACCCTATGTCTTTTGATTGAAGCATTTAGTCCATTTACATTCAGATTATTGAAAGACATTTAGTGCCATTGTGTTACCTGTGCAGTTGGTGTTTTTGGTGATGCTCTCTGGTCCTTTCTAGTGTTTGTTGCTTTTTTTTTTTTTCTTCAAAGAGTCCCCCTTAAAACTTCTTGCAGGGCTGGTGTAGTGGTAATGAACTCCTTTATCGTGTGTGTGTGTGTGCATGTGTGTGTGCGCACGTGTGCTTGTGTGTGTTTTTTTTCTGAGGAACTCTTTATTTCTCCTATTCTGAATGACAGTCTTGCTGGATAAAGAATGCTTGGATGCACATTTTTCCCAATCAACATGTTAAATATTTCCTGCCACTCCTTCCTGGCTTGCCATGTTTCTGTGAATAGATCTGCTGCAAACCTGATCTGTCTTCTCTTGTAGGTTAAGTACTTTTTTCCCCTTACTGCTTTCAGGATTCTTTCCATGTCTAAGTATTTTGTGTATTTGACTATGATATGCCTTGACAATGGCTGGCTTTTGTTGAATTTAATGGGAGTTCTCTGTGCTTCTTAGATTTTGATGTCTGTGTCCTTTCCCAAATCAGCTATGATTTGTTCAAATAAACCTTCTGCCCCTTTTTTCTCTCTCTTCATCTTTGGGACTCTTATGATACAAATGTTATTACATTTTAATAAGTCGCTGAGTTGCCTAAGTCTGCCCTCATGATCCACGATCTTACTTTCCCTCTTCTTTTCAGCTTCATTATTTTATCTATTCATAATTTTATTATATCACTAATTTGCTCCTCTGCCTTGTCTATCCTTGTTTTGATGGCCTCCATTTGGGTTTGTAACTTGGTTACAACATTAACTCTGGCCTGGATAGATTTTAGTTCTTTTACCTCTGCAGAAAGGGATTCCCTGGTATCTTCTATGCTTTTTTCAAGTCCAGCTACTATCCCTGAAATCATTGTTTTAAATTCTACTTCAGACATCTTAGTTATACCTTTATTGATTAAATCCCTGGCCATGAGTTTTACTTCTTGTTCTTTCTTTTGGGGTCAATTTCTCCATCTCATCATTTTGTCCAGAAAAGAGAAGAAAAAAACCTAAAACAATAAAACTAGATCCTGGTGTGTTTTGGTCTGCCTGTTAAAAGAATTTTATACAAGGTGATCACTTTTCTACTTGTAGACTTGCAGTTTTTGTTCTCTTAGACCTCTGATTGATTTCTTGGGTGTTCAATAACTACTTTATTAGGAAAAAAAATGCTAATCATCATCTGAACTTTCAGAGAATTGTAATCTTTTTATTGGTGGAACGCCTTCCCTCAATGACTGGCTGCTGACTGATTAGGATGGTGGTTGCCGAGGATTGGGGTAGCTGTGGCAATTACTTAAAATAAGACAACAGTGAAATTTGTCCCATCAATGGGCTCTTCCTTTCACAAACAATTTCCCTGTAGCACGTGGTGATGTTTGACAGCATTTTACCCAGAGATCTTCTTTCAAAATTGTAATCAATCCTCTCAAGCCCTGCCACTGTTTTATCATCTAAGTTTATGCAACACTTTAAATCCTTTGTTGTCCTTTCAACAATTTTCACAGAATTTTCACTCCATTTTCTTTGCTCATCCATAAGAACCAAGTCCTCAATCATTAAAATTTTACAATAAGATTGTGGCAATTCAGACACATCTTCAGGCTCCACTTCTTTTTTTTATTTATTTTTGAGAAAGAAAGCATGAGCAGAAAAGGGGCAGAGAGCCAGAGTCCCAAGCAGGCTCCACACTGTCAGTACAGAGACCAACGTGGGGCTCAAACTCATGAACTACAAGATCATGGCCTGAGCCAAAGTCGAATGCTTAACCAACTGAGCCACCCAGGCACCCTCAGGCTCCACTTCTAATTCTAGTTCTCTTGCTATTGCAATCACATCTGCAATTATTTCTTCCACTGAAATCTGGAGCCCCTCAAAGTCATCCCTGAGGGCAGTAACCAACTTTTGCAAAACCTTTATTAAAGTTGATAGTTTGATCTCTTCCCATGAATCTGAATGTTCTTAATGACATCTAGAATGGTAAATGCTTTCCAGAAAGTTTTCAATTTCCTTTGCCCAGATTCATCCAAGGAATCATTATCTGTAGCAGCTGTAAACTTACAAATGTATTTCTTCAATTGTTATTGTTAATACTTGAAAGTCAAAGTGATTCTTTGATCCATGAGTTGCAGAATGGATATTGTGTTAGCAGGCATGAAAACACAATTAATTTTATTGTATGTCTCCATCACAGTTCTTGGGTGACCGGTGCATTCTCAATGAGCAGTAATACTTTGAAAGAAATCTTTTGTTCAGAGGAGTACGTCTCAACACTAGACTTAAAATATTCAGTAAACCATGTTGTAACCAGATGCACTGTCTTCCAGGCTTTGTTGTTCTATTTACAGAGCACAGACTGTTAGAATCATTCTTTTTAAAAAAAAATTTTTTTTTAATGTTTATTTATTTTTGAGAGACAGAGCGTGAGCAGGTGAGGGGAGGGGAGAGAGGGAGACACAGAATCTGAAGCAGGCTCCAGGCTCCAACCCTGATGCAGGGCTCAAACTCAAAAACAGCAAGATCATGACTTAAGCTGAAGTAGGATGTTTAACCGACTGAGCCACCCAGGTGCCCCAAAATCATTCTTAAGGGCCCTAGTATTTTTGGAATGGCAAACGAGCACTGGTTTAATTTAAATTCACCAGCTGCATTAGCCCCTATCAAGAGAGTCAGACTGTCATTTGAAGCTTTGAAGCCAGGCATCAACTTCTCTTTAGCTATGAAAGTCATAGATGGTATCTTTTTCCAACAGAAGGCTACTTTATCTACAGTGCACATCTGTTGTTTGGTATATCATCTTCATGACTTACCTTAGCAAGATCCTCTGGATAACTTGCTGCAGCTTCTCCATTAGCACTTACTGCTTCAACTTGCACTTTTTAATTTAAATTCCAGTTAGTTAACATACAGTGTAAGTTTAAGACATACAACATAGTGATCCAACACTTCCATGCAACACCTGGTGCCCACAAGTGGACTCTTCAATCCCCATCACCCATTCAACCCACCTCCTCATCCACCTCCACTTTGATAACTATCACTCTTTTCTGTATAGTTAGGGGGTCTGTTTTTTGATTTGCTTATTTTTTCCCCCTTTGCTCATTTGTTTTGTTTCTTAAATTCCACATGAGTGAAATCATATAGTGTTTGTCTTTCTCGGACTTATTTCACTTACCATAATACTCTCTAGTTCCTTATGTCATTGCAAATGGCAAGGTTTCATTCATTTTTATGGCTAATATTCCATTGTGTATATATATCCCATTTTCTTTATCCATTTGTCAATGGACACTTGGGCTGTTTCCATAGTTTGGCTACTGTAGATAATCCTGCTATAAACAAAGGGTTGCACATATCACTTTGAAGCAGTATTTTTGTATTTTGGGGGCAAATACCTAATAGTGCAATTGCTGGAATGTAGGGTAGTTCTATTTTTAACTTTTTTGAGGAATCAACATACTGTTTTCCAGAATAGCTGCACCAGTTTGTATTCCCAACAGTACAAGAGCATTCCCTTTTCTCCACATCCTTGCCAACACCTGTTGTTTCTTGTGTTTATTTTAACCATTCTGACAGGCACAAGGTGATATCTCATTGCAGTTTTGATTTGTATTTCCCTGATGATGAGTGATGTTGAGGATCTTTTCATGTGTCTGTTGGTCATCGGTATGTCTTCTTTGGGAAAATATCTATTGATGTCTACTTGCACTTTTATGTTATGGAGATGGCTTCTTTCCTTAAACCTCATGAACCAACATCTGCTAGCTTCAAACTTTTCTTGTGCAGCTTCCCATCTCAGCCTTCACAGAACTGATGAAAGTGAGGGCCTTGCTCTGGGTTAGGTTTTGGCTTAAGAGAATGTTGTGACTGGTTTGATCTTCTATCCAGACCACTAAAACTTTATTCATATCAACAACAAGGCTGTTTCACTTTTTTTAATGTTCATTTACTTTTGAGAGAGACAGATAAGAGGATCCAAAGCAGGCTCTGTGCTGTCAGCGCAGAGCCCAATATGGGGTTCAAACTCACGAACTATGAGACCATGACCTGAGCCCAAGTCAGACACTTAATCAACTGAGCCATTCAGGCACCCCAAGGCTGTTTCACTTTCTTATCACTCATGTGTTCACTAGTGTAGAACTTTTAATTTCCTTCAAGAATTCTTACCTTGCATTCACAACGTGGCTGTTTAGTTCAAGAGCCTTAGCTTCCAACCTATCTTGATTATCTACATGCCTTAGTCACTGAGCTTAATCATTTCTAGTTTTACTTTTTTTTTTTATTACTTGAACACTTAGAGGTTGCTGTAGGGTTATTAATTACTAATTTCAATATTGTTGTGTCTCAGGTAATAGGAAGACCCAAGGAGAGGGAGAGAGATGGGGCAACAGCCAGTTGGTGTAGTCAGAATACATACAACATTTACTGATTAAGTTCACTGTCTTATATTGGCACAATTCATGGTGGCCCAAAACAATTATAATAGTAACATCAAAGATCGCGGATCATACAACCATGAATATAATAATGAAAATTTGAAATATTGTGAGAGTTACCAAAATGTGACACAGAAACAAATGTGAGCAAATGCTGTTGGGCAAATGGTGCCAATAGACTTGCCCAAAACAGGGTTGCCACAAATCTTCAATTTGTTATTAAAAAAAAAAAAGGCATTATCTGTGAAGTGCAACAAGGCTAAGGGCAATAAAACAAGGTATGTCTGCATTCTTGAGTGATAAAGAAATGAACTATCAAGCCACAAAAAAATATGGAGGAATCTTAAATGCATATTGCTATGTCAAAGAAGCCAGTTGAATAGGCTATATATTATAAGATTCCGAGTATATGTCATTCTGGAAAAGGAAAAGATCAGTGGTTACCAGAAGTTTGATTTAGGGGTGGGGGAGGTAGAGTGAAATTTTTCTGCATGACACTCTAAAGTTGGAAACATGACAGTACGCATTTGTCAAAACCCAGAGAACTATAAAACACAAAGACTAAACACTAAAATAAACTATGGTCTTTAGTTAATATTACTGTATCAATTTTAGTTCATCAATTACAACAGATGTACCACACTAATACAAGATGTTGAAAACAGAAAGGTGCAAAGAGAAAGGGTATGTTTTCTGTATATCTTCTGCATAATTTTTCTGTAAACCTAAAACTTCTATTTATTTTTTTAATGTTCATTTATTTTTGAGAGAGAGACAAACAGAGTGCAAGCTGGGGAGGGGCAGAGAAAGAGAGAGACACAGACTCTGAAGCAGGCTCCAGGCTCTGAGCTGTCAGCACAGAGCCCAACGTGGGGCTCAAATTCAAGAACCATGAGATCATGACCTGAGCTGAAGCTGGACGCTTAACTGACTGAGCTACCCAGGCACCCCAGCCTAAAACTGTTTTCTAAAAAATCTAACAAGGGCCACCTGGATGGCTCAGTGGGTTAAGCATCCAACTTCAGTTCAGTCATGATCTCAGAGTTCGTGAGTTCAAGCCCCACATTGGGCTCTTTGCTGTCAGCAAAGAGCCTCCTTCAGATCCTCTGTCCCCATCTCTGTCTGCCCCTCCCTCACTAGTTTTCTCTCTCCCTCTCAGAAATAAATAAACTTTAAAAAAAAGGGGGGGGATTAAAAAAAATAAAGTCTATTAAAAATATTAGCAAACAAAATACAACATAAAAATCTAACACTTTATATAAAAAAGGCATCATGACCAAGTGGAATTTATCCCAGATATACAAGAATGAAATATTAGGAATTGCATTAGTATAATTTACCAAATCAGTAGATCTAAGAAAAGTCATAATTATTTCTGTGTGCTAAAAGGCTCTTCAATAACATTCAACACACATTCCAGATTTTTTAAATAATTAAAGTAGGAATTGATGACTGTATCTCTAACTTGACCATGTATATGCACATTATATTATATCACATCATAGATCATATACATATTATACATAATCATGTTAGCGACATACCTTACTTAATGGGTAAACAATGGAAGAATCCCAATAAAGGTCAGGAACCAGGAAAGGATGCTTTCTATTTTTACTACTTTGTAACATTACATTGGAGAAATTATCCAATGCAATCAGAGAAAGGAAAACAAATAAAGGTATATAAATTGGAAAAGAAGACTAAAACAAATCAGTAAGGTGTCAGGACATAAAAACTACTTACAAAAATCAACAATATTCATATACATATGAATAATAACAAGTTAGAAAGTATTAAGGGATAGAAGATCCTATTTATAAACAGAACAAGATAAATTCTTAAAACTAAACTTGTTAAGAAATGTACAAAATCTCATGTGTGGAAAAATTAAATGCACTTCTAAAAAGCCCATAAGTGGACTTGAGCAAATGGAAAACATTCCCTGTTCTTAGGGTTAAGTCTCTTTGACTTAATATCATAAAGATGTCAGTTGTCTCCAAATCAATAGATGAGCTAGTATGATCCCAATAAAATATCAACATTTTATGGATGCAGACAATAACAGAAAAATAAACATGTAAGAATAAAGAGGAATCACCTCATACCCATTAAAATGACTACTAGATTAAAAAAACAAAGTCAAAGAAAGACAAATAACCTATGATTTCACTCATATGTGGAATTTAAGGAACAAAACAGATGAACATAGAGGAAGGGAAACAAAAATGAGATAAAAACAGAGAGGCAGACAAACCATAAGGGACTCTTAAATACAGAGAACAAACTGAGGGTTGCTGGTAGGGTGTTGGGTGGGGGATGGGCTAAATGGGCAATGGACATTAAGAAGTGTACTGGTTGAAGGGAGCACTGGGTCGTATAGGTAAGTGATGAATCACTAAATTCTATCCCTGAAATCATTATTATACTATATATTAACTAATTTGGAATTAAATTAAAAAAATAACAAGTACTGTCAAGGATATGGAGAAATTGGAATTCTGCACTGTTGTTAGGGAAGTAAAATAGTGCTGCTTCTATGGATAACTGCATGAAGTTGCCTCAAAAAACTAAAAATGAGGGACGCCTGGGTGGCTCACTCAGTTGGGCATCCGACTTCAGTTCAAGTCATGGTCTCACAGTTTGTGGGTTCAAGCCCTGCGTCAGGCTCTGTGGTGACTGCTCAGAGCCTGGAGCCTGCTTCAGATTCTGTGTCTCCCCCTCTCTCTGCCCCTCTCATGCTCATGCTCTGTCTCTGAATAATGAATAAACATTAAAAAGTAAACAAACAAACAAACAAAAAAACTAAAAATGAAATTACTATATGATCCATCAATCCCACTTCTGGTTATATATCCAAAAGAACTGAAAGCAGGATCTTGCCCTGTTTATTACTTAGTAGTTACACTTGATTCTGGCTTGATGTCAGTAATTTTTAGTGGCTTAGTGATGTGCTCATGGTAAAATGACTCTCTTGCCTAAGTTATGTGATGTACCAGTAATGACAATTCACTAATTATGAGCCAGTTACTGTTCCAAGCATATTATTTGTACTAATCGTATTATTTTTTAAGATTTTATTTTTGGGGCACCTGGGTGGCTCAGTCAGTTGAGCGTCCAAATTTGGCTCAGGTCATGATCTCGCAGTCCATGAGTTCGGGCCCGCGTCGGGTTCTGTGCTGACAGCTCAGAGCCTGGAGCCTGCTTTGAATTCTGGGTATCCCTCTCTCTCTGCCCCTCCCCCACTCGTGCTCTGTCTCTCTGTCAAAAATAAATAATCATAAAAAAATTTTTTTTTAAAGATTTTATTTTTAAGTACTCTATACACCCAACATGGGGCTCAGAATCACAACCCCAAGATCAAGAATTGCACACTCCATGGACTGAGCCAGCAAGACACCTCTCCATTGAATTTTTTTAAGGTAAACTCTACCCCCAAAGAGGGGCTGAAACTCTTGACCTCAAGATCAAGAGCTGTATGCTCTACCAACTAAGCCAGTCAGACACCCCAATCCACTGGATTTTCACAAGAACTATACAACAACACAAAATAGGTGTTATAAAGGTCAATGTCCTACAGATCAGAAAGCAGTGTAACAGAGAAGTTGGGTTATTTAGCTAAGGTTACAGAGGCTGGAGGTTCGAGAATAAGGATTTGAACTGCTGTACTATGCCTCTAAACCACAGGTCCTTAACCTCTAAAGGGCAGTGGGGTGAAAGCAGGATCTTGACAAGATACTTGTGCACCCATCTTCATAGCAGCTCTAATTCAACAGAGCCAAGGGGTGGAAGCAACTCAAGTGTCCATCGATGAATAAATGAATAGACAAACTCTGGTGTAAATATACATATACATACACACGTACACACACACACACACACACACACACACACACACACACACAAAGAATATTATTCAGCCTTTAAAAAGGCAGGAAATCCTGTCACATGCTACAACATAGATGAACCTTGAACACACTACGCAAAGTGAAATAAGCTAGTCACTCACACACACACACGCACAAAGCCAGTCATAAAAAGACAAATACTGTATGATTCCACTTATATCAGGTACCCAGAGTAGTCAAATTCATTGGGACAGAAAGTAAAATGGTGGTTGCCAGAGGCTGGGAGCTGGGCATTGGAGTGTTTAATGGACAAAGAGTTTCAGTTTTACAAGATAAAAGAAGTTCTGGAGATGGGTGGTTGTGATGATTGCATAACAATGTTAATGTACTTAATATCATTAACTAACTGTACTCTTAAAAAATGGCTAAAATGGGGGCGCCTGGGTGGCTCAGTCGGTTGAGCATCCGACTTCGGCTCAGGTCACGATCTCGCGGTCTGTGAGTTCGAGCCCCGCGTCGGGCTCTGGGCTGATGGCTCAGAGCCTGGAGCCTGCTTCTGATTCTGTGTCTCCCTCTCTCTCTGCCCCTCCCCCGTTCATGCTCTGTCTCTGTCTCAAAAATAAATAAATGATAAAAAAAAAATTAAAAAAAAATGGCTAAAATGGTAAATGATCTGTGTATTTCATTACAATTAAAAAATGTCCAGGAAAAAATTGAAGTAGCCTTCAGTTTCCCACTGAATAATGCCAGCCTGGGCTCCACACCCCAAAAATGCCTTCTATTTGGAAAAAATGCACTTTGTACTACCAACAGAAGAGCACATTCTTTATATAAGAAACACTGCCTCATCTGCAATTGCTGAAACTGGAAAATAAAGGCATTTCGAAATGAACAGAAAATGGCAGGCATTATATTATATAAAGACAACAAAAAATGAGAATATATATTGTTTAAAACCTAACTATGAAAAAGGAAAACAAACATAACACTCCAACCCAAATTAAATAACCTTAAACAGTCATTTGATGTTATGAAAAAATACTGTGAATCAAAAAAAGAAGTCACTGTATGGAACCAAAAAAAGACTCCAAATAGCCAAAGCAATCTTGAAAAAGAAAATCAAAGCTGGAGGCATCACAATCCCAGACTTCAAGGAATTACAAAGCTGTAATCATCAAGACAGTATGGTACTGGCACAGAAACACTCACTCAGATCAATGGAACAGAATACAGAACACAGAAATGGACCCACAAACATATGGCCAACTAATCTTTGACAAAGCAGGAAAGAATATCCAATGGAATAAAGACAGTCTCTTCAGCAAATGGTGCTGGGAAAACTGGACAGCGACAAGCAGAAAAATGAACCTGGACCACTTTCTTACACCATACACAAAAATAAACTCAAAATGGATGAAGGACCTAAACATAAGACAGGAACCATCAAAATCCTAGAAGAGAAAGCAGGCAAAAACCTCTTTGACCTCGGCCACATCAACTTCTCACCCAACACCTCTCCATGACGTATCAGATAAAGGGTTAGTATCCAAAATCTATAAAGAACTTATCAAACTCAACACCAAACAGAAACAATGCAGTGAAGAAATGGGTGAAGAAATGAATAGACACTTCTCCAGATGGCCAACTGACACATGAAAAAATGCTCATCATCAGAGAAATACAAATCAAAACCACATTGATATCACCTCACACCTGTCAGAATGGCTAACATTAACAACTCAGGCAACAACAGATGTTGGCGAGGATTCAGAGAAAGAGGAACCCTTTTGCACTGCTGGTGGGAATGCAAAGTGGTGCAGCCACTCTGGAAAACAGTATGGAGACTCCTCAAAAAATTAAAAGTAGTACTACACTATGACCCAGCAATTGCACGACTAGCTATTTATCCAAGGGATACAGGTGTGCTGTTTCAAAGTGGCACATGCACTTCAAGGTCTATAGCAGTGCTATCGACAATAGCCAAAGTATGTAAAGAGCCCAAATGTCCATCAAAGGATGAATGGTCAAAGATGATGTCCCCCCCCCACACACACACACACTGGCGTATTACTCAGCAATCAAAAAGTATGAAATCTTGCCATTTGCAACTACGTGGATGGAACTAAAGGGTATTATGCTAGGCGAAATTAAATTAGTCAGAGAAAGACAAATATCCTATGACTTCACTCATATGAGGACTTTAAGATACAACACAGATGAACATAGGGAGGGAAGCAAAAATAATATAAAAACAGGTAGGGGGACAAAACATAAGAGACTCTTAAATATAGAGAACAAACAGAGGGTTGCTAGAGGGGTTGTGGGAGGGGGAATGGGCTAAACAGGTAAGGGGCGTTAAGGAATCTACTCCTGAAATCACTGTTGCACTATATACTAACTTGGATGTAAATTTAAAAATAAATAAATAAAAATAAATAAATAAACAAACAAACAAACAAATAAATAAATAGGGAGGGGGAACAAAAGAGAAGTCAGAACAAAAGTGGACAAAAAAGAAAAGATACAAAACAAGAGTTAGTCAAAACCAGGAAAAACTGAAGAAAAAGACAAATCATCTCGGGGGGAAAAAAGACTAAGTTATAAGATGTCCCAGGAAACCGATTTTACTTAAAATATAATAACCGACATTAAGGAAAAAAACAGTCAAATAAAATCAAGAAAGCAACATGGATCACATAGAAAGTTATAGATACAGAAGCAAAGAACCCAACATGTATTATATGTAGTCTCTGAAGAAAAAAAGCAAAATAATGGAACAAATGTAATATTCAAAATTATAATACAAGAAAAGTTTCTGGAAATAAAACTTGAATCTATACATCAAAAGGGTCTTCCATGAACCTAGGAAAATTGATATGGAATGGTCAACTCTGAGATCTATCTTTGAAAATCAATTAGATTTGAAAGAAAAAATCCCCCATGCCTCAGGCAAAAAGACAAAATCATTTAGAAAGGAAAGAATCAGATTGGTATTTTCACAATATACAACATATTCATACAATGTACAAAGAAAGGCAGCAAAGAAGTTTTTAAAAAACCAAGGACTCTCAAAATAAATAAACTTAAATCACTCAAGGAAAGAAATTTGAAGATTTTATATCCACCTGTCCTTCAAATACCAAAGCTACAAAAATCAGTATTAAACATGCAAAAACTCAAGAATACAGTATTCAGGAACCTCTTGAGGAATTTAGTACTAAGGAATGAGTTTCATCCCAATAAGGACTAACTAGGGGGAAATTCAGAAAACCTTACAATGGTGAGCATTAAATATATTGTTGTAGATCTCTAAAGTAAAGGTGGTAACAAGTGTGGAAAAACTGTATGCAAATTGTTTCCTAAAAACAACATGACTAAGAAAATGGGAGAGAAAAGGAAAAACAGAGTAAAATAATTCGGTTATATAATAAGAGGGAGTCAAGCTATAGCTGACAAAAAAAGGACATCCCAAATAAGGAAATGTGAGGACATGAGAAAAGATACAAGCCTGACCATAACTACTGGAATAAAAACACAAACATTACCACACACCAAACATAATTTTAAAAGTGAGTCTTTTGTTTAGGGTTGTATTTTGTTTCTGGCACTACAAGACGCTCCAGGTTCATCTCTTTATTTCCTTCCCCAGTCCTAGCATCAGCCAATTCTCCAAGGAGCCTGGTTCCTGGTGTAAAGGGAGCTGAACATTCACTGGAGAACCAGTTGCTCTGGTGCTTTGGACAGGGCATTAGTCTTAAAATACTCTTCCCCAAAGCTGATTACTGGGAAAATGAAGAGAGCTGGGGCAGTGGCAAAAGGGCTAGAAAGTACCAGCAGGTCCTGAACCACTTGAGTAGCTAGGAGATGCTTTACTTGAAGAAACCACTCAGCTATGGCCAACCTGGGCACATCCTCTAGATTATACTATCTTGACTGGCAAGAAAGACTCTCTAAGTCAACCAGAACAGGAGTGATCTAGTATGCTCTAGTGTCCAAAAATTGCTCTTACTCAGCCACTTGAAGTGCCCATCTGAGGACACACAGCAATGAGGACTCATGTCCCCTTTACCTGCTAGTAAGCTCTACCAAGAAGTTGCCTTCCAAGCTTATTCTCTATTACAGGCAACAGTCACCTGGTCCCCAAGTCTCTGGACAGGCCCTCCAGCCCCTCTGCTCCCAGGACAAACCACAGGGAATGCCCGAGTCAGAAGAGTGAAATCTTTGCAAGCTCCAAGTTCTCTTTCAGACCTTACTAGGAACTCTAGAGATAAACCAAAGAAAAACCACAGAGTTCCCCTCCCAAGTGTCATAATAGGTATTATATAGTATTACTTTTTGTTACTATTTTTAAAAATTATTTTAAACCCACATGAATATTCTATTCCTTTCATGTGTACTGTTAAACAGCTAACCTTTCTCTTCCCATAATTCCTACTTTCTCCAGTTAACCAGTTATAATTTCATTATGCATCTTCCAGACCTTTTTCTCAATCTATATATTTCACTGGACACACAATATAGTTTTATGAAGGGGGTTGGAAGTTTGTGGAAATCAGTTTGTCTGGTATTGTTTTTGTGCTTTTACTTAACAGTAGGTCTTGATCTTTCTTGTTAGTACACAGATCTAATTCATATATATAGTAATGGCTGCACTATATTCAAGAATAAATGTATGTTTTATTTTAAATGTTTCACTGTTAAATAAACCTGCAGTAAACACCTTAGAAGTATATGTACACATACACAGGTATGTTTTTAGGATAGACATGAGTAGAAATGCTAAAGTCTCCACATTTAAGACTTCGGAGGGGGGACTATGGGAGAGGCTCAAGAGTCCCAGGGGGTGCCTGAAGCCACAGAATGATCTGAAACCATCCAATCTTTTGTCCCCTAGGTACTTTAAAAGGCAATTCCACCAGAATGTAAATTCCATGACAGCTGAGCCTTGATGCCTTGCTCCAGAAAACAATACCAGGGCCTAGAACATGGTCAGCATCTCAGTAATCGCTGAATCAATGAACACATGTAGGCAAGTCACAGGCATATTCCTCAACCAAAATGCAAAATTTCCATGGACTTTAGAAAGACCACAAACATCAAATAAGTTTCTCTTCCAGAGATTTCTGAGTTATCTGGGATTGCTCTGGGCTCCTAAATTTCCATCCCACCTCCTCACCCCACCCCACCTCCATCCCACCTCCTTTCCCCAACCCCACCCTCCACCTTTTCAAGTCACCGCCTTGAATCCCTTCATACACTCATTACCTAGACATACCCCTTAGAAACTCAAACCACTTGTTAGTCCCAAGAGAATTTAGAGAACCTGGAATTCAGAATTGCTTTTTTAGTAGGGGTGACTCGAGTTAAGATTCCACTGTACCAAAGAGGGAGGGAAATCCTGTGAAGACAAGGTGAATTAGATGATTTCCTAAAGAGTACTGAATCATGGAAGGAATTCAGCTCACTGATATTTTCTCCAGCCTGCCTTAAAAGGGTGAGTGAAACAGCCCTAACTACTAGAGTCTGACTTGAAGGACCTGTAGAGCACACAATACTGTTAAGCAAAGAACTCACTAATCTGCCTGCAACTGGCCAACAAATATTGTATAAGATACTTTGAACCAGGCCTTGAGCCAGTAGATAACATTCATAACGCTCCCAGTGGCAAGATTCAGCGTCAGAAACAAAGTAGTCAAGTTATGCCTGACAGCAAGGGAATTATGTGCAAAAGTCCAAAGGAAAGAGTATAGTACTTTAAGGGATCCAAAGGTGACTCAGATGCTTCAAGGGGGCTACATGAGGCAGAGAATGTAAACAAGGCATATATGGTGGCAGCCTTGTTAACCCACATAGAGTCCTCTTTTCAGGATACAGAAGTTTGTGTAACTGTTGTTGGTTTATTTAAGGGACTGATTTTTTTTCTTCTATATCCCTGGGACACACAGTACCCAAGCCAGGGATTTTCAAAGCTTTTTTTTTTTTTTTTTTTAGTTCAGCAATCTGTGGGATCTAACGCTCAAGTTACACCAAAGTAGGGAAGGCAGTTTCTCAGTGGTTCTGAATGGGGCTGGGAGTAGGGATTTCACCATATCCTGGGGACACAATCTTAGCTGTCATACTTGGGGAGGAGGTGCACTACAAGCAGAGGCTAGGGATATTGCTAAACATCCTAAAATGCACAAGACAGCCTCCAGAACAAAGAATTAGCCAACCGAAAATGTCAACAGTGCCAAAATCCAGTAACCCTGTGCTTAGTCTAACTGCAAATAAGGAACACACTAAGTTCAACCCTCAACTCTGCTGTTCCAAAAAAGAGACCAAAGCAGGCTAAAATTAGAGAAAAAGTTTTGTTCAGTCTCCTCCGGATACACATCCCATCAGAGGAAAATACAACTCGTGCTGAAGGAACCTAGGGAAAAAAAAAGTGACAGGACTCAAATGAAGGGAGAAGAAAGAATAAGCTCTATATGTAAATACTCAGTGTATGAAGAAAAAAACAATACACAGGGAAGAATATGGAATGTTCCCACCAAATGTGAATAGGCCCAGTCAATGCCATTTATTATACATGTTGAACAGTCTCTGAGACCCAAGGGCTCCCATATGAAGTTTTTTTTCCTTTTTCTTTTTTGCATCAAACAGGTTCTTCCAAGAGCCTGCTCACAAGGAAGAAAAAAAAGAGTAATCCTCAATAAAATGAAACAAACAGGAAATGCTCAACAGTCTACATATGAAGAACAAAGGTTAAAAAACTCACCAGACAAAAACCACACCAAACACTCGTCCCATTTAATTTCCTGTTACATGCACTGAAGGAGCCAAGAACATCAGGCCCCAAGGCAGCAATGCTCTGAGGTTCTAGCTCAGGCTCCCCCTATGTGACAAATTCATGCACACACGCCCGAACATACCAGACCCAGGCAGAAATACACATGCATGCACAGGTGGCAGAAAACCAGAGGAGGTTGAGGGGGATAGAAGGCTGGTCAAAAATATGCTAGCAACTGGAAACTGGGGACCCAGAGAACCCTTCTGCTGCAGGCTAAGCCAAGAGTCAAAATTAAAACAAAGGGAGAACACAGGATCAATGTAGTATGCTCAGGTAAGAGGTTGGACAGATGAAGAGGGAAAGATGCAGGGGGAGTTTAGGGAAAGCAGCCTCAGAAGAGGTTTTTATTGGGAACTCAGGCAGAGGTCCTGTGACTCCAGTGACATACTGAGGCTGAAGGAACATGCCACAGCATTTCCTCTGCATCCTGTGCTCTTTCCCAAAGTAGAGGGAAACCACAAACACCCACCCTCGAGCCCTCCCCATTGCCACTCTTAAGGACTTTCCCAAGTACCCCGGAAAAAAATGACCCCCCTCACACACAAAGTTAGCAAAGGGCCAAGCATAGAAAGCCTCAGTAACTCTTCTTGGTGGAACCAAAGCCAGAGAAGCCCATCACAGCTGCCATCTCATCATCCTCCTCAAATGTCAAGTCCTCCTCAGCCCTCCTTTTCTTCTCCTTCTGTTTCTCTTTCTTGTAGGCTTTGGCCTTTTCCTCCTAGGGGGGAAATCACTTAGAATCAGTTCAGACTCCTGAGCCAAAGATTGAAAGAGACAAGTGAGGTCAAGATTCCTTTCTATCTTTAGGAGAAAGCAGTTAAAGACAAATAAAATTTTAAGAACAGAAGAAAAGCCACACTAAAGATTATAAGAAACAACAAAGACAAATTTTAGCCTGTGAAGAGCACTTCTCAGTCCTACGTTCCAGGTTATCTCTGGTTCTTAAAAAAGGTTATGGAAGCAAAACCACATAATAGTACCTATCATCCTGGGGCACACAGCACATGCCAGGAATTGGTCTATGTGCTTTGTGTAGATTATATATTAAGATCTCTAATATGGGGAAACCGAGACATGGAGAAGTTCTATAACTTGCCCAAGAGTCATAGCCAGTAAGTGAAGGAAACAGAATTCTGACCCAGTCAGGCTGGTTCCACATGCCTCTTGGGGACTAGGTGTATTTAATCCCTCCTGCAGTAAGAAAAAAAGTAAGTAGGCCCAGAGAGTCCACGAAAAAAGAATAGGTTTACAGCCATATTCTTAAGATTATGAGAGTCCCAAACAAAGGCAGTAAAGGTTTCCCCCAATATAGAGAAATTCAGGATTCAATTATCCTCTGGGGGTGGGAGTGGAATGAGGAAGAATGCTTCCCCATCATTCAGAACATAAAACTCAAAGCTAGGGGATAAAAGATGAAAGAACAGCAGAGCCTTACTTCTTCTCTGAGCTCCTTCATCCTTTCCTCAAAATCATAATCCTTCTGTTTCTCTTCCATCTTCTTCTTGTTGACTTCAAAACGTTTCTTCACCTGATCCAAGGTGGAACGTTCCACACGCATAGACATGCCCAGATTTCGCTGATCTGGGTGGGATCAAGAGTGAAAAAGGTAATGTCAGTACATCCCCAGTCCCTCAAAGTCTTTTCTTGACATTAAAAAGAAAAACTTCTCATAAAATACAAAGCAAAAATAATTATGGCTGGAAAAAACTCCATTGGCTTTACTTGTTCCCAGAAGCAGCAGCTACAGATAGCCAAGATGCAAGTGGTGTTCAACTGCCTTTACTGAGCAAATGCATACCAGTGGGGACAGCTAGGCCATGGAAAAGACCATGGTCTTCTTGTTGAAAGCTTGAAACAGTGTCTCATCCAGGGCCTCCAGAAACATTAGATAATGAAGTAAAGGATGCCCTGTACTGAAGCAATTAGAGTATTTCTCAGTCATTAAAAAAAGATCCAACAGAAACTACCCTTTCCCCAAACCCAGCCCTAAGCATAAACTACCTCCAAGCCTTACGTTTCTTTCCATTAATGTGATCCAGGAAGTTGATGGAGTCCTTCACAACACAGTCACAGACATTGCAGTAATACCTAGCAAACAGAATAAATAGCACTTGTGGTCAAATCTAGCTATAAGGATCTTTTTTTTTTTTTTTTTTTTTTATGTTTATTTATTTTTGAGACAGAGAGAGACAGAGCACGAACAGGGGAGGGGCAGAGAGAGAGGGAGACACAGAATTGGAAGCAGGCTCCAGGCTCTGAGCCATCAGCCCAGAGCCCGACGCGGGGCTCGAACTCACAGACCGCGAGATCGTGACCTGAGCCGAAGTCGGATGCTCAACCGACTGAGCCACCCAGGCGCCCCACTAGCTATAAGGATCTTAATGTTTTCAGCCAAGAAACTCCTATTTTTTAGGTAAATTTTCTTTTTACAAGAAGGCACGTCTGATTTTCATAAAGCTTTATCTCTTGGAAGAATATGGTAGCCAACCTCCATGATGCCAAAATTCCTGGTATTCCTACCTTGTGTAGTCCCCTCCCAATTTGTAGTAGGGTTAGTCTGTGACTAAAAGAATATGTCAAAAGTGATGCTATGTCACTTACAAAATAAGGTTATTAAAAAAAAAGTGGCTTCTGTCTTAGTCTGTCCGTGTCTTACTCTGGGGAAGCCACTATGGAGCAGCACTATGGAGAAGCCCATGGGGCAAAGAACTGAGGCCTCTAAAGCACTGCCACGTGAAAAAGCCTTCAATCAAATGATTCAGCTCCACTTACACCTCAGATGAAGGCAGACCCACCAGACACCTATACTGTAGCTTTGTGAAACCCTGAGCCAGAACCACCTCGCTAAGCCTTTCCCAGATTATTTAGACAGAAATTGTGAGCTATTTGTTATTTCGTGATGCTAAATTTTGGATTTGTTAACTTACAAAGCAAGAGAGAACGAATACAAAGAGGAATGACGTTAGTGGATTTTCTAAGCAACTCAGACATGTCATTCATTGCTATCTGTTTTGCCCTCCTGCTAGAAAGACTAAGTGAACATGGAAGTAGTAGTGGTGGGCAAAAGAATAAAGAGTTGTTGTAGGACACTTCTTACCATGGGAGGCAGGTAGTCAGGAAGAAGGTGTATAACCAAGCAATCCATAACAACTACAGCCTCTGCAGCCAGTCTGGAACCTCAACTCCCTTTATTCAACAGCTCCTAGGCTCCATTCTATCTCCACCTAATCTCTCCCCTAAATATCTCTTCAGTAGTTCTTTTCCTCATTTCTTCTTTAAAATATTAAGTAGCACTTACAGTACTAGTATGAATAAGCCTACCGAGTGACTCCTCCTAGAGACACTATTATGTTTAGTTGAGACCTTGGGGGAACAAAGAAAAACAAACTTAAAGGTAGAATTGTAGGCAACAAGGCTGTTATCCTGGGGCCAGGGAACCTCCTCAACACCTGCTAAAAGCAACACAGAGTTTATTATACCTATTCCTGGCTCCTGAGAAAGATGAAAAGTCACTCACCCTCCCATCTCTGATTGTGGTGTGGTCTTAGTAATGACAATTGTCTTCCCAAGCTTGGATTCCAGGTCCACCTTGTAGTCTCTATGCCGGAGGAGCTCCCTTTTGACTGGCTGCACTGGTTTTCCTAAAGTATAATAGAGGAGAAAGTTTCTTCAATACTTCAGTTCTTGAACCAGAAAGGAAAAGAAATGCATGATACCCAAAATACAGGTGTCTACTCTCATTTCTTTCTTGAACCCAAAGCCAGGGACACAAGGAGCACTTCTAACAGCACCAAGACAGAATCTCGACACAGGAAAAATGATAAGCAGTCCCTAAACTATGTACAGCTTTTACCCACTTTAAAGCCAACAAGTCTAAAAGCGAAGTTTTTTTATTGATTAACTGAATTGAAAGGAGGAGTTCTGAATTTTCACAAAAAGCGAACTTTTAAAAGAGCAAAGACACTTTCAGACAGATACCCCAAGCATTAACACAGAAAAGAATCTTCACAGGGCTGGGGAAAATTTTTAAAGATCAATATTCAGGAAATACCTGTTATGTGGCTGGCACTACTGTACAAATTACATAAAAACTAAAAGGGTTAGTGTGTACAAGATGGTGTGAAACTAAACTGAAAAAAGAATGTATACGTTTGAAAACAGAAAATAAGACATTTATTTTTGTACAGTGGAATCTCTATCTAGGAGAGGAGCACCAACTCCCAACACTGTACATAGGGAGCAGTACTACTGAGCATCAGCTTAAAAAAAAAAAATCACACACTCCTTAGTAGTACCCTTGCTCTTCTCAGACTACAGGGAAAGGTCTTAACTGAGCCAGTTCTTCTTCCCCTTAAGTGACTTCAAGGGAAAGAAGCCAGCCTCAATAGCAGAATGCACAGCAACAAAATACTCCACTTCTTTTCTGTCACTACTAAGGATTCCACTCTCTTATCTGTACTTCAGGAAAGTACGAAATGAGCCAAGCAAAAGGAGAGCAAGGAAGTAGAAGAAACAGAGGGGAAAACACCTCAAAACCGCTTCAGTCCTTCTTCTTGCTCTCATTTTATACATTAAGAACTCAAGGGGCAGGGAGGCAACGCTCTGCCAGAGGTTACACGGCGTAAAAGGTCAATGCATTTCAACTCCCCACCGGCTCCCAGCTATGGCTTCGCCTCTACTATACCCACAGCCCTTGACGGAGCAGGCACGCACCATCCTTCTTTTCTCTCTCTTCCGTGAGCCTCTTCTCGGCAAGCTTCTCATATTCATCTTTGTCCCACTTTCGGCGAAAGTCCAAGTTTTTCGTCTGTAAAGAAAAAAGCGCTCAAGATTCGTCGCTAATCACGTCCGACCCCTAGAGAAATGGAAAGACCCGCGTCTACGCGGCACGGCGTCCCGCGGACCTGTGGAGAACGAAGACTCTCCGGACCACACCAGACTAAGGTAGCCTCAGGACCCAAACCCAAGAGACCTCCGCGATTCCACAAACCCTGAACCAGAGCCCCACGGGGAAGCTCTTGAATCCGGGCCATTACACCACAAGGAGGTGTCGAGAAGCCAGCCGGCTGCAGGATATTCCGCACTGAGAAGCCACCCTCTGCCCCCCGCCCGACCAAAGCCTCCACACACACACAACACCTACCCCGCTGCCGGACGCCATCTTCACTGCGAAGTGAATGGGAAGCCGGAAAATGACGTAAAAAGCGGCCTTGAGCCGTAAAGCTGACTTGCCCTCCAATAAGCTTAGAGTCTCGTGTTCTAAACGAGCTAAAGACTGGAGGGCTTCTTAAACAAGCTTGTTGGCCCCTCCTCTGACCCAAGAAAATGACGCATGCGCAAGGGGGGGGGGGGGTTGAAGCAACACGGAAGTAAGGGTGCGTACAAACGTTTCTTTCCCCAGGCTTTCAAAACGTGCGTTGAAGGGCTGATTTAGTTCGACTCGTCTATTTTACAAACGAGGCAACGGTCCAGATCAGCGCCCTCTGATCTAAGCAATTTTGCGTGCGATTGCCAAGAGTTTCTAAGTTTTCGTTAAGGCTGAATCGGTTATCAGGAGTTCTAGGTGTCCCATTTACCTGTATGCACGAAAGATACGGTCCTGACACCGCAGTGTTTTTAAAGATTGCAGCCTTCCCAACGCACAAATACAAAATTCTTTTTGCACACTCTCTCCTTGTTTTGAAGCAACGCTAACACCCTTTGGTTAACTCATTTTTCCTTAAACCGAGGAATCTTACAGTCTTTCAATCTATAGGGCACAATTTAATTAACATGATTGGACTTGGAAAGGCCAGTCATCAGCAACTCTGTAGGGTGAAGAACTCTGACAGATGACTCACTATGTGTTGAGTTGGGGGTTGAGGGGTTAATGGGCAGCAGTCGGGAACTGTGACTGCTCCATTCACTGAATACAGAAGCATCACCCCAGGGAGGTTGCTCCTAGCTCTCAGAATTCTCTAGTGTACACTCAAGCATTTTCTATGGTCTATGCAAACCAATCTCTTGATGACAAATCACCCAAGCTACTTCATTTAATATTTTATTTAATACATTATCCAATCACTTCTAGAAAGGTCACCTCCATAGGAGAATATGGAATAAAGTCAGAGTAGTAATTCTGGCACAGGAAATGGTCTCCAAAATCTCAAAAGATTAGACCATTGCATCAAGTCACCTATTAAATTCAACATTCAAAATTACTAAACAGACAGCCTCACTCTATGTGGATGGGCTAGAGACATGCCATATCAATATGAGCACTACTTTGCCCTCAGGATAGCATCTCTGTCCTCAAACAAAAGAGAAAGTAGCTGTTCCCCCTTCTTTGTTGTCTTCCAAAACTCCCTGGACAGGCCAAGGGCAGATTGTGGACAAATTCCCCAGAATCTGGTTCAGAAGCCACAGTAGAAGGCTAAGATTCTGACTTTTGGTCTCAATGGTCTCAGCCTTAGGCAACTTTCCTAGAGCTTTGCTAAAAGCAACCATCTCAGTACCTATTGGCAGCATTCAATGGCACTTCAATTCTGCCTCTGCAGTTAGAGCATGTCTCTTTCACATACCAGCCATCTGCACCCATGCAGAATAGCTGCTTGCACTAGCTCAGGAGTCCTCAGGGCCTTCCACAGTTCTGTACCCAGAAAGGATGGAGAAGGCAGAGGAACTTGTCACCCATCCTGGCCAGCAGTTGTGAAGTCCATCAGCAACTCAGTTCTAGAAGAAACATTTTCTAGAAAGAGCAGCAGATGGCAATCAGGCAAGAGTCAAGACTCAGATAGTCGCTTCTGAATTTCAGCCACAAGATTTTCCCGTTTAATAGCCACCTGTAACATAAAAGAACCTTCATGTGACAAACTATAGAGTGATACTAGATTCTTAGTCACTGCTTTTCCACATGCGTTTTACTCTGCATCTGCTCCCACTACTTATGCAACCAACAGGGAGAAGTATGGGCTTCAAGCTGGAATGGGCAATGTATGCCCTCAAGAGATTCTAACACCTGGGGCACCTGTCTCGTTCAGTGAATAGAGCATGTGACTCTTAATCTTGGAGTTCTGAGTTTGAGCCCCATGATGGGTGCTGAGATGACTGAAGAAATAAAATCTTTAGGGGAGCTTGAGTAGCTCAGTCATTTAAGCATCTGACTCTTGATTTAGGCTCAGGTAATGATCTCACAGTCTGTGAGGTTGAGCTCTGCACTGGGCTCTATGCTGACAGTGTGAAGCCTCCTTGGGATTCTCTCTCTACCCCTCCCTTGCTCACCCACTTGCAAAGTATGCTCTCTCTCTCTCTCAAAATAATTAAACATTAAAAACAAAAACAAAAACAAAAAAGAATCTAAGAAAGATAGAAACCCTTGGTGCCTTCCATTTCCCCCACTCACCTCCTCCCTGCTGGCCACTGAACGAAGCTTGATTATCCCTTCTTTCATTTCTTGCTCACCAATAATGACCACCAGTGGAATGCCCATGTCCTCACAGTAGTGCAGTTGCGTTAGTAGTTTAGGGTTGTTTTTATACAGCAGCTCTGCCTGAAAACAGTGAAGACAGAGTAAGGGGCTGAGGAATAACCACACTACTCAACCCCAGGAACAAGCATTGCCAAAGAAATAAGTACCTAACCCTTCTACTAGAAGACACTTTAGTGAAGACCAGAAATTTCTTAAGTTCCACCTTGCATAAGGTAGAAATGGCCACCTGAATGTCCACATATACCTAGATGACCTGGATATCAGATTTATCATACCTTGATCCCAGCATCCCAAAGTTCTGCAATTAGCTTCAACCGTTCATGAATAAAGTTCTTCTGTGGTGTGGCCACAAACACTTGGGTCTCTGTAGTCCGTATCTTCTGACCAAAAGTCTGATTAAAGAGAAAGGAAAAACATAAAACTAATAAAAAAAAAAAGCCCAAACTTCCTGTGCATCAGAAACTTAAAAAAAAAAAAAAAAAAAAAAAAAAAAGGACAAAAAGAATCATCAGAAAAACAGTCCCACTGTATATCCAAAAACATGAGTTTAAGTCTCTAGCCCCACTCCACCCCAACCTAAGACCTACCTTCATCCTCTGCTCCACAATAGAGAAGATTCGCTCTACCCCAATACTGAGTCCCACACACGGCACCTTGTGGCCCTTGGGGTCAAACATGCCCACCAGCTTATCATAGCGTCCACCAGCAGCCACACTGCCCACATTGAAGGACTCCTGAGCCTGAGCCGGGGTCTGTAGTAGCACTGCTTCATAGATTACTCCAGTATAGTAGTCCAGGCCCCGAGCTAGGCTTAGGTCAAAAGAGATCTGTGGGAACAAGGCTATAGTAAGTCCCAGAAAACACTCAGGACCCTGAGAGCCCCAAAGCTCAGCAAAAGGTCCACTGCCAACTCAGCTTACCTTCTCAGCAATTCCAAATAAAGTCAGGTATTCAAATAGCAGCCTCAAGTCCCCCAGGCCATCTAGAGCCTGCTTGTTCTGTGATAGTCTAGGATCCTGGAACATTTGCTCTATCAAGGAAACCCCACCTAGGGAGACATATGGGGAGAAATAAGGTCTGTGCTATTCACCCAGATTTGTTTTATCCAAATTTATTCCTAATTTGTTCCAGCCAGTCCTCCTTACTTTATTTTTTAATGTTTATTTACTTGTTTTGAGAGAGAAAGAGAGAGTAAGCTCTCACAAATGCATGCAGAAGTGGGCCAGTGGGGGAGGGGCAGACAGAGAGGGAGAGAGAAAGAATCCCAAGTAAGCTCTGCTGAGTCAGTGCACAGCCCAACTCGGGGCTCGATCCCATGACTCATGAGATCATGACCTGAACCAAAATCAGGAGTCAGACACTTAACCGAATGAGCAACCCAGGTGCTCCTACTCCTCTTCATTTTCTTATTAAAACAAAACAAACAACAAAAAAAAAAAACCCTCAAAAATAAATAAACATTAAAAAAAAATTAAAAAAAAAAAAAAATCCTGATGTCTTATGACCAGACTCACCTCTGCTTTTGCCATCTGAGGACACAAAGTGGTTACACTAAGTAAAAGTGAAATTAAATTCAGGCCAGGTTCTGATGTCACACATCTTCAGAAAGGAGCTGTTTCAGAGGCAGAAGTTTGTACACCCATCACCCTCACTCCACTTCTATCACATAGCCCACAAAACCCTGGTTCTTACCATGACATTGAACATAGTCCCCAATTCTATCAGCCACTTCAGGAGCCAGGCCTTTCTTTGCCACGATCTCATGTCTCACATCTTTCCAAGATATCTGTGCAAACACCCAAATATTAGCCCAGTTCCAAAATCCTTCTTTATCTAACTGGAAATGTCATGAGTACCTAACATTATACTCAGCAAAGTCAGAGGCAGCTCAGGAAATCCAGCGACAGGGGTATAGATTTGAGGGCAGGGCAGATATGGATATGGTCTACTAAAACATGTCTTTTTTGTTACCTTGTCTAGTTTGTCTATCGAGGAGCAGATGGCATGGAACTTGCTTTCAGGAACACCGCAGACAGCAAACATCCCATCCAAAATCCGCCGATCATTGACCTGGGAACTCAGTGGAAGTAACACAAGTGCCTCGTCAATGCCCTTTCCCTCAAAACAATGGCAGTCCCTACTAGCCTGTCTCATAAAAATGACAGAAAAAAATTTCATAGGATGACTATATAGATGTAGATACAATTAAATAACTGTTCTGAGAAAATGCCAGATCTATAGAATTAAAGGCTGGGGTCACCTATGTTTTAGGACATAATCAGGCCAAATCCAGATTTTTTCCCCTCAGTCCTTAGCCCTGGTCTCACCTTAATGATGAAGTCCCCCAGCTGCAATCCACTAAGAATTTCACACATGATCTTCAAACACTCTGCGTCAGGGATCATAGGATCAAACTGACCAGCAATGTCAAAATCCTACAACAACGAAAAAGATGGGGGAAAAAAATCTTCACTGAGTAGCCAGTTCTCAGGTTGTAGCCTCCCAAACTATCAAACCATGCTGCCCCCATCAGGTCACTTACACACTGGCAGAACTCCCTGTAGCGGCCTTGGACTATGGTTGGGCTTTCCCGCCGCCACACTTTTCCAACATGGTAACGTTTCATCTTCTTCACCTTATTCATGGCCAGATAACGAGCAAAAGGGACCTCACATAAATAAGTTAAGGAGAAAGGATACTACATCCAAAGCTTAGGCCCAGTGTGTAGACATTTGAGAGGAATGGGCCATTATCAACTGGATCTCATCCACTAGGATGAAAACAAGGACCTTCTCTGTCTTGTTTCCCACTATTCCCAATGCCTAACAGTGCTTGACATTCAATATATACAAAGGAATGAAGGAATCTCTCCAAGCAAAAGTGCAAGTTCACTAAAAAGCAGGGGAAGCTGGCCTACTGGCCACTGAATGAAACAGAAATGCTCCAAGAACTTCCAAGTATGGGCTATTACTTCCTATTCAGATCAATTCTCAACCATTTCAAAATAGTCAAGTTTTCAGAACCTGGATTTCCTTGCAACTATGTCGATGTTTTTTAAAATAGAGGTCAAGAACCACCTGCCCCTTCATGACTCCAGACGCCTGTTTACAATGTACATTGCTGAGCCCCACTCCAGCTATAGAATTAAGAATATCTGGGGGTAAGGGCCAGAAATCTGTATTTCTCCAGGCTTCCACAAGAGTTTCTGATACATAATGAAGTTAAATGACAACACTCCAGGCCAGGCTCTGCTGGCAGAATTGCTTTCTGGGAGGAACTAGAAGTAAAGGCTGCTGCAAACAGACGTAGGGGGCCCAGAGGCACTTTTGTCCCTTTTGTCAAAGAAAGTCATCTGGGTTTGGAAAGAGATGTCAGTCTCCAACACTTAGAAAGATACAGTAAGGTCATAGCGCAGGGACAACAGCTCTCCACCCTGATCCTTCAGATCATAGATGAGCCCAGAGTCCTCTCCATACTTCTCAGTGAGCATTTCCTGCAGGGATCAAACAAAAAATGCCACAGTTCAAAGGACTCCAAAACACAGGCTAAAAGTTCTTTCAAAAACTGAAGACAGGTGAAAAAATGGAGTCCCAAAAGTTTTTCCTTCTTACCTTTAGCTCAAATGCGGGAGTATCTAACCTCTTTGCTCCATGACGTTTAAAGCAGCCAACAACCATATCAAGAATTTTCTCCCTCACAACCATCTGCTGGGGACTAAGATCTCTGGTGCCCTAGAAACCAATAGGAGCCATGGCCAAAACAAAGACAAAAAACAAGTCCATTTAAGACAAAGAGTTAAACAACGTCTATAATCGAAGGTCTGAAGTTGAAATCTCTTTGAATTCAGATGAATGATCCTCATAAATATCTCAAGAATAGGGAATTTTTGGGGCGCCTGGGTGGCTCAGTCGGTTAAGCGTCCAACTTCGGCTCAGGTCATGATCTCACGGTCTGTGAGTTCGAGCCCCACGTCGGGCTCTGTGCTGACAGTGCAGAGCCTGGAGCCTGTTTCAGATTCTGTGTCTCCCTCTCTCTCTGCCCCTCTCCCGTTCATGCTCTGTCTCTCTCTGTCTCAAAAATAAATAAACGTTAAAAAAAAAAAAAGAAAAGAATAGGGAATTTTTTTTTTTATTCGTCTAAAAAGACATTAAAAGGGATTAGGGAAGAGACAAGCAGAGCAGAGGGAAGAACTGAGGGCAGTGCTCCAAGGAACCCTAATAGGACAGGGTAGGGAAAAGGGCATTACCTTTGGGGTCTTGATGATAAAATTTGATTTCTCTTGTTGTGGTTTCAGTTGGGATGTTAACACTGCCTCTGCAAACTGTCAGAAAAAGGAATGTGAGGTGTGCTCCTTTCAAGACTGTCCAGACCTGTGACACTTCTGGCCCTATGTCCAGACCTACAAAGACATTTGGCCCTGAGCAACAGGCAGACTGAACAATGTTTTATCTACTCCAATCTCAGCGTCACTCTAAAACATATGTTGTATGTGCATTATATATGTAATACATATGAGATCAGGTCTTTATCATAGTTGTTGTTTTTAAATGTATTCACTATATTTGGAGATATTAAACATCTGAAAAAGCTTAAGCACCTGAGAACAATGAAGGCACAAAACAACCCACCACTACCACCGCCAACCATCCAGGAGTAGGGAAGGCACAAAACAACCCACCACTACCACCGCCAACCATACAGGAGTAGGAATTAGTATGATCTACAATTCTCAATTCCTACTCAAAGAGCAAAACCATAAATTTTTAATAAGATAGCAGTAGTCATTAGGCTTAGAGACATGGAAAAAGCAACCTGAAGACAGAAAAGAACCAGCCCAAAACACAGAGCATGCCCATGGAATGAACAGGAATGGATATCCAAATTGAACTAAAAAAAGCCAGATTGGTAGGATGCTGTGACTGAAAATTAATAATAAGATCTGAACCCTGTTATTTATGATAGGAAAGCCTCTGCTAGGGTGTTTGACAAAGTAAAACAGATTCGGTAGTTTCTTTATTAGCAGAAGGCTGTATGCTCCTTTCTGAAATATAGAGGGTGTGAGAGTTCCATATTTTGGCGGATTCTCTCCTCCAAAGGATGACAGTTCACAATCCTTCCTCTGCAATTCCAAAATCCTAAAACCTCTAAAAACCGAAAATGTTTTTTTGTTTTGTTTTGTTTGTTTTTGGAGGGATGGGCATTGCTCATTTTGAGGTAAATTCTAATGTGAACTCAGCCCACTTATGGGCTTCAGTCATCTCATTTAATGGGAATATTCATATACTTTGCTTAAGAATGTGTTTGATTCTGGGGCGCTTGGGTGGCTCAGTCGGTTGAACGGCTTCGGCTCAGGTCATGATCTCTCAGTTCGTGAGTTTGAGCGCCGCATCGGCCTCTGTGCGGACAGCTCAGAGCCTGGAGTCTGCTTCAGATTCTGTGTCTCCCTCTCTCTGCCCCTTTCCCGCTCATGCTCTGTCTCTCTCTGTCTCCCAGAAAATGAATAAACGTTAATAAATAAATTAAAAAAAAGAATGTGTTTGACCCCAAGAGGTTCACATAAGGGATTGTGGACCTATATTATAAATGTATCCGTAGATAAATCATTTAACCTAGCTTACTGTTTCCTCAACAATAAAATGGAAATAATCACAACCTCTCAAGACTGCTATGAGGATTAAATGACAAAGCATCTAAAACGCTTAGCTTAGTACCCCTAAACTACTCAAAAAACCCTGACAATACTAATGGAGTGCAGGCCGCGAATCCCTGCTCCGGATCTGGAGATCCTGCCCCGACAGACCACTCAGCCTGGCTCACCTGGCTATGAAAATGGACCTCCCTGATGCACACAGCACGGGGCGACCGCAGAAGCTGGCCAAACAGTGAAGCCCAAGCCCTCATGTGCAGGAATCCGAACGGGGGCATCGTGTAGCAAGAAAGCCCTTTTCCGAGACAGGCGCCAAAACCTGGGAACGAAGCAGGTCGGACCCAGTAACGGTGCAGAGCGCTGCAGAAGGTAGCCCTAGCACCCTGGAAAAGAGAATACTTCCGCACCTTCCAAACCCTACGGGCTGGCCCCGGACCTCCCAGGCGCACGCCCAGTTTCCGTACTTCCGGTAGTAGCCGGAAGTGATTTTGTGCTCGGCGGAGGCTCTCTAGGCGTGTGGGCCAGTGACTCGATAGCCGGAAGTTATCCGAGTTGAGGCTGCGGAAAGCCCAGAAGATCTAGACAGCAGTCAGCGCTAGTTGGCGTTAAGTATGGCAGAACGTGCAGCACTGGAAGAGCTAGTGCGACTTCAGGGAGAGCGCGTGCGGGGCCTCAAGCAGCAGAAGGCCAGCGCTGAGCAGGTGCGACCCAGGTGGCGGGGAGAAGCCAAATTAGGGCCAGGGAGGACATAGAGCTGGGTGGTCTGCATAGAGGAAAAAGATGTGGGAAAAGAGACCGGACTGGTAGAGAGGAGCAGGGCCTGGTTGGGGAGGTGGCCGGGGTAGGACGAGGGAAGGAAAGCTGGGCCTGGAGAGCTAGATTCTGATGAGGGAGGGATACTGAATGAATGGCTGAAGAGGGAAGGGAGTGTCAGAGTGATAGACCAGCCCGTGCTTTACCCCCACAGATTGAGGAGGAAGTGGCAAAACTACTAAAACTGAAGGCACAGCTGGGCCCTGATGAAGGGAAACAGAAGTTTGTGCTCAAGACCCCCAAGGTAAATATAATTTCTTTTCAGAGGCTCTGGGAGGGCCCTTAATTCCCCTCCCAATGGTGGATGTGCTTGTTTCCCTGAACAGTTGCTCTGGGTGGTGGGCTGAATTGGAGCCTGAGTCATTCTGGGATAGCAAAGGGATGGCAGAAACTAGGCCAGCTGGTTGCCTAGGGGAGTATGCCAGCTACTGCTACTCCTTTCATTCAGCAAATATTTGTTGAGTGCCTACTATGTGCCAAGCATTGTAGGAAGTAGTGAGAGTATACCATGGTGAACAATACAGCCTGTCCTCATGGAGCTTACATTCTACTGAAGGAAACAGACTTAGGACAAATAATCCCACTCTTGAATATGTAATTTTAAATTGTGATAAATGACATAAAGAAATAACAAGAATTCTCTGAGAAAAATAAGAGAGAACTAGAGTCTGAAAAAGCATCCCTGAAGAAGTGATATACTAACTGACATAACACATAAATGGGAGGTAGCTAGAGGAGTATGGAAATCCTGAAGGAGAAAAGAACCCTAGTAGTTTCCAGGAACTAGAAAAAGACCCGTATGAGTAGAACCAAATACAGCGGGAAAGTACAGTGGAATGGAATGAGGTTGTGGATTACTAGCCCAGCCTCAAGGATTTCAGTTCAGAGGCCACACTCTTTCTAAGTTCTGTAAGCACAACTATTTACCATGGTTTATTTACTCTGAGAGGCTGAGACTAGGTGTCTGGAACTGAATAGATATTTAATAAACATATGTGAAATTGAATTCCAAAGGAGAGGGGTCTTCCTTGTGTTGAGATGTCACCTTTTAAGGTTAATTCTTTAGGCTCCTAAATTCACTGAGCTATTCCTTTCCACACACAACTCATTTCAGCGGTTAAAGAGACAATGTAAAATCACAGAGCAGTGATAATCAATAGTTATTCAAACTATTTGGTGAAGATTAATGGGGAATTTGTGATCATTCAGGCTGGCCTTACTTAAATCTAACAATCAGTCTTAACATCGCTAAAAGTAGGACAGCCAGATATTATGTTGCTCCTGATGTGATGCAATAAGAAGTACACAGCACCACCTATAAAGTATTCTTGCCAAGAAAAATTGAACCTGAATCCAATCAGGTCTTCTGACCTAACTACCAGTTTACCAGAAATAAGGGAGATGGAGGAATATGTTAAGTGACACGTTGAATATATTGTTAATAAAATCTAGAATATGAAAAGTTCTTTAGGACAAGTGATTCAGTTTCCTCAACAAAGAAATGACACTTCTTTAAAAAAGGAAAGGAAACTTTTGTAGATCAAGCAGACAAGAGACAACAAACACAATGCATGGGCTTCATTTAGAATCTCATTAGAACAAGCCAATTATAAAAAAATATTCTTGAGGCAATTGGAGAAAATTAAACATAGCTGGAGTATTAGATAATATTAAAGGGTTGCAGTTTGTTTCCTTGGTTTAATAAACGTAGTGTTTTGGCTTTTTTTTTTTTAACCGTGTACATTACAGAATCATACTGAAATATTTATGGACAAACTGGTATGATGTCTGGATTTACTTTAAAATACTCCAGAAAAAAAAAAATGTTGGGGCTTAGATAATATTAACAGATGCTGATGGTTATTGAAGCTGGGTAATAGATACATGGTGGTCTATTATACTATTCACTATAATATGTGTTTGAAAATGTCTATACTCTTTTAAAAGAAAGTGAGACTATATTGGAGAGTTAATATCCACTTTGTTGAAACACTGAAGTGTGATTTATATTAATAGAAAATTCAGTATTATGGGGACAGGACTCTTTCAAGAGGTTTTTGTGGTCAAAATTATTTAAATTTTTTTTTTCAACATTTTTATTTATTTTTGGGACAGAGAGAGACAGAGCATGAACGGGGGAGGGGCAGAGAGAGAGGGAGACCCAGAATCGGAAAGCTCCAGGCTCTGAGCCATCAGCCCAGAGCCCGACGCAGGGCTCGAACTCACGGACCGCGAGATGGTGACCTGGCTGAAGTCGGACGCTTAACCGACTGCGCCACCCAGGCGCCCCTCAAAATTATTTTAAAAAAATTTTTTTAATGTTTATTTTTTGAGACAGAGAGAGACAGAACATGGGCAGGGGAGGTGCAGAGAGAGAGGGAGACACAGAATCTGAAGCAGGCTCCCGGCTCTGAGCTGTCAGCATGGAGCCCATCGTGGGGTTTGAACTCACGAACCACAAGATCATGACCTGAGCTGAACTTAACTGAGAAATTACTCATTTTATTGAATATCAACCCTTGAGTACACTCTTTTTTTGTATTCTGCGTCATGAAATGGGAAGTATACATAGAGCACTTCTGCATTCTAAGGTAGGAAAAACACACCCTTGTATGAGTTTTAAGCTGGACTAGGTACTTTTTTCACATAACACCTTTTTTATTTGAGAGAAAAACCGAAACACAAACTTTTGTTTTTAAGATTTGGGTATTTGGCAGACATTTTCATGAAAATGAATGAAGTGAGCTTTGTCACCTCAAGGAAGATATCTGACCATATTTCTGCTGGTGATAAAATTCAAGCACTCAAGTGAAAGGGTTTTAGGAAACTTGTATCTTCCACCATGAACTAGACAGCTTCCCAATACAGTAAGACTTTCCTCTCGAGATCTGTGTTGCTATTAACAAATGTGTTTTCTGATATTGTATAATGCAGTGTGTAAATATTTGGAAGATCTGTATAATTTATCAATGAACCAGTATTTTCCTCATGACCAATGTATGATGTTATAAAATCATGCATGGGTAAAAGCTCCATTTAAAGTACAACATGGAGCTGGGGCACCTGGGTGGCTTAGTCAGTTAAGCATCCAACTTCGGCTCAGGTCAAGATCTCGCGGTTCGTGAATTTAAGCCCCGCATCGGGCTCTGTGCTGACAGCTCAGAGCCTGGAGCCTCTTTCGGATTTTGTTTCTCCCTCTCACTCTGCCCCTTCCCCACTCATGCTTTGTCTCTGTGTCTCTCAAAAATTAATAAATGTTAAAAAAAATTTTTTTAAGTACAACATGGAGCAATAAGTATTTTTTAAATTATGGTAAAATATATGTAACACAAAATTTGCCATTTTAACCATTTTTAAGTGTACAGTTCAGTGGCATTAGGTAGATTCACATTGTTTTGCAACTATCACCACCATTCTTCCCCAGAATCTTTTCATCATCCCATACTGACATTCTGTACCCAGTAAGCAGTAACTCTCCACTCTACCATTCCTCTAGCCCCAGGTAACCACTGTTCTACTTTCTGTCACTATAAATTCTGGGTACTATATATAAATAATGGATTTTAATGTAATAGTATGAAAAGTAATCAATGAAGTTTCAGAATCCACATTGCAACCAGTCTTTAAGAAACCACCATTTGTTGGATTTTGGTATAGTTTAAGAAAAATATCTACAGTTAGCTGAAAAGTTTATTAAAATATTCTTTCTTTTACAGTCACACATCTTTGTAAGGCTAGGTTTTCTTTACGCAACCAGAACAACATATCACAACAAAATTAAATGCATAAAGTATGTATGAGAATACAGCTGTCTTCTGTTAAGCCAGACATTAAAGACTTGCAAAAATGTGAATCAGCATCACACTTTTCACCAGTTTTTGTTTTGTTTTGTTTTGGAAAGTAGTTACATTTTCCTAAAATTTCTTTTTTTTTCAATTTTTTGTTAACATTTATTTATTTTTTGCGAGAGACGGAGCGTGAGCAGCAGAGGGGCAGAGAGAAAGAAGACAGACAATATGAAGTAGTCTCCAGCTTCAAGCTGTCAGCACAGAGCTGGACGCGGGGCTCAAACTCATGAACTGTGAGATCATGACCTGAGCCGAAATCAGACACTTAACCGACTGAACCCCCCAGGCGCCCCTCATAGTTTTAATTTCTAATATAATAAATGTTGATAGGTATAATTCACTTTGGGGTCCTTAAGAAGTGGTAAGAGTTTAAAGAGGTCCTAAGACCAAAGACTTGAGAATAGAGTATAGATGCCCAGAATAGAAGCTCTGACCTGAAAGAATGGCATTCTAGTCCTGACCACCACAGAACTGCTGTAATGATTTAACTTCTCAATATCCTGTAATTCAACCATAATTTTGCCCCACCTATATCAAGGGCTATTAGAAACAAATGAGAGAAGAAATAATACTTATTAGATTTTTTTTTTAAATTATGTTGGGGAAAAACATTACTTATAAAATTTGGAATTTAACTAGCTAAGCCAGTTTCATTTGGTTATATACATGTCATCAGGTAGGTATTTTCTATTAGGGAAATGTTCTGGTGTCACATGAAAAGGTTTTAGGAAAACTTCTCAGAAAATAGCGTTCTAGAAAGTAGAACCAAGCTAAAAAGGGGATGGAATTTAGAGGGGTGATAGCAAATGGGGATAATTAATAGGGAATTGTTTGTGCTTGCTTTAGAACTCAGTAGCCTGTAGGAAAATCTAAGTTTGGGACATTGTTTGCCTTCGTTATCATTGAGGTCATGCTTTTATATTTCTAAGCCTTAATGTTCTCTGTTTTTAAATCCCATCCCTGATTCTGTGGCTGATTTCAATTCCCAAGGGTACAAGAGACTACAGTCCCCGGCAGATGGCCATTCGGGAGAAGGTGTTCGATGTAATCATCAGCTGCTTCAAGCGTCATGGTGCAGAAGTAATTGATACACCTGTGTTTGAACTGAAGGTGAGGGATGGGTGAGGAGAAATTGTGTGGTGGAAGAGTGGATATACAAACAGCTAAGAAGATAAAGAGACAGTGAGGGCCCAAAGGGTGTCTCTACTGTTGTGGACAAAGACCAATATTTTCTCCAGCGAGAAAGGAGACAGGCTTGGTCTTGAAGGAGAGGCCCTGCTTTTATTTACCTTGGTAAATGGCTGGTGGCTTACAAAAGAGAGCCCTTCTCTTTAGTGGAATTTGTTATGATCCTATTTACAGTGAATTCCCTGGTACGTCTACTTGGGATGTTTTGAAATACACACAGACCATACATATAAAGTATAAATATGCAACTAGTTTCCTGTTAATGTACCCTGAGAATGTTTCTAGTTCTTTACTATTAAAAAAAAACATTGCAGGGTGCCTGGGTGGCTTAGTCGGTTAAGCAACTGACACGTGGTTTTGGCTCAGGTCATGATCTTGTGGTTTGTGAGTTCGAGCCCTGAGTCAGACTCCATGCTGGCAGTGCGGAGCCTATTTGGGATTCTTTCCCTCTCTCTCTGCCCCTCCTCCTCACGTGCATTCTCTCTCTCTCTCTCTCTCTCTTTCTCTCTCTCTCTTTCTCAAAAATAAACTTAAAAAAAAAAACAAAAAAACAAATTGCTTCCTGGTTAAAACCCAGTGACTCCCATTATATTTATCACAAAATCCAAAGTCTGTTCCTGCTTACGAGGCCCTACATGATCTGGCCATTTGCCTACCTTTTCCATCTCTTCCCTTGCTGTTCTTCCCCTTGGCTACTATGCTACTCTGGTCTTCATTCTATTCCTGCAACATTCTAAATATGTTTCTATCTCAGGGCCCTTGTACTTTTTCTTCTCTCTTCCTGAACTCCCTTTCCCCTAACTCTTGGATTTTAATTTCAGATTAGAGATGAAAGATTTTAATTTCAGATATAAACTCAAATGCCATTTTTCAAATGGTCCTCTCCAACTATCTTGTCTAAAGTAGCCCTTGTCTATCACAGGACCTGTTTTATTTCCATTAGAACAGCTATCACTAACTGAAAGTATCTGTTCGTTGGTTACTTTGCATTAGTGTACTGTCCATCTCTTCTCATTAGTGTGGAAGATCCATGAGGGCACAGATTACCTTTGACTAGTTCACTGATGTGTATTCAGTGCTTAGAACAATATCTGGTACTGGTGGGCATTCATCTGCAGGGCAAATTCGTAGAAATGGAATTACCGTGTCAAAAAGTTGTACTCATTTATGTTTACCAATTGTATTCATTTCCTAGGGCTCCCACAATAAAGTGCCATAGACTGGGTTACTTAACAAATTTAATGTCAGGAGTCTAGAAGTCCAAGATAAGATATCAGCAGGGTTGGTTCTTTCTCAGGGTGAGGAGGGAAGGGCCTGTTTTAGACCTCCCTCCTTGACTTGTAGATGGTGTCTTTGTCCCATGTCGTCACATCATCTTCTGTGTCCAATTTTCCTATTTTTTATAAAGACATTAGTTATATTGGATTAGGGCCTACCCTAATGACATCATTTTAGCTTAACTACCTCTTCAAAGACCCTATCTCCAAGTAGAGACACATTCTGAGGTTACTGGGGGATAGGATTTCAATATATGAACTTTGAAGAGGACACAGTTCAGCCCATAACACCAATCACTATATGAGTGTTTCTGTTTCTATACACTGGGAATTTTCAGGCTTTTAAAACTTTGCCATTCTGGTAGGTGAAATATGTTATCACCTTACTGAAAGCATCACATGGCAAGAACTACTTCAGTTTTGTCTTTTGACATTGCTCAAACCTCAGGCATCATAGAAACATTTAAGTGTGTTGATCTAATAACCCGCTCTTAGAAGTTAAGCCTCAAAAAACTATATATTCAAAAGAAAACACTATATACTGAACTATATTTATTGAAATGTTAGGGAACTTTTTTTTAATTGGAATGACCTAAACAATTAACAGTAGAACACTAGAAAGGAAGGAAATACAGAGCTGCTTCTCACTGAAGTATTATGCAGCTTTTAAAAATAATACTTCAGGGGTGCCTGTGTGGCTCAGTCGGTTGAGTGTCTGTCTTTGGCTCAGGTCATGATTTCACAGTTCATGGGTTTGAGCCCCACATCGGGATCACTGCTGTCATTGCTGAGCATGCTTGGGATCCTCTGTCCCTCACTCTCTCTGCCCCTCCACCATTCATGCTCTTTCTCTTTCCCTCTCTCTCTCTCTCTCGCAAAAATAAATTAACATTAAAAAAAAAACCCTTCAGCTCTGTCACAAAATGGAAATGTGATAAGCAGAAAACGAAATTGATATTTCCTTTTGATTATAATTAACATCAAATACATAAGCATTGGGATAGAGAGCAGAAGCACAGACAAGTTGAAATTGGTCATGTTAGGATGGTGGGTTTTTGTTTTAATATTTCTTTTTAAATTATTATATTTGTGGCACCTGGGTGGCTCAGTAGGTTGAGCGTCCAACTCTTGATTTCGGTTCAGTTCATGATCTTGAGATTCATGAGTTCAAGCCCCACGTCAGGCTCTGTGCTGAGCATGGAGCCTGCTAAAGATTCTCTCTCTCTCCCTTTCTCTATCTCGGCACCTGGGTGGCTCAGCTGGTTGAGCATCCAATTCTTTATCTCAGCTGAGGTCATGATTTTGTGGTTTGTGAGTTCAAGCCCCTTGTTGGACTCTGCACTAACAACACAGAGCCTGCTTGGAATTCTCTGTCCCTCTCTTAGCCCCATTGCACTCATGCTCGCTCGCTCTCTCTCTCTCTCTCTCTCTCTCTCTGCTGCTTTCCCCTGCTACACTGTGTAAAAAAATTAAAATTAAAAATAAATTTGTTAGATTTATCATCATGACCACATTTCTTTATATTTTCTCCAGGAAACACTGACTGGAAAGTATGGAGAAGACTCTAAGCTTATCTATGACCTGAAGGACCAAGGTGGAGAGCTATTGTCCCTTCGCTATGACCTCACTGTATCTTTCTAAACCTGGGCTCTTGGTACTTTGGATCAATTGGTTCTCATTGGGCTGAGGCTAATTTCTAACCTCAGGTATGGGGATAGCTAGACATAGATGGGATTAAATATGATGCTTGTGGCGATCAGGGAAGTTACTTGTTTAAACCAGGAATGGGACTTTGGCTAAACAGAACATAGCCTTAAAAGTCTTGTGAATCCTGAGTGAGACCTCCACGATATGTCAGGAACCAGTTCCAACTCAGTGATTAATCCCTTGGCTCTAGAATATCTCTCCCCTGCCATGTCCAGTGGACAAAGTTCTCCTCAGTTGACCAACAGAATGTTTCCTTTATCTCCAAGCTATGTCAGAGAATCATCTGCTCAGAAATCCTACACAGAGATTTTCTACTCTCTGGCCAATCTGCCCAGCACCTTCCCATGTTCAGCATAGCCCAAGGGAGACGCTAACCAAAGAGAAAGAACCTTAATCTTTTTTGAGACTTCTGCTGCCCCTTGTAGTAACAAAGTTGATTCTTTTTGACTTTCAGAAATGCACTTTATCTTACAGAGGGTGGTTTTACTCACACAGAGATTAGACCCCCGCTTCTGTTGGTGGTGATAATCAACTGCCACACTGTGAGAGGAGGGGGCTTTCTCCTTAACTGTTATCAGGTTCCTTTTGCTCGATATTTAGCAATGAATAAACTGACCAACATTAAACGCTACCACATAGCAAAAGTATATCGGCGAGATAACCCAGCCATGACCCGTGGCCGATACCGGGAATTCTACCAGTGTGTGAGTATGTGGGGCATGATGGGTAACTTGGTCCTCCCTCTACTAAGTCCTCAACTTAGTAGAATCTACTGACTACTCATGGTGTACTGAACAAACTGGAAGTTCCAGCTAATGCTAACCTTTAGATTTCTTTAATATTTTCATTTAGAGAGTAGGAATTATTCTCCCCATTCTACATAGGAGTAAACTTGAGACTCAGCAGGATGAAGAGATCATAGGGATAAGAAAGCCAAAGTCGGGAGTAGAACTTTTGGTCCAGTACTCTTTATATTAAACCAAAGTGATCAAATCACAGCAAAGGATGAGGAAACGATTTGACGTATCATTCAGATCATCCAGGGTGGTGGCAAAGCTTCAGAATAAATAGAGAAAATGACTAAGGATTAAGGCCATATATTTGCCTCCACGGTGTTAGGAGGAAATAAGTCAAAGTGAGTGAGTGAGATAATTGAGGAATGTAGATGAAAAGGAATCCAAACCAGTAAGAGACTCAAGAATGCTGGGAGTTTCCTCTGGGCTGCTGAGCACACAGATAATGAAGAAAGTGGTCTGTGCATGAGTGCAAACAGGCCTTCATAAAGAGAGAGCAGAGCCCCCAGGAGTCCCCCCTCCAAACCATCACTTAAGAAGGTTAAATCCCTGGGACACCTGAGTGGCTCAGTCAGTTGAGCATCTGACTTCAGCTCAGGTCTGATCTCACAGTTCATGAGTTTGAATGCTGCATTGGGTTCTATGCTGATAGCTTAGAGCCTGGAGCCTGCTTCAGATTTTGTGTCTCCCTCTCTCTCAGCCCCTCCCCTGCTCATGCTCTCTCTCTCTCTCAAAAATAAACAAACATTAAAAAAATTTTTTAAAAAGAAGGTTAAACCCCTGGGGACCTGTAGCTACTTTCTCCCTGCAGGACTTTGACATTGCTGGACAATTTGATCCCATGATCCCTGATGCAGAGTGCCTGAAGATCATGTGTGAGATCCTGAGTTCACTTCAGATAGGTGACTTCCTGGTCAAGGTAAGAATTGAATGGGTCTGGGAAGGCAGAATTGGGCTTAGCCTCTCACAGGAGAAGATTCTTGTGCAGAAAGACCAGTAGCCCAAGTGACCGAGACTGTTGAGGCTCATGTCACGTAAAGAGATTGTCTCCTCACTATGCCTTGGGTCCCTGCAGGTCAATGATCGGCGCATCCTAGATGGGATGTTTGCCATCTGTGGTGTTCCTGATAGCAAGTTCCGTACCATCTGCTCCTCAGTGGACAAGCTGGACAAGGTAATGACCCAAACACTTCACTCCTCTTTTCTCAGATCCCACCCTGCTCTGAGAAATGTAAAACAAGATCAGGAGAGAGGGGGGTCTGCCTCTATGCTCCTCAGAAGATTAGCCCCAGAATCTAGGTTGAAAGGCAACTTCTGCTCCAGAAATGCCCCCTCAGAATGGCCCACACTTGCTCTGCAGTGGATAAGCTACTTAAGGGTCCCTTACTGGTTTCTGTCTGCCTAGGTATCCTGGGAGGAAGTAAAGAATGAGATGGTGGGAGAGAAGGGCCTCACACCCGAGGTAGCTGACCACATTGGGGACTACGTCCAGCAGCATGGTGAGGCACAAACCCTGCCTCTCCAAAAGCCATCTATCTGGCTTAAAATCTTCTATGTGTGTGCGTGTGTGTGTGCGTGTGTGTCTGTGTCTGTGTGTATACGCACACATACGTGTGTAGGTCAGGCAAAAAGGTAAATCCTCTACCTTTTTCCTCTTGTCAGTCAGTTGGCTTACAAATATATCTCCCCAGGTGGGGTATCCCTGGTGGAACAGCTGCTCCAGGATCCTAAACTGTCCCAAAACAAACAGGCCTTGGAGGGCCTGGAAGACCTAAAACTGTTGTTTGAATATTTGACCCTGTTTGGCATTGCTGACAAGGTGAGTCAGGTTGGGGGTGGACACCTTAGCTGAGCTCTGGGGTTTCAGATAATTGATTCTCATCTGGTATTGACCATGATCTTGTCCCCACAGATCTCCTTCGACCTGAGCCTTGCTCGAGGGCTAGACTACTATACTGGGGTGATCTATGAGGCGGTGCTGCTACAGACCCCAGTCCGGCCAGGGGAAGAGCCCCTGGGTGTGGGCAGTGTGGCTGCTGGAGGACGCTATGATGGGCTGGTAGGCATGTTTGACCCTAAAGGACGCAAGGTGCCATGTGTGGGGCTCAGCATTGGGGTGGAGCGGATCTTCTCCATTGTGGAGCAGAGGCTAGAGGTAAGTCCTGGGGGAGGGTAGAAGCAGTCTGGGCAGTTGGTGGCACATGAGCTATCTTCTTTGATCTTGAAAGGGGCAAGTAGTACTGTTTTGGGCAAGGAGCATCTTTGCAAAGAGCTGGAGAAAAGGTGGTTGCTGTCCTTCACACATTCCCACCCCACTAGAGGCCAGTTTTATGGATATCTGATCATTCTTTCTTCACAGAATTCTTTGCTCTGGGTCCCTACTTCCCTCAGGGCTGTCAGGAGTCATGTCTGGTATATCCAAAGATCCAGATCTTCTTCAGAATACAGAACAGTTAATATTTTACTCCTCTGCTAGGTACTGTGCTTGGTGCTTTTTGTGCATTATCTAGTAAAATTCTTACACAGCCCTCTGAGAGTAGCTATTTTTATTATTTACATTTTCTAGGCAAGGAAACTAAAGCATTATAGATCATAATTTGCCCAAGGTTGTGAAACTTTTAAGCAGCAGAGTCACAGTTTGAATCCAGGCAGTATAACTCCAAAGTCTTACTCCTAACCACTCTGATACTGTCTCCAAGTGGTAAGCATGTGTCTGAGACCTTGGGATTCCCCAGGTGGCTATCTTGACTCTCTGGCCGCTAGAATCAAGGGAAGACCCTCAGGGCCTCAAGCACTCCTTTGCTGCTGCTCTTAACTGGCTGTTTGCATTCCCCTGGGAAATGCTCTGGCAGTAACCTTCCCACTGCTCCCATCCTTTTCTCTGGAATGGAAACCACCCATGTTTCCCAGTTGAGATCACTGTTCCAGTAGTCATCTGATGTTGTAAGAACTATGAAAATAGTTTTCTAGAAAAAGACAAGGCACAGGGTGCCTGGGTGGCTCGGTTGGTTAAGTATCCAACTTCAGCTCAGGTCATGATCTTGCAGTTCATGAGTTCGAGCCCCACATTGGGCTCTGTGCTGACAGCTCAGAGCCTGGACCCTACTTCAGATTCTGTGTCTCCCCTCCCCTGTCTGACCCTCCCCTGCTCACACTCGGTATCTCTGTCTCAAAAATAAACATTAAAAAAAAAAAGAAAAAGAAAAAGACAAGGCACAGCAGCAGCATTCTCCCTTTCCCCCCAACCACCCACACCCTGGGTTGGGCCCTATGGCCGAAGTACAAGAGGGACAGTCTCTTGACTGGGCACATAGTAAGTGAGAATTAGAACTAGGTGAGCTCACAGTGTTACTTCTGTGTGAATGTTCTTGTGAACACTTAAGGTACTAAAAGGAGACAAGTTTGAAGTTACTGTATGTAAACTACCTTTACTCTTGCCCTACATTATCTATTCTGGCAAGTCATATGTACAAGCCAGTCAGTTCCTTTCTACATCTTCTAAACACTACCTTATGCCCAATTGCTAGAGAAGACTGGGCCCCTGTGTTAATGAAGCTCCCAGAGTTGGGCCTGGTCTCTCAGAATCCTAACAATAAACAGCCTGTTCTGTTTGCTTCTTGAAAGTACTAAAGGGTAGCCCAGCTCTGTGACTTTTATCTGCCCCTTCCCCAGGCTTTGGAGGAAAAAGTACGGACCACAGAAACACAGGTGCTTGTGGCATCCGCACAGAAGAGGCTGCTGGAGGAAAGACTAAAACTCGTTTCGGAGCTCTGGGATGCTGGGATCAAGGTAGAGGAGGCAAGCCCCAGGGAGGCAACAAACTTGGGAGTGCTGGGCACAGACTAAGTAAAAGCTCATCCATAGTGACTTCTTGGGAGTAGAGCTAAGCACTTGGGCCCCAAGGAGGTTGTCCCTGAGGACAATAGAAGCCGGCTCTCATCATCTGCCCTGGTCCCCTGCAGGCAGAGCTGCTCTACAAGAAGAACCCAAAGTTGCTGAACCAGCTGCAGTACTGTGAGGAGGCAGGCATCCCACTGGTGGCCATCATTGGTGAGCAGGAGCTCAAGGATGGGGTCATCAAGCTTCGTTCGGTGGCCAGTAGGGAAGAGGTAGGTAGGTGGGCAGGAAGGCTGAGGGACAGGGAATGTATGCCATTTTGGCAGACCAATGCCCATTCAAGACCTGAGCAAAACCCTTGCATTCCCATTAGTACTTACTCAGAATGGACTTAACCTGTTAACTGTTGTCATAGTAGGGGAGGAATCCCATCTCCATCTATACCATGTCTCTGGCTCCCCCCAAGGAGCACTGTCTGTCTGAGGTGTTTGCCTGCCTTCCTTATCCAGCTGACCCAAGCCTGATGGCCAGAGGAAGGAGTGGGCCCTCAGGAGTAGTGGAGTCAAAGATGCTCATACCACCTTTTTACCTCATTCTGGCCAGGTGGATGTCCGAAGAGAAGACCTTGTGGAAGAAATCAAAAGGAGAACAAGCCCGGCCCTTTGCATCTGCTGAGTTGAGCACATTATCAGGAGAAAGTGGGACTGGCACTATTTGAAGCTAAGACAGAACTCTGCCTATGTACATCAGCAGCTTTGCACATTTCTGTTCCAGCAAGAAGACCTGAACAATGGTCAGAACACAGACTTTTTATTATCATTATTTTATTGGTAATTACAGGCCAAAATGGTCAGGTATTACACCGTTTTTCATAGGAGGTCCTGGGGGTTTAGTCCAGTCTGCACTACAGGGACCCATCCTAAGGTCTCCCCTGCAGGATGCTAACCAAATGGAGGGAATGCTCTCCACAGCCAACAGTCAAAGGTCCAATAAAATGACTCAACCACTGGAGCCTGCCTGTGTCACTATTGCTTAGCCCTGCCTTTCCCTGTGGGAGCCTGGGCCTCCCGTTTCAACCACTTAAGCGGTGTAAAATGGGGAGAAGAACTTACATTAGGCGCCACGAGCTCTTCCCCAGGGTGAAGGGTGCCGCCAGCCAGCGCACATCCATGCCCTAGGAGGTGAGACTGCCAGCACATCCAGCCGCTAAGGTTCCTAGCTTTCACCTGCGGGTAGGTTTCCGCAGCGCACGTGCAGTGGATACACCCACCCCCTTGGGAGGCGGGGTCGTGTTCAGAGCCAATGAGAGCTTGGGGGGTGGAGGGGTAGGGAAGCTTCCAGAGGCAGACAGGGGGGAGGAGGTTATAAAGCGAGTACAGAGTAGCTGGCGGGATAGCCATGCAGTCCAAGCGGGAATGTGAGGTAAGGTGGTTAGCGAGGTGGGGTCGACAAGCGCCACCAGCGCTGGGAGTGGGGACTCCTTGGGCTGCAGCTCCACAGGCGAGGTGGCGGCGGCGCGGTGATCCGCCATTCCAACCAGCCCTTTCCCCTTCAGCTGTGGTGTGAGAGGGTGAATCCGGAAAACAAGGCAGCTTTGGAGGCATGGGTCAGGGAGACGGGCATCCGCCTGGTGCAGGTGAACGGGCAGAGGAAGTATGGCGGGCCACCCCCAGGTACGGTAGTCCCACCCTACAAAATCCTTGACGGTCCCGGCTGGCACCCTCTTGGGGGCGGGGGGGGGGGTGTTCTATCCCGGGGCTGTGCAGTCAGAAACCTCTAACCCGTTGCACCCCTTTCACCCAAGAAGCTGAGAAAACTTGTCCGTAGCTCTCCACCTACCCCGCCCGTCCGCCCCCTCGAGGGAGGGTGCGGGTCTTAAGGTGCACCTACTCTGTGCTAGCCCCGTTGTTAGTTCGGGTGCCTAGTTATGCCTACGAGTCGGGGTGCGAGTGTTGCGCCCATTTCACAGATGTTTGCACATGGGCTCTCTCGGGCTGGGTTCCTGGGTTCGAACCTGGAACCATGCGGTAGGTTGACGGTGCCCCTTTCCCACCCACTTCCCCCAGGCTGGGTGGGCAGCCCGCCGCCGGCCGGCTCAGAGGTGTTTATCGGGCGGCTGCCCCAAGACGTGTACGAGCACCAGCTGATCCCACTGTTCCAGCGCGTGGGCCGGCTCTACGAGTTCCGCCTGATGATGACCTTCAGCGGCCTAAACCGTGGCTTCGCCTACGCCCGCTACAGTTCGCGGCGCGGCGCCCAGGCCGCCATCGCCACGCTGCACAACCACCCGCTGCGGCCCTCCTGCCCGCTGCTCGTGTGCCGCAGTACTGAGAAGTGCGAGCTGAGTGTGGACGGGCTGCCTCCGGGGCTGAGTCGCCGCGCGTTGCTGCTCGCGCTGCAGCCCCTGGGTCCCGGCCTGCAGGAGGCGCTGCTGATGCCCAGCCCTGGGCCCGCGCCCGCGCAAATTGCGCTGCTGAAGTTCAACTCGCACCGCGCCGCCGCCATGGCCAAAAAAGCCCTAGTGGAAGGTATGGGAGCTAGGCGGTGGGGGGGGCCGCTGGTTGGGGCCAAACACATTATGCCCTGCACTTTTACAGGTCAGCATATAGGGTAAAGAGCAAGATAGTAGCGTTAAGAATCCCTGAGTTTTCGACCTCATGCTATTTAACCTGAGATTTTTAAATTTCCGTTTGTGCTACCTACCAGGTACCATCTATGGTAACTTTAAAGTTTTCCAGGCATTATCTTGTAACTTAATCAGCATCCCAGTGACACAGACTGATCTTCCTCTTTAGATATGAAAAGAGACAGTTTTGAGATTGATTCGCCCAAGGTAGTCCTACCGAGTCTACCTTTTATCTACTGTAGAACTTCCTTCCTCAGGCTGTTTTGAGAATTAGGTGGCACTTAGCACATTCCCTGATTCTTGGCAGATATTCGCAGTAAAGGTTAGCTATTATGATGGTTATAAGGTAGACAAAGCCTGCATCAACCAGCATTCCAACAAGGAATTTAGGAGATAGCAGTTACTACACCCCCTTTACAAAGAAACACAATGAAGCCTGGAGAAGTTGCTCAAGGTTACACTACCAGGAAATGGGGAGGCTAGAAATTAAACAGGCTTGTGTTGATAGGGCTTGGGGGCTCAGGATCCAGGGGTTCGACCTGCCCTTGTCTCTGCCTTTTTTCTGCAGGGCAATCACGCCTCTGTGGAGAGCAGGTGGCCGTGGAGTGGCTCAAGCCAGATCTGAAGCAGCGACTCCGCCAGCAGCTGGTGGGCCCCTCCCTGCAGTGCCTACAGCCAGAGGGCAGTTGGTTGGCCCTGGCCAGGGACAAGTTAGAGTCCCAAGGGGCTCGGGGTGCCCTGCAGCTGTTGTGCCAGCGGATGAAGCTGGGCAGCCCTGTGTTCCTCACCAAGTGTTTGGGCATGGGCCCTGCTGGCTGGCACCGCTTCTGGTACCAGGTGGTGATCCCTGGGCATCCAGTGCCCTTCAGTGGCCTCATCTGGGTTGTGCTGGCCCCAGATGTGCAGAATGGGCATGAGATGGCTAAGGATGCTGTGTCTGCAAGGTTGCTAGAGGCACTGAGTGCCTCTAGAGCCAGTCTTCTACCGACTGGTGGGGCTAAGGCAGGTACCGTGGTTAAGCAGTGACCATGTCCTCTTCACAGGCAGCCCAAACGAGTTGACAGAGCCTGTGTCAGTCCCCAGCCCAGCAGGCCTGGGCAGCCACCATCGGATTTCACAGGGGGAGGAACATGGGCTCTGCCCTACCTCTGACACAGCCTCCCCTTTGGGGCAGGGCCCCAGTACACCTGGGACAGCTCTGGTTTGGCTAAGTTGTGGTGAGGGACCTTGCCATGCCCCTCCCAGCCCAGGGACTAACCTTGGCCCTTTGGTATTCCTTGGCCGTTCTGTGTGATACATACACAAACCTTCCTCCTCCTCCCACAGCTTAATATGAATCTCACTTCTTATTTTGTTGATTTGTCATTTTTGTTGATTTTATTTGGGGGCTGGCTGAGCCAAAGATTCAGAAATATGCTTTATGTCCCCAGTACTTTACATTCTGGTGTGTGATGTTGGGTTTTTCTATGCTGGTTGTATTTATATTAAACCCCTGGTTGGTGTACACCTGTGTCCGTGCTGTCTTGCCCCAGCTGCGGGCTTCTCTTACACTGGTAGAGTGAGTAGCCGCTACAGGGCAAGTGCTTTGTCACGAGCGCCCTCGGTCCTGCATCTCTAGCTATGCATCTTGTGCGCTGCACAAGAGTATTATAAATAAATAGCCTCTCTGGTATCCAGCCCAGGAAGCAAGACTTCCCCAGGGAGGACCCATCTTGAGATTGACCTCATCCCTTCAATCACTTTCATCCTCACTCTCCTCCCCTTCCTTCTGAGCTGTGGAGTCTTCTTCCTCCCTCAGTCCTGCAAAGAAGTCATCTGTGCTCCAAGCCTTACTGCTTAGGGCCCGGAGGGGCCCTCCCTTTTTCTTCCGCTGGCGGTAGTCATCCACTACCACAGTCCGCAGCTCGGCCATGTTCCAAAACTTAAGGCGCTGGTCATGGCCACTGCTGGCCAGGAAGCAGCCACAGTGAGAAAGGGCCAGCTTCTCCACAGGCTCTCCAGCATGCTGGCCCACAGTGCCCACCACTCGGTTTGGAAGGATATTGACAGCCCTGGGCAGAAAGAAAAGAGTGTTGGGCCCTGGCTGGTTGGGTCTGACCCTCATGTGATCTTAGGACTCTCCAGTTTCTCTCACCTGATGATTCCATCAGTGGAGCCAGTGCACAGCAGGCTCTCCGTGACTGGAACCATGCAGTCAATAGACTCAGCTCTTAGGGCAAACCGATCACTTGTGGCCCCAAAGCCGTTCCAGTTGAAGAGATATATAGTACCTTCACTGGAGCCACAGGCCACCTTCTTTCCATACTGTAGGGAAATGGAGAAAAACATGTCTGTGGCACTCCTTCAGACCAGATTGCTAGCATAATCCCAAACCCTCATACCCATCTGTACTTTCATGAGGGTGACAGAGGTCAGGTCTCCAGACTGAGGCTCTGAGAGCAGTTCAAACCGGCGTCGCCTGATGTTGAAGACACCAAGGCAGCCATCCCCACTGTAGAGAGAGCAGAGCAGCAGGCTTGGCCAAAGCTCCCAGTGAGGGAGACATTTAACAGGGAAGGGGAAGCAGCTCTGAGGCTGTACCTGGCTGTCAGCAGCAGCTTCTTAGCTGGGTCCAGAGTCATGTCAGCAATATACTCCTCGTGCTGCCGCATATCCATTAAGGGGCCCTCCTTCCGCTGGTCCCAGAGCCGGATGCCACCTGTGTCATCCCCAGTGGCCAGGACATGCTCATCTACCAGCAGAAGACTGTTGATGGGGGCACTAGAGGTACAGAGCTTCTTGAGCCATTTTTGTTCCAGTAGGGACTTAACCACCTTAACCTTGACCTCAACACACAATTAGCTCCCCTTACCCATGAGCCTTGGTTATGCGTCTTTCCAGTTGGCCCTGCTCCACATCTAGAACGTGGATGGCTTTGTCCTTGGAGACAGTAACAAGTTCTGGGGGAAAAAGTGCCCAGGTCATGGTGCTGCTCACTGATCCCTCGCCACCGTATCCCTGGCTGCCTTCCCCAATACTCACTCTGCCCATCTTCAGAGAAGACCACGGCTCGACAGGATTTGAGGTGGTGACCTGAAGACCAGAGCTCCTTGGTTTCTCCCTCTTGGCAGGAGTAGGAAAAACTGGGGGTGGAGGGGGGAGGAGATTGAATGACCCCAGATCTTGGCAGCATGGAACATAAAGACTACTCAACCTTCCAACGTACCTAGGAACTCACACTTGCACACCACCAAACCCAAAGAGCTCACCATCCCATTTTTCCGCTTTCAGTGAGCTTCAAATGTTCTGTCTTTAATTCAATATACGTTAATTCAAAGTGTATTTGCTCAGGATTTTGTAAGCTGACCCCACAACATCATTACAAAGCGAAGCCCCAGCTTCAGGAAATACTAGATCTGGACCACTATGGAGAGCATGAGATATTTACTGAAGTCAGAAGAGCCCCAGGAGCTGGAAATGTAAAAATCAACAAGACAGGGGTCTTGTACCCCAGGTAACAACTGATTACAGGACACTGTGGCCACATGTCCACATGATGAAAAGGAGGTAGGATCAAAATGGAGGTGGAGCAGAGAAACACAAGACTGAAAGCTCAGCTTTGAGGCAAATACTTGTCCACAGTGTATTACCAGTGCCTACCTCAGAGCAGATCTTCAAAAAGGACCAACGACTAAGTGCTTGCCAGTGAGTTTCAGATGAGCAGAACTGTATCTGCTTATTGTTTGCTCTGTCCCAGTGCCTTAAAGATGAGAGCCCTGGAAAGCTAAGGTTACGAAATGAGTTGGGTCATGTAAAGCAATTCACCTTGCAGATACTGGAGGCACATATCAAGGTCTCTTCTAGGGTAGAGACAAGGAATGAGGTGGGTTCCACTGGCAGGAGTGGAATGGCTGAATCCGGAAAAATGAGTTAGACTAGACTTGAGACCATAGGCCAAGCAGGATTATTAATTTAGTCCTATGGGAAAAGGAACCTCTTTGGAATGGTCATGGGAGAAGTCAGAAACCTGCCAAAAGGCAGTGGCTGGGAGCAGAGAAGAGGAGAAAAACCTGACGCAATGAGGGTGTGAGTAAAGGTGGAAGTCCAGAGGTACTCCCAAGCGTATGGCATGAAGTATGAAAGGCAGTAGAACAGAACCCACATTTGTTGAACTTCGGTGCTGTAGTATATACACCTGACACTCTGCAACATAAGTACAGACATACCTCCTTTCATTGTGCCTCAAAGATACTGCATTTTTTACAAACTGAAGGTCTGCAGCGACTCTCTGGTATGTATGTCTATCCATGCCATTTTTCAATAGCATTTGCTTACTGTGTGTCTCTGTGTCACATTTTGGTAATTCTTGCAAAATTCCAAAGTTTTTCATGATATTTGTTATAATGATCTGTGATCGTGATTATGACTCAGATTATAGTTAGTATTTTTTAGCAATCAAATATTTTTTAATTAAGGTATGTATATTGTTTTTTAGACATAATGCTAATGCACATTTAATAGACTACACTATCGTAAACTTAACTTACATGCACTGGGAAACCCAAAAATTCCTATGACTCACTTTATTGCAATGGTCTGGAGCCAAACATGCAATATCTCAGAGGTAAGCCTCTATTATTATTCCTATTTTTGAACACGAAAATATGGAAATTAACTTGCCCAAGGTGACTGAAGCTAATGAGGAGGCTGAGGTTTAAATTCATTAAGTAAATCTGACAGCACAACTCTTCTGGCTAAAACCTTCAGTGGCTTTTCACTGCTTCCACCCTACTTCTCCTTCAAAATCAAACACGTATTGAGCACCTACCCTTGTCTAGAAGCAGGAGATATAACGGAGAACAAAACGGACTACAGAATACAGAAAAGTGTTCCTTAAACTCCACTCATGACCCATTAATGAGCTGCAACCAGCATTTTATGTGTGTGCCTGCAATAACGATTAATAAACAGGTACATTTAAAAGATAAGAGGATGAATAAAACACAGTAAAGGGGGAAGTAAGCGAGGGCCAGGTGGTCACGACTTTAAAAGCCAGATTAAGGAGTTTGGACCTAATCCTAAAAACAAGGTAAACTATTGAAGGGTTTTAATCAAGAAAGAGGTGGTGGGTTTTGTGTTTTTGAAAGATTAAAACAGGCAAGAAGCAAAGTGGGGGGACCGCATTGCGCCTGTTTCAGGGTCAGGTAACTAACTGGTTTAAAACCAAATGCTGTTGAACGAATAAGACCACTTCAGTCTTCTAAAACTTGTCTCCCTGCAACTTTTCTCTCCTCGTCCCACCTCTATCCCTGGGAAGCTTCCAGATCCGGCAGCCCCCAGCCCTGCCCAGCACTTACACGTACACGTCCCCATCCACGTCCCCCGCCGCCAGAAAGTTGCGGGTCGGATGGAACGCCAGCCCACTGGCTGGAGCTTCCAGCACGATGTCTTCCGGAGTGTCCCGGATGCGGATTGGGGCTTCCGTGGAGTTGGGGTCTTCCTCGTCGTTCTCATCCTCCACAGGCCTCTCCTCACACGTGCGGTCCATGCACCAGAGGAATCCGGACCGCCTAAGAGTGCACCGGTAATCCCAAAACCCTTTCACGTGCCGGGAGGAGTGGCCCAGATTCCGCTTCCGCCTTTGGGGCGGGGCCGGAAGTGGCGCTAAGACGCGTAAAGTCCCGGCAGGCTGCAGGTATCGTGGGTGTAGTGCATCCCAGGGACCTGGTCCTCAAGTTGTAGTTCTCCGTGTTGCCGTGGCCCTTTTTTTTGGCCAGGTAGACGGCACAACCGTCATTGCTCTCCTTGGTCAAATCACCTAAAGTTGGGAACTGCCTTTAAGTCCTTTCCCCTCATCCTGATCGATGCTGACAGGTAGGGTACTCCCTCCCGCAACTATAAAGGATGATTTGCCGCCCTCGAGATAGCAGAAGGGGACGCCAGCAGTTCGTGGCTTCGTGAAGCCCATGGACGGCCTCCAGGTTAGTCCGGCAGCAGCGAAAGCCCCACACCGCGAGAATTTGATACGTGGGGTCTTGGACAGCAAGCACCTCAAGCGCACGCTTAAGCTGCTGCGTTCCGTGCTCCACATCATCCGGGCCAAAGGAACAGCGTCCTGCCGGTTTCCTACAGTTTGGCTGCATACTCTTAGTGGGCCAGACCAACAGTGCTCAGAGCTGCCAAGGAGTTGCTGAAGAGGAAAATGGGCACAACAGTTGACGTTCTGAACATTCTGGATACCAAAGGCTCCATAAAGATGGGAGCACTCTCTGGTGGGGAACATAAAGAGCACAGCTTCTGTGGTTGAAGAGAAGTTTCTCACATAACTGTAATGCTAAGCCTTCTAAGACATATGCTGATGCCCAAAGCCCTTAATAAGAGGTGAGTGAGGTGAGGGACCTCAGAGAAGCTCTATGTCCTGTGTGAATGGAAAAGTTGCCATGTGGTGTTGGGGGTCCTTGTCACTCACCATGTGGACAACCAGAGGACCTCGGTCATGTCCACAAGTCTTGGTGATATTTGCAGAAACTGATTTTAATTTTTTTTATATTTTTTTAAATGTTTATTTCGAGAAAGAGTGTGAGCAGGGGGGAAGGGCAGAGAGAGAGCAACACAGAACTCAAAGCAGGCTCCAGGCTCCCAGCTGTCAGCACAGAGCCCGATGGGGGGCACAAACCCCGTGAGATCATGACCCACAGATCAGGAGATCATGACCTGAGCCAAAGACCCACCCTTAACCGACTGAGCCACCCAGGCACCCCCCAAAAATTTTTCTAAAGTAAGCTCTACAGCCAGCATGGGGCTTGAACTCACACCTTTAGTTCAAGAGTCACATGTTCTACTGACCAAGTCAGCCAGCCAGGCTCCTCTGCAGAAACTGATTTTTATTATTTAACATAACCTCAAGATGTTATGGTCTTCATAATATAACCAAATATAAACCTTAGAACTGGATCATTTGGCCCTTTCTCTTATTTCCTCCCAGTTCAAAATGCTTGCATTTCTTAATAGCCAGCATTTTCTTTCCTTTTTTTTTTTTTAAAGATCACTTTGATTTTTTTTTTTAATTTTTTCTTTTTTAACATTTATTTATTTTTGAGACAGAGAGAGGCAGAGCATGAACAGGGGAGGGGCAGAGAGAGAGGGAGACAGAGAATCTGAAACAGGCTCCAGGCTCCAAGCTGTCAGCACAGAGCCCGACGCAGGGCTCGAACTCATGGTCCATGAGATCATGACCTGAGCCGAAGTCGAACCCCAACCGACCGAGCCACCCAGGCGCCCCAATAGCCAGCATTTTCTTAGATCTGCTATTGGGCTCAATACATCCAACCCTTGGCACAATCGTCTTTGTAATCTTATGCTTTTGCTAGAAAATCAGTTTAGTGTGCCCACCATAACCACTCTGCTTCCTGTCATAACGCTGCTTTCCCTGGGCTTAACAGAGAATCTTTGCCTTTCTTGTACTGTGTACAACTCTGTGGGGTTGGTGCTTGCCATACTTCTTGCAGAAAGTCTGGCGGGTTTTAGGAACATTGACTGATTGCAAGAGCTCTGCTGCCATGGAAAGAGCCAGAAACTATTTTCTTTTTAACGTTTTTTATTTTTGAGAGAATGCAAATGAGGGACGCGCAGGCTCCATGGTGACAGCAATGATCCTGTCGTGGTGCTCAAACTCACAAACTGTGAGATCATGACCTGAGCTGAAGTCAGATGCTCGACCGACTGAGCCACCCAGGCACCCCCAGAAATGAATTTTAAACTGAGTCAACTCCCAGGTCTTTTTTTTTAAATTAAGCTCTATGCCCAACATGGCACTTGAACTCATGACCCTGACATCAAGAGTCGCATGCTCTATGGACTGAGCCAGCCACACACCCCCAAATGCCAGGTGTTAAATTTAATGACCCTCTAGATACCTTTATCTGAGCCAGGTTTCTGTGACCCTTAACTGAGACCACTGCTTCAACCATGAGACCAGGATGTCCTTTACTGTCTGATATTAGGCATTCTAGGTGCTGTTGCAGACAAGGCCCAATTTCATCCTTCTAGGTGCCATGCACAAAGCTGGCTTCCTCAAATGATCTTGCCCTATCAAGCTAAAAGTGACCAAAAGCAAGGCAAAAAGGTTAAGGTGGCCTTCTAGCTTTCTTGGACAGGTCTTGGGCTCAGGGTAAGAAGTGGCAGCTAGGCATCCAGTCAGAAAATAAATGATGACTCTATGAGCACCAGACCAAAGTGCTAGCAATGAGCAGAGAGGGTGAAAAGGTTGGGGATGGAATGATTCAGAGGCCAGGGACCCACTTGGGGCATTGACAAACATTTCAGGGTGTTGAAGGGCACCAAACCCTGCTGGCCTAGCATAGGGACCCCCCCCCCCGCCCCGCCAAGGCACTTACTAGGATTATCCCTTCAGCCAGAGAATCAGCAATTTGTGCTTAGAATGACTAAAAGCACGGGGGGGGGGGGGGGGGGGGGGTATAAATTCATTTTTATTCCCATGATTGTCCTCAGGTACCTTCACCTAGAGCTTAGTCCTGCACAACCTTGAAATCAGACTGGTAGCCCATTGGGTGGACCCTAATTCCCAGGGAATCTCTGTCCTAAGAATAGGCCACATATGGGCCTGAATGCCTCTGTTATTTAAGACCAATCATCCTTATGTTTCTGTTTACCTCTTGCCCATCAGTGAGGTCATTACATCCTTCTCCACTAGGCGTCCCGGCTAGGATCCTTATCCAGCAATCTAGAACCACGGCTTAAAGGTCTGAGCTAACTTTCCACATGTACATTTTACACAATCAGTGGAATTCCTCTTGGTGATTCAGGGGTCCTGAAAGGAGGATGCTGAACCCAGAGAAGACAGCATAGCAGGTTAACAAGGTTTTGGTTTTTTTTTTAAGTTTATTTATTTTAAGAGAGAGAGGGAGAGCAGGGGGGAAGGGTTTGCAGAGAGTGAGGGAGAGAGAGAATTCCAAGCAGCCTCCACACTGTCAGAGCGGAGCCCAGACACAGGGCTTGATCCCACAAACCATGAGATCATGACCTGAGCTGAAATCAAGAGTCAGACACTTAACAGACTGCGCCACCCAGGGTGCCCCCAGGTTGACCAGTTTTAATGGAACTAAATGATTATACAACATTTTATATACATTCACAGAAAGACACCTTGCAACTCTTTGGGGAATTATAGAAAGCAAACAGTGGCAAGCACATCCTTGTGAATCTTTTTGCAGTTGGAACCAGAGATTAGTATTTTGGTCTTTTCACTTCAACTCTGCAATGGAAGGAAAAAGGAGTTGGCATAAGATCAGTACTCTAACCAATTATTACAGTGCCCCAGAGGAAAAATGCTACTGCTCACCCATCAGCCTCCATCTTCTTCCTCTTCTCAATGATCTACAAAAAAGAACAGTTAACACACAACAGTTAGGCTGTGAGCCTAAGCTCACCTAAGACACAAGTCTGACCGCTCTCCTTTGCTCTCCAACCCCCTGCCTATTCCTGCATCTGTGGGCCATTGTCTCCCTCAGATGAAGTCCACCTAAGAGGCAGTCTCACTTACTGCACTAATCTTCTTCCACTGGCGATCTAGTTCTGCCTTATCATTGGTTTCCTTGAAGCGCCTGGTCTTCCGCCCTTCAGACATCTTGATACCATACTGGAATGCAGCTCTGAGAACAATAAAGGACATTTGGGAGAAAGAAGGCATCAGAGGTTGCATAGCAGTAGCAAGGTGTTCCCAGATGGCCCTGTGACTAGAGAACCTGTTCTGGTGAAGGCTGGCCCATCATCATCCCTCTCCTCAATCTTTGGCCATATTTAGTACAACTCACTTGGGCAAAGCCTCCTTGTTGTTCATATACTCGCTGTATTCCTCCTGGGTATCAAAGTCCCAGCGGCCTAAGGGGCCTTTCTTATTACCCTGTTAGAGACACAGTGAGAACAGGGAAGTTAGAAATGTCAGTGGAAACAGAATTTTAGCCCTTAATAAAGCCAGGTTCTCCCACAATCTTGTTTCATCATTCATAAATCCCACCCTAATAAATGCTTACTATGTACCAGGCATTATTCTGAACACTTATTTAATTTCCTCAAACTCTATTAAAAAACAACCATATTCCTCCGAATTCTCTCGATGAGGAAACTGAAGCATAAGCAGTAAAATAAGTTGTCAAGGTCACAAAACTTGGCAGAGCCAGGGTTCAGCAAGTCTCCAAGATGGAATTACACCATGCTCAACCACTGCAGTAAAAACAAGGAAAAACTAGTTGAAATTTCGCCACCATTAATGGTATTATTTGTTAAGGTATTTTTGTTTTTAAGACAGAGAAGAACATTTCAATCCTGCTAGAATAAAATTCAGTTATTTTTCTCAAGACTGAAGTTCCTTCCTACCCTTTCTCTTTATGCACTAAAGGCTTGCTTACTGCCTAGTACAGAAATCAAAGCCTGGCATTTTGTAGGAAATAAATCTATTTGGGGCATATCTCATTTGCTTCTGGACAGATACGTTAAAGGTTAAGCTTCTCATGACCTCACAATGCTGCTGTTCTTAGTGCTGCAGTGGAGGAAAAGTTAAGGCCCAGAAAACGAGACACAGATCTTTTGGGAGGGGGGAGGGGGATACTGCTTAAGAGTAACTACCCCCAAATCCCCACCCATCCTTCCAACTCCACACCTGGTCCATTTTGCTGTAATCCACCTCCTCATCACTATCCACGGCCATGTCATCCATCCTGGAGAGAAGCAACAGTTAAAGAGATGGTGCAGACCCATACTCCTATGCTTTATCCAGACACCCACCCAACTAAGATGCCATATGCCTAGAAATGACAACCACCACCCCCAGACCTCCCACCCAGAGCCTCAAAGAACAGTTCATCCAAATAAGTACCCGTGGGTCCAAGTTAATGAAATTTCCACCTCATCCCCCTCCCCACAACTTATTGTCCAATTATCCCAGCCTCCCTTCTTTAACAGTCTCACATACGTGGCTGGATAACACTCAGCATAACTGTTGGACATGCCAAAGAAGTCTCCCAGCTGCTTCTTATCCTCTGGCTTCTTCAGCATACACTATGTCAAAGAAAATAATTCTACCTATAGCAGAAAAGCTTCAAGAAGGAAGGGCCAAGGCCTAGAAGCCCCAACATGAAAACTTGTGAGGAGAAGGCTGTGAGCTTGCGTGAATCCTCTGAGAAATGGGAAAGGCATGGGGCATCTGGCTGGTTCAGTCAGAAGAGAATGTGACTCTTGATCTCAGGGTCGTTAAGCTCAAGCCCCACACTGGGTGTAGATTACTGAAATAAACTTAAAAAAAAAAATAATACCTTAAAAAAAAAGAACAAATGTGGGGAAAAAAGGGGAAGTCACAACGACTGCAAAATTCTATCAAAATTCACCATAAGAGGTAAGAGGCAGGATGGGAGCCAGGGGTTGTGGGGAAACAGGGAGGTAGGTGGAATTGGAAAGAAACAGGACAACAGTTTTCTAGAATCCAACAACATAGTGAAATAAAGGATATGATTCAGTGCCTTCCCAGCCAGCAGATCCAGCAAACTTTTCATTGATCGATTTGATCAACTCCTTAGCAGATCCAGGTCCTGGGGGGGAAAGGGAACTCTATTCAGAATGTCAAACAAGGAACTTTTGACCTCTTTTCCACACACACTTCTAACCTGTTTTCAAAAAACCATTTTTTAAGTAACAGAAAAAACTCTCTTTTAGTTAACATAATTTTAATCAAATTTCAACTAATAATGAGCTACTCTGGGTGAAATGGGGTTGTGTACAAAGAATACAGCCGGTGAGACCTGCCTCACGTCTTTCAGAACCGCAAAGCTGGAGGAATTGTATCTAACAGAGCAAATATGCCTGCCATTGCCCAGGAAGAGGGAGGCAACTCCAGACTCCTCTTCTTTCTATTCCATGAAGCAAGATGTGGATCTTAATGAGAACCCAGACCAGAAGTCCCACAATCCCAACCATTGCCAGCTCTGAACTCTAGGATAGACTCTCAGCCCAGGGCAAAACAAGACCACCAGAGCTAATTCAAGATGTCTCAGATACAACCCACCTTTGTCAACGTCCATGGGCTGGAAAGAAAAGAGAAACTGAAGTGAGTATCACCATGAGGGATTTACACTCATTCCTCCCCACTTGACTAATCCCTGAATCAACTCCCTACCCTACCTGGCTGGGCAGGCACAGAGATGGGCAGTTCTACCACTCGGTACCAGGGTCCTATCTCACCTCATCATCCACTTTCGGCTTCTCAAAGTAGCTGTGCCTCTTCTTCTCTTCCTCTCTCTCTCTGTCCCGCTCCCGCTCCCGATCTCGTTCTCGCTCCCGTTCTCTGTCACGGTCTCTGTCTCTCTCCCGATCACGCTCTCGTTCCCGGTATCTCTCCCGCTCCTTGTCCCGAGGAGTCTTGGTTGTGGATGGCACATAATCCCCAATGTCTTCAAATATACTAGAAAAACAGAGATCCCTAGCTGCCAAAGTCACACCACTTCCACTCTCCCTGGCCATTTCTCCAGATTCTCACACCAAGGCCTCCCCAAAATGCCAAAAACAAGAAACAAAGAGCTCCTTCCTCCCTCACATCAGGTGACAGTGCTACGATACATACTTCATGTCAGCTTCAGGGGGCTTCTTCTCTTCCATCTTCCCTAAGATATAAAGAGAGTAGTGAACAAAATATTCCTGAGTTGATTCCCACTTAGCCTAAACAGCTCTGAATGCCCATCTGTTTAGAAGGTGGGATAATAAAATCTCCCAATACTCTCCCCCATCAAGTCTCAAAGCTGACCACTGCTTTCTGGGTGAGCCAAGCTAATGCTCTATTGCTCTCATTTTTTGCTGCTCTCCAGGAGCCCCCCAATGTTCTAGACACAGAAGGCTCCAGCAGACCATGGTTCCACCCTCAAATGCCCCTCCAGAGTTAAGGTTTCTTTCCCTAACTCTCCAGGTTACCTTTATCCTTCTTCTTGAGCTTCTTATTGCGGGTACCCTGCCGCAGGTAGGAAAGGATCTGGGTGAGCTTGCTGATTACGATGTCATTTGTAGTCAGTGTTGTCTGGGCCTGAAAACCCCAAGTAGCAAGGATATTATCCCACAGAGCAAGAATCTCTTCACTTCATTCACTTAACAAACTAAAGGACAAATTATAACCAACTAGGTGAAAACAGAGAAAGGTGTTACAGGAGATTCCAGGCAAACAGAATAGCATATACAAAGAGACCTGTGTCAAAAGCGAATCTACCACGTTCAAGAGAGCTGGGATTCCCTGGAGAACAACAACAGAGAATCATGGTGAAAAGTGGCTCAGAAGGCCAAAAGGTGCAAGGGCAATTTCTCTATGAGAAATCATTGAAAGCTTCTCAATAGTGGTGAGGCAAAAATGTACATGTTGAAAAAGATCACACCAGCCATTTGTAAAAATCACTCCAGTGAATCTAAATTGAAATTTAGATTCAAGTGAATCTGTGGAAAGTGAAAAGTGGACAGGACTCAGTGATGGGTTAAATGTGGTGGATGAGACCCAGGGCAGAATCAAGGCTGGTTCCCAGGTTTAAGGCTCAAGTAAGAGGCTCTCAAGTCACTTACCTCCATAGTGGGGCAATCTGCTTTGCTGCGGATAAGCGTGGTAGGGATATCTGTGTCTGCATACTCGTCATCCAGGTCTACCACATAGGCCATGCGGCCTGGCAGGAACAGCTCATTGCGTTCATATGCCTTGCTCCTAAACAGTGTGCGGTAAACATTGCGGCCTACAAAAACAGGACGAGCAGCAAGCATAGCCATTGAGAACCTTCTACAATTAACAGCTGCCATTTATCAAGTGCTTAACTCTGTGCGAGCCCCCACTCAAACTTCACAATAGCCCTATAAGATGTGCCTTACTATCTCCTTTTAACTGATAAAGATACAAAAGTTGAGAGTGAAATGATTTACCTAGAATCATACAGCTACCAAGCAACAGAATAAAGAAGGGGACCCAGGCAGTCTATCTCCAAAGCCTGAGCTCCTATCCAGTCTTTTACAAAGTCTTCTCAAGAGCACTATGTGCCTCACATTGTATTAGGCCCTGTGAGGAAGAAAGATGCTTAACATGATAGGTATGGTGCATAAACTACTTTTCTTTGCCCCAATAATCCCATGAGGTGAATTAGCCCCATTTTTGCAGACAAACAGGTAATGTGAAGTGAAGTCAGGTGCCTAATATCACATGCCTAGTGCAGTTTCATTACCAGGATTCAAACCCAGGTCTCAGACTGCAAATTCTGAGCTTTTAATCACCAACCATGCTACCTCCTTTAACACATAAGCTACGAGCTACTTCCCTTAATGCATAAACCACAATCTGAAACAGCTTCCAACATAATTGAGGAGACATTAATAACTTATACACATGAAATGGCTAAGTCCACATCCAATTTCTGGTAGAGCATTTTATAAGAACTAGCTACTCTGGGGGCAAGATAGAGGAAAGCAGGTTGAGGGAAAGGAGAAGCATATCCTGCTCAGAGCATTAAGTCCCTACAATTCACCTAAAATGTACAACCTTTAGTGTAGAAATTCTGTACTCACCCAAGCGTGTCTTAAATTCAATTTTGTTCTCAGGATCCTCATCTTTCCTAGAAAGATAAAAATAAGTTTTTTTTGCTAAATGTGTTCCTACTTTTTTATCTTTTTTTTTTTTTAATATTTATTTTTGAGAGAGAGACAGAGTGAAAGCAGGGGAGGGGCAGAGAAAGAGGGAGACACAGAATCCAAACTGTTCCTACTTTAAGTCCCACTTTTCTAAACTCTCAAGCTCTCCACAATGTTTACTTACTTGGTTTCCTTCTGGGGCTTTTCCATAAGTTCTTCCTCTTCTTTCTCTTTGCTGGCAATCTCAGCTCGTACCTAGAGTTTAGACATTTATTCGTATTACATACATTTACCTAACACCACTATAAACCTTGCTGTACCAGGAACTAAGGACTCAATACTAAATAAGTCAATACAGTGCTTGCCCTAAGGGAGCTTACAGCAGAAGAGACAACAAAATGTGGTAACTATGATAAATGAAATAGAAGAGCTATGCAAAGGTACAGGAAGTAGGAGGTGAGGAATGGGGCTTAACCATACCTAGGTGATCACTTGAAGGATGAATAGTAATTACTCCTAAACAAGAGCCACCATTAGCCCTTCTACATGGTCTGGACTAACAGAAGTCTCCCTCCTTCACCTGGAAAGGCTTGTACAAGAGCATTCAGCACTCTAGAATTACTCTCCACCCACCCACCAAGGCTCACCTTTTGAAGCAGAGCAAAATCCAAGCCTTTCACCAAATGGGTGTGTTCCATGTCACCACCCAAGAATTTGGATTCCTGGATCAACTGTCTTCTTTTCTCTGCAGCTGATTTGTCCCTATATATGGAAAGAGAACCACATTAGAATAGTCTTTTATGTCTTCAAGTCCCTCTTGAAATGGCTCAGCTGAGGCTCCAAAGTGGGTAAAGTGTTAGGTAGAACTCACACTGTGATAGCAGGACTCTGGAATGCTTAGGGAATCACACCCTGGCTGCCATGGTACTCACGCCTCAGCAGTGGGGCCCACAGCCCTGTAGTTAGCTGTGGTACTGATTAGCTCAGTTTCCTCATAATCTTTGTTTACACCATCTCGCCGTTCCTTGGCACGGTCCCGGTACTTCTCTGCTAGTTCTCTCTCTCTCTCAATTTCTTGTTGACGAAGCTTGGCATAATAACTGTGACAAGAGAAAAGCAATGCGTAAAGCTCACCAGCTGTTATCCCAAGGTCAGCAGAATTGTTCCTGCCTGTTTCCTCCAACTCTCTGGTGAAAACTCATATATGTCCTGATAGAACTGCTGGCCACCTCTTGATAGTTCTCAAAATCAGAACTACACCATCTTCCAGATCACAGTGTTTCAATGCCACCTCAGGACATTCTGTCAATTCAGAATTCTTCAATGCCACCCAACTCTGTAGAGATTTTTCCATAGGGCAACCAGGAAGTTATCTAAATTTTTATCACCTTCCAAATTTCAACTGAAAGTCAGTCATTCCTTGCTGGTCCTCCCCCGAAAGAAAGGAACAGCAAAATACCAGGTCCAGAAGTTTTAGTATCATAGAAATGAATAATGATGATAATGATGATGATGGTGATAACAGTAGACAAGTATTACTGGGTGGTTATCATATGCCAGGCACTAGTGCTAAGTGTTTATATGCACTTATATCAGCTGCACTTATATCGTAGCTGATCCTCATGACAACCTGATAAAAAGTTGTGAAATCACTCTCTGTTCTACCCATGAGAATACTATTAGAAAGGTTAGGCAATATGCCCATGGCTATCCAGCTAGAAACTGGTAAAGATGAGATTAAAATACTGCAGGCTGACTCCAGAGTCCTAAATTGCCACTCTACCTATCCCTCCTCTCCAGTGAAGCACAGAACCTCAAAATAATAAAGGAAAATGTTAATCTTTATGCTCCTACTACTACCTCCTACTCCTTTCCCCCAAATACTATCCAACACTTAAAGCCCAACACTCCTCCATCCTTCCTTCACCTTTTCTTTTTTCTCCTTCGTGCAGCGGGGTCTTCGTCCTCATTGTACTCCCTTGGCATCCTAGAAGACAGAGAAATTCAATGATAGCATTAGAAAACATCACAACCACCTGAAGCACTATTAAAATCATATATTCCCCAATATCTACCCCAGTATCTGAGTGCATAGGGCTGGAATGGACCTCTGTCCATTTAAGCACCAGCAACAACTCTAGTAGTACAAGTGGTATGTGGAACATTCTGAGTTCCTAAAGCACCCCAGTCTCCACTGGAGCTTCAATCTCCAGCAGGAGACAATCAGAATCATAGTCTTCAAAAATAACTAGGCTTCCAGTTCCTAAGACATCTAATTTGGTAGATTTTCCATAGGAAGGAAATAAGAGACAGGTTGGAAGACCCCGGAACTTACTCATGGTGACGTGATTTAGAGGGTGGTGCAGATGTGGGTGCAGCCCTCGGGGTCATGAGAAGTTTCCTGAAGTCTTCATTGGTGAGTTTTGACCTAGAAGGCAAAGATTTTAAAAATGAGTACCTAGTAAAAACTGGAAAAGGAGTATGTAAAAAAAGGTTAATTTTACTGGAAACCATGAAAATACAAACTAAGACAAAAACATGCCACTTTTAATGCATCACAGTGTTAACAATTAAAAAGTCTGATAAATCAGGTATGAGTGAGAATGTGGGAAGTAAACATTCTGCTGAAGGGAACATATATAAGTCAGTACAGCCAATATGAGGACAAGTTGGCAGTATCAAAATTTACATGTGTATCTCCTATGACCTAGCAACTCCATTCACCTATATTTACCTTTGCTAATTACTGACATAGGTATATTAGAAGGCCTGTAAAAAAGGTTCAGTTTCGGATATGAAGATAATAAAAACTTGGAAACAACCTAAATGTATATTAACTAGAGACTAATTAAATCATGTTTCTCAAATGTGGGGTAGATAGCAACAATGGTATAAGAGATAATTTTAACTGGTACAATGACAAAGACTTACTCCTTGGCCAAACTTCAGTCGGGCTCTTTCTGGGCTTGCTGTGCCCAGTTTTAGCAAAGAATCCTGCTAAGTGTTCCCAAGGAAGACACTGTTCAAGACTATTGTCATAGTAAGGGCAGTTGGGTGGCTCAGTCGGTTAAGTGTCCAGCTTCAGCTCAGGTCATGATCTTGCAGTTCATGGGTTCAAACCCTGCATCAGGCTCTGCGTTGACAGCATGGAACCTGCCTCTCTCTCCCCTTCTCTCTGCCCAACGCCTGCTCTCAGGCATGCACTCTCTCTCTGATAAATAAATTAAAAAACTTAAAAAAAAAAAAAAGACTACTGTCATAGGAATAAAGACTACTGCAATAGGGGAGAGGAACTGACACTCAACTCTGAATATACACTGGGACAACTGGAGACTTATAAAAAATTACTGGGGTGCCTGGGTGGCTCAGTCGGTTAAGCGTCCGACTTCGGCTCAGGTCATGATCTCACGGTCTGTGAGTTCAAGCTTCGTGTCGGGCTCTGTGCTGACAGCTCAGAGCCTGGAGCCCGTTTCAGATTCTGTGTCTCCCTCTCTCTCTGCCCCTCCCCTGTTCATGCTCTGTCTCTCTCTGTCTCAAAAATAAATAAACATAAAAAAAAAATTACTAAAAGGAACTTTTAAGCATCAAGGGTAGAAAAAGGACCCTGACTGGACCTACTTCATTACTTAAAGGGATTCTCCATAAACTGGCTTAACAGCATTCTTTGATAAACAGGAGCCCAACAGTCCTAGTCAAAAACAGACCCCAGAGAAGCCTGATGAAAATCTGGTCAAGAAGGGAGTCCTTGTTACTGCCATGAAAATAATCTCCAAACGGTGCCTGGGTGGCTCAGTTGGTTAAGCTTCTGACTTTGGCTCAGGTCATGATCTTATGGTTCGTGAGTTCAAGCCCCACATCAGCTTTGTGCTGACAGTGCAGAGACTGCTTGGGATTCTCTCCCTCTCTCTCTGCCCCTCCCCTACTGGTGTTCTCTCTCCCTCTCCCTCCCTCTCTCCCTCCCTCCCTCCCTTCCTCTCTCTCTCTCTCTCTCTGAATAAACTTAAAAAAAATATATAATAATCTCCAAGATATGGAGTGGGGAAAACCAAGTGGCAAAATGATATATATACACAACACCGTACCATTTAATTTTAAGACTTCAAATTATAGAGTAATACTATGTTTTCCTCAGACATGCAAGTATGTATATAAATGTAAAAAAAAAGGAAAAAAAGACAAGTAAAAAAGGAACAGTGGTTACCTCTAAGAAAGGGACTGGGGATGTTATTTACCCTTATTTCTACTTTAATTTTCTACAAGAATCAACTTCTGTATCATATGTAATTAAACATTAATTTTAAAAACTAGCACCCTCCCGGCCAGAATTTCCTCTCTAATACTTTGATGCAATTGACCTGATCCAGCTAAAGTTCACAGAGATAAAGAAGCAAGTGGCACAATTTTTTGGACCATCCTTGCTGCAACTTAGAATTCTTTTCACTGTCACCACACCACTCTACTTGCCCCCTAGTTCATTCCCATAGTCCCATACTGAAACACTCACTGGTGGAAGGAGTGAGGATCGTCCACATCGTGGCCATCTGGAGCCAAGGGGTTGGAGAAAGGCTCACCTAAGAAAAATAATAGGCACTAAATCTCTTTCGTGTCAGGCCTTGTGCAAAAGTTGGAATGTATCAGCGAACAATACGGATGTTTTCACGGCAAACTGCTCACAATATAGAGGAAGAACGGTAAGAACAAAGACAGTGACAAAAGATCATAATTATGTGCCGAAGTGAGAAAATGCAAGGAGCTGTTGGTGCAGAGGAGAGGACCCCTAAACCAGCGCTGGAGGATCAGCAAAGACTTCCTGAAGATGACATCTAAGATACTGCGTGAAAGATAAATTGGCGCAATTCAAGATTAAGTGCTGGGGATAGGGGATAGTTCACAGATAAACCATCCGTTGTCACTTGGGGCAAGGACAAGGCTTAGAGACAACAGTCCGGAGATTCCCGGGTTCACTCGGGACCCAACGGCTTCGCCAGATTCCAGCGTCACACCCCGCCCTCTCTCCACCCCCCAGATTCCACACAGGGCTTAAGAACTGAGGCGAAAACAACACGCCAAGTGTCCCAAGTCCTGAAGGTAATAAAGAACAGATGACCCGAGCCTTACTGTCTCGCTCTGGCATTTCGACTGCGGTGTTTCAACGCCACCAATGACTAAAGCTCCAGCGACAACACAGCAGCGACAAGCTTTTTCCCACAATGCACCTCAGGAACAGCCCACAGTGCTTTGCGCTCCGCAACCTTTCCGCCACCGCCAGCTAGCCCAGAAATTGGACAAAAACCGGAACGTTTCCTTGGCAATGCTTTTAAGGCATTGGCTAAACTTTAGCCTGCCCCCCTGCGTCATCTAAATATCGCGGGAACTGGAGGGTCCGCGATTGGTCGGATTAGAGAACATGACCGGAAGTCCTAGGGCGGGGAGTTAAGCGCTAGCGGAGATGGCGGCGGCTGTAGCCAGTCGCGGAATTCGGGCAAAACTGGGCCTGCGTGAAATTCGCGTCCACTTGTGCCAGCGCTCGCCTGGCAGTCAGGGCGTCAGGTGAGGCGCAAGGTAGTGGGGCCGGTAAGCTTCGGGGTTCCCAGGTCATGACCTCTGTCTCCCGGGTGTCTGGGGAGGCCGGCGCGTAGATAGCACGCACAGCTCTCTCCCGCCCCCCCCCCCCCCCACAGGGAATTTATCGAGAAACACTATGTGGAGCTGAAGAAGGCGAACCCTGACCTGCCAATCCTAATCCGCGAGTGTTCCGATGTGCAGCCCAAGCTCTGGGCCCGTTACGGTGAGCGGGGGAAGCGGGCGGTCTAGGAGCTCGGTAGAACAATGGTTTGAAGAGACAGAGTCATCCAGGGGTCAAGCAGAAATCTGTAGGGAGACTGGAACTCGGACTTCGTCCTTGCTTTTGCGGTTGTTTCAGATAAATTCACATTTGCACGGTTACAGGAAGTTTCCTGTCTCTAGTAGCATAGGTGTGGAGACGGGCCCGGTACTGCGTAAATTCCAAGAGCTGTTTTCATAATTCAGAACGGGGTTCAGATGGGGAAGAAGAGATGCTAGTCAATTACCATCGATGTGGGTCCTTACACATTAGGTGCGGACAGTGCTACGCTTGGTAGTGTGAGAATCTCAGTAACAAAAACTTAAGATGATTCTGTTGAGTAATTAATGCTAAGGTGTGTTGAGTGCTTTCTTGCCTAAATCTCATTTAATCTTCATTAATCATATGAGGGGGTGTTTGGTTTTTTTCTCATTGTAGAGATGAGAAGGATGAATAAAAATTTTGATGCAGCAGGGTCACCTGGCTGGTTCAGTCAAAAGAGCATGTGACTCTTGATGTGGGGGTTGAGTTCAGGCCCAACATTGGGTGTGGAGCTTACCAAAAAAAATTTTTTTTATGGAACATAACTAAGGTTATGCAGCTAGGATACAACAGAGTTGAGCCTTTTACACATGTTCCCCCTTTTTAGGATGCACTTCTACCACATTTGTATGGCTAGCTAGTTGTAATTCAGGTGGTTGTTATTCAGGTCTGAATATGTGTATCACCTCCTCAATAAGGAATTCCCTGGCAAGTTATGTAACAATGCCCTTAGCACCTTTTGCTCATATTCCCAATTTAAGTTTTCCATAATCTGAAAATTAAATTGCTTGACACATAGCAGGCACACAGTACCTATAAGACTTACTGAATAATGGTATTGTGGTCACAGTTTTTAACTACACCTTTGCCTAGGAATGACAGGAGAAAATAAAATCACACTTAAGGTAGACTGGTTCTAACAGTGGGTAACTGCACTGTTATTAAAAACTGGGGAGGGAGCGCCTTGGTGGTTCAGTTGGTTAAGCATCTGACTTTGGCTCAGGTCATGATCTCACAGTTGGTGAGTTTGAGCCCCACTTGGGCTCTGTGCTGACAGCTCACAGCCTAGAGCCTGCTTCAGATTCTATGTCTCCCTCTCTCTCTGCCCCTCTGCTGCTCACACTATGTCTCTCTCTCCCTCAAAATAAATATTTTTTTTAAATGGGGAGTAAAAAGTCAATAGACTAGAGGAGATGGATACAGATGAGTGTATTATACTAGGACTATGGGAGCCATAGACTTGGCACCTAGCCAAGGCTAGGCCCATGCAAACTGTGCTCAATAGTAAATACCTACCAGGCCCCTAAAAACTGCCCCGAAACACCTTCCTTCCCATTGTGGCCACCCAGAATCAGCCAAAATTCTAGTCAGACCTGTGCTTCCTAGAGGTGTTTGACACCCAATGGATAAATTCTAGGCATCCCAAATACATCTTGGTGATATCTCATTACTTTTCCTATTCTCACAAAACTGTAAGTTAAAGACAAAGACCTTTTATTAATATCTTAGTACCCCCTCAGTGCATATTGGATATTTAATTACTTCTCTGTCTCCTCAGCATTTGGCCAAGAGAAGAATGTCTCTTTGAATAACTTCAGTGCTGATCAAGTAACCAGAGCCATTGAGAATGTGCTAAGTGGCAAAGCCTGAAGGTGAAGCCTCCACTGATTGTTAAGAGCAACAGCCCCAAAGCTTGGACTATGCTGGACTGAGTAAAATGTGGGGAAAATGTGTTCTTCTGTTATTTATAAAGCTTGTGCTGAAAAATACCATCTCTGGATGCCCTTATTTTCCCCTCCACCCCTTACTGTGCAACCACTGGGACAAACCAGTTTAATGTAAAAATAAAACTTTATTCTGTCCCTTTAAAAACCACGAGCTGCTAATGGCGGGGGGGGGGGGGGATGATTCCAGGCCCACATCAAGTCCCCTTTGGTCCTATATGGACAGTTCTGGGTCAAAGAAGAGCTGAGCTTTGAAAGTCTTGGCTTAGACACAGGAGCAGAGAGCAGGAGATACCATTACGGTTCTAAAACCTCAAAGGGGGATCCATAGGCAAGAAAGTTGGGGCAAGGGTAGGGTGGTGGTGATGAGTAGAATGACATCAAAAAGGTCACTGGTGAAGAGCTGTCTGCTGGAGAGCATGCACACGATCCTGGAGCTGGGCCTCCTCCTGGTGCCTTTCCAGAACCTGCAGCCCTGATTGCTGCAGAAAATCCTTAGCAGCCTAAGGGCAGGGTAGAAAAGGATTTAATACCTGGGTCCCTGTGCCCTAACACTTGATTCCTACAGGCTTATGGGTTAATCCACCTCTATTTGGAAGAAAGCCTTCCCAAAAAGAGGCTGGAAGTTCCGACCTGGAGTCCATATAGGCTTGCCAGGCCCAGAGAATTGACTAGAGATAGGACTGGAAGGAAAGGGGCCATAGTGAGACTAGAGGCCTCAGAACAGGGGACCAGGGCCAAAACCCACCTCTGGCTGGTAGAGGAACAGCAATTGCAGCAGCTCTAAACTCTGGCCTACTACCTCAATGTCAGGGAAGGCCAGTGTACCAATCAAGCAGGAGAGCAAGGGCCCTGGCCACAGACGTTGGCAGTAAGCAGGACCCTTCTCTGCCACGTTGCACAGAACTGTGAGGACCTGCAGAAAGACATGTATACACAGTCCCCACAAAGGATGAAAACTAAAGACTAAAGATCGCTAAAATATGGAGTGCTGACCACATGGCCAGGCACCATGCCAAGCACTTATATGCATGTTTTGTAATCCCTACAGCTGCCCTCAGGTAGGACTGCTATTCCCACTTACACACGAGGAAACTAAAGTTCAAGATGATAAGCTGATTTGCCCAAGGTTAGTAACTAGTCGTTTAAGGATTCACATCTAGACTGGTCTGGCCCTGAAGCCATCCATACCACACCACCTGCCAGCTCTCAGGTAAGGGTACTTCTGAGTGCAAAGGCCTGCTCCCACTGTTTTTACTTTGGCACCAGATCCCATACTTAAGTGACCCCAATACCTACCAATATGCTCACCACGTTAGAAACTGGCAACAACTGCAAGAGGGGCTCAATCAGATCCATGGAGAGCAAGGAGGTACAGAAACTAGGACTGTTTGCTAGAAGGGAAAATGTCACAGTAGAGTCCCCAAACAGGGAAATGAAACTGCAACTGCCCCCCCCGCCATCCTACCCACCTTGGCCAAGTCAGTGAGTAAGTATGTCCAGTATCTAAAGGTCCTAGGCACATTATGACACATACCAGTGAGGTTGTTAAGGAGCCAGAGGCCCTCAGGAAGTAGGCTGGGCTGTTTCTGAAGGAAGAACTGCAGAAGGATAAATAAGGCAGCCACAACACGCTCGTCTTCAAGCTGATTTTGCCCTCCCACAACCTCCATTGCTGCTTCTGTTAGCAAGTTGCTTAGACACCGAAGCACAGGACATGCCAGCTGCAAAGACAAGTTAGTCTGAGTATGGTCTAAGGAGGAAGGGGTTACCTGTGTACTGAAGGAAGAACAGTAGGAAGAAAGGTAGCCCAGACCTTGACCTGTTCTCTTCACCTACCAGCTCCAGTCCTGTATCCTCTGTTCTCTGGACAGCTCCAGCCATGTCCAATAGCAGCAACCCCAGAGTGGACAGACCCCCATGGGAGATAAGCAGGGTATTGTCGACCTGGCTGGGCAATAAGAATCAAATAGTCACTACTCAGTCAATCCTACCTTTAAGATGGCAAATGGCCTAGGTTGTAGGCTTCCTGGGCTCCAAGTAAAGAGGACTACAGAAGGAAGAAAACCCTCTGAAATTCCAGAAACCAAAGTTCAAAAACAAGAGTGTCCTAGAAGGGAGCCCTAGGGAAGGTCTGTGGGACTTCTGCAAAAGGCCTTTGTTACCTGCAGATGATATAGTGCAGACACCAGGCAAACTCCACAGCAACCCCAAGGTTCAGCTTTGGACCAGGTTGCAACAGTCGCAGGATGTGCTCAGGGAGAGTGGAGCCCAAGACGGAGCTGTCAGCAGAAGGAGAGCTGTGAGTGGGAACCACAGAAACCAAGATGCCAGTCATTCTTCCCAAACCCTAAAAGCAGGTGGGAAAGCATTCAAATCCAAAGCTCTTCCCAGCCAGACACCTTGAGCTAAAATGTGCAATAGCTGTGGAAACAAGACTCAATCACACCTCCAGGGGTTACAATACAAAGTGGGTCACACCTACCTGCACATCTGCAGACACAATTTTACTTACGGGATGATCATCTCTGGAGCTTCCTTAACTTGCAGAAGCTGGGATAAGGCATATCCAAGGGCTTCCAGCACAGTCAGATGGGGGGACTAGAAGTAGACAGAATACAGAAGTACTAGAAGTAGACAGAGTACAGATCTGACTCTGGAAACCGCGTCATAAGGTTCCCTTCAACCCCTTAGCATAGGGCAGAGGCTGAAGCTGCCTAGACAAAGCAGGGGGACCATGTAGAGACAAGTGAGGGGAGTGCTGCCCAAGGAGGGAGACAGTAGATGGACGCTCACCTGGATGCAGGCAGCCAAGGCTGGAACAATGCCCTGTGGCAGGAGCTGCCTTCTCACAGCCTCACTCTCCACAATCAGGTTACCCAGTGTATACAGACAGAGCTCCTGAGAGTGGGACAACAAAAGCACTGGGCATAGCCTATCTCAGGCTAGGGTGGGGGTGGGAGTGCAGAGGATGGAACAGTGTTGTCTTCGAGGCTCTGGGCAAAAGGGAGTGGAAGATGATGGGCATATGTATGGCTATGGACATCAGGGGAAACAAGTTTTCTTCTTCCCCTATGTGCCAGGTCAAACTACACCCAAAAGCATAATTTTTAAATTCAAGCCAGGAACAAGGTAGGAAGGGACAAGGCTTACTATAAAGTCTGAGCTGTGACCGGAGAGGTAGGTGAGAAGGTAGGAAGTGGCTGGCAGGCAGGCCTCAGCCACCGCAGACTGTTCAGAATGAGAGAGCTCATGAAGGCACCGAGCGGCCTCAAGCTGCAACAGGGCTTGGTTGCTGGTCAGAAGCCCGACCAAGGTCCGCATGCTGCCCTCCAGCCTACATGAGTGAGCACCAGAGCCCTGCTCAGCCTGTGGCCCATCCCCTCCACACTCCTGTCCATCTCTTAGAGACCCAGCCCCCACTCACACCACCCACACTGACCAGATGAAGGTCTGCTGCGTCTCAGGGTGCTGCAAGCCTCGACGAAGGCTGACCAGAGCCCTCTCTCTCTCCTTTTCTTCTGTCCCCTGCTGTGCTAATCGTAGGAAATGCTGGATCTGGAGCACAGGGCATGGAGAGAAGAGATGGCAACATAAAGTTGCCAGAAAGCAAACATGAGTCCTACTCTGCCCACTTCACCTGTGAGCACTCCAATGTTGCACCATCCCTTGAACTTGTCATTCACATTAATATGGCTAGTAAGTCTCAATCTTGCAGTAGGGTAGACAGAAGAGGGAATCAGAACTGGGTTTAATACCAACCCTGCCACTTCTCTACAAGAAACCTAAACCTCAGTTTTTCACCTGAAAAATGGGAATAACATCTCTCCTGCCTTCTTAAGGGGTTATTTCAAGGATAACATTTAAACCTTTCAGTCTGGCACAGCCTATCCCTCTAGCCATTCTCCCCGTGCAACCTATACTCCAACACCTAGCATAACATGACTTGTTTCTAATGCTTCCAAGCTTTTGCACAATCTATTTTTCTGCCTGGGATAGTCCCCCCAGGTCCTCCAATCCCTTCAGATTTCTATTCCGGTTACTGCCTCTGAGAAGTAAGGTCTTCCTGGCTTCCTGTTGCACATTTAGGGGTTTCTATTGTGCCTCATGTTTCCTTCATGACAGGTGGTTAGCACACCTGTCTCCTTCACTGGGTTATTGCAAGCACTTCAAAGAAAGGGATTCTCTTCATCTTTGTGTACCTCAGTACCCAGCACAGTATCTTGGCATAAAGTAAGCACACAATGAACCAATGAACCTAGGCACGAGTGCTTTGTGAACAACATATGTAAACATAGACAATATAAACAAAGGGGATGCCCGATGCTTGCTGAATAAATAAATCAGGTAAAACTAATCATTTCATTCACTTATTCACTAAATACTTACCATCTACTCTATGCCTGATAGTCTACAGGCATCTGAGTTTTCAATGACAACAACTAAGATAGGGTGTAGGTTCTGAGGCACCTGGGTGGCTCAGTCAACTAAGTGTCCAACTTTGGCTCAGGTCATGATCTTGCGGTTTGAGGGTTCAAGCCCCATATGAGGCTCTGTGCCAACAGCTCGGGGCCTGGAGCCTGCTTTAGATTCTGTCTCCTTCCCTCTCTCTCTGCCCCTCCCCTGCTCGCACTCTGTCTCTCTCTCAAAAATAAATAAACATTAAAAAACAAATAAATAAGTCTCGTTGGAAAAACGATAAACAAGCAATTAGTAGGATCGATATTCTGCAAACAGGCTGTCAGGCCAATACTAAAAGAGACTCACTTTTAGATGCTGCAAATGCAAATGACTTGAGACAGGAAAGAGCCTAATACAGTCTTTCAAGAACTAAAAAGGGGTGTGGCACCTGGGTGGCTCAGTCAGTTGAAGGATCGACTTATGTTCAGGTCACGATCTCCCGGTGAGTTCGAGCCCCACATCAAGATCGCTTCTGTAAGGCTTCAGCCCAGACCCCACTTCAGAGCCTCTGTCCTGTCTCTGCCCCTCCCTGGCTTGCGTTCTCCCAAAAATAAGTAAAAAACAAAAAAACAAAAACAAAAAAAACCTAAAAACGGGTAATTTGGGCTAAGATGAATAAACTGGTAAGGTTGGAGGGAGGCAAAGGTTAGACAATGCTGGACATTATAGGTCACAGGAAGGATTTCGGTCTCTATGTGTTCTTAAAAGGCACATCTGTCTGATGTATGGAGAATGAATTTGAAGGCGGCAAGCACAGATACAGATGACCTGTTAGAAGGCTGTTTTGAGTACACGGAGAAGAGGATGGCTTAGCCACGATGGTGAAGCACGTAAGGACGCCAAAGCTCCTTAAGACGTTTAAAACGACTAAGACTTGATGTATCGGTGTGGGGATGAGAGACCGAGTTGTCGAGGATGATTCACCGGTTTCTGGCTTGGCCCACTGGATGGATGGAGGTAGTGAAGGGACCGCGTCCAGATGTGGGGCGGACCTCAAAAGGAATTTGGCGCCAGCCGGTGTCGACCTCACCGTGCACCCTGTCGCCTCACCTCAGTTTCCCCAAGGATCATGGCCACACATCCCCCTTCGGCTTCCTCCGACGCGTCGTCTCTCAGCAGTCTCTTACTGATCAGCTGCTGTTCCCTCCGCGCCTTCCGCAGTGCTGGGGGCAAAGAAGCGGCTGAACGTAGGGGCTGCATCTAGGACTCTGAACCCCGTCTCCAACCCGGGAGCCTCCTTATCCTATCTCCGACCGCCATAGCCACCCCGCGCATCCTGCCGTCTCCCTTGCTCGCCAGCACCTGCCTCCCGCTCCCGTCGGCGGCACCGTAGCTCCTCTACCACGCAGCCCACCGGTCTGAGGCGACCCTGCCTTCCGCTCCACATGGTGGGCCTGGATAAAATTCGCCCAAAGCAGAAAGCCAGCGAAGCGCTCCACGAGCCTAAAAGACGGCACGCACCGCGCAACCGCAGCGCTTGCCGGAAAAGGAGGTGCGAGTGGGCGGAGCACGGCGCAAAGAGAAGGCGGGGAGGAGCTAGAAGGCGCAACCAGGCTGTGGAGCAGGGCGGGGACAGAGGCGGGTAAGGACCGATGGAGGGGCGGGGCGAAGGGAGAGTAGAATGGGGTGGGACAAGGGCAGGGAGGGGCAGAGCGAAAGCTAGAGGCGGAGTAGGACCTCTGCAGCCAGGAGCCTAAGCAAAACCGAACAGCACGGTTTTTCTCCTTCCTAGTTCTAGGAAAGAAACTCAGCCTCGACTTGGACTGACAGTGCCTCACCTTCCGCTCGGCAAATACAACCTCCCCATACCTAACACATCCTAGACGAACATTCAAAACTACCCCGACCTCTAGGAAGATTTCACCAATAACTCGGCTCTCACTGATGAACGCTGGATTCGCATTACTTTATTGAATTGTTCTCCATCATGAGTTATCCCCAGTACACACGTATAAAGAAAACGAGACAAATATAATTATTTCCCTGTTCTAAATAAAAGTAATTCTTTTTTTAATGTATATTTACTTTTGAGAGAGAGAGAGCGTGTTACGGAGAGGGGCAGAGAAAGAGAGAAAAGGAGACACAGAATCTGAAGGAGGCTCCAGGCTCTGAGCTGTCAGCACAGAGCTGGAGGCGGGGCTGGAGCCCATGGACTGTGAGATCATGACGTGAGCCCAAGTCCCACGCTTAACCGACTGACCCACCAAGGCGCCCCTAGTAATTCTTTTTTTAATATTTAATTGTTTTTTTAATGTTTATTTATTTTTGAAAGAGACAGAAAGAGCGAAGGAAAGGCAGAGAAAGAGGGAGAGAGAGAATCCCAAGCAGGCTCTGCGCTATCAGCAGAGCCCCACCCACTCAGGGCTAGATCCCAGGAACCATGAGATCAAGACCTGAGCCGAAATCAAGAGTAGAATGCAACTGAGCCAGCCAGGCGCCCGGGGGGGGTTAAGTAATTCTTAAACCAAATTTTGAGTGCCATTAACTACCAGGCACTGGGGAAACACTGGTGAATTTAAAAACTGTGTTCCTTACCTCTGAAATCTGAATTGTGGCCAAGTAAGCCTTGCATGGTCTAATCCCTGCATACCTCTCCAGTTTTCAATGGAAGGGAGCCTCAACTAATTCATCTCTCCTGGGATCTTCTCTTTGTTCCAAGCCCTTGCTTTCTTCATTCTCCAGGCTTTTGTACAGGCTGTTACCCTCCCTAGAGCCCTGTCTCTGCTCCACCACCCCCAATAAGCACCCTTCCCTTAATTAACACCACCCTCAGGATCTCAATTACAGTGTCCCCTACTCAGAACTACTGTACCTGCGTCCCTGTCATGAGAGCCTATAACAATGTATACTTCATAACCCTTTTCACAGCTGTCATTAAGTTACAGTGTAATCGTTTGATGTTGTCTCCTCTCCTTCAAAATTCCAAGAAAGTAGAGTGTTGGTAGCACTTAAAAATTTCTATTGGAGGCCTCCAATTTTTATTTTTATTTTATTTTATTTTGTTGATGGTTGGTAGATTCTTTTATTAACAATCAAAAAGCTTCACACTTACAATAGGAAAATAGGTGTTTTTCTATCGATTAGTTAAATGAAAACTATCCAGGACTTTGTATGATTTCTAATGTGTGCCAGGTTTGATGTGTACCTAAGAAGACAGGACATTAGCCTACTGAAATCATTAGGTATGACTGAAAATGAGAAACAGTAATTTATAAAACATTTACCTAATAGCTTTCCCTGGAGGCCTCTAATTTTTAGAAAGCTATTACTTAGGCATATAAAAGAGCAAATCCAGGAAAGGGAACAGTGCTTCAAACCAACTTCCTTTGGTAGTCTAGTGGTTAAGATTTGGCACTTTCAAACCAACTTCCTTCCCCAGAATTTAATTTCATCTCTTGGAGTCAGTTGCCTTCAATCTCTTCCACAAATCACCTAGTTAAATATCTGCAGACCATCATCCTGCCCCCACATCTCTCCAGGTTCAACATCCATCCAGTTCCGGGACAACCATTTACTGAGCACCTGCTATGCACCATGCTCTGGCTGGAGGTAGGGTCTGGGTCTTATCTCCTTTGTCATGGGACAGGCTGCTTTTAACACCTACATATTTCTCCTGGTGGCGAAGGTAAGACAAGTCACCAGGCAAAATGTCTGCTCAGAGAGTTACAGCTGCCCACCCTGATTTTTTTTGCACTTATCTGCCCAACAAGACTGTCAATCCTATAAACAACAGTCCCATGTCCTCTCTAATACAGAGCTCACTGTTCCTTTCTCCACAGCTCCCACAAGTCCTTGGTTTCTCCCCTCTGAGTCCTCTTCTCTATGGACTGTAGCTCTGGGTCTGTGTTTGCCTCTTCCAGTTCCTGGAGTACTTGAGGGACTGTGTGATGACCATGTCTGCATCCCCGGGTTTTGTACCAGCCCTGACATTTGGTAGACAAATGATAGATATTTGTTGAATCAAGGTGTGAGTTGGGGATCTTTGCAAACCATCATTGCCCCTCTTCATTTGCACCACAAAGTGCTTTCCCCAAAATGATGGGGTTTGCTAAGGAGCCAGGCTTCAGTGGCCTGAGTCTTCTGAATGCAGAGGCTTTAATGAAGAACATAACAATCAGGAGTACTCTAATAGATGTGGCTCTGTAGTCATAGACAGGTACTACCATTAGGTCCATTTTACAAAGCAGGAGCGCAGAAATCTGAGGCCCAGAAACTTGCCCAAATCTTACAACCTCAGTGGTAGAGCTGGGATTCCAAGCCTGGCTGTCTAACTGCAGAGTCAGTGTATTCAACACTGAGCTATACTCACATCTTGGTCCTCAAGGATGCACCAGTGACCTGGCCTGGCTTTGGGGCATGGCTCAGGGTATAAGGGCATGACCAACAAGGCACACAGAGAGCAGTCTGGCCTGATGAAGCCTCCCTGTTTGGAATGAGGACAGATGTGAAGCCATTCCTGAAAAATAGGAGAAGTGAGAATTCAAACATTTTTTTTGTATAGCTCTTTCCCCAGAATCCACAGGTGCAGAACTGCGAGGGCAGTTATAGAGGCATAGCCCCTACACCACCCTCTGGGACACTTGCTTTTTTTTCTTGGCAAAACAGGTAGGTTACTAATTAATCCTCATTCAACATTGGTCCAGCCTTTCCTTTCTAGGACACAGGAATTGTGTTGGGGGGAAGGGAGGGGAGAGCTAGGTGCAAGGGGGCAAACTGGGTTAGAAATGCCTAGTTTCTCAATTTCAGGATAAGAACATGGAAACTGTAAGAGGTGGAGCTACTTGGCCAATGTGTCTCTGTTAAACACTTCTTTCTACTTTTAAGAAAGCTATTACTTTCTTAATAAAGTTTTTAAAAGAACAAGTCAGCAGGAAAAAAAAAAAAAGGAAGAGAGTTGTTCTTCAGACCTACTTCCTTCTCTCGAACCTCATCCTATCCCTTGGAGTCAACAGATGAAATTTGCAATGCCTTCCACAAAATATCCAATTATATATCCGAGGATATTCAGGTGATTGGATTTGGGTGTGTTAGTAAGTTCATAGTAGCCACCAAAACTAGAGAAAAGTTAAGCAAACTACCCCAGTTGAGTCATTGGGATAGAGGCAGAGGGAGGTAAGAGTCCTAGCCTGCGGCACTGGGGATCCTTCTTTCTCAATAACTATCAAACAAGCCTGGGGTATCTGACTCATCAGGGCACTGCCTGGAGCATTGCACTCCAGATGCCCTACAATATCCTTCCCGCAAAAGTCCCTCTCCTGGCAAAATCCCTCATTGCAAAATTTCCCAGAACCGTAGTGCATAGAGCGGTTGGGTGGCAGAGAGGTGGGGAGTGACCAGGGTTCACAAAGGAAGTAACAGAGTGACACCCCAGGGTTACATAAACTCTCAGAAGCCGCCAAAGAGGACAGATTAACGTGTGGGGAGCCTAGAAACCAGGGAGTGCCGCTACACAGGGAAAGAAGCCAGAGCCCTTCCCTGAGCTTGCCAGGACAGAGTCTCCGAGCACCAATCGACCATGGTGAGTGTATGGTCTTGGGGACGAAAGGGAACTACTCGAAGAACCCCAGGGACTAGCTGGGGCCGCCCTGACCTCCGCTCTCTTCCCAGGTGCGCGCGCCCTGCTTGCTGCTGCTTCTGCTGCTGCCAATGCTGTGCGTCTCTGAGACCACACCAGAACCCTGCGAAGTGGACGACGACGATGTCCGCTGCTTCTGCAACTTCACGGATCCTCAGCCCGACTGGTCCAGCGCCTTCCAGTGTATGGCTGCCGTCGAGGTGGAGATCCACGGCGGCGGCCGCAGCCTGGAACAATTTCTAAAGGGCGCAGACGCCGACCCGAAGCAGTATGCTGACATGGTCAAGGCTCTGCGCTTGCGGCGGCTCACAGTGGGCTCTGCACAGGTTCCTGCTGTGCTGCTGGTCGCCTTCCTGCGTGCGCTCTCATATTCCCGCCTCAAGGAACTGACGCTCCAGAACCTGGAGGTAACCGGCGCGATGCCGCCGCTTCTTCTGGAAGCCACTGGGCCTGCGCTCTCCACCCTCAGTCTCCGGAACGTGTCGTGGGCAACCGGAGGTGCCTGGCTCGCGGAACTGCAGCAGTGGCTCAAGCCGGGCCTCAAAGTACTGAATATTGCGCAAGCACACTCGCTTGCTTTTCCCTGCTCCCAACTCCGCACCTTTCCGGCCCTCACCACCTTAGACTTATCCGACAATCCCGGACTGGGCGAGGACGGACTGACTGCAGCTCTTTGTCCGCACAAATTCCCGGCCCTTCGGGCTCTGGCTTTACGCAACGCGGGGATGGAGACGCCCAACGGCGTGTGCGTGGCCATGGCGGCGGCGGGTGTGCAACCCCACAGCCTAGACCTCAGCCACAACTCGCTGCGCGCCACCGCCCCAGGCGCTCCTGGATGTGTCTGGCCCAGCACACTGAACTCTCTCAACTTGTCGTTCGCTGGGCTGGAGCAGGTGCCTAAGGGACTGCCGGCCAAGCTCAGCGTGCTAGATCTTAGGTGCAACAGGCTGAACAGAGTGCCGGGGCTAGAAGAGCTGCCCAAGGTGAGTAACCTGACACTGGACGGGAATCCCTTTATGGACCCTGAAGCCCCCAAATACCAAGAAGACCCGATGAACTCTGGCGTGGTCCAAGCCTGTGCGCGTTCGGCCTTGGCTGTGGGGATGTCCGGAACCCTCGCGGTGCTTCAAAGGGCGGGGGGCTTCGCCTAAAGCCCAGGAGAGACTAATGAATTGGCTCAGATTGCCCTGGCTCCTGGGAAGCCTCGTCAGAACGTCTTAATCAACCAACCCTCTGCCCCATGTTCATTAAAACCTGAAACAACGATTCATGTCATTTACTCAACAGATGTGTGTACTGGGTGTTGTGATGTGCTAGGCACAGAGCTGAATGTGGAATCCATTATATTTAGACTTTCTTCATCCTAAGAATAGAACTTCAAGGGTGCAAGGGGCAGGGAATATTGCCTGTCTAGGCTGTGTGTGAGAAACAGAGGTTTCCGTGCAATCCAGCTTTCTGAGGAGATTACTGGCACCTGAGTTAAAGGATATCTGAGTGATAAACGTGCCTAGCAAGTTACAGCATGTTTCCTCTGTGGTGCACTTTCCAAGAGCCAGCTTCTCCCCCTGTCAATGGCAATAAAACCCGGAGCCACTTACTTATTCTCTCTCTCTTTATCTCTCCCACCCTCCCGGGAGAAGGGACAGCTATGCCACCTGTCCTACATAAGCTCTGGGTTTCATAATTCCAGGGTTTCTCTTCTGCTGTGTAAAGCCCCTTGGCACACACAGGTATTTTGGCTTTCACTGTGTCATCGGGGAATTTGGGCACAGAGGACTGTTGCAAGATGCTGTCATTAAACATTCTGTGTCTGAACCAGAGATCTGATCATTATGTTAGTAAATGTGTGTATAATTGTTTCTGGCTGGATTTTTTTTTTTTTTTTCTGGCTGGATCTTTGAATTGCAAATAGGATAACAGCTTAGATCCTTCACAGCCTCTTAGACCTTTCACAGGGCAATTAACCACATGTGCCCTCCAAACCACATTATTTCAGAGACCCAGGGCATCGACTAAGAGGTACTGTTCCTTCTAGGAGTCTCTTCTGTACATCGAGGAGGCAGCCACATCCATCAGAGAGCTATACACTTGCCTCACAGAGGAGCTGGGAGAAGGAAGGGAGGGGGATATAAATAACCACAACCCACTGATCTGCTTCCCTCTAGTATCTAGAGCCACACAGGTAGGGATGAAGGATGCAAAGTAACATTGGTGGGAGAGTTACACAGGTTACCAGACCACAGATGCAGAGAATCATGGGGACAGATAAATAAACCTCCCCCTCCCACCCCCAGTCAGGAGGCCCCCTGGAGTGTCCCCAAGGGACTTCATCCAGCCTCTTGGAACATTTCTTGTCTCAGAGAACTAACCACTTGAAGCAACTCCTTTCATTTGAATAGCTTTGAGAACTCTTCATCAAAATTATGGAGCCCCTGCTCAACCTCAGGCCCCATTAGGATCCTGGTATACAAAGATGAATCCAAAACATCCATGTCCTCAGGGAGTTCTCAATCCAATAAGGGAGATGTACACAGAAAAGATAGTTATGATTCAGTGAGTGGGAGGGATCAACTATATGAGGGAAGGGTGGTTCTGTGGAAGGCTGTACAGAAAAGGAGACATTTAACCCAGCTCTTGAGAGGTGTTTCCTCAGGAAGGACATTCCCAGGCAAAAATGGGCACTTCAAAAGGCTCAGAAACCTGAAAGTATAATGGCCAGATCTGGGAATTATAACTGATTAGATAGGGCTGGAGATCATGGTGATGGAAGCTGGAGACATTCATCCATTCAAGTGCTAATTATGTGCCAGGCACGATGCTAAACCCTGTGGATACAGCAGAAATCATAAAGAAGTTCTGGTTAATACGGAGTCCAGATTCTAGTTGGATGGTGGGGGTGAGGGGAAGACAATAAACATATAACATATCAAAGTAAGATAAGTGCTGTGAAGAGAAAGAGGAGAGAGCATTGAGGATTGATATGTTATATGGGATTGTTAGGAAGGCCTCTCTGGTAAGGGATAGTTGAACAAACTCATGAGTGAATTGGGAAAGTGAGCTTAAGGATAGCTTCCGGAATGGCATTTCAGGTAGAGACAATGGCAAGCACAAAGATCCTGAGGGCTTTGGAATGTTATAGGAAACAGCAAGGAGGCCAATGTGGGGGAAGCAGGGTGAGCAGGGGTGGAAGGGAAGAACAGTAAGAGAAAACATTACAGAATAGCAGGGCCAGATTATGTAGGGCCTTGTAAAGCCATGTTACTCAAAATATCATCTGAGGCAAGATAAATTTTAAGAAAGTCCAGAATGAATGTTTAGAAACTTTAATAAAATTTCACATTGCAGCAATGTTTCAATTGTATTTTATAAAAGTATCATCCACAATGGATTGCAACTTTAAATTTTTTTTTCAACGTTTATTTATTTTTGGGACAGAGAGAGACAGAGCATGAACGGGGGAGGGGCAGAGAGAGAGGGAGACACAGAATCGGAAACAGGCTCCAGGCTCTGAGCCATCAGCCCAGAGCCCAACGCGGGGCTCGAACTCACGGACCGCGAGATCGTGACCTGGCTGAAGTCGGACGCTTAACCGACTGCGCCACCCAGGCGCCCCTCCACAATGGATTGCAACATTAAAAAAGAAACTTGGTCCCTTGCCAAAGGGAGTTGGAGAAGCACCGTAAATATAGAACATAGTAAGAACTTTAGCTTTTGCTCTAATTATTAAGCTTAGGAGCCATCTCTCTCCTCTGGGCAGAAGAGAGATAATATAACTAAAAGCATGTCAGGAAGGGACATAGAGGTAATCCTGCAGGGTGTGAGGAGTTATTAATGGGTTTTTAGTGGACAGTTAATGGAAGCAGGCATGTGTTTGAAAAAGCCCACAGGGGACCACGTGGAGGATGGATTAGCAGATTCTAAGGGAGCACTGAGGAGGTTATTGAATGAGTCCAGGTGAGAAAGAGTGAGGACCTGACCGGGACAGCAGTAGACATGGGGATGTGGGGGAAGGATGGCTCCAGGAGCTCTGAAAGAAACAGAACTGATGGGTCCCAGGATGCCTGAATGTGAGTGAAGATGGGATGACTCAGATTTCCGGTTTAGGTGATGCAGGATTTCTCAAGGGGATGGAAATTTAAAAGAAAAAGAAGATTGGGGGAAGGGCACTTCAGAGCTTGAAGTGCTTTAGGGAACTCCCTGTGGAGAAATCCAGTAGCTAGTAGGTTTTTGGGGTTTAGGTCTGACAAGATGAGTTTGGACTGGATGCAAGAATTGAGGAGCAATGCACTGCAGAAGTGCTAGCCATGTGCTATCACTGTGAAGTGATAGCCATGGAAAAGCTCCCTGAGCCCTGGAGGGGATAGAGCAAGAAGGGAGACTGCTGCTGGGAAGGGAAACTCGGAAAACATCAGTCAACATTTTAGGAAGCAGGAAGTGGGGGGGGGGGGCCTTAAAGGAGACAGAGATATAAGAGGAGAATTCTGAACTTTTCAGGTGGGGGCACAGGGACAGAGTGGCCAGCAGTCTCCTAGCTTCCTTCCCTATCTTTGTCTCTGTCCCCTCCCCTCAACATATTGTAGCCACTCCACCCTGGCATTCTTTCCTTTCACACTGGCTCTTCCCTCTGTCCGGAATGCTCTGGTCATTTGTTTATTCCGTTGTTCAACAAGACTCGTTTAGTGAGTTTCCACCACATGGCAAACACTTGCAAGTGCTGAGGATACATCAGTGAACAGAGCAGCAGAGGTCCCTGTTCATAAAGTGCTTACATTGCAGCAGGGAGAGTAAGGTCTATAGTGTATTAGAAGATAAATGCTGTTGAAAAAAATAGAGCAGGGACAAAAAGGGGAGAGTATTGGGGGTGAGTACTAAACATTGCAAGACATAACTGAGAATGTGGCTTCTGAGCAAAGATGTGAGAGAGGTGAGAGAGTGAGCCTTGCAGTTACCTGGTGGAAACACATTCCGGAAAGAGGAATCATCCACTACACAGGCTCTGGAAGATATAGGAGATGACATCAGTGAGATGAGGGTCCACAATTTTTTAAGGTTTATAGGCCACTGGAAAGCTTTGGCTTTTATTTTCGGTGAAATAGAGACCCACGGGAGGATTTTGAGCAGAGGGTGACATAATGTGGTTTACATTTTAAAAGGGTCATTCTGGGTGCTACATTGAGAATATCTGTAGAGGGCAAATTAGAAAACCAGTTAGGAAGCTATATTAATAACCCGGTCAAGAAATGTTGGTAGATAGAAACAGTTATGTTGTTGCTTAGGACTAGGGTGGTGGCTGGGATGGGAAATGGGTAGTGAACTTGAATGGGGTACTGGATTTCTTTTGTGGGTGATGAAAATCTAAAATTAGTGATGATGGCTGCACAACTGTAGGAATATGCTAAAGACCAATGACATGGAGACTTTAAAAGGGTGAATTTTATGTGTTCTGAATTATATCTTAATATAAAGTTGTTTAAGAAAAACCAGATGGTGGCTGGATCAGGGTGGTAGCAGTAGAGGTATATATGTTTAAGGTAAGGGTTCAACTTCATTCTTTTGCATGTGGGTATACGGTTTTCTCAGTAGCATTATTTAAAAGTCTGTCCTTTCCCCATCGAATGGTCTAGGCTCTCTCATCCAAATCCTTTGACCATAAACGTGAGATTTTTATTTCTGGGCTCTCTATTCTATTGGTCGATATATCCGTGTTTATGTCAATACTACACTGTTGTGATTACTGTACGTTTGTAGTAAGTTTTGAAATCAATGTGAGATCTCCAACTTTGTTCTCCTTTGTTTTTTTTTAAGTTTATTTGTTTATTTAGGGAAAGACAGAGAGTGCATGCATGTGTATGCACGCGTTTGATTGGGGGGAGGGGCAGAGAGAGAGGGAGAAAGAGAGAATCCCAAGCAGGCTCCACACTGTCAGCCCAGAGCCCAATACAGGGCTCGAACCCATTAACCGTGAGATCATGACCTGAGCTGAAATCAAGAGTGGAAGGCTTAACTGACCAAGCCACCCAGGCATCTCCTTTCTTCTTCTTTTTCAAGATTGTTTTGGCTATTTGGGGTCCCTGGAAATTCCATATGAATTTTAGGGTGGATTTTTTAATTTCTGCATAAAATGCTCCTGAATTTTGATGGAAATTGCATTAAATCTGTAGATTGCTTTGATGAGTGTTGATACTTTAATAATTTAAAATCTTCTAATCCATCAAAATGGGATGATTTTCCATTCATTTGTGTCTTTAATTCTTTCAACAATGTTTTATAATTTTCACTGTACAAGTCTTTAATCTCTTTGGCTAATTCCTAAGTATTTTATTCTTTCTGATGCTATTGTAAATGGAATTGTTTTCTTAATTTCCTGTTCGGATTGTTCATTAGTAGTGTATAGAAACGCATTGGATTTTGTATGTTGATTTTGTATCCTGAAACTTTGCTGACTTTGTTTATTTTAACAGATTTTTTGTATGTATGGAACCTTGTTTTTTCAAAAATTTTAATGTTTATTTATTTTTGAAAGAGAGAGAGAGAGAGAGAGAGAGAGCAGGGGAGGTGCAGAGAGAGAGGGAGACACAATCCAAAGCAGGCTTCAGGCTCTGAACTGTCAGCACAGAGGCCAACACAGAGCTCAAACTCATGGAATATGAGATCATGACGCGAGCCAAAGTTGGACACTTAACCAACTAAGCCACCCAGGTGCCCCGTGTGTGTGGAATCTTTATGATTTTCTATGTATAAGACCATGCCATCTGTGAACAGAGATAATTTTACTTCTTCCTTTCCAGTTTGGTGGCCTTTCATTTCTTTTTCCTCCCTAATTTCTTTAGCTAGGATTCCACTATGTTAAATAGAAGTGACAAAAGTGGGCATCCTTGTGTTGATCCTGATCTTAGAGGGTAAGTTTTCAGTCTTTCACTATTGAGTATGATGTTATGTTCATTGGTTTTTAAGATAAGAGAAATAGCATGGTTGTATGAAGATGGGAATAATTCAATAGAGAGGGAAAACTTGATGATACAGGAGAAAGAATGGAGTCTTGCTGAAGGAACGTCCTTGAATAAGTAAAAAAAGGACGGGTACCTATTTCACGAGTAGAAGGGTTGGCCTTAGGGTAAGTACACAAACAGTCAACTTCTAGTCCCAGGCTGGGAGGCAGAGTATCTAGACAAAGATGCTCTGGCGGTAACAGGAGACTGTGGAACTTCTATAAAATTGAAGCTGTAATACAGATCTTCCTATGGCAGGCACCTCATAGTTCAGGATTGAAGGAGCCCCTCCTGCCTCATCATCCTGATCACAACATCCTGTGTTATTTTCTTCACAGCTTTAACCTCAACTGGAAATCATCTTTATTCATATCTTGTTTATTTGTTGAGTAGTATTATGTTGGAAACTCCATGAGAGAAGCAATTGTGTCAGTCTTGTTTATTTCTGAAACTCTAGTCCCTAAAACAGTGCCTGGCACATAGACACTCCATTAATCTTCACTAAAAAGTTGATTAAATGAACAGGAAGAGTGAGCTGAGGCCTTTAATGTTTCCATGAGCTAAGTGAGAAAAAAAAAACTGATCAGCGTTTTTCTTCAATAAGGTCAAATAAAAACTTTTGCCTAACTGAGGTTGGAGACCAGAAAATATGCGTCAGAGTTCCAGTCACAAGGCACGTGGTATTTTTTGATCTGATAGTGTACAGCAGCCTAGGAGTAGGATTTAGTTATTCAAAATTGGGGGTGGGTAGAAGTTCTTGTTCAAAATGGTGAGGTGGGTAGATCCTGAATTCATCTTCTCCCACTGATACGCTGAATCTACAGCTGTACATGAAACAGTTTCTTCTGAAAATAAATAAACAAACAACAACTTAAAAACTGGCAGAGAAAAATTTGAAGTGCTTTCGCAGGGCAGCCCAAGTGAGACCCAAGGATTGAGCAAGTTGCATTGATGAGGGTGTGGCTGAAAAATGCGCCCTAGACAGAGAAGGAAGTAACAAGGAGTAAGAGATGGATTATAACACGCAAGGGATCCACTTCTACATACACGATGAGGTTGGATATCCGGTGTGGTGTGGTGAATTTTTGCTGCAAGAGTAGGACTGAGGTCATAGGACTTCCATTTCTGAGCCAAAATCAGTCTCTCTGTAGCTTCCTCTTTTGTTCCTGTGCCGTTATCTGGAAACAAACAGACATCAATTCTTTTCCTCATACCCTGAGTCAAGAGTTTCCACTCTTTTCCCTGGAGTGTTGTTTTCTCTAACACCCGAGAAACCCCTTATTCTCCAAATCAGAAGTGACTCTTTGTGAGCCACATTGATTTACCTACACTGGAAGAAATTGGAATGCTGACCTGGATCTTTGAGGATATAAAAAATCTCTAGTGTTTTTTTAGGAAAGGTATTGTGTATGATAAGTATGATATTGTAGTTATGTTTAAGAAAGAGTGCTTGAGGGACACCTGGTTGGCTCAGTAGGTTGAGTGTCCAACTTTGGCTCGGTCATGATCTCGTGATTTGTTAGTTCAAGCCCCATGTTGGGCTCTGTGCTGACAGCTCAGAGACTGGAGCCTGCTTCAGTTTCTGTGTCTCCCTCTCTCTCTGCCCCCCCCCACACTTGGGCTCTCTCTCTCTCAAAAATAAATAAACATTAAAAAAAAGAAAAAAGAAAGAGTGCTTGACTTGGGTCCCCTGGGTAGCTCAGTTGGCTGACCGCCTGACTCTTGATTTCGGCTCAGGTCATATCACACTGGTGAGATCAAGCCCCACATCAGGTCCTGTGCTGACAGCGTGGAACCCGCTTGGATTCTCTCTCTCCTCTCTCTCTCCCCCTTCTCCCGTTCGTGTGTGCTCTCTCTCTCTCAAAATAAATAAATAAATAAACTTACAAAAAATTCATATATTTTATGATCATGTATATTAAAAAATCCTGTGGTTTCACTAAAATATATAATAGAACTAATCAAATTCAGTGAAGTTGTAAGATACAAGATCAATATGTAAAAATCTATTGTAGGGGCAACTGGGTGGCTCAGTCATTAAGCATTTGACTTCAGTTCAGGTCATGATTTCACGGCTGGTGAGTTCAAGCCCCGCATTGGGGTCTGTGCTGACAGCTCAGATTCTGGGGACTGCTTCCTATTCTGTGTCTCCTTCTCTCTTTGCTCCTCCCCTGCTCATGCTCTCTCTCTCTCTCAAAAATAAATATTAAGAAAATAAAAAAATCAGTTGTATATCTATACACTTGCAATGAACATCCTGAAAATGAAATTTTAAAAAATTTCATTTACAATAGCATCAAAAAGAATACAATACTTAGGAGTAAATATAACAAAAGAAGAGCAAACGTATAACTCCTAAAACTACAAAATACTGTTGAAAGAAATTAAAGAAGATACCTTATTCATGAATCTTAATATTGTTAAGATGTCACTTCTCCCTTAATTGACCCACAGATTCAATGAAAGTCTTATAAGAATCCAAGCTGAATTTTTGTAGAAATTGACAAGGTGCTTCCAAAGTTCATATGGAATTTCCAAAGATGATGTAGACAAAACAATCTTGTAAGAGAAGAACAAATTTGGAGGGCTCACACTTCCTGATTTCAAAACCCATTGTGAAGCAAAAGTAATGAAGACACTGTGGTACTGGCATAAAAACAAACACAGAGATCAATGGGTGAGAAGTGAGAGTCCAGAAATAAACCCATGTTTCTATGGATAGCTGATTTTGACAAGGATGTCAAGAACATTCAATGAAGAAAGACTAGTCTTTTTTTTTTTAATTTTTTAATGTTTATTTATTTTTGAGAGATAAAGACAGAGTGCAAGTGGGGGAGAGGCAGAGAGAGAGGGAGACACAGAATCTGAAGCAGGCTCAAGTCTCTGAGCTGTCAGCACAGAGCCCAACATGGGGCTTGAACCCACGAACCACAAGATCATGACCGAGCCAAAGTTGGACACTCAACCTACTGAGCCATCTGAAACAGGCTCCAGGCACTGAGCTGTCAGCACAGAGCCCCACGTGGGGCTCGAACTCAGGACCAGCGAGATTATGACCTAGGCCAAAGTTGGATGCTCAACCAACTGAGCCACCCAGGTGCCCCGAAAGACTAGTCTTTTAAACAAATGACAATGGGACACCTGGATGTCCAGATACAGATGAATGAATTTGTATCTTTAACTCATACCGCATACAAAAATTAACTCAAAATGGATCAATTACCCAAATGTAAGAACTAAAACTATAAAGCTCTTAGAAGAAAGCACAGAAATTATTCCTCGTGACCTCTGATCTGGCAATGAATTCTTAGATATGATACCAAAAGCAAGAACAACAAAAGAAAATAATAAATTAACTGAATTTAATCAAAATTAAAAACTTTTCTGCATCAAAAACCATTATCAAAAAGTTGAAAAGACAGCCTACAAAATAGGATAAAATATTTGCAAATTATATATTTGATAATGGTCTAGGATCCAGGATATATATACAGCTCCTATAACTCAGCAACAAAGAGGCAAACAATTCAAGTAAAAAATGGGGAAAGACTTAAATAGCCAGTTCTCCAAAGAAAATATGCACATGCCTGACAAACACATGAAAAGATGCTCAACATCATTATTCATGATGAATTGCAAAAAACCAAACAACAATTAAAACCTGGGCAAAGAATTTAAATAGATATTTCTCTAAAGAAGTATACAAATGGCCAAACAAGCCTGTGAAAAGATTCTCAAAATCATTGGTCTTTAAGGAGATGCAAATCAAAACCATAATGAGGTACCACTTCACACCCACTAGTATGGCTTTAATAAAAAGAAAAAAGAAATATAACGATTGGTGAGAATGTGGATAAATAAGAATGCTTAAATGTTGTTGGTGCAAATGTCATATGGTGCACCCACCGTGCTGAGCATCTTTTCTTGTACTTTTCGGGCATGTGTATATTTTCTTTGGAGAACTGGCTATTTAAATCTTTCCCCATTTTTTACTTGAATTGTTTGCCTTTTTGTTGCTGAGTTATAGGAGCTGTATATATATCCTGCATCCTAGACCATTATCAAATATATAATTTGCAAATATTTTATCTTATTTTGTAGGCTGTCTTTTCAACTTTTTGATAATGATTTTTTGATGCAGAAAAGTTTTTTTTTATTTTTTAATGTTTTTATTTATTTTTGACAGAGAGACAGAGACAGAGCACGAGTAGGGAAGGGGCAGAGAGAGAGGGAGACAGGATCTGAGGCAGGCTCCAGGCTCTGAGCTGTCCGCACAGGGCCCGAGCCCGATGCAGGGCTAGAACTCACGAACCACGAGATCATGACCTGAGATGAAGTCTGATGCTTTACCGACTGAGCCATCCAGGCGCCCCAATGCAGAAAAGTTTTTAATTTTGATTAAATTCATTTTTTTCTTTTGTTTTTCTTGCTTTTGGTATCATATCTAAGAATTCATTGCCACATCCACATGATTTTTATTACAGCATATTGTTATAACTGTTCCATTTTGTTATTAGTAGTCGTTAATCTCTTACTGTGACTAATTTATACATTAAACTTCACCATATTTACATGTAGGAAAAAACACTATATATAGGGTTCAGAACTATTTATGGTTTCAGGCATCTACTGGGGGTCTTGGACTATATCCTCCATAAATAAGAATGGGGAGACTACTGTATTCATGTTTTTATTGTTCTATCTGTTCCATAAATGCTATACTAAATGTGAATAATCAAACAGGTGTGATCCTTTGCTAGAAGGGATCCTTGGTGAAAAACCATTGAGTGGCTGGTCATATAATAAAGAATATATCCAGTCTTTTTTTTTTTTTTAATTTTCCAGTCCTTTTTTTTTTTTTAATGTTTATTCATTTTTGAGAGAGAGACAGAACGTGAGCAGGGGAGGGGCAGAAAGAGAGGAAGATACAGAACTCAAAGGCTCCAGCCTCTGCACTGTCAGCACAGAGCCCGCTATGGGGCTCAAACTCAGAAACCATGAGATCATGACCTGAGCTGAAGATGGACCTTAACCAGCTGAGCCACCCAGGCACCTCAGGAGTATAGCGGGTCTTTGTCTCCAGTTGCAGGAGAAGAGCTCCAAAAACCTTTGGAATTTTTTGAAGGATAAGAATCTCTCTGTCATGCTAATGAGGTGACTTCTGGCTGGATTCCTAGATAGCTTCAGGGTGGAGGAAACTGCGCACCAGAAAATTCAGCCATGTAATTGGCTGGAGTTGAGTTCAGTCATATAGCCTATGATTTAATCAAACATGCCTACACAATGAAATCTCAATTAAAAAACCCAAACCAAACCAAACCAAAACAAAACAAACCCTCTGAACAGTGAGGCTCAGGGAACTTCCTGGTTGGTGAACACACTGATGTGCTGGGAGGGTGGCACACCCTGACTCCACAGGGTCAGGAGCTCCTTTGCTCAGAACTCTTCCAGACCTTGCCCTATGTACCTCTTCATCTGATTGTTCATGTGTATCTTTTATAATAAAAAGGTAATCATAAGTAGAGCACTTTCTTGAGTTCTGTGAGCATTCTAGTGAATTACTGAGCCTGAAGGGTGGTCAGTCATCAGAACCCCAAATCTGGGGCACCTAGGTGGCTCAGTCAGTTAAGTGTCCAATGCTTGATTTCAGCTCAGGGCATGATCTTACGGTTCTTGATGAGGACCTTGTATTTTAACTTGTGGGAGCTGCTGCTAATTCCAGGTAGTTAGTGTCAAAATTGGATTGAAATATAGGACCCCAGCTGGTGTCAGAAAATTTGTTGCAGATACAATAAGGATAATGCCTTCCTTAGTTCTATAAGTCATTCCAGCAAAGAATGGAACCTGCAGGAAGAGTGGGAACACCTGAAAATGTAGCTAACTTGTCAGAGGGAAGAAGGACTGGGGACCCCAAGCTTATGACTAGTGTCTGTAGTAAAGGCAATCTTATAGAAATTGTGCTCTTAGTTGTGAAGTTTGGGCAAACTCTGCATATTTGCTGACAGAAGTAATTTCATCTCTGTGTGGAACATCATTCAGTCATAGGAAGGTTAGTACCGATGCATGCTACAGCATGGATGAACCTTGAAAACATTACACTAAGTGAAAGAAGTCAGTCACTAAAAGAACACACACAGTGTGATTCCATTTTTTTATTTTAACATTTTTTAAGATTTTATTTTTTTAATGTTTATTTTGAGAGACAGAGAGAAAGCATGAGTGCATGTGCGAGCGGGGGTGGGGGGGACAAAGAGAGGGAGAGAGAGGATCCCAAGCAGGCTCCTCACTGTGGGCATAGAGCCCACCGCGGAACTCAAACCCACGAATCCGATTTTGGCTCAGGTCATGATTTCACAGTTGGTGAGTTTGAGCCCATGTCGGGCTCTGTGCTGACAGCTCAGAGCCTGGAACCTCCTTCAGATTTTGTGTCTCCCTCTCTCTCTGTCCCTCCCCTGCTCACACTCTGTCTCCCTCTCTCAGAAATAAATAAACATTAAAATGGGGTGTGGTGATAGTTACACATTATCTGCAAACATACTAAGGTATGTTTGAAATAAACACTTTAAATGGGTGAATTGTATGGTATATGAACTATATCTTAACAAAGCTGTCATTTAAAAAAAGGTAGTTATCTTATAAATATATGCTGAAAAAGCTATAGATGAAATAGACGGTGTCTAGGATTTGCTTCAAAAGAATCCATAGGGGATGGGAAGGGGAAAGGAAGAAATAAGACTGGTCATAAGCTGGTAATTGCTGAAGCTGGGTGCTTGGAGTCTCATCATACTTTCTCTCTGCAGGTTTATGTGTTTGACCCTTTTCAAAAGAGGGGAAAAAAAAAAAAAGAAGAATCCCATGCAACATTCTGATTCACTCAGAAAAGAGGGGACTATCACCTCCTTTGATGAGTTGTTATTTAGAGGCCCTACCCAGAGCCTGCAGATCAGGGAGATGAATTATTGAGGGGAATCTGAGAGGCATAGAAGCCATGGAGTGTGGAGAGGTAGCAAGCGCAGAGGCTGGTTTGGGCCAGGGCAGCTCAGTGCCCCCAGCCCTCATGGACAACCCCCAGGCCAGGCTGACTGTGGTGGTAGAAGTTGAGAGTGGAAGAGAATCAGGTGAGAAGAAGGCCTTACACATTCACTCTTGGAAGTAACGCAGCCTGGGGGAGCCTCCTGGGAGAGGGGAAGCCAAGGCCATTTTACAGCCTTAGCTGCTGCAGATGCTTTTTGAGGACGCTCCGCCTCTCAGGGGGTCTGATCCTGTGCTCAGTACTCTAGGTTAGGAAACTGAGGCCAAAGTTGAGGGCAGGACTTAGGCACGGGAGTTAATATACAGTCCATCCTTCTCAGGCCCTGAGGACACATGTTGCCCCACACTGCTTCTGGAGGGGCCCCAGAGCATCTGCCTACTTCAGCCGGAGACTCTAGACACTCAGGTAGAAATGGGACGGGGTGCGGGTGAGGCCCTGGAAGATGGGAGTGACAATGCTGAGCCCAGTCTTCCCCTGCAGGAACAATGCATCACCTTTGACAGAGTCCTGGGCTCTGATGCTGCTCAGGTAGGGGGTGTTGTAGGGAAACGGGAGGAGGGTGGGAATCCTCAGGCGTCTGGATCCTGGAGTGCTAAGGGTTTCCCAAGCCCATTGCTCAGGCAGGCTGGGTCAGGGCACCTGTGACTGGGGGATATGCCTGTGTCCCCTGCAGGAGGCTGAGCAGGAGCTGCTAGCACGAGTCCAGTCCACACTAGGCTTGGTGGCCCGAGGGTACAGTGTGTCCCTACTGCTTCGGGGTCGGGAAACAGAGACACCTCGGCTTGTACCTCAGGTGAGTCCTGGAGGAGCTACCAAGCATAGGTCTCATGAGGCTCAGGTGTTGTTTCCTCCAGGAGACCTTTGAGAAACTTCCCTTCCCCTCCCTAGCGGATTGGGCCCATAGGGTGAGGGTCAAGATGGGGTGGTGTGCAAACATGAAATATCCAGCAAGGTCTAATATTCACAGTTTTTCATAATACCGATAATAAACTTGAAAGTTTTGTTTTCAGGGCTTCGTCAAAATGCCCCCAAGTCAAAATAGCTGCCTCAGAACTTCATCATAGGCAGGCCCCTGTTTTAGGAAACAGCAGGTCTCATTGAAAATGTCTACTCATTTGACTGGCTCGCTGTGAACCGTGAGGGCTGGGGCTGTTTCTGTCTTGGACACTGTGTCCCTGTGTCCGAAGCACGTAGCATAGAACCGGGCATAGACTTCACCGTCACGAAACTGTTGAAGGACAGATTTATCCTTTCTCTGTCCCTACTGAACTCCTTTCTCCACTTTAGCTGTTGCAGATGCTGTTTGAGGAAACTCTGCCCCACAGGGGCGCTGTTCCTGGGGTTAGCACCCTTAGCCTGGTGCAGGTGAGACCCTGCATGAGGGGAGCCCTGGGAACCAATGGTGGTGCTGTGGAAAGGGCCTGAGGCTCGCAGGCAGCCAGAAGAGACTGAGTCTAGCCTCATCTGCACTGACCAGTGTGGGCTTGCCTCTCTGAGGTCTCCTATTTCCTGCCTGAAATGGCTGAATGTTGGTGCCCTCGTTGACTCAAGGAGCCCCAGCGGGAGGATCTTGTGAGATGAGGTCTGGGAAAGGCTGTTTGTAACTGGTGTTGTGCTTGTGTGATTGCAGCTCAGCCCCAGTGGAAGGACTCAGGACCTGCTCTCTCCAGGGAGAGAGAACCTATCGGTGTTAGACGTGTCCCCTTTGGGCTTGTAAGTCTCCAGGGGCCAATGGGATCTGAGGGTGCTTGTCTTAAGGCAGGGCTGAAACCCCCAAACCCAGCCGTGGGAGGTTTCTCCCCACTGCCATGCAAAAGGGAAGCTCTGCACTTGGGGTTGTGCTCATCACACCCACTCATCATCTTCCCTGCAGCTCGTATCCCCAGCCCTCTCACTCTTCTTACCCTATCCATCTACACCTCTTCCACTCAGTCATTACCATCTGGGTGATGTGAGCATCTCGTTGAGCAGAACTGGGCAGCTGACAGGAGAAAAAAGATGATGAAGATGAGAGGCTTTCAGGGGATATACTGAGCTTGGAACCTTGGGGATGGTTCTTACAGGCTCTTGGGACCCCAATGGACTCCCCATGCAGAGGTTCTGGGGGCTGGACAGAACCCCAGAACCTCTTACGAGGTGCTTAGGAGTTGAGCTTGTCTCCCCATCCTCCAGGGTGGTAGAAAATGCCAGTGAGGTGGAGGTGTCCGACTCAAGAGCTGCCTCAGACCTGTACTTACAAGCTGCAGGGGATGAAGGCAGGTGAGGACAGGAGGGCACCTGTCACCCCCAACCCTTATCCCTTAGGCATTTGATCTCATCCTACCCTGTCCTCCACAGGGCCTGCTCTCTGCTCACTGTCACCATGTCCTGCCTAGGGCCTGACCCTCCCGAGGGGCCTGGGACCTGGGGTATGTGGCGAGGGGCCTTGAGGATCCTGCAGCTCCCCAGAGACCTGTAAGTCTGATGGAATCTTCTGACTCCTTTAGGGAACAGGGTGGGGGTATGGCTGAAGTATGGATGCAGAGACCCAGCGCAGCCTCAGAGTCTCATTTCCTCACTTCTGACATGGTGAAGGACTCCCTCCTTTAACATTTCTTTTTTTTTTTTTTTTTTTAATTTTTTTTAATGTTTATTTTTGACAGAGAGAGAGAGAGAGAGACAGAGCATGAGCTGGGGAGGGGCAGAGAGAGATAGGGAGACACAGAATCTGAAGCAGGCTCCAGGCCTGTGCTGTCAGCACGGAGCCCGACGTGGGGCTCAAACTCACAGACCATGAGATCATGACCTTTGCTGAAGTCGGACGCTCAACCAGCTGAGCCACCCAGGTGCCCCATCCTTTAGCATTTCTTATAAGGCAGGTCTACCAGCAATGAACTCCCTCAGCTTTTACTAATCTGGGAATACCTTAATTTCTCACACGTTCTTGAAGGATAGTTTTGCCAGATATGGAATTCTTAGTTGACACACTTTATTTTCCCAGCATTATTTTTAGAGAGAGAAAGAGAGCAAGCAGGGGAGAGGGGCAGAGTGACAGAGAGAGAGATGGAGGTGGGGAGAGAGGGAAGGAGAATCCCAAGCAGCCTCCACACTGATGTGGGGCTCCATCCCACGACCCTGCAATCATGACCTGAGCTGAAAGCAAGAGTTGGATGCTCAGCCGACTGAGCCACCCAGACACCCCTTTCAGCACTTTAAATATGTCATCTCACTGCATTCTGGTCTCCATAATTTCTTTCTTCCTTTTTTTTTTTTTTTTTTTTTTTAAGATTTTATTTTTAAGTAATCTCTACATACAACATGGGGCTGGAACTCACAACCTCGAGATCAAGAGTTACATGCTGTACTGACTGAGTCAGCCAGGCACTAATGGCTTCCACAATTCCTGATGAGAAACTGGTTTTCATTCTTTTTTTTTTTTTTCAACGTTTTTTATTTATTTTTGGGACAGAGAGAGACAGAGCATGAACGGGGGAGGGGCAGAGAGAGAGGGAGACACAGAATCGGAAACAGGCTCCAGGCTCTGAGCCATCAGCCCAGAGCCCAACGCGGGGCTCGAACCCACGGACCGCGAGATCGTGACCTGGCTGAAGTCAGACGCTTAACCGACTGCGCCACCCAGGCGCCCCTGGTTTTCATTCTTATGGAGGATCACTCGTACCATCACAAGTTGCTTCTCTTATTCTGTTTTCAAGATTCTCTCTTTGGCTTTTGGTGGTTTGATTATAATGTGTCTTGGCATGAATCTCTTTGAGTTTATCCTTCTTGAAATTTGTTGAGCTTCTTGGATGTATAGATTCATGTCTTTCATAAATTTGGGGAATTTTTGAGCACTATTTCTTCAAATATTCCTTCTGCCCCCTTTTCCCTGTCTTCTCCCTCTGACAGTCCCATTCTGCATGTATTTATACACTTCATGCATCCACTGGCCCCTTGGGCTCATTTTCCTTCATTCTTTTTTCTTTTTGCATAATTTTTTTGACCTATTTTCAACTTTGCTGAGATTCTTTCTTGTGCCCACTCAAATCTGTTCTCTAGGGAATTTATGATTTCAGTTACTATACTTTTCAGCTCCAGAATTTCTACTTGGTTCCTGTTTTATTTATTTTATTTTATTTTATTTTATTTTATTTTATTATTTTATTTTATTTTTATTTTAAAGTAAGCTCTACACCCAGTGTGGGGCACAAACTCAACAACCCCAAGATCAAGAGTCGCATGCTCCACTTACTAAGCCAGCCAGACACCCCTCTTTTTGGTTCCTTTTTATAATTTCTGTGCTTCTATTCGTATTTTTTATTCATTGAGACATCATTTTCTTGATTTCCTTTACTTTTCTGAGCATATTTAAGATAGTTGGATTAAAGTCTTTAGGGAATCCAATGTCTGTGCTTCCTCAAGGACAGTTTCTATTAATTTTTTTTTCCCCTGTGGGTGGGCCATGCATCTTTATTTGCATGCCAGATATTTTTTTGGTAGGAAACTGCCCAATTTGAGAATTTTTATTTTTGTAAAGATTATATTCTTCATTATGTTGGTCTCTTACGTCTCCATTTCTTTTCCTTAGGCTCTGACATTTTGGATATGATAATGGGGGAACTCTGAAAAAGAGATTCCCCATCCCCTCTAGGGTTTGCATTGTTGCTTGCTGTGGGCTGCAACTATCTGTTTGCTTAGTTACTTTCCAAACAATTTTTGCAAAGGCTGGATTCTTTGTTGCCACTGAAGTCTCCATTCTGTCATCTCAGTGGTTAGCTAGTGACCTGACATAGAATTCCTTACTCTACTGGGACAAAAACATTTTTTATTAAAGGAATAAAAACAGAAAGAAAAAAAAATTAAAAAATCTCCAGCTTTCCATAGATTCGCTCTGTGTTGGGTCAGTCCTTCTATGCTTCTCACCATTCCACTTACATCTCTGCCTTAGCCTTACTTTCTGCTTACAATGGGCTTAAAAAAACAGAGATGAAAACTTGCCATCTTCTCAGGTCTTTTCTAAGCCTGCATCCTGCTCTGGGCATGTGTGTGGCTTTCTAGATTCCTTGGTGCATGGGGGAATTTTCCTTATCCCCCCCTCCCCCCTCCCCCCCCCCCCCCCCGCAATGCAATCTGACTCCCCAACTTTTCTTCCCAGTCTTTCCATGCATCTGTTGTTTGCCCCAACTGTTATTTTTGCTTGTTCTTTCATCTTTTCAATGTTTTGAGGGACTATCATCTAGGATAGCTGCTCTGCCCTGAGAGAGTTCCAAGGTAAGGGAAACAAAAGGAAGCCCTTTTTGTCAGTCCTCTGGGGGAAACCCTAGACAATGAAAACAACAAACACAGTTCCTTGGGAACAAAATCTGCTCTGCTCCCTCCAGAGCCAAGCACCCCACCACCAGAAACATGGACTGTTGTCTTCAAGACAACCTCTGTGCTGGGGAGGAGGTTGGGGCTAGGTTAAGTTAAAACACCCCAAAGATCTCGACATATTTAAGTTGCTTTCTTCTGGGTAAGCATTCACTTGGTTGTAGTAAACCTTTCACTGTCCCCCAGAGTTCCTGTAAGGTTGATCCTGACCATTTTTTCCACATGTTGCTGAAAAAGGACAGATCCCCAGACTTCCATACTCTGCCATTTTTGTGGATGTCACTTTGCTTTGCCATTTTAAATTGGGTGATTAGGGGCACGTGGCTGGTTCAGTTGGCAGGGCATGTGACTCTTAAAGAAAAAAATTTTTTTAACATTTATTTATTTTTGAGAGACAGAGCAGGAGGAGGAGAGGGAGACACAGAATCTGAAGCAGGCTCCAGGCTCTGAGCTGTCAGCACAAACCCTGACTCGGGGCTCAAACTCACAAACCGTGAGATCATGACTTGAGCTGAAGTCGGATGCTTAACCAACTGAGCCACCCTGGTACCCCAGGGCATATGACTCTTGATCTCAGGATCGTAAGTTCAAGCCCCACATTGGATGTGTTGCCTACTTAAAAAAATAAATAAATAAAAAATAAATTGGGTGATTAGTCTTCTATCACTGAGATGTAAGAGCTCTTTAAATATTCTGGATAGGGGCGCCCGGGTGGCTCAGTTGGTTCTCACAGTTCATGAGTTTGAGTCCCTTACCAGGTGAGCTCAAGCCCTGCTTCAGGCTCTGCACAGTGCAGAGCCTGCATGGGATTCTCTCTCTCTCCCTCTCTCTGCCCCTCAATCTCATGCCCTCTCTCTCTCTCTAAAAAATAAAAATAAACAAATAAAAATAGCATACATACATACATACATACATACATACATAAATGTATGTTCTGGATACAAGTCCCTTATCAGATAGACAAATTAAATTTTGCACTATGAGAATATATTATTTGTGTAATTAAATAATAAAATTTTAAAAAGGGTCTATGCAAGGTTGCAAATCTGCCTGGTGGTGCACCAAAGTTCTGGAAATAGTCAGCCTTTCCATCAGGTGTAATTTGGGTCAATTTCTTTCCCCATTCACCAGTGGACACCTCTTCCTCTCTCCTTCTGGCAGAGATTGCCCCCTGCTGCAGGTGTTGGCTGGTAAGGTTATTGGTGAGGAGGTAGAGGGCTCTCTGCCCTGGATCGTGTCATGGCTCCTGGAAGGAAACAACTACACTGGTCTTCTTCTTCGCCTGGACCCTCAAGGTGGCCTGGGGAAGGGTGTGGGTTCTTTGGGAAGCTCTGACATCTAACTTATGCCTGACCACCCCTCTCACCAAAACAGCTGCAGCCCCAACCCCAGTCCAGAGATAGCCTCACCTCTGGGAGGGTCAAGATTCAGAAAGGTCCCAGTATGGCTAGGTTGCCAAAGTCTGGAAAGGCAGGGCTGATAGTAAAAGCAACCCCTCGCCCTTCAGAGGCTTTCAACAGTTAACCAAGAATTTTCACACTAATACATTTTATTCTTACCACAACCCCATGAGACACATCTAACTTAGGGAGGGAGGCCTAATTTATAAATGAGGAAAGGGAGGATCAGAGAAGGGAGAGAACTTGTCTATTTTCATACACTCATTAAAAATCAGGCCTCTCTGAAATGATATGATGTCAGAGACTTAGGGGAGGTCAAGTGGAGGGTATAGATCAAACAAGAATGGCTGTGAGTTGACAATTATTGAAGCTGGGTGATAAGTAGATTGAATTTCCTATACTTTGTACATGTTTGAAATTTTCTACAAAAGTGAAAAGAAAGAAAAAGTCTGGCTCTCTGTATCTAAAATTAGTAAGCACACATTAATTTGGCTAACATAGTCCCAGACCACACACTGTGCCAGGCCCTGTGGAGTAAGGAAGAAAAATTAGGCCAGTTCATGCCCTTAAGGATAAAGCAGTGAAGGACAAAAGTATGTTTATCTATAGGCAGTTTGGTATCCTGATTAAAGGCACAGGCTTTAATGTCAGACAGAATTGGGCTTAAGTTTTAGCTCTGCCACTCACCAGGGAGTTGCTTGACCTCTCTAAGCTTCATTTGGTTCATCTGGAAAATGTGGGGGTAGGCAGAAAAAATTAGAGTTGCTGCTTCATTGGAGTGTTGTGCGGATAAAAAGAGGTGATCCACAAAAACTCTTAGCATAGTGCCAAGCCCATGTAAAAGCCTGATAGGTGTTAGCTATTTTTTGTAAGTAGTATTAATAAAAACTACAAGTATTACAGGCAGTGTGCTTTGGAGTCCAGAAGGAGTGATTCACTCCGAGTCTCCCCTTATTAGGTGGCTCCCTGAGCTTACTCAGAGCTGCTCTGTTGGGGGCCTCGGGAAGGAGGATGCAGGTGAAACAGGTGAGGCCCACCCAGTGGGATGCAGTAGAAGAGGCACGTGCCCGCCGGGCAAACCTGAAGAGCCTGCGTTCAGGCCTCCTTGGGGACACCCTCACAGAAAGTGGGCTCAGCCAGCTGGGCAGGGCACTGCGAGAGTTGCGGGTAAGCAAGGTGAGGCCTGGAGGTGCCGAAGACAGTAGCGGTTGGAGCCTACCTTAAACCCTCTCTCCATAGGTGGTAAAAGCCTGGAGCCAGTGCCCAGGAAGCCAGATGCTCAAAGGGGTCAAAGCTGAGGCTGTGGGGCTCCCAGAACTACAGGTATGTTTTCTGGCTCAACCTCTTAGGAGCCCCATTGATGTCTGCCTTCTCTCCTATTTACAGAGCACTATGAGGAGTCCCTTTCTTTGTTCACTAATTTATTGATTTCCAAACATTTTAGTGACTTCTCAGTGTGTCAGGCATAGTGCCACGTAGGCCCTGGGAAACCCCTGTCCTCATGGAATTTGCAATCTTCTGGAGAGAAGCAATTATAACACCATGATCAGTGCTTTGAAGGCCTTATCAACACAGGGTTCAGTGGGGCATCTAAACACTTCACAGGGGATGTTGACTTCTGAAGGAGGTAGCCAGCAAAGATGAGTGAAGAACAAACATTCCAGGCACAGAAACTAACAGGTCAAGTCTCGGAAGTAAGCAGGGGCTTGATCTCTTTGGGGGACTGCAAGCAGGTCATTTTGCTGTAGGATATTTTGAGGAAGAGTCAAAAGAGAATGATTGAAGAGATAAGTAGGGGTCCGGTCATAAAGGGTTTTGCAAATTTATTGAGATGTTTGGACTTTGTCTTGAAGGTCAAGGGGAAGCCATAAAATTACTTTAAGCAGGGAAAACAGTATTGCTCACATTTCTCAGGTCAGCAAACTGAGGCTCAGAGAAGGGATCTGAGTGTCTCAGGGTCACTGAGATAATCAAAGACAGCAGAGGTACAAACACCCAAGTCCTTAGGTTCAAGATGGTGCTTTTGCATCCGTTTAGAATGCATGGCCTCTCCTGTGCAGAAGGGGGTGCTGTCTTCCAGGATTTGCCAAAGGGTGGCTGGAATGCTGCTTCTGTCCACCTTCTCCTGGTCCTACCCTTTTCATACTTACAACTTGTTTTTACAGCCCTGAGCTTCGGGACTTAGGCATGTAAGCTCCCATTTATTGAGCAGCATCTGCTACTGCTTAGCGCTTTGGGTGTCTTATTTCATGCTCTCTACAACTTTTTTTTTAAAAAGGTTTTATTTATTTTTGAGAAGGGGAGGGAAGGGGCAGAAAGAGAGGGAGACACAGATTCTGAAGCAGGCTCCAAGCTCTGAGCTGTCAGCACAGAACGCAACGCAGGGCTCGAACCCAAGAACCATGAGATCATGACCTGAGCCAAAGTCAGACGCTTAACTGACTGAGCCACCCAGGTGCCCCTCTACAACTTTTTTTTTTTTTAACGTTTATTTATTTTTGAGACAGAGAGAGACAGAGCATCAACAGGGGAGGGTCAGAGAGAGGGAGACACAGAATTTGAAACAAGCTCCAGGCTCTGAGCTGTCAGCACAGAGCCCGACGTGGGGCTCGAACTCACGGACCGTGAGATCATGACCTGAGCCGAAGTCGGCCGCTTAACTGACTGAGCCACCCAGGCGCCCCTCTCTACAACTTTTTAAAAATGTTTTTTTGTTTATTTTATTTGTTTTGAGAAAGAGAGAGAGAGAGAGAGAGCAAGCAGGGGAGGGACAGAGAAAGAGGGGGAAAGAGGATCTGAAGCAGGCTCTGTGCTGATAGCCGATGCAAGGTTTGAACTCACAAACCGTGAGATCATGACCTGAAATGAAGTTGGTGCTCAACCAACTGAGCCACCCAGGCACCTCTATAACTTTTATTAGTTCCATTTTACAGGTGAGGAAATGGATTCAAAAGATTAGACACCTGCCTGAGGTTATACAGCTGAGGAAAGGAGGGCCTGAGACTCTGATCTGTCTGATTTCAAAGTCCTGAGCTTAACACGTGCTATCCTAGGAGGAAGGGGATGGAATTCCCATTCTTAATATATTCTCAGCTGGTGATAGATTCAACAGCAAGCCACAGCCCAGGCTTCCAGGGAGAGCCCAAAGGTGGGTTTGGAGCTTGGGGTGGAGCTGGGTGCCCTCCACCTTTGTTGGGCTTAATTGCATTTTCCTCCAGTAGTAGGAGTAACAGCATCTCTAGGACCTGGGCTCCACCAAAAGCATCCTCCTAGGGACTCTGAGGAACAGGTAATACCTCATGTACCCCAGAATAGCTGGAAGCTCTTGGGGGACTGAAGAGTTGCAGAGCACAGCTAACATGTCTACCACTTCTGTGCCCCAACATCAGGGACAAATATGGAGCTTCTGACAAAGAGAGGACCTGACAGGCTATGATTCCTAAGAGAGGGGCATGGGAAGGCTGTTTTCCTACTAGGTCACATTAGGAGTATAGGATCCTTAAGGCTTTCACGGCACCTATTGGCAGAGCCAATACCTTTCTCCCATGGCCCCAAGTCTCTTTCCAGGCTATAGGCTCTTACAGGACAGTTAGGTCCCAGACGTAGTTGTAGGAACAGCCCTGGTGGTGGGGTTCTGTTGGAAAGTTGGGCACCGTATCCCGAGGCTGTGGCACACACAGACTTCTGGCTGAGCCTAGACTAATGCCATGTAGGCCTGGCACGCCCCAGATGTGGCCCTGCAGTTCTTCTTGGCCCAGGCACAGAGGAAGAGACTTCAAGAACAGCACCAGATATGGATCCAAGAGGAACTGAAGCGTTTGGAACAGGAGGAGGAAGAGGTGGAAGGTGACCAAGTCAAAGGCCTGGTGGCTGGAAAGGAGGTGAGGAGGGTCAAGTAGGGGACTTGAGGCTTCTTCTAATTGGTTCAGGCATTGTGTTGGGGGCTGGAATCCAGCCTCAGTCACAACAGAGTGGGCCATACCCTCTCTCATGGTCCTTATAGCTTTATGGGGGACAGATGTAGCAGTTTTCAGGGCTAAGTGCAGTGATGCAGGGAGCTAGGGGCTTGTGGGGACAAAGAAGAGTGCCTGACTCAGGCAGGAGAGGAGCAAAGATGGCATCTAGGCTGAGACTTGAAAAACAAATCAGCCAGAGGAATTCACTAGACTGAACTCCATGTGGGAAGTTCATACGCATCACATAGAGGCACTGAATAAATATACTTGTTTGCCCAAATTAGGAAACAAAACTTGTGAGCGTGAGGGGATGGGAGGATACGTTCTGAGGACTATGGTTTATGAGCAAAGGTCCAGAGGGAAGCAATGGCAAAGTACAGTCTGGGTACTGCAAATTGTCCATCTGGGGGGCCCCAGCAGGTACATGGTCAGAGATGAGGCTAAAGAGACCAGTGTGTGCCATGCCTCTGAATTTGGACTTTACCCTAAGAATGATAGTGAACCATTGAAGGGCATGTGTCATCTCAGTTCTGTCCCTCACTAGCCATGCAAATTTGGGCAGGTTAGGTCACTTCTCTGATTCACAGTTTCCAAATCTAACTACCAGATTTGGAAAACTAAAATGGCAACTACTTTCCTCCCCTGGGTTTCATTGGCTAAAATGAATGAATACACATGAAGTGTTTAGGAACAAAGCCTGGCACACAGGTGGCACTGAACAAAGAATATGTATTATCACTGAAGGCCTTCGAGAGGCAGAGATGGCACCGGGAGCAGACACTATGGAGACTCCAGCTGGAGGCCCTTCAGGCAGAGCGGGACACTGCAGAGCAGGACCTCATGGCTCTCTATGACGTGCACGTGCAGGCTGCCCGGGCTCGGACATGCCATACACTGCAGGTCAGTGGGGACAGAAGGCAGGCCTTGAAATGGTTCCAAGGCTGACTGACAAGCATCTCTGAATCTGGGCACAGGTATTTCGAGCCTGGCGAGAGCTGTGGGAGGAGCAGACCACGACCACAGAGCATCACCACCGCAGCCTGCTGGCTGGTATCCTGCAAGACATGCTCCAACTGGCCACACAGAACCAGGAGCTTCAAGCCCAGAACCAGCAGCTTCAGCAGGATATAGGCTAGGCTGGGGCCAGTCGTGCTGGATGGCTGCCCTGGGAAGAAGTCTGGTGATCAGTAGTCTTTCAGGGGCAGCTTCTTCTCTCTTCATTCTTCACTGTCCCAGAAGGGAGAGGGAGCTGGGATAACTACGCTAACCTTCACTATGGATAATGAACGATACCACTAACCAGGTCTCGTTGTGTCAGTCCCTGCTAGGTACCTAATACCCACCTCTTCATTTTAGCCTTTTTCACTACCCTATGTAGTAGGTGCCACTTGACCCCCATTTCAGAGGTAAGGCAACTAAAGCTAGGAGAGGTTAAGTAACTGCCCAAGGACAAGTCCGCTAAGTCACAGAGCCAGAATTCAAATTCAAGCCTGTTAGAACTATAGTTCTACACTGCACATGTGGTGGTTCACAAACTGAAGTGTGCAGCAGAATCACTTAGCTTATTAAAGAAAAAAGATTCCCAAACCCTACTCTCCCAGATTCTTCAGTAGGTCTGCAGTGTGTGTGTGTGCGTGTGTGTGTGTGTAAGCTTACTAGGTATGCTCCCATGGGAGCAGGGCCTGATGTTCCTCTGGCCATGAGAAGAGATGGCAGGAAGGAGTATCAGTGAGGGAACCAGAGGAAATAAGAATCAAAACCATATTGAATCCATGAGTTCTCTAGCCTAAAACTTGGTTTGTCCTGCCAGGTCCAGCCAGGACCTTCTATTCCCAAGAGTCCCTCCAAATTCTCCAGGGCCCAGGTTTGTGCTTTAGAGAAATTTGAAAAGTTGTGACAGAACAGTCTCCACTCCATGGAGCCCTCAAAGGAAATAATGCTCCTAGCCATAGATAGAAGTCTTTTCTCCTAGTCTATCAGTTACTCGAGGATTAAGACATTCAGGGCACTAGGGCAACAAAATTATGTTAGAGAGAATCTACGCAACAGACACAGGACAATCATAGCCAATTGCAGGAACCACCTGCACCCCAGAATACTTTATTAAGACCTTCTTGCTTACAGTTAGAAACACTGATTGAACTACACCAAATTTCCCTGTGCCTGGTTCCAGGTCACTCTGTGTAGAGCTTCCCTAATCTGTGTAGATTACTACACTCTGTGTAGAGCTGGGACAGTGCTAGGCAGGGGCAGGACTCAGAGTGAGAAAAATGGTACCTCCTAGGAGTTGTAGAGGGGACAGTGGGCTTTGAGAGGGCCCTTGGGGTGAGCAGAGAGGTCAGGAGTGTAGCCTTAAGCCAGGGCCCAGGGGCAACATTCCCTGAGATGAGTCAAGCTCCAGCCCTCTCTGGGGTCTCCAGAAAAAGGCTGGGTGCGTGTGGAGAGCAGCACTGTGGAGGGAGCAGGGAGCAATGTCCCCAGGTACCGCTGGAGCTAGGGGAGTTTGAAAGAGTAGCCTGGATGACGGGTGTATAATCTGTGGCAATTAGGCTTTCCTGCATTACAGTGGGTGCGGATATCTCTTATGGGGGAGTCATGTACCACAGCTGGGCTGGAGTAGCCAGTACCAGGCCTGGGGGCAATGGGTCTGCTGGGGTGACCACAGGAGGCTAGGAAAGCCAACTGTTGCCCAAACCCACTCAAAGCAACTGTATTCATGCAGGATGAGGTGGAGAGCCTCCTCCACTGGGGATGGGGTCACTTCTAAGGCCTAGGTATTGATGCTCTCCCATTTCCTTATTCTGGAAAAACTTCAGGGCAAACCCAGTCTTCAAGTTTCCTGGGGTAACCCTTCATCCACCCACCTCCAGAGACTAACCTGGCTACTCCCACTTCCCCAGCTTTTGTCACAAGGCACTTGTTACAGGGCTGGCTGGTGAAGAAGGGTAGGGAGGCCTTGGAGGTGGCTCTGATGGTGGCGCCCAATCTATAGAGTCAGGAGTCCGGGTGGAGATGGTCAGTGACTAGCGGCTGCCATAGTACAGACGCACAGCCAGGCCAATGAGCAGCGTGGCCAGGAAGAAGGCAGCTGTGAGCTGCAGCCGCAGCAAGGCTGCTGAGAGCACGGCATTGACCACCAGGGAGCAGGACACAACAAAGAGCCGTGTGATGCTGCTGCCATGCTTCATGACAGCTGACATGAGCAGTCCATTTAGTGCCTGGCTCAGTACCACAAGCGCTGCCCAACCAGAGAAACCCTCCAGGAGGCCTGGGCCAGGGCCACCACCTGCGTGCAGACCTAGGTTCAGGAGCACACCAAAAGTGTAGAGGAAGAGGTTCTGAAGTGCTAGGGGCAGCCGCTGTCGCTTCATGAGCAGCTCTGTGTACACGGACGACAGGCCCGAGATGAGGCAGTACAAGATGAGAAGCAGCAGTCCCAGTGGAGTGATATGCAGGGACATGCGGCCAGCAGCAGCTGCTGGAGGGGGCCCAGGAAGGGTGCTTCCAGGGTCTTGGAGGCCACCAGCTGCATAGCAGGCCCCTGCTGCCATCAGCAGCAGCAGTGCCAAGCCCTGGCGTGCAGAGAGGCGGTGCCGGAGACAGAGGCAGTAGAACAGGGCCGTGCTTCCAATCTTGAGATTGCTCAGCACCTGATAGGTGCTGGGGTCCATGTAACGTTGAAGATAGATCACCAGGTTGTTGTTAGCGCCATAGAGAAGGGCTGATAGCGCAAAGGGGGCAGCCTGGCGCCATGGAGGAGCCCCTTGGGGCCATGCTTGCCAGCCCACCAAGAGGGAGAAGGCGCACAACAGTAGCTTGGTCAGCTCAGTCAGCAGCACAGCTGAGGAGGGCCGGAAGGGCACTCTGCCGTTCACATGGCACAGTGCCAGTAATGGGGCATGGGCACCATACATGGCAGTGGACAGGAGTAGCATCAGGGTCCAGCGGGCCTGCCTGGGACGGCCCAGGCCTGGCATACCCCCGTCCTCTACACTCATGCCCAACCCAGACCCTGGGTGGCCTGTGTAGCTAGCCAGGGGACAGCGGGAATTATAACAAGTTTGGGAAAAATCAGAATGGAGCCGGCTCGCAGGAGGGAAGAGCCGTGGTACATTGCTAGAGAGAATACTGAAAATCAGAGTCAGCTGCAAACTCCAGAGTCAGGGCTGGAATAGGAAGGGGCCGGTGGCCCTAAAAGCCACAGTCTTGGGGCCAGTCTCATGGGGTTAAGGAGGGGCGTCCAGATTATTGGCTGATAAGCCACTGTTCACCTTTTGCAAGGAGAGCAAGGATGAAGACTGTGGAAAAGTTGAAGACAGCAAAAGGGTGATAGCTGGGGAAGCCAGATATGGTGTCTGTGGTTGAAAGGCCTCTACCTGCAGGCCCAAGATGCTCATCCTTCCTCCCCCATGGGATCCAGAGCTAGTCGGGCCCCTTGCGCAATGACCGAAGATAGTCCCTCAACGTCTTCTCCACATTGGGCACAGCATATGCCTGAGCTGCGTAGATGCCAGTGCAGGTACCCACAGCAAAGCCCAATACTGCTGATGCCCTCAGTTTGGCCACCACATAGCCGGCTAAGAAGCCCTTGAGGAATGGGGAGGACAAGAGCGAGCCATCCTGTGGAGAAAAATGAAGGAAACTCAGCCAGGATCTCCATTCTCTACCCAAGAGCTACTGGCCTTAGATCATCCCACGACCTCTGCCTTACTCTGGAAAGCTGCAGTATTCTCTCCAAAGATTTTCTCAAGATTCTGGAGGCAGAAAAAGAACCTAGAAGTCCTGATCACACAATCTCAGAATGCTGGGGTTAGAAGGCTCCAACCACAGAACCCTACCACCACAAAGCTACAGAGGTGTCCCTGAGGAATCTGACCCCTGCCTGCTTCTCCAACCTCACTTCCTAGCATGCTCCCCCATTACTGGAGCCAAATTAAACTACTTTCATCCCCCCTGTTCATCATGCTACTTCCCACCATAAGAGCTTTGTATATGTTGTTCCATCTGCCTGAAATGATCTCTCCTCCCCTCTTTACCTAGTTACCTTCTATTTAAGATACCAGTTCAAATATCATTTTCTTACAGAAACTTTCCTTGGGGTCACAGAAAACAGGCCATCAATAACCATTTGCTGAGTAAGTCTCTATCACCCATTCAAAAGCATATTGGGCAATGAAGCCCAAGGCCAGGGGGGAAGAGGGGGAAGGAGTGGTGGGCAGGTGCAGCTTTACCTGGCCCACACCACTGTTGACTTCGTCTTCCACACGCTGCTGCAGGCGTTCCAACTGGTTCTTGAGAAATGCCAGGTCCTTAAGCTTAGGCAGAGAATCCTAGAACAAGAAAGAATCCAACAAGTTAACCCAGCCCAATTCTCTGCTGAGGTCTGTCAGAGGCTGGGTGTTTTTTTTTTTTTTTTTAAAAAAAACTTCCTGAGATGATGGTGGTAAAGGAAGAAAGGCACTGACAAGTAAAGAATTCACATGGGGACCGGAGAGGGGGGGTGACAGATGGGATCTGCATCTATAACAACCCTTACAGAATTTCATAAAGTAAGCAGTGTGTAGGGAGACAAGAGGAACAGCTAGGAGACATTCAATTAGATTTACCAGGCAAGCTCTACTGACTCGGCTATTAATAGCAACATGTCTGTCTTGTCTACCGGGTCCTCAGGCCTCACACAGGGACTGGTAAGTAGTTAATAAATATGAGGATGAATGTCGCTGAACTTCCAGACCAGTGGTGAGTAACAGCCTGAGGCAGTTCCCTGGACGCTGTAGGGTAAATCTGATTTCTGCTTGGGCTTCTGTCAAACCGAATGTGTGACTGGATGCGCTGGCTGGAGTTGGGGTGGGTGGGTGTCTGCAGGAGTGGGTGAATGCACTGGGTGGCTTAGATCGCATAGAAGTATGAAATTCAATGTATGCCCAAGGGAATCTGAATGAGAATGTGAGTGTCCGTGTGGCTTGGAATCATCATGTCCATAAGAGGGAAATTTCGGGGGCCAGGGAATGCAAGAGAGTGAAAAGTGTGTCAGAGTGAATGTGTTTGAATGTCTGCTGGTAATTAAGGATAACGAGGGTCCCGAGATTGGACACCTGGGAGATGCCCGGCTTTGCTTGCCTCGTGTGGTGGGTGCTCCGCTACTCCACTTCCCAATGTTGAGTCAGTCGAAAACAGTAAAAGCTCGCCTAGAGGAAATAAGGGCATCCCCACGCAAGAGAGGCTCCAGTGTCGCCTCTCCCAAGGACTAAAACGGTGTGAAGACCACCCCACACTGAAGATAATCCTTACATTCACTCACCTTGTCATCCGCCATCTTCCCCGCCGAACTTGTTGCGCAGGCGCGGCCCCGCCTCCCTCACGCAAAGTACTACAGCCATCTTTACTGAGGGCGGAGGCACTTCCGGGGCATTTTTGGAAAGGGTGGAGGAGGTGCTTTCCTGGCCGCCGAGCCCTGGCGGTCTCTTGCGCTCAGGTACTGGCACGTGACTCCTCCGTCACGACCCTAACTGCGTGTCCGCGCGCGCACACGACCTGGGCGCAATGATCTCACTCCTTCGCGTGTGCGCGCTGCGCAAGTTCTTGTAACAAGTCGCCCATCCCTCGATGAGCTCATAGTTGCGCGATGATGTCACTGGGGGCGTTGGCGTCGTGCGCCTTCCCCGGCTCCACGCACGGGAACGCACACTCGGGGATCCAGACGTCTGTTTACACGCGCCACCCCTCGGCGGGCGGCGCTGCTCAGGCCCGTCCTTTCCCGCCCCTGGGACCCGGCACCAACCCCACCCCGTATCTGTGCGGCGCCTGTTGGCCTGGTCAGCGCAGCGAGGCTGGGCTTGCGCGCGCCGCAGCTTCGGAGGTCGAGCTGGGCTGAGATTGCCGGCCCGCAGAGGCCGGCGGGGACGCGGTCGGGGCTATGCTGGGCAAGGATTACATGCTGGCCATCATTCTGGTCAACTGTGATGGTGTGCACGGGGTCCCGATGGGAGGATCGGGAGCTGAGGGGTAACGAGGGAGTTGACGGGGTATGTTTCGGGGTGAGGACCACGGGACAAATGAATCCTGGATTTTTGTGCTGCAAAAGACCTCCTGTACCTCCAGCCTAAGGATTGCCACCTTTGAGATGGAAGGAGGGTTCTGACCGTGTTATTCTGAATCCACTAATATGCCTTTCCAATCCCGTGTTTCCTCTCCCCGTTTGGTGTCTTGTAGATGACTTGTGGGGGGACCAGAATCTTGAGGGAGAGCCAGGCCTGCCCCCTGGCTGGAGGAAGATACGCGATGCTGCAGGTACTTACTATTGGCACGTACCCAGTGGCAGCACCCAGTGGCAGCGCCCAACCTGGGAGACAGGAGATGCAGAGGACCTAGGCACGGTAGGTGGAGTGTGTTGGAGGGGGTCTGAACCCATGTGCGGATCTAAGCCTGCTGCTATACCGACCTAGCCCCCTCTCTACAGAGGACGGAAGGGATTTGGGGACTTCGGCCCCCCAAGGGGAGATCCTTCTCCAGCCTGGAGAGCTCACTGGACCGGAGGTAACAGGGATAGGCCAGGCAGAATGAAAGGCTTGGGGTTTCATGGCACTCAGAGATGCAACTGGACCCACATTCTGCATTCAAGCCCAGGTTCTTGGCTCTTTCCCATTTCTTGAGTCTCAATAGTTTGAATTTTGTCCCTAGTTCTGTGCTCTGTATTTTGCTACATGTTTTTCCCTATTCTGGGTACTGACAAATCATGTTCTACATCTTGGCCCTTTCCGGAGGGGGGAGGGTTCCTGACTTGTGTTCTAGAGTCTGTTGTCTCATTTTGGGGTTCTGGTCCACATTTTGTATCCTGTTCCTTATTTGTAACTTTTGTTCTATGTCCAGTATCCTGAATTTTTGCTCAGATTTTAAGCCACACTCTATGTTACATTTAATTAATATGTACTGGGCCCTCTCCCACTCTGGTTTTATACCTCAAGTATAAAACACACTGTGTTCTGCACACTGTGTTCTGGGTCTTATCCCACATCTCATGCCCATCAAGTAGTTGGAACCTCACCACTGTCCCTTCTGTAGGAGGTGTGGTCACCTATGAGCTCTGTTCTGTTCCAGGAACTCTTTGTCCTGGTACGGTGAGGAATCCTACATCCAGAGCATGGAGCCAGGAGCTAAGGTAGTGTCTTGGGCCTGAGAGCCAGCCCAGGGAATGGTGGTGGCGGTGGTGGATTGTTCCCAGGGAAAGGTCAGGAGTGGTATTGGGCTGAGAAGAGGTGATCAAAGGTGAAGGGAGCAGGTACCAGAAGGTTTATATGTGTGGAACCTGTGATACCTCCCATCCTATTCCACCTTCTATTCTACTTCCACGTCTGCCTCTACTCACTCAGGATCTTCCTGTCCTTTCCCCCAACCCATCAGTGCTTTGCAGTCCGCTCCCTGGGTTGGGTAGAAGTACCCGAAGAGGATCTGGTACCAGGGAAGAGCAGTATTGCAGTCAATAACTGCATCCAGCAACTGGCCCAGACTCACAGCCGTAGCCGCAGCCAGCCCCCAGATGGTGCCTGGGGTGAGGTGAGCTGGCTGGCCCTTCAAGGGATTCAGCCCAGGGCCCAGCAGAGGTAGTTGTCGCCAGATTGCCTGTTCTCCATGGCAGCCACCTTCATCTGAGCTCCAGACTGACCTTTCTTTGGCAGGGCCAGAACATGCTGATGATCCTGAAGAAGGATGCCATGAGCCTGGTGAATCCTCTGGACCATAGTCTGATACACTGCCAGCCTCTGGTGCACATCCGTGTGTGGGGTGTGGGCAGCTCCAAGGGCCGGTGAGGACCCCTACATCCCCCCAAGTGAGAGTTGCTCCTCCCTCCCTCCTGCAGGCTGTGATCCCCACTGATGCTGATCCTCTGTACTTGAACCCCTGGACACAGATCCTCTGACATGGACCCAAGCTCTGCCTCCCCTGCCTGGTCCAGCCCTGGTTGGGGAGGGTGGGCCCAGCTCAGCAGGGACGGATAGGGGAGAGCCTGAGAGACTGGGCTGATTCTCTCCTGTGCTCCCACATGCTTCCGGAACAGTGACAGGTGAGCGACAACCTGGTGCTTTGAGCCCCAACCCTGATCTCCCTGTTCCCTCCCCACCGTATCCCTTGCCTGACTTTCCAGTCTGCTGCTGGCACTACAGGCCCCTGTGCCTACCCAGCCTCTACCCTACCCTGGTCACTGCCCCTGCCCCAGCCCCATCTCTGCCCCTGCCAGGGACTTCGCTTTTGTGGCTGGTGACAAAGACAGTTGTATGCTCAAGTGCCATGTGTTTCGCTGTGACGTCCCTGCCAAGGCCATTGCCAGTGCCCTGCATGGGCTCTGTGCCCAGGTAAGGGCCAAGAGTGGGGCAGGAAATGTTGGTAAGGAGCTGGGTCTGAAACTTCCAAGGTGGTTGGGTCAGGGAGGTATTGGCTCCCTTACTTCAGTTCCCCTTTCACTGTATCTCATGCTAGTTGCATTGTGTTTCAGATCTTGTCAGAGCGAGTAGGTGTCAGTGAGGATTCTCCTTGCTCCCTAGACCCCATCTCCCCTGAGGACCTGCCACGGCAAGGTATGGGGAGGGAGGTGCTGCACTGCAGCAACAGGCTACTTTGGTGAAAGTTGGCGTTGTTTAGTCCTGGTTGTTTAGTACTTCTTGGAGATGTGGGACTTCTGATGTGTGCAGATATCCTAAGCTCTGAATTGGAAGAGCAAGCTTTATGGTTTTCCTTCTACTAGCTCCAGTTCTCTGAAGGGCGGAGAAAGGGGTCATTGAGAGAATGCCCAGGCCCACTTGCTATGTGTATGTTTCAGTGGAGCTGCTGGATGCGGTGAGCCAGGCTGCTCAGAAGTATGAGGCACTGTACATGGGGACCCTGCCAGTCACCAAAGCCATGGGTGAGGACTGAGCTGGCTGAGGGGGTAGGCCGTATGAGGTGAGGGAGAGGGGGTAGGGAACGATCTACCACCATTTCTCAGAGTACACCCATGGCCCCTGTCTGGCCTAGAATGTGCCACCCTTCCCAACTCAGGATTCTAAGCCCAGCCCCAGCTATTCTAATGCCATCTCTCTGAATCCCAAGTCAGTGAGATGGAGTAGACTCTCCCTGCAGATCCCTTCTTTCTTTATGTCTGGGAGACACCATGGTGGGCATGTCCCCCCAGGCATGGATGTGCTGAATGAGGCCATTGGTACTCTCACCAACCGGGGGGACCAGGATGCCTGGGTCCCTGCCATCCTCAGCGTGTCTGACTCTCTCATGACTGCACATCCCATTCAGGTACCAGAAGAAGGTGAAGTGGGGGGCTGTGGAGGGGTGGGAGGGATGCTGAAGGGTAATTGCTTGCTGTTGGGAAAGGTCAGTGAGTCCAGCCAGTGCCTGGTCCTCTACTGACTAGGCCTGGTGTGGGCAGGCAGAAGCTGGTGCAGAGGAGGAACCACTATGGCAATGCCCTGTGCGCCTTGTGACCTTTATTGGTGTTGGCCGTGACCCACACACCTTTGGCCTCATCGCTGACCTGGGCCATCAGAGCTTTCAGTGTGCAGCCTTCTGGTGCCAGCCCCATGCAGGGGGGCTTTCCGAAGCTGTGCAGGCTGCTTGCATGGTGAGTCAGGGGCAGAAACGGGTGAGTGGGTTTGCCCTGCAGGTGCTGTACTGGTGATGGGCTCAGGACTGGCAGTTTCTCCAGAAATCACAAACCAGTGATCCCAGGGCTGACCATGGTAAACTACCCTTTTATTTTGCCCACAGGCTGTCTTTAATAAGTTTAAATTAGTTGCCAACAGTTAGAGCCAGGACATTTCATGTAATAATTGTTCTGGTACTGGGTCCACACATATAAATTTCAACATTCAGCTCTAATCATGTAGGGGCTGATCCTGGTAGGGTGGGCACTGTTTTTCCTGTTTGTCTCATTTAGGTTATTTCCTGGCATCTGTGGGCATTCAAGTGTGGGATGCCTGCACTTTATGAGTTCAGCTCACTCTTTCTTCAATAAATACAAGTGCCTACAGGGTACCAGGAAGCATACTTTGACTTTGACTGATATAGATGAAACAGTCTTTGCCCTCACAGAACACTTAGGTTAGACCAGAGACAGACCAGAAGGGGGTTGTATGCCACAGGATGTTGGGGCTGGCCGCTTAAGGGGCTCAGGAAGGCTACCTGAAAGAGGTGATAGAAAGCTGACAGTTGAAGGTCTTAGGAGGAAGTTAGGCGAAGGGGAGTGGGACAGGTGTGCCAGATACAAGGAACCCCAGCTGTGAAGATGAAAGCAGTAGTTGTGGGTCAGGATATTTCAAAGAATCTAGTATATCTGGAGTGCAAAGGGCAGAGGAGGAAAGAGAGATGGGGGCAGGAAGAACAGTAGACACCATGTCATGGAAGAACTTAGAGAATGTGGTGATGAGTTTATTTTGTCTCCAGTCACTTTGAGCCATCGAAGGGTTTTAAGCAATGAATTCACACTTGTGGGTTAAGACACCACCTAAGGTACATATGGATAAAAGATTCAGAAGACATGAGAAGAAATAGGACCATTTAGCACCCCCATTGAGTTCAAATGAAAGAAGACTGCAGCAGTTGGTGGGAATGAAGTTTGGGTTGTAGACCTTCTCCTTGACTAGGGAATCCACTTTGCCAGGAGGCAGTCTGCTCCCGTGAAAGCTGGAGAGGAGTCAGCATAATGGTAGGTATGGTTAAGAGCACAGGCTGGTCAGTCAGAAATAGGGATATGAATCCGCATTCTATCATTATTTTTGCCTAGCTGACGTTGGCATTCTCTTTGAACTTAAATTTTCTCATTTGCAAAATAGTAATAACACCTGATCAACAACTTTGGATTAAGTTAGAGTATAAAAATATTTAGCATAGTGTCCAGCCTTCCTTAAATGCTCTGTAAATGTGAAGTTTTGTGTTTGTTACTGAACTACCTGGGAATGCTGTAAGGGCTCAAGATGGGGCCGACTACCAGCCTCATACTGGACTGAATTGGCCAGTTCCCTGTTCTGCAGAGGCTTTCAGGGAGTCCAGGGGCAGAAAGGAGCTGGATCTTCACATTCCCCTTTTCCCTAGGTTCAGTACCAGAAGTGTCTTGTGGCCTCTGCAGCTCGAGGCAAGGCCTGGGGTGCCCAGGCCCGGGCCCGCCTGCGGCTCAAGCGGACCAGCTCCGTGGACTCCCCAGGAGGTCCCCTGCCCCTCCCCCTGCTCAAAGGAGGGGTTGGGGGTGCAGGGGCAGCCCCTCGAAAACGGGGTGTCTTCTCTTTTCTTGATGCCTTCCGTCTGAAACCCTCTCTGCTCCATATGCCCTAAGTGAATCCAGGAGGACTGGGTAAGGAGGCTCTGGGTCCATGCCCAGCTCTATACCCCTTAATTTTCCAGGGGCCTGTAGCCTCTCTTTCCTTGAAACCTTGTCTGCCTGCCCTCTGGCTCTTGCCCACCCTCTGTTTATTGCCCAATTTATTGAATATTTATAGGGATGATTGAGAGGCCCTGCACCACAACCTAGGCCCCTGGCTGTCCTTTCCTTGGGTCCCTGTGTTCCTTGCCCCTGTCCAGCCCTGGACAATTGGCTCTACCTCAGCAACACTTTATAGCAAAATCAATACAAATAAAAATCCCTCAGTGACCTCACTGGGTGTGAGTATATTGGGCCTGGGACAGGGTTGGGGGTTAACCCGTATGAGGTGAGTGTCTGTGTCTGTGCTTGGTGTTGGTGGTTGCCTGTAATCACATGAGGGCATGGGTGTGACGGAAATCTGATTTCATTCATTCAACAAATGTATTTTCTAAGGTATTCTGTGTGCTAGGCACTAAGTGAGTCAGTGGGATATAATAAAATACGGGTTCCACCTTCTGAGACTCAGAAAGGGAGACGAACAAGAGTTAAATAAGATAGAAGATAATATGTGGTACAACTAGGAAATCTCAGGGTTGTGGGAGCACCGCTGGGTTAATCTGGCATTACTAGGCTTCCTGAAGAGTTGACGTCTGTGTCCTGAAGGAAAATGAATACCTTTACCGAGCCTACAAAGTAGAAATGTGCAGGGCAGTGGACAAAGGTGAGGTGCTAGAATGCCACCTAGCTAGATCACACAGGGACATTTGTGGGGCAGGAGCTTCTGGTGGTTTAAATTTGCTCCTGAGAGCAACTGTGACACAGAGATTGAATCTATGGGGGAATAGGGCTCCTAGAGACGCCTCTCGGAAAACAGCCCCCTTTGGTGCCTTGCGATCAGTGCCCCGATGCCTTATTAGCTGGAGATTTCGAGTTCCTTAGGGAGCTGGCGCAGTGTTCCCACACGGGCTCCCGGCATTTCTGAACTACAGTTCAACCTGGAGGGCTCCTGGCAACCCGCTGGCCCGGGGGACGCCCCACTCCGACCCGGTGTGCGGCCGCCCCGGAAGTGACGCGCTGCGCTGCTGACCTTGCGGAAGTGGAGATGGCGGAGCTGTACGTGAAGCCGGGTGAGCGCGGCCGGCGGGCTAGGGGCGCTGGGTTGTCCCCCCTGCCCAGGCCTGGGGCAGCTACTGCACGGGGGGCGGGCCCTCCATCTCCCCCGGGCTCGCGTCATGCGTCCCCTCATCTCCGCAGGCAACAAGGAGCGCGGCTGGAACGACCCGCCGCAGTTCTCCTACGGGCTGCAGACCCTGGCTGGTGGTCTCAAGCGCACGCCGCTCACCAAGAGGGTCGCCGCCTCCCAGGATGGCTCCCCCAGAGGTGCGTGGGGGCCCTTTGCGCGCAGACCAGCCGAGAATGGGCGGAACCAGGGATAAGCTTGGCCCGAGGGCCCATTTTGCTCTTCTGAGGTCTCCCTGAGAGCTTGAGCTCGGTGATGAGGCACAGGGCAGGCCCTTTTCCGAGTCCGTTCTTTACTGCCTAGGTCAATAAATAGTAAGTTTCAAAAAAAAAAAAGTCTCTTTGCTTTCACCCTAGGGGGATCTCATCCGGACCTACAGCTTTTAATATAGTTTTTATGGTTTTCAAATTTCCAACCTGTAGCTCTTCATGGAATACCATAGCATCGTCACTTGGTTATATAAGCATCCAGACTTAACGTGTTATTCATTCATTTAATGTGTTATCTACTGAGCATCTCTGAGCCAAGCACTGCCTGAGGGCGAACAAGACAAAAAAAGGTTTCAGTTTTCATGGAGGCTACGCTTTGGCTTTGGAGATAGACAGATTTCACACACTGGAAACAGCTAGTGCAAAGGCTTTGAGAACAAGTTTGGCAAATTCAGAGACTGAAGGAATACCTAGTGGGTAGAGCACAATGGGCTAGATAAATTAAAATCTGAGAAGTAATTAAAATCTGAGTAGACACCAGACAGTGGGTTTTGTAAACCAGAAAAAGGAGTTTGTATTTTAATCTGTGTAAAGCTGGAAGCCGTTGAAAAGTTTAAATCCGAGGAGGGCCGCCTTTACTTCTGAGCATTTCCCATGCCAACAGGTGGGGCTATGGCCCTGAGATGTAGCTCTTTCAGTACCCCTATGTTATTCACACTCATAGCACTGGAGAGGAAGGACACAAACCAGGGTTTCTTCAACCTTGGCACGACTGACATTTTGGGTCAGATAATTCTTTGTGGTGAGGGACCACCCTGTACTTTCTAGGATGTTTTGTAGCATCCCTGGTTTCTACCCATTAGATGCCAGTAGCACTCACCCTGTGGTGACAGCCCAAAATGCCTCCAGACACTTGCCCTGAGGACAAAATCTCCCCAGGTTAAGAAACACTGACTGATGTACATCTTAAAAAAAAAAAAAAAAAAAAAGAAAGAAAGAAAGAAAGAAAGAAAGAAAGAAAAAAGAAAAAGACCACTGTGTCTGCTGTGTGGAAAACTGGTTTTAGGGAAGAAGTGGAAAGACAAGTGGCTATTATGGAAACATGGGCAAGGTTTAATTTGAACAAAAGTGGGAGTATAGAGAAGGTAGGAATTGGATGGATATGGCATATGTTACTGAGGAAATCAGTAACATATAGGATATATGGATATAGGTGAGAGAAAGAGGAATCAATATGACTTAAGTTTTTTGCTTGAGGAACTGGCTGGTATTGTTCATAGATATGGGAAGGTGTAGGGTGGGGGGAATAGGGATTTTGGGGGAAGAGGGAAAGAAAGCTTTGTCTTAGTCATGTTAAATTTGGGCTGCTACTGTGAGGAGAGGTCTAGGCCAGAATTAGAGAAATGAAACACAATCATATGGATGGTGTTTGATTTCATGGGCTTGAATAAGGTCACTTAAAAAGAATGTGTGGATAGAGGCCTAAAGAGGATCCAACACAGCCCCAAAGCTCTCTAGCATTTCAGGGTTGAGTAGAGGAGAAATTACTAAAGGGGCTTGAAAAATAGCCAGAGAAAAGAAGTAGGAAGACAACTGAAATTTAATCTGGGAGATAGAGTAAAATTTTGACTCAACCATGATGGATGACGATGAGAGGTCAGGTAGGATAGAGAAAAGGGACCACAGGATTTGTCAAACTAGATTGGACAGTGGTGACCTGATAGAAGCAGTCTTTGGAATGATGAAAGTAGAAACCCAGCTGGAGCAGGCTGAGGAGGGAATGTGGGAAAAAAAGCAGACAGAACAACTATAGACTAGAGCTCATTCAAGAAATTCTGCTGTGAGGCAGAGAGAAATGAGACTGTGTCCAAGGACAGAATGAGAGGTAAGGGAGGATTGCTGTTTCTAAGATGGTGAACACTAGAGCATGTCTGTATGCCAATGGGCTGATTCTGTAGTGGGAGAAGTGGTGGTGCAGGAAAACAGAATAACTGCAGGAGGGAAGCCTAGAGAAGGCACGATGCTGGCATCAATACAGCTGGAAAGATGGCCTCTGAGAGGAGCAGGAAACCTTCAAACGTTCATCTTTCAGAGGAGGAAGCAAAGTGGCCACAGGTACAGGTTAGTAGAACTGGTGGTGAGAAGATGAGAGAGTTGCTGTTTAACGACCTCTCTTTTCTCAGGGAAGTATGAGGCAGTGTTGGAAGTAGACTGCAGGGAAAGGAAAGGGGGAGAAGGTAGACAAATTGAGAGGGAAAATGTGAAAATGGTTGTGGTGAAGAATGGAAAAACAAGGCAAAGGATAGGAATTCCAGTGTTGGGTACCTTTTGAAATCTGTACCCATGGATTTCAAGTGTAACTCTCAAAAGCTCGGTTCTGTTTTTCCTTCCAGCAAGTGCAGGCAAGTTGGCTTTACCAGGAAAGTGGGACAATGGGAGGGGATAAGTGAGGGGAGAGTGTTTATAAGGGAGTGATTTTAATGTACCATGAAATCTAATTGATGGGGCTGGAAGGATAGGGGAGGTGGTCAGATTTTGGAGATGGCAGTGTTGTGAACAAGACAGAGAGGTGTGAGACGCTAAGGAAGGGGTGGGGAAAATCATCATTGGAGGTGAGGAGCTCAAGAAACCAAGAGGTCAAATATTAGATGAGTTAATCATCCACATAGATGTTGATGCCTAGAATTGATTTTTCTCTTCTAATTTTCTTTTTCCACAGTGCTTTCCACCATCCAATTACTAAAGGCTGAAACCAAGAGTCATCCTTGACGCCTCTCCCTCTCACTCCCAATCCATAAAGTCCTGTCGCTGCCTCCTAAATTAATCTAAAGCCACTTCATTTCCCCTCATCTGCTCTTTCCCTCTGGTCCATGGCAGCCTTCTCTTTACTGGTCTACTCCGTTAACCTCTCAACCATTGTCCATGCCTCCATTCTTGACCTATTCTCATCCATCTTTCTTGGACCATACAGAGTGATTGTCTTAAGAAACAAGACTAGTCACATCACCCCCTGTGATTTATAAACCTGCAGTGGCTTCCCATTACCATTAGCCCTCAAGACCAAACTCCTCCAAAGCCCTGTAGGGTCTGGACCCTTGCTTGCTTTTCCAGAGATTGCACATACTACTTTCTTCAGTGTTACTAATTTCCAGGCATCCAGGGCTGGTTTGTGTAACTTGAACAAATCAGGACTTTTCCTGCCTGTTAGACACTGCCCTTATCTCTGCCTGGTTCACTGTTCCTTCAACTCTTCCTGGATGCATGTACCTCATCCGTTAGTTCTTAACTTTGTGAGGACTTTGTTACACAGAAATCTAGCACCTGCACCTATATTATGTACACTGCAACCCTGTAAAGTAAGTGCTACTACCAGGATATCCCCATTTTACAGAAGAGGAATACAAGCTTAGGGGTTAAAGGTAACTTGCTAAATGCCACATAGTGGATGAGCAAGGACAAACTTAGAAGGCACCTCACAAGGTCTTCCTTGAACACTCAGTCTAAGTAGTTCCCTCTAGTATTCTTCTTTTATTACATCATGTTTTCTTTGTAGCATGCAGATTGGGAATTTGTGTGTGTGTGTGTGTGCATGCGTGTGCTTTCCTTTCTCTAGAATTTCTGCTCTGAGGTTAGGAACCTAATCTGTCTGGTTTAGTACTCTGTCTCTCGTGCTTTGCACATTGCCTCATGGTAGACTTCATAAATACACATTTTTGAATGAATGAGTTGTCCCAGAGAGTAGCCTTCTAGAAGAGATGAAGTTATAGTTGAGCTTCTTACCTGTTTTAGCCATGTTTGCTTGATTCCACTTTCCCTTTTCAGTCCCCACCTCACAGACTTCTACGGGGCTCCCCCCAATGGGGCCTACACCTCCTGTGAGTAAGGCTCCCAGGCCCCCACCTGTGGGGAGCTGTCCTGCCTCCAGTGTGGAACCAGCAAATTTCTCAGTCACCGAATCTGAAACTCTACTGGAAGACGTGCTCAAACCTTTGGAAGAGGCATTGGAGGATTGCCGCGGTCACACAAAGGTAATAAGCCTTGACACACTCGTGGGTGATAGAAGGACTGCCATCGACAGCCAGATGCAGTGAGTGTGGCTCCCAAGGGTAGACCCTCTAATCATATCAGCATTGGCTTTTACCCAGTTCTGAGTTATGGACTCCCTTCAGAATCTGCTAAGGACTTACCAGAAAAATGAACACAGAATTTCAGGTGGGTTCACAGGATTTCCAAAGAACAGTTAGTAGAAGAGGCTCATAGGAACAAGAATTAAATTCATCTCCCATTAGTGATGATAACTTGATTTTCCTACCTCTGGGCCATTCAGAGGAGACCCTGCTGATTCTGTGCTCAGGGAGGGAGAGGGAAACCCTCTTTTTGGATCTATGGTATTTTCTTTGTTCTCTGGAGGCAAGGGATCTGAGGAGTCTAAAAGGAAAGTAACATAGTAAGTTTTACTTCTTTGGTGCTTAGTTTTCTTATTTGTAAAGTTGTACTACAGAATGAGTTTCTGAGGATCTGAGAAACTCCGGAAATTTAAAAATTGTAGCCATACATGCATTTCTCTTGGGAGGAGATCCCTAAGTTTTATGAGAATCTCAATGGGGCTTCTAACCAGATTAAGTGTGAAGTTCCCCGGGGCCTGAGAAAGCAGGTGCTTCCTATCTGGTGTTGCCTTTCCCCTGCCCCTGTTGGGCTGGCAGCACCGACTTGGAGGGGGCTTCTGTCTCTCAGAAGCAGGTATGTGATGACATCAGCCGACGCCTGGCTCTACTGCAGGAACAATGGGCTGGAGGGAAGCTGTCAGTACCTGTGAAGAAGAGGATGGCTCTGCTGGTGCAAGGTACGGGTAGGTCACTTGGTATGGCCTAGAGAACCCCCAATTTGTTGTGGATGGCTGAGCTGGAATAGATGCTGAGGTTCTGACTAGTTGGGAGGAGAGGAGTGGGAGCTAGTTCTTTTGCCCCAAGCTGCTTGTTTAGCCCTTTTCTTTCCTCAGAGCTTTCAGGTCACCAGTGGGAAGCAGCAGATGATATCCACCGCTCACTCATGGTTGACCATGTGACTGAGGTCAGTCAGTGGATGGTGGGAGTTAAAAGATTAATTGCGGAAAAGAGGAATCTGTCTTCAGAAGAAGAGGCCAATGAAGAAAAATCTACAGACACAGCTGAGGAGAACCAGATGGTACCAGGTGTCTAAGAGGTTCCATAATCTTATGGGATCCCTAGACTCATCATTTCCTATGCCTTGGCAGAGAGGCCTGCTCTCTCTTGGCTCCCTCTTAACCACTTGGGAGACTGCCCCCTTAGGATCCTTGGCCTGATGCACCCACCTCTGGGGGAAGAGGTGCCACCTGGGCCACAGGGAAGTCACTTGTTACCCATAACATACATTTCAATAAAAACATCTCCGTAGTGGGCCAGGGTAGGAGAGATGATGAGCCCTTTTTGTGCCAAACTGGTCCCCTATGGTGTCCTTGACCGCCCTGCTCCTTGTATACGCTGCGGACCTCTGTTCTTCCTTCTTTCATCATGAATGGCCCTGCTAGGCATGATCACTTGCTGCCGGCCATTTCCCCCCCAAATAGACTGAAACACACATTCCTTGCTGGGCTGAGTATCCCTTTTTGGATGACTTCATTTCAGTATGAGAACAGAGGCTCCATAGCAGGGGAGATTTTTCCCTCAAGGAAAGGAGACTGCCTTATTTGTACTCTGTCACCCTTGAGATAGACAGTGCTGCAGAGATTAGAACGTAGCTGCATACAATGAAGGAGAAAAAGAGCAGATTGCTGAGGTAGGGGATCATGGACTGTGACTTTTGGGGCCTCAATTTGGGCTTGAAAGTATCTTCTAACCCTCTGAGGACAATAGAGCCATGTGAAGGGGCTACAGAGGTTCAAATCATGCTGGGAAGGGAAGATAGAGGTTTTCAGTGTTGTAATAGGGGGCTGATCTTCAGAGGTGGGAGGCAGAAAAGGCATGGGGAGTGACTGGAGAAGGTGAAACCCTGGGGTAGTGCCTCTTTTTTCCCCGCTTTGGAATAGATAGGGAGAGACTGCTGGAGAGGCCCAGTTACAGGAAGGCTGCTTCCTGGAAAGGCTGGAACAGCCCTTGGCTGGGGTCAGGCAATTGCTGTTGGGCGGCTCCTGTAGCCTGCCCCCATTGCCTGCGTCAGGCTCTGGAAGTGGGCCCAGTGACAGCTGGGAAGGGGCTGCTGATACTAACCAGGTCTGCTGGGGCGCTCAGCTGTGTGGCTGACATGGCAAGGTCAGTGATGAGGAGAACACTGGAGTCAAGGCATTTCTTTGAATGTTTACTAAGCAGTCAGACAGTGACATACTCCATCCCTCAGGCCCAGCCTCAGTCCCTGATGACGGAGGGCTGGGAGGAGTACCTACAGACCAAAGGGAAAGTAGAGCTAAGGGATTGGCAAGTTGCCCACTCCTATCCCTGGTCTAGCTGCTTCAGAATTAAGGGAGGCCTGAAACCAACAAGTCACTCCCTTCCAAATTAGATGAGGCCAACTGACGTTTGGAATACCCCAGGGAGAGGTGATGGCAGCAGCGGCATGAGGGATTCCTCTAACTCCACCCGGGATCGTCTGCACTGGATCAGATGTCCATTTCAAATTGTGCGTCATCTGGAGAAAGAGAAGGCAGTCGGAATGGTTGCTGGGCTACAAGCTCAGCATCAGTCCAGAAGCCCCTCTCAGCATTAACCTCCCACTCTACTTCACAGGGGCATCTGGACTCCAGGCATTTCTTAATTTTAGGCCCTGCTTTCCTTACCGGGTATCTCTTCCTCTGTCTCCTTCTGCTCCTTCAGCTCCTCCAGCTTGGAGGGTGGGGCTATTGGAGGAGTTGTGACCCCGGGAATCTGAGGGAGACAGCAGGGGGGTGTCCGGGCAATGGGTGAGTTCTTGCACTCCAGCAGGAACTTTCGGTCGTAGATGATCCTGGTGCCTGTTGAGGGGTAGGGACTAGATAAGAGGCCAGAGCTTGGGTATGGAGCTATCTGGGGTGCCACACACAAGCCTTTTAGGAAACTGGGAGTCATATTACCCCATGTATTAAAGGGCTAGTACTCTGCAGCCTAGCCAGGATCTTAGCTGACTAGCCTTCACAGCACTTTAAGACTTCCAGGCCTAACCAAGATGTGGTTAAGTGCCATAGGGCAAGTGGGATGCCCAGGTTTTGGTTTAGGAAAGGTTCAGGTCACAGTTCTAAGAGGAGCACAAAACCTGGGAGACTTCAGGTGGTTCAGGCTGTTCCTGTCTGGCTCTGGAAATTCTGGGCTTCGGTGGGGGTGGGGGGCCTTATCCCTTCACGCAGTTGGATCAGGAAGCCAAATAACAATGTAAAAAGGCGTTTCACCCCTGCTACCACCTGGGTTCTGATACGTGCAGGGAAAGGCTGTGTTCCTCTGGACAGCTGCTTTCCCCGTGAGACACAGGGACATACTGTTCTTATCCTGACCCCTCCCAAGTCCTATCAGGCCCTGTCCCAGCCTAGAGGAACTTGGCCCCAATTCAGTCCTCAAAGGGCCTTACCCTGTTCTTGCCCCTCCCTCCCCTCAGCCTCCACGTGGCAGGAAACCCTGGGTCGGGAGCCCAGCAGCTCAAGATCCCAGGCAGCCAGCCCGAAGATCCTGGCCCCAACTGCCTCAGCCCAGTTGAGCCCGGCTGTAGCTGCTTTGCAAGACCTGGTGCTTCCTGCTGAGGCCACGCTCAGCTGGGGCTTCGGCTCCTACTCCCCGGCGGCAAAGTTGGGAGGGGCGGGTGAGCAAGGCACAGAGTCACCCGGAAGCTAGGCTCAAGGCCCTGTTGCATCACTTTGAGGTTTCAGGGTACTGGGCTTCAGTTTCAAACATCTCTCAGCCCCTGCGGAAGCTACAACCTGCAGAGGGGCCTGCGAATGGAGTCCAAGACCTGCACCTCCGTCCCTCCCTCGAGTCGCACGCACGCGCTGGCCTGCCCAAAGCCCCCGGACCCCCCAGCCCGGCCCGCTGACCTCCTGGGGTAGTGGCGTATAGCGTGCCCCCAGGCGTGATGCTGTAGCAGTCGGGCAGCCGGTCCCTGCCCCCGGGAATCGGGCAGCTCGTGGATGTGGACATAGCGAACGGGACAAGCAGGTAGGCAATCGGCTCGTGCAGAGGACGCGGAGTGCAGCTAAGTCTGAAGCGGACTCAGCGGACCACGTGCGGCCTCAGCAACAACACTAGGACGACGTCACGCCCGGGGCGGGCCACCAGCCGTCACTCAATCCGAGGGTCCCGCCCCAACCGGGAAAGCGCAAACCCGACGCAGAGAAAGCTGGAGAGCCTCAAACCCCAGGCACAAACCTTCATTTCCTCCCAGCGCATCATTGGCGGGCCTGACGCTGCTGTACCCACTCAGCTGTTTACTATTTACGGTTTGAGCTGGGCGCTGGGACCAGTGAGGTATGGCACACATTACTGCCATGTGTTAATTCATGCATTCCTCTCAACAGTTTTAGACAGCAAATCACTATTATTAGCCACATTTTACAGGTGAGGAAACTAAAGCCCAGAGTGGTTAAGTCCCTGGTTCCGAGTCCTATCTTGTGGGAGGGGGAGCTGGGTTTCAGACCTGAGCGTATCTGATTCCACAGCCTGTGTCCTTCACAGCTGGTCACTGCCTCCCATCAGTCAACTACGGTATATAGGGTCAAAAGTGGCCCCATGGCCTGGTGCACAGCAAGAAGGGAAAGGTCAGGGAGGGAGAGTGGGCTTTTTGGAAGAAGTGATACCTGGACTGATTAAAGGATGAGTAACTGTCGGGCGACAGGAGAGGCCTGTCCTTTCATCTCGCTGCCACAGCTAACCTCAGGAAACTAAAAAAGGGCGGGGGGCTGGTGAGAAGAGCTTTGTCTTTAGCCCTCTGGAAAGGAAGATCAGAGAGGCTGGCCTTAGAAGATTTTTTGATGTAGGCACAGTGATATGAAAGGAGGCAGGAGAGAGGTGGTGGAAGAGTAAGTACTAAGCCTAGTACCTGCATATACTAAAAATCTTGATTTGGGGCACCTCAGTTGGTTGAGCGTCTGACTTTCGCTCAGGTCATGATCTCATGGTTAGTGAGTTGCAGCCCCACATTGGGCTCTGTGCTAATAATGTGGAGCCTGCTTTGAATTCTGTCTGCCCCTCCCCTGCTAGCACACACTCTCTCAAAATTAAATAAACACCACAGAAAATCTTGATTTGATCCACTTCTCTTCTGACTTCCTCAAAATCAGCATTACCACCTACCCCATTAAGTATGGACCACAGGACTTCCTGCATATGTCAGTATTAATGTTACTTCAGTTCTGGCTTCATCTGATTTTCCCTTAGCTCTGATTTTTACACTCATTAAAAAAAAGCTGTATTTTAGGGGTGGCTGCTGGCTGGGTGGCACAGTCAGTTAAGCATCGGACTTCAGCTCAGGTCATGATCTCAAGGTTCCTGAGTTTGAGCCCCTCGTTGGGCTCTGTGCTAACAGCTTAGAGCCTGGAGCCTGCTTCAGGTTCTGTCTCCCTCTCTCTCTGCCTCTCCCCTGCTTGTGCTCTGTCTCTGTCTCTCTCAAATATAAATAAACATTAAACATTTTTTTAAGTTGTATTTTAATAACTCAGTGCTTCTCAAATTTTAATGTGCACCTAAGATTCTGGGTTTTTAATAAGATTCCAGGTGATGCGGTCCCTTAGGTCTGTAGGTCCTTAGAGTAACACTTCAGGTAGCAAGGATATGTATATTTTATTGTTTCCAAAATGTTTTCGAGTTTCTTACAAAGTGGTGTATGCCTAAAAGAAGTGTCTTGACAGTGCCGGAGGGTAAGGCTTGGGAGCAGATTGTGGGAAGCCGTCTATCAAAACTCAGCTTCTAAGTTGAGTGAGGTAAGTCTGGTTGGGGGAGAGAGGGATGGGCTGGAGGACAGTGAGACTGAAGGTGAAGATTCTAGCCTAGTGAAATGGAGTGGGCAGAAGAGCAGTGGCTGTAAGGATGGAGAGAAATGGACAGGAGGGGGGAAGATAAGATGATTGATTAAGGATGGAGTGAGGGTGAGGAAGCTAAGCTAGGATAATTACCAATCTTCTGACTTGAGAGCCTTGGTAGTATAACAGGGAAAACATGAGATGCCTATCTTACATTGGGGAATGCATATTCTGTGTGGAATGCTGAGCTGGAACAGCACAGTAAGGAGCTAGATATATGGGTCTGAAGCTCAGGGGGAGAAATCTGGGCTAGTGATTCACATCTGGGTAGAGTGAAATCCAAGAGTGTGGGATAAGATCACCTGGACAGAAGATACAGCCTACAAAGAGGCCTGAGCTCATCAACAACATTTATTTAAGGGGTAGTAGAGGAAGGGGATTCACCAAAAGAGACTGAGAAAGACCAGTGCAAGGAGGAGACCTAGAAGAGAAGTGTAAAATGTTTTCAAGAAGGATCAGTGTGGAAGTGAGGTCACCCTTCTGTTAATTTCTACTACAAAGCAATAGCAACAGCTAATACTACTGTAATACTACTGCTAGGAGCTTAATTTTGAGGTGCTGTGTGCTTTAAGGGCTGGGGAACTAGAGACAGGTTGTTGGCTTGAAAAAGAAAGTCAGATATATCATGCATGCAGAGTCTCAACACTGACTTCCCATTACAATATGGGAGTTTAAAACTAACAAGCAGGGGCGCCTGGGTGGCTCAGTCAGTTGGGCATCTGACTTCAGCTCAGGTCATGATGTCACAGTTCGTGGGTTCGAGCCCCGCGTCGGGCTCTGTGCTGACAGCTCAGAGCCTGGAGCCTGTTTCGGATTCTGTGTCTCCCTCTTTCTCTGCCCCTCCCCTGTTCATGCTCTGTCTCTGTCTCAGGAATAAATAAACATTAAAAAAACAAAAAAAAATAACAAAAAACCCAAAACAAAACAAAAAAATAAAACTAACAAGCAAAAAAGCCCTGCGCCCAGACTCCAAGATGTGATTAAGCCTATAAGGGAGTATCAGGTCCCTGCTACCAGACAAAGTACTTTGGACTTATACCAATACCATGAGGATAAAACAGGAGGTAAAACATAATCACAAAATAGGTTGGCAATCTGATGGTAAGACTCATGATCCTGTTTTTCAAATCTGGTCTTGGAGCCCAGCCTTCTGTTCTTTATTGGAAGTGGTCTTAATACATATAAGTCTGGGTACTTAAAACCATCTTTCTCTCATTTATTTGCTACAGGAGAAAGTAAAGGTGAAGAATCTGCCCGATGGCAAATGGTGACAAATGTTTAAGGATGAACAGAAAACAGTGTTATCAGAGCCCCTCACCCCAGGACAGGGTCCACTGGGAAGACGTCACAACCAGCAACACTTCTTGGTAGAAGAGATCTAGGACTAGTTAGAGAACAACATGTTCAGAAGCTGTTTTCCTACAGGCTTATTTGCCACTTCCTGGGTTTATAGTGTGGTCCAAAGGTCTTAAACAGTGGGACAGAACCAGGTTTACTAACTATTCCTTTTGGTTTGACTTGAAACTATAATATGACTAGCCTTTCCCCTTCTAGAAGCTTTGAGGATGAGAGGAGGATTTGGCCAGAACCTACAAGAACAGATGAAAATTGTAGTTCTGAGTCCTGAGATTTCTTACCTCTGGTTGGGAGAGGCCACCATTGGCTGTCCAACTCTCTTCTTCGTTCTGGTTAGCTGAGGTGATAGGATTTCCCCTTTGAGAGCAGGGACTGAAGGAAGCAGACTGGCCTATAAAAGGGCAAGTCAGCACACTGTAGCCACAATAGGTTTAAAGGGTCTTAAAACATCAATGATTTTATTGGTGGTCGAATTTTATTACATTAAATACTACTTGCAATAAGTGGGTCCAGAAACCTTGATGATATATAGTTTTATTCCTTGAAAGAGCTGTTATTCTCATTCTGATGAGGTTTGATCTATGCCTCAGCAGGACATTTCTTAATGATTTGAAGTCTCACTATGAATGTGCAAGGTTTTCTTCTGCCTCTGTTAAAATCTCAAAATCAGTACTGTTCCCCACAATAGCAGGCTTCTGATTCCATGTGAGAACCAGTGGTAGTGGCTCTCAAACCTCAGTAATGTAAACATTCTAGTCATTTCCAGTATTCCCATACCATATATCCATTTCACAAGAAAAAGAAGTGTTAGCACCGAGAGACACTTTTGAGTTCATTTACGTTCAATTTTATTTTTAGATGAGAAAAGTGAAGCCCAGAAATGAAAAAGGACTTGCCTAAGGTCATAGAGCTTCAAGCAGCAGAAATGAAAACAGAATTTAGGCCTCTCTTATTCCACTGCACCCATGCTGCCTCCCCCCAAATCCCTTGTATATTTTGAAAGTAATTAAATTCTTACCTGAGCTAGGTTTAATCCAAGGTTCAGGTTGGTAAAATAGCAGTAAAGTAATGCCAGGAAGAGGCAAGACAGAGGAAGAAGAGATTATAGCAGGCAAAATGGGTTGGGGAGGAGGGATCCAAATAGAAAAGAACGCAGTGCTGGTAGGAGGGCAGGGAGGAGGGTATCCTGAGTAACTACTACCAACTGCACAGCTCCTGTTTCTTCCTAATCCTCCTAGGGGTTTCTCATAATTGTCCCCTCTACTCATGGATTATAGTTCCTGACCTGAGATAAAATTTCTTATCCTGTTATACTCAAGGTGCAGAAGACAGGGTTAAGGGCTCTCCCAGATAATTCAAAGGTATTGTAGATTGTTAAGATAGGAAAAACATTCTTGTCCCACTGAATAATTTACTTAATATTATCTGTCACTAGTATATGTTTCACCAAGAGTAGTTTCATTCATTTTACTATTAGGTGATTTTTGTTGTTGTTGTTAGTGGTAAACACAAATAGCAAGGTGTACAGGTGACCCAAGGGGTATTTTGTCACCCTCAAGGTAAAGGCATCTCTTGAAAATACTTGATTTGGTTATCAAGCACTAAAAAAGCAGTAACTTCAACATGTGTGATACTTTTCAAATCCATTCAAAATAGAAAATAAGAAATGAGCTTAAAGACTCATATGTAAGATGATATAGAAAACGAAAGAATCAGGTATGTCTAACACAGAACTTGGTGTGTCTCATTTAGTGGTGGCTTTAGGAGCCAGGGAGGTAAGATTAAGAACTCCTGTTGGTATGAAAGTTGAAAAGTGCTGCTTGTATGGTTCTGCTGCTAGTTATTTTAATTTAATTTTTTACATATTCTTCTTTGCCTTGACACATGTTTTGACTTCTCTATTGGCCTTACGTTTTTTTGTTTTGTTTTGTTTTCTGGATTGCCTATCCATAAGACCAGGACACTCTACTATATTAAAACATGAATAAGTTGATGACTGTTCTTTTCAGAGGCTTGTTTTTCCTTCTCTATTGCATCAGATTCTTGGCATAGCCTATAGTTTGGCCAAAGCAATCCATTCTAGTGTTCCTGTGTTTAGCTTGTTAAACATATTGGCTCTTCATACTTGGGGCTGTGGAACTAAGTCCAGAATTAGTTACATATTTATAAACATTACTCTGCTGATTCAACAATATAACAGCATTACAGGAGGTATTCCCACCCACTCCTATGTCCCAACCCAAATAAAACATAAAACACTATAACAAAATAATCTTTAGATAAAAATCAGCAAGCACAAAAGGAACCTGAAGTTGATGATTTGGGTGTCCCTACGTTTGTTCAGTGTCACCTGATTGCAATCCTATTGTTCTTATTGACACTTGTGATCCATAAAGAGCTAAACTTCGCAAAGGCCTATCTGCTAAAGTCAGGTAAGACACACTGCAAGGGCTTAAAACTTTCCCACTTACAAAATGATAGGGAAGAGAACGAGAAAACAAGGAATGTTTAACACAGAATAGGTAGGTAACTAATCCTCAAAATGCTTTTTCAAGGCAGTCTAAAAATGATCTCCAAGCATAAAATGTGAGATGCCTGTTAGAAGTAGAGTATTAACAACTTGGTTCAATAGGATTGTGGATTGGGTAATACCTGCATGACCACTGAAAGGATCACACCCCACTTCTAAACACTGTTCATCTTTTTATTGAATATTCTGGTAAATATTTCACATTAATACAGGCTACATTAAGTAGAGCCACTATATGACAAGAAATTTACTCAACTTTTTCCTTTTAAGTATGTAAACAATTGTACATGTATTTACCACCCTAAAAGGTTGAAACATGTAATCATCTAATTCTCTTCTGCATACAAGTAGCATTCAGTATGTTTAGCCAAAGCACTAAGTTCAAAATGGCTAAACTAACCAGAGAACATAATCAGGTGGATAGGAAATCACTTTGTTCTTATACAATGGGCAATCAAATTTCCATTGCTAAGCCTCAGAGAGAATTTCTTAGTTAGGCACATTAAAAAAAAAAAAAAAATCCCCAGGGTTCTTCCAAGGTCATAGGTTTCTCAAACAAGGCTAAAGAGTAAGACCTTCTAACTTAGTTGACATATTTGAGATGCATGTTTCCAATATGAGGAGCCCACGTGCCAGGCCAAATCTGAAAAGGGGGAGGAAAAATTGGAATTTCTAATTAGGAATCTTTAGACATTTACAAAATGAATATATAAATGCAATGGCAATTCACTGTTTGTGCCTAGGAAGAATACACATACATGAGATAAAATGTTTAGTAGCATCATATAGATATCAAAAATCTTAATTCAGATGAAGGTGGTTGGATGTCATTTTGATATTTAGAATTTGTAATACCCAAAGAATTAAAAGAATGACATGTCAAAATAAAAGAGCTTTAAGTCCATTTTACCTGCTGGGCATCAGTGCATTCAGTTGAATTTTGAATAACTTTTATCATAGGGTTCCAAGCAGGATCTGGGTTGTGAAGTCCATTAAACAAGGGTCCTCCGGGAACATCAGCAAGCTGAGGATGAGAGGGTATTATGGTGCCTCCATACATGGAAATTGGCAGACCCTATGATAGCAGAAAGAAAGGTTTAATCCTGAAGTGATTATAAAGGATGATTCCATAATACCAGCTTAGTTCTTTCTAATTTCCCTTCCTCCACAGAACTACAGAGGATCCTTTAAATACAGCATCATACGGTATTGAGAAATCAAAAGTGATAACCTGAAATAGCAACACTTTTCAACAATAAGAAAAAAACCCAACCAATGAAATCCAATAGCAAATCATCAGGAAATTTCCCAACTTTGATGAACACAGATAATACCCTCAACTTTTCCGTATTTTAGTTTCACCAATGAGCTTGTGCTAAGAAGAAGAGGGAAACCCTACTTGGTTGCCTACAGCCACAGTCTGGCTTTAGGGCAGTCAGAAAGTTCTGATAGCAGACAACAGGGCATTGGGGAGCTCACAGCCAACTTTGTAGAGGGGCAGAGGCCTCTCTCAAAGCTGTGGCAGCAAAACCCAAAGCTGAGAAGTCTAAATGTCTCAGGTTTTTTGAGAGGAGGGAAGCATCCTCAGCATAGTTTGAGGACAAACTACTGTAGCCAACATAACTTACTTTTGAAATTGGGCAAAAGATCTGGCTAAGTCATGGAAACAAACTCATTACACCCAAAGGGAGAATTATTTCAGTATAAAGTATTCCTTAACATTGGCTGGCAAAGTATTAAACACGTTACAATGATGTTTGTTGACTCACTTTAGAAAAATCCAGAAAACTGCTTGCCATAGGCTGATGAAAAATGTTAGAGGGGGCTACCATTCCAGAATCATCTCTCTCCATTGGTTGATGCTGGGAGAATGTGCTTGGGTCTGACAACTGTTGATGCATTGGATGGTTTCCTATCACAGACTGTGACCAACCTGATAAGCCTTCTGAAAAGAAGAATTGAGGACAGGGTTTGATATTTATTTGGGTAAAATGACAAAATATTACTACTTAATCTTTTTTTCATACTAAATTTTATCGAACTCATTCCTATGAGAAGCTCAGTGCATGTTCATGACAATCTTTGCAAGCCAAAAAAACCAGTTCCTGGAAAACTGGGTGAAGTCCTTTGAATACCCCAAATACTCTACCTAGTCCTTCAAAAGAGTAAATGCTCTCTAGAAGAACTCAAATGATTATCCCATTCTATATTGGAAAGCTTAAGAGGGAAAGGAAATATGCATTGAATCTTTTATGTCTAATCTATACTTATTATTATTATACATATTATATTATTATGTATAAAGGAAACTAACATTCCAAACTCTGAAACTGAATTCTTCAAAGGTATATACACCCCTACTGATCATTAAGTGTAGGAACTAAGCTGTTTTGTTTTAAGGAACTAAGTTATCAGGGCAAAATCCCACAACTTACTTGAGCTATCCCTCCAGACAGAGGGAAAGGTAACTATACCTGACATAGCGTTGACACCAAATGACCAGATTCCACTGTGTCCAACAGGAGCGACAAAACTGGTCCCCACAGGGGCTTGTGCGACAGACCCTCCTTGCCGAATCCGGGCTAGTCTCTCTGTTCCAATGGGGGGAGGTATCTTTCGATCTTGACTGGCACTGCCTCCTTTTGGTTGGCCCAATGTAGGTGGGGCAGAGGTGGCTGAAAGAGGTGAAGATGATCCCGAAGAAACAGATGGAATAGGAGAGTCACCTGGTGGCAAAATATTTCTCTATTGTTTTATTACATTAAAAACTAATTATAAGAATATGAGAAACCTTGTTGGAAAGATCACAACACGGTTCTGTAAAGAAAAATTTCATTTTATAAGATCATTCAAATGAAAATATGTAAGTTGTATGAATATTTTGTTACTTCTGTGTATAATGAGTATAAACAAATAGTCTAAAATTTTTTTTCCAGATTGATGAAAAAGCTAGAAGGAAGGCCTAGAATAGGAATAGGAGTAATTCTTATTGTAGTTCTAAATAATCTTCTCAAAACATATATTGTACAATTATGTAAAACATAATTTTAAACTAACTCAAATGTGGCAATGTTTGTATAGTAACTAGCATATTGTCTGGAAAAAAGCTGGTGGCCCTCTATACTTGGCTGTTTTCTTTTGTGTCTTTCCACAACCCTTTCTTCTCCATAAGGAAGAAAGGTTAATGTTAGCAAATGTCTTGGATTCAATTCATGACTTGGTTTCTTACTGGGATTCTCAGGTCATGGTGGTAATTTTCCTTGTCAAAACGGCCAATACTCATTGACTATGTCATGATGCTCATTAAAAAATTGAATCCTGTTCAAGTACCGTTAGAACTTCATCTGTTCTGAATGTTGCAATAACTAAGAATAAAGGAATACTGTCCTTTATAAATGGCACTATCATATGGTTTCTAAAATATAAAAATAAACTAAGAAATCATACCAAACTGAATAGATACATGAATTGACTTCTTTGCAGACTTAAGAAATTATTTTGCAATACTATCCTCAAAGGGTCCTTCCTTTTATAAAACTACTTGTAGTACTTCTTCTCTTGATTCTTGACTCTTCTCAAGTTTTTATCCCACAAATGACTGATAATTTTTGACATGACTGCAGTACAAACCTTTGGTATCTGCATACCATCATACCATTGACTTTAGTTTACTAAACTTTAGTTTACTGAAGTTACTATGCAGAGTTCCCTGAGACAAATGGTTAATAACTTATTCAAGACTCTTTGGGAAGAGTTTCTCCAGGATTCCTACATGAGTTTGAGGCGCTTGTCCAAGGATGGGGAGAAAAATGTTGTCTGTTGAAACTTGGAGTCCCAACAGGAGCAGGCCCTTGCAGGAAAACCCGAGTTCCTGGTATGCCGGAAAAACTCGTCAGGGGAGCAGAAGAGGAAGATGGGGAGCTGCCGGATGGGTCAATGGATGGTAAGCCTGAAATAAAACAGGTCCAGACATCAAATCAGCCAAGGCTTTAACATGGAAAGCCCTAACTTTATTTAATTCCTTTTTAAAAAAGAAGAAAGCATACAGTTTACTTTTGTAGATCACAGCAAAATAATCCATTTATGTGACACTGTATTATGGCCCAAACCCATTTTTTTCTTGCAGTCCAGAAGAATATCACTAAACAGCACTAAATATAGAAGAGTGCAATGTTTTTGTTGTTGTTTTGAGAGTGCACAGGAGCAGCAGGGGGTGGGGAGGAGGCACAGAGAGAGAGAGAGAGAGCGAGAGCGAACCCTCTGGGGATTCTCTTTCCCTCTCTCTCTGCCTCTCCCCTGCTTGAGCGCTCTCTCTCAAAATAAATAAATAAACATTGGAAAAAAAAAAAAAAAAAAGAATGGCAATCACCTGGGGGCTCCTGGGTGTCTCAGTTGGTTAAGTGTTGGGCTCTTGATTTCTGCTCAAGTCATGATCTCAAAGTTGTGAGATTGAGCCCTTGTGTTGGACTCTGCGCTGTCAGCGCAGAGCCTGCTTGGGATTTTCTCTCTCCCTCCCTCTCTGCCCCTCCCCTGCTCATTCACTCTCTCAAAATAAATAAACATTAAAAAAAAAAAAAAAAGCAATCACCTGGAATAATGTTCTGGATAAATCTCAAAGCTTTCACTAGAGGGGACATGCAACGAGAGCATGCTGTGACTAAGTGGTGCCCATCAGTAACTTCTGCTTTTCCTTTTGTCGAAAATCTAAAAGTATAGCTGTTCATCTACATAAATACAGTTGTCTCCTATGGAAGATGAATAACACAATCTACCAATGTTTCCTTCCTAATGAGGAAAAGCATACTATTAAAGATAAGTATTCCATCTGATACAAAAAATCAACAGTTGCAAACTATATCAAAGTTTCTATCTAGTTTGTGTAAATCTGAATTCAGCAGTCTTCTCAAATGCCACTGCTGTTTCTAGAGAATGCATCGGGGAAAGGGAACAGGTGTGTGCAAAAGGATTATACGTACTCATTTCAGGAAAAAATAGTTAAAATCAACATGAAAAACTGTCAAACTTCTCTCAAGCAGTTCTTCATCCATTTAAAGTATATGGTTCAAAGGCTTTTAGCAGATTCACAGAGTTGTACAACCATCACCGCAATCAATTTTAGAACAGTTTTGTCTTCCCTAAAAGAAACTCTGCACCCATTACCTGTAACTCCCCATCGTCCTTTACTCCATATCCCCACCTCTAAGCAACCACAGATTTACCTATTCTGGAAATTTCATATAAATAGAATTATACAGTATGTGATCTTTTTGTGACTGCCTTTCTTTCACTCAGCATCAGGTATTCAATGTTCATCAATGCTGTAGCATCCATCAGTACTTCATTTCTCTTTACTGCTGACTAATAATCCCATTATATCAATACACTACATTTTGTTTCATATTTATCAGTTGATGGACTGTGGGCAATTTCCACTTTTGGGTTATTATGCTGCTATGAACATTTGTGTACCAGTTTTTTTGTGTAGATATAGGTTTTCTGTTGGGGAGATCTAAGAGTGGAATTACTGGATCGTATGGTACCCTTGTGTAACTTTATGAGGAATTGTCAAAAACTGTTTTTTTCAAGTTGCTATGTTACTTTGAATTTCCACTGGCAATATTTGAGGTTTCCAATTTCTCCACATCCTTCTCTATTTTCTTCAGTATTACTATTTCTTACCTGTGAAACAACCAGGAGAGTAAACTATATCCATGAAAGAAGAGAAACAAAAGAAGCCATACAGGCAGTTAAGATATAAGGCCAAGCTGGGGCGCCTGGGTGGTTCAGTCGGTTAAGCGTCCGACTTCTGCTCAGGTCATGATCTCACAGTTCGTGGGTTCCAGCCCTGCACTCGGCTCTGTGCTGACAGCTCTGAGCCTGGAGCCTGCTTTGGATTCTGTGTCTCCCTCTCTCTGCCCCTCCCTGCTCATGCTCTCTCTCAGTCTCTCAGAAATAAATAAAAAAAAGTAAATACATAATATATGTATATGTATATGTACATATATATAGCCAGGCTTACCAATCCTGGACCCCAGAGGGAAGGTCCAGGATTAATGCTTGCTTTCTAAAAAAATGATTATTTTTTTATTAGCAATAAATAATTTTGATGTTTTAGATCTAAATAATTAAGGTTCCCAAACCTTGTTTTCTACCAAACTGGATAGCAGATATCCTTGATTTTTTTCTTTTTTCTAGAATTTCATAATCTGTACATCTTCTGGGAGGCAGCATGTGGAATGCAAAGAGCTCAAACATGAGAATATGAGAGTTCTGAAGTCAAACTGGCTAAGGCATTCAGAATTCACATGTCAGTGCCAGTCAAGTCAAAGATAAATGCTGTCTACACTGATTGCCTGAGCACTGGCAATGAGTTCTTTCACCCTATGTGTGGCCTTTGAAAATCTTTTAGTTTCCTCCAAACAAAAAGTGAAAACAAATATCTATTTATAGAAAAAAATAAAAAATTAAGAAAAAAAATCCTAGAGAACATTTGGACCACAGTTGATCTTATGTAGGCTTATATATTTACTTGAAAGATGATATAGGGGCACTTGGGTGGTTCAGTCAGTTAAGCGTCCGGATTCAGCTCAGGTCATGATCCCACGGTTCGTGGGTTTGAGCCCGAGAAAGAAAAGAAAGGAAAGAAAGGAAAGAAAGGAAAGAAAGGAAAGAAAGGAAAGAAAGGAAAGAAAGAAAGAAAGAAAGAAAGAGAAAGGAAGGAAGGAAGAGAGGGAGGGAGGGAGGGAGGGAAGGAAAGGGGGAGGAAGGGAAGGAAGGAAGGAAAGAAGGAAGGATGATATAACAGCTGTTTTCCTGAAAAGACAAGTAAATAAAAGCATACCTGAAATGAAAATTAAGGTCACACCATATCCATAAACTTCCAGATTTAAACACCATAGGTCAGTTTGTAATAAACAAAAAGGAAGGCTGGGTTATGAAAGACGGTTTTCTCACTGGAAGGAAAATGCTACGAGGCAACAGAGCCTCTTACACCATTCTATGTCAGTTGCAATTTCTAATTTGTTTTTCAGAATAGTGCACATTAGACTCAAATTTGGCTCTTTGACTCTGGAAAAAAGACTGGTTTTCTAAATATATCCAAGTCAATACTAGACTCATATCTATATCTTTCTTATAACGCCTCAGCAGCTAATTTGTAATTTCAAAAAACCAAAGAGCTGAATCTAAGTTGGTCTTTTTACATTAAGAGCCCACAAATGACTGGATCTCTAATAATAATATTAACATTGAGCCTGAGCACCCAAGACTGAAATATTGTAGAATATTTCAAAGAATAATGTAGGTTATGGACTGGTACCTAAACGCTTCTGTAACACAAACTTTTTAAATCTGAGAAATGCAAACATTCATGATGATTTTAAAAACATCTATAAATTTGAAATCCTTGAAGTATCCTGAGTCCCTTTTTATTAATATCATTATACCAATTCTTAGAAAACGGACTGACACAAGGTATAACCTCCTTGCTATGAGGGACAGAAACATCAGATAGACCATATAAGGCAGCTCATTGTATGTGAGTGATTATCTACAGCTATATTGCTGCCCCCTCAAACAGCAATCATTAAAGGGTCTTTAGTATTTATGACATAGTCTTTTTTCTTTCTTTCTTTTTTAATTTTTTAAATGTTTATTTTTGAGAGAGAGAGAGAGAGAGAGAGAGAGGGAGAGAAAGAAAGAGACAGCGTGAGAAGGGGAGGCACAGGGGCAGAGAGAGAAGAGACACAGAACTGGAAGGAGGCTCCAGGCTCCATGCTATCAGCACAAAGCCCAACACAGGGCTCAAACTCACAAACTGGGAGATCACAACCCGAGCGGAAGTCGGAGGCTTAACCAAATGAGCCACCCAGGCGCCCTGACACAGACTCATTTCTTTAAGATCATGTGATACGATGTACAAAATAAGTGCTTTATTATCTTGAAGGATTCAATTACACTTAAGAGCCCCATACTGAACTGCAGTAATAGTTATAATAACTTACCAACTGGACTAGTAGAAACTCGCTGGGAAGGTGGTCTGAAGCCAGGTGCCTTGGAGTTGTCAGGGTGCACGTTTTCCAAGTGTCCAAGTACAGAGTTACCCAGGAATGCTGACTGAACAGTGAAAGAGGCATCTGCAGCAACTCGTGAGGACAGCGGACCATCTCCCCAACCCTGGTTAGCAGGCACCTGACTGCTATCAAAAAGACTACTGAAATGATTGAAAAGTGTGGCCGGGCCGAATGTAGGTGGCAAAGATTTATTTGCTGGGTTAATGTGCATCTGAGAGCCATTCATAATGTTCATGGCTGAAGAAAGCTGCACTGCAGCCGGTGGGCCTTGAGGTGGTGTCAAAGGAACTGGATTTGTAACAAAAATAGACTGGGGATCCTGGTGTATAGTTGCATTTGGTACCACTGAGTAAAAAGAACCTCTGGGCTGCATTCGATGAGAAACTCGAGGTGCTGGTACAGCTAACTGAGGTAAGTTATTGGTGTCCTGATTATCAGCAGCAACCAATCTGGGTGATGCCAAAGTCAATGGAGCAGGTTCTGAGTTGGATGCGAAAGGCATGGACATAGGACTTAAGTCAGATCCACTGGGTGGCTGTGCCTCCTCCTGTGTGTTAGTGGAGGGAGGAGCGGGGCTACTGGATGGGTGAGTTTCTGGAGCTCCTGGGGTGTTGCTGGCAGAGCTACTGCAACTATTTGCAGTTGAAGATGGGGTGCACAGGTTGGCCATGGGCTGCTCCTGTGTGGACGCTTTCTCTTTGGGGGGTGGCATGGCAGGGAAAGACTCCATCTTTTGTGAAGAAAGCTGTGTTTGAGGAGTACTTGCAGGCAGAAAGGTGGTGGGAACCTGTCCGCTGGGGATAGGTGCAGAGGAAACAGAAGGCAGGGAACTACAAGTGCTCGTCACAGAAGAGATCACTGTTGCTGGAGGGCTCGTTTTAGGCACACAGGCAAACAACTGCTTTCTGACCGATGAAGGAGTCCGGGTATTAGTCACACACAGCTGCTGGCTGGCAGCAACTACGGAAGAGACAGTGATAGGACAACTGGCAGTAGCTAGCCCCGCAGACTCTGAGGGTAAGACAGTCCCGTTCTGGTTCGGTAGACGGCCTGAATTATTATGCTTTGGAGAGCTGTTTGTGTTGCCAGGATTCACAGGTCTCACTGGGAATGGTCCCCAAGTGTTGGGAGAGGGTGAAAAGGTTCCTCCAAATTGGGCCATGGGTAAGCGAGGATGCCGAATCTGTTGCATAGTCTGAGCAGCCAGCAGGGCAAAATGAGGGTGGGGATAAGCCAAGGGTAGAGAAACTGGGAAAGAAGAACGTACGTTTGTTGGAACGTTCTTGTTAAGTTTATTAGTGGGCTGGAAAGTAGATAATGTTGTCGCCTGTGACGTAACAAGAGCTGGAGCACCCAAAGGAAATGTGTTTTTACTGGAAGCTGATGTGGTGCCTACTCCAGATGAGAAGTTTGCATGGATGGACTTGGTGCTGGCAGGTGTTCTGATATGATTTTTAGGAATCAAGTCTTCCAGTTCCTTAGCAGGATCTTGAATAAGTGCATTGATAAGCTGAACCGCATACCTTGTTGATTCCGTACCACCCCTGGGGAGAAAACCAACAAAACATAAACACAGGATCAAAGAGATAAAAACAGAGGTAATTTTAACCTTAAAATTCTTGATTGTGCCATGCGTAACACAAGTATGCTTCTAAAAACATTTAATTTCCATACAGAACTACTAATATACATTTTCCACAATTACCTTATTGTGATCATTCTCTCGCCATTCTTATCTTTTTGTTTATCCACATCAATATGGGCTCCAGTAACATCTTGTATTGCAGTGATGTTGCATCCTCCTCTTCCCATTATCCTGGAAACCACGGAAGCTGGAACAGACAATTTCTTTGACCTATAAAATGAAGACTTATGAGCTTATGAAACAAAACATGAGCTTATGAAAACAAACGTCTTTACTTAAAAAGATGTCTCAGCTAGTATGTTCATGTAGAATAATATGTCTCAAACCTTAAAGGGGAAATTACTATAAATTTTCGTTTTAGAAACTGACTCCCTCTCATATTGAATTTAACTTAGTGAAAGTAAATATTACTTTGTCATTTAAAACAAAATTATATTTTAAATAACTCATGATCTAAGCATTCCAATCTGCTGAAAACATCACACATCAACTAAACGGCAATGACCATATGGACTGACTTTTTCTAAACGAAAACAATGCATAACATACTATTAAACTTCATACCAAGTAAGAGAGACCAGCTTATCAATATCAGTAATTTATACTTAGCAATAACAAGTATAAATGCAGTTCAGGTTTGAACTACATAAAAAGCAACCCACAAGTGGAGCCTGGGACTTGACTTCCACTTACATGTGAGCTGAGCAGAGCCGAGAGATGACCAGAGGCTGATCTTGGGATCTAATAAGATGGCCTGGCCTGGCTGTCCCTAAGGACTATCAAAGAAACCCAGTGTTTGCTGGCAGAAGCACTTTTTAAGTAAAGCAGAACCAGATGAGAGCGACACCCATTATTTTCAAGTGCTCAGTGCTGGACCCCAGGATTCCCCTTTTCAAGGAGGGACTTTCAAACTTGAATTATTCCATCTAGAAGAGTATCAGAGGCAGCCCTTAAAATACTCTTCATGCTCAAAATTTATTATCTTAATGCTGGGAAGAATATATTTGGGTATTTTGAAAGCTAGAGCATAGACTAGGCTACACGCTGTAACATTTAAATCGATCTGATCATCAGGTATCACTTCTCCTATTTTGCCAAGACTTCTTTCTGTTTGCATTTAATAGACACAAACTTCAAAAGCAATACAGAATAAAAGCCCAGACATTTCAGTCCTTTGGTGACTTAATATGATTTGATATACATTAGCATTTCTGTATCTTGTCCTGATTCCCTGTTGCAAAGTATGAATAGAGGCTAAAACTATCATCTGGATTGTATAAAACATTTGAAAGCTGTGGCCTGTCTGCTTTTATTCATTTCTCCCATCCTAGCTTAAATATAAACACTGTGACTGAAGGTGCAGTAAAACCTTGGATTGTGAGTAACTTGTTCTGCAGGTGTTCTACAAGATGAGCAAACATTTCTTTCTTTCCTTTCTCTCTTTCTTTCTTTTTTAATGTTTATTTATTTTTGAGAGAGACAGAGACAGAATGCAAGTGGGAGTGGGTTAGGGGCAGATAGAGAGGGAGACACAGAATCTGAAGCAGGCTCCAGGCTCTGAGCTGTGAGCACAGAGCCCGATGAGGGGCTCAAACTCATGAGCTGTGAGATCATGACCTGAGCTGAAGTCAGACGCTCAACCAACTGAGTCATGCAGGCGCCCCTAGATGAGCGAAGATTTCTAATAAATTTTAACTTGATAAACAAGCCATGTCCTGCAATATGAGTAGTATGTGATACCAAATATCACATGATCACAACTGAGCCAATGGTTCTTGAAATTCGCTTTGATATACACAGGCTTTAGATGACAAGCATGTTTCTGGGATGAATTATGCTCTCAAACCAAGGTTTTACTGTGCTTTTCTTTCTTCTTTTCTTTCTTTCTTTTTTGAGGGTGAAGGTAGTTTTATTTTAATTTTATGGGCTCTTTTTCCCCCTTATCGGGATAGCAACTGCACTAGTTAATAGCAGCTAGCCAGTTCTTTAGGATATGTGGTTCTCTAGTGAAGTCTAACTTTTTTTAAACACTGTATACCGATAAATTTGATTGTTTGAACCAAAATGGGATAATTAAACAAACCTTGTAGTCCTCACTAATAACATTGTGATTTTCCTGTCAAACGTAGAATCTTCCCTGTAAGAAGCTTGTGACCATTTTGTATGGTATATCTGGAAACATCTGTAGATGTTATGTTTTAATAAAACATTTTTTGTTATTGTAAAGCCAACATTTTTTTGTGTCATATAAAATATATATGCAAAATTTACATATGGCTTCTCATTTTACTTTAGCCTACTCTGGATTTAGTGTGGCACAAATAATAACCACATTCAAATGATTCACTAATTAACTGGGTAACTACCTCATTAGATAGAACTTACATGGTCTATGAAAGTTAAAAAGATAAGACTAATTCTACTTACCTTCGTACAACTTCTTTCCACCCTTCTTCTCTTTTCTGTCCCCTTTTGGGGCTAGTCAGATTCAGCTTTATGTTAGGAGAACTTAATGGCAATGGCACTGACTTATAGCTTGTTGATAAGGAATTAGTATTTGTTTCACTTTCAAGTCTGAGAAGAAAGAATTATCAAGTCCAATAAAACACATTTTAAGATAGAAACTCAAGAGACTATTCATTTATACACAAAGTTACATTGAAATATTTGAATTAAAATTTGGCACATCAAATTATCAACAATTCGGAAAGGCAGAAATAGGACAAAGAGTTCATCATCTACTTTAGTATTTAAATGGACTCAGAAGCTCAAAGTTGGACTACAATCAATAAAAATGACACAGTTAAAATAAAATCAAGGTATGCTAACTTTTTCAGCTTCAAAATTGAATCATAAACATCTCTAAAAATCTCACTTCGTAACGTGCACATGATTAGGATATTAGTGAATTTCAGGTTTGAATATTGCAGTCAGGCAATGTGGTAGCCTTACGTTGTGTAATGTAATTTGTGCTAAAAAATGTACTTTAAATTCTTGCGCCAGGCACGAGAAAGGAAAGGTGGATGGAGAGTGAACAAATCAGAAAAATTTACCGTGTTTGAGTTTTCGAAGTGGCATTACTTGTCTTTTCTTCTTGGGAATGGAGAAGAAGTGACGGGTATCTCCTATCACTGGAGGAATTCACATCCATGGTGAAATTGAACTCTTGGCTTTTACCGCCGCTGCTACTCTCACTGTTGCAGTCTGTGCTGTCCAAATTGTCGGAGTCACTATTCCCACCTGTACCACCACCTCTGGGTTCTCCGTTTATTTTATTTTTATCAGCTTTCTGCTGTGCCAAGGGTATGTGTTGTTCTGGTAATATTAAATGTGCAGTGGGAGGGGTCTCCTTCGTTTTGTTCTTCTTATTTTTCCGATTGGTGCTGGGGGTCGTCACCACATTGGCCCTTTTTTTCCCAAACACGTTTGTAAATGTTGCAGATGTTGCAGAGATTCCAATGGTGGTGGTGGTGGTTGCACTAGGAGGGTCTATGGGAACTTCTTGCTCCACTGAAATTAGCAAAAGGATAAAAATCACACTGAGAGCACAGAACTCAGAACAAGTTGTGACAAGATATACATAATAATTCAGAGTAATTCGCTTCCGTAAGTCATATTTTCCTTTCATGAGTATTCACTAGTAAATAAAGAAATCTTTATTGTTGTTAGAACAAAAATACTATATCATATTTTGATGTGTAACTTGGTATAAAACATTCACACTATAACATTCTTTTTTTTTTTTAAGTTTTTATTTATTTATTTAAGTAATCTCTACATACAACGTGGGGCTCGAACTGATAGCCCTGAGATCAAGAGTTGCATGCTCTTCCGACTGAGTGAGCCAGGTGCCTCTTATACCATAACATTCTTTTTTTTTTAAATATGAAATTTATTGTCAAATTGGTTTCCATACAACACCCAGTGCTCATCCCAACAGGTGCCCTCCTCAATGCCCATCACCCACCCTCCCCGCCCTCCCACCCCCCCATCAACCCTCAGTTTGTTCTCAGTTTTTAAGAGTCTCTTATGTTTTGGCCCCCTCCTTCTCTAACCTCTTTGTTTTTTTTCCTTCCCCTCCCCCATGTGTTCCTGTTAAGTTTCTCAGGATCCACATAAGAGTGAACACATATGGTAACTGTCTTTCTCTGTAGGACTTATTTCACTTAGCATAACACTCTCCAGTTCCATACATGTACCATAACATTCTTAGGATCTGAGGTGTTAGTCTCATGAGTTAACCAAAACTCACAATACAGTTTGAATTCAGGGAAATTTTTAGTCTGACTACTGCAGATAATGCTGCTGTAAACACTGGGGTGCATGGATCTCTTTGAATTAGTAGCTAGAGAGTAAATGCTAAGTCACAGAAACACGAATACCATATGATTTCACTTATATGTGGAGTTTAAGAAACAAAACAAATGAGCATAGGGAAAAAAAGAGAGGCAAACCGAGAAACAGACTCTTAACTATAGAGAACAAACTGATGGTTACCAGAGGGGAGGTCGATGAGGGGAGGTGGTGGGGGGATGTGTTAAATGGGTGATGGGGATTAAAAAGTGCACTTGTTGTGATGAGCCCCAGGTAATGTGTGGACGTGTTCAATCACTAAATTGTATATCTGGAACTAATATTACACTGTATATTAACAAACGGGAATTTAATTAAAAATTTTAAATTGAGGGAAATTTTCACATAGTATTTTAGAATTAGAATTCAAATAGAGAACAATTATTTGCATATTACAAACACTACTAGAATGTACAAAAAACAACTCTGAGAATAATGAACCTGTATAGCTTTGGGCCCAAGTCTTAGCTCAAAATTTATTGAGGAACTGGATCTCTCCCCAGTTTCCAAATGGAGGAGGAAAGGGTAGGGAAGAACCTGAACAGAAGCTGGCAAATCTCTTTACTGTATTACATGTAGGACATACATGATGTTTTACAAAGGGACTTAAATTACAACTGAAACTTCAAATTACATGCTTGCCTTTACCCTTTCTGTGTCTATCACTTTACAATGTAAATTACTTAGAAATATTTACTATGAAAGCCAGTTGTCAATTCCAGATTAAAATAATGAATATCTAACTAGAATTAATTAGAGTAAAAAGTACTCAAAATGAAGTTGATGAACAGAATTTTATCATTAATTTGAAAAAGTCGTTTCTTACCATCTTCATCATTCTCCTCTTCATCTTCATCCTCTGGTAGTTCTGAATTCTCCTTAGGTTTGTTTTCCTCATCTTCTTCCTGTTTCCTTTTCTGCTCCTCTTTTTTCTTTTTTCTCTTTTCTTTCCTTTTTTCTCTTTTAGCTGCAAGAGCCTGCTTTCTGCTCTCCTCTCTTGACTGAAAATTAAGTGCAGGTGTATCATTTCACCAATAATACAAATATTTAAAATAAGGAATGGGTGGGGAACCCGGGTGGCTCCAACTGTTGATTTCAGCTCAGGTCATGATCTCATAGTTTGTGGTTTGAGCCCCTGTGTCTGGGCTCATGCTGAAAGCACAGGGCCTGCTTGGGATTCTCTGTCTCCCCCTCTCTCTGCCCCTCCCTGGTTCATGCTCTTTCTCTCTCTCTCTCACAAAATAAAGAAATGAACAGTAAAAAAATAAAATAAAATAAAGAATGGGTATTTTTGCTTATGACACGAGGCTTCCCATGGATACCAGTGTTAAAACACATTTATAAAAGCACCAAAAGAAAAATATAGATAAGCTAGACGCCATCAAAGTTAAAAGTTTTTGTGCTTCAAAGGACCCATCAACAGAGTAGAAATACAACCCATAAAATGGGAAAATTTTTTTTTTGCAAATCATACATCTGGTAAGGGATTTGTATCAAGAATAAAGAACTCTTATGACACAGTAATAAAAAGACAAATATAACTCAATTCAAAAATACACAAAGGACCTGAACAGACATTTTCCTAAAGAACATATGAGTAGCCAAAGCATATGAAGACAGTTGCTCAATATCTACTAGACATCAAGGAAAAGCAAATCAAAATCACAATAAGATACCCACTAGATGGCTATACTCAAAAAGACAGATAATACCAAATAGCGGTGAGGGTATGGAGACATTAAAACCTTCAAACACTTGCTGGTAGGAACATAAAATGGTGCAGCTGCTTTGGAAGACAATCTGGCAGCTCCTCAAATAGAATTACCACATGCTCTAGCAATGCCATTCCTAGATATACATATATACCCAAGAGAAATGAAAACACATTAATACAAAAACTGGAACATTGTGCTTGCTTTGGTAGCACATACACTAAAAACCCTCTAACAATACAAAGATGAGCATGGCCCCTGCGCAAGGATAGCATGCAAACTCATGAAGTGATCCATATTTAAAAAACAGAAAGAAAGAAAGAAAGAAAGAAAGAAAGAAAGAAAGAAAGAAAGAGAAAAACTTACATACCTATGTAGTAGAAACAACCTGAATATCCATCACCTAATGAATGGATGTATGGGTGTGTATGTGTGCACGTGTGTGTGAGAGAGAGAGAGACAGAGAGGGAGAGAGTGGGAGGGAAAGAGAGAGAGTGTGCTAGAGAGAGACAGAGAGATGGGATATTATTTAGGAATAAAAAGAAATTAAGTATTGATATATGTGACAACATGGTTGAACCTTGAAAACATTATGAAGTGAAAGAAGCCAGTCTCAGAGGAACAGATACTGCATGATTCCATTTATGAATAATGTCCAGAATAGGCAAATCCATAAAGACAAAAAGCAGATTAGTGGTTACCTAGGATGGAGAGATTGAATAAAGTGAGTGACACTTAAAGGGTGTAGGGTTTCTTTCCAGGACAGTAAAAATATTCTAAAACTGGCTGTGGTGAAGAATGCACAACTCTGAATATGCTAAAAGCCACTGAATTATATACTTTATTTATTTTAAAATATTTTTTCTATTTTAGTTTTTGAAGTAATCTTTGCACCCAACAGGGGGCTTGAATTTACGACCTCAAGATCTAGAGTTGTATGCCTACTGACTGAGCTAGCCAGGCACATTTCAATCGTACACTTTGTTTATTTATTTACTTATTTATTTATATGTTAATGTTTATTTATTTGTTTTTGAGAGACAGAGAGAGAGAGAGAGAGAGAGAGAGAGAGAGAGAGAGAGAGAGAGAAAGAGAGAGAGAGCAGAGGAGGCGCAGGAAAAGAGGGACACAGAGAATCCCAAGCAGCCTCTGCGCTGTCAGCACAGAGCCGGATGCGGGGCTCAAACTCACGAGCTGTGAGATCATGACCTGAGCTGAAAACCGAGTTGGGACACTTAACTGATTGAGCCACCCAGGCACCCCTCAATTGTATACTTTAAATGGGTGAATTGTATGATAGATGAATTGAATGTACATGTATGCAGTATCTGTTTATTTGACTAAAATTCCGCTATCATGATCTTTATAAAATTCTAAAACATTTCACTTTAAAAACATTAATCAGAATCTATTGTAAAAATTATTTTTCTACCTTATAGAATTTTTTAAGCCACATACAGAATTCTGATCACTTTTAGATTTTGCTGTGATTAGTACTATAAAATGTCTTTTTTTTCGGAAAGGAAAACATGGTAGTAAGTTGTCTAGCATCATGATGAGAGTTTGAAACACATCAAGTTATTCGTTCTTCTATGGTAATCAGGTAAAGCATTTTCCTCAAAACTATAATTTATCATTTTGAGGCATAAATTGATTGCTCTTTGATTTACCTAAATGAGAGGTTGGCAAACTATGGCCTCAATACCAAATCCAGTCTGCTATGTTTGATGGCCTAAAATCTAAGACTGACTTTGATATTTTAAACGGTTGAAACAAATAAAAAGACTATTTTGTGACACTTGAAAATTATACAAAATTCAAATTCCAGTGTTCATAAATAAAGTTCTATTGGAACAAAGCCATGCTTGTTCATTTACCTATTGCCTATGGCTGCTTTTGTGCTCTGATGGCAGAGATGAGGACGTATGACAGACACCATATGGCCTGCAAAACCTAAAATATTTACTATTCGACATTTTATAGAAAAAGTTTGCCAATCCCCTACGTAAATGAGAAACGAGTGAAAGAAGACATTGCACATTTAGCTAAATATGGAATTTTATCACTCTGTTGGCCTAAGAATAAACTGGCTACCTATTTAGGGAACTGCTGACCATATCCCTGAGAAGTTACACAAAAATCAAAATTATAGACATGAAAACTACCTTAGTAATCATCTAACTATGAACTTCACTTTATTTTAAAATGAATATAACTTTTTTCCCTTCTGATCTTACCTGTAATCAACTTTATCATGGAGGTGCTAAATTTTAATTTTCTAATGATAAGACTTTAAGGTTCACACGTTTCCCCCTATTATCAGCAATGAATGTCCTTGTAAGTTCACATCTTCGAGCATTTGTCTAATTATTTACCTGAGGCTAAATTTCTGCAAGTGGAATAGCTGAATAAGGGTAACCACCCTTTTATTTGTGAAAGCATTTCCATTAATAGTCATAGCAATTTATACCATACAACAAAAATCATTCGCTAGAGTGCTAATCTATCCACACCTTTGCCATCAGTAGCTATTACCAAATCTTTTTAAGTTTTTTCTAAGGTGTATTCATTTTTCAGAGACAGACAGAGGCAAAGCGTGAGGGGGGGGGGGGGCAGAGAGAGAGGGAGACACAGAATCTGAAACAGGCTCCAGGCTCGAGCTGTCAGCACAGAGCCCGACGCGGGGTTCGAACTCACAAACCACGAGATCATGACCTGAGCTGAAGTCAGGCGCTTAACCGACTGAGCCACCCAGGCGTCCCTCAACAATTTCTTTTTTTTTTTTTCTTTTTAAAAATTTACATCCAAATTAGTTAGCATATAATGCAACAATGATTTCAGGAGTAGATTCCTTAGTGCTCCTCGCACATTTAGCCCATCCTCCCTCTCACACCCCCTCAACAATTTCTAATAAGAAAAATTATTTTTCTTACTCACCTTTTCCAGATCAAGCTCTTTCAAAAGAATACTTGCATTCTTATTTGCTTCTGCAGCCTGTTGGTCTTTAGCCTTCACAATTGTCTCAACACACTGGTGACATTTTTTCAAGAGTTCCTACAGTGGAAAATGGAATAATATAAATATAGGAACACAGAAACAGGCCAAATAAAACTTAGTTGATAAGCACACTGAAGTCCAGGGCATAAAGCCCAAACAACTGAAATTCATTGAGCCAAATATAAGCAATCCTTTGAGTGTAGTCATGTATCAATCTTTCATGAAAAAAAAAAAAAAAAGCACTATTTCTTAAAGTTTGTATTCTTAGAGAACTTTCTAATCAAGGTAACAGTCTAGTTATAAATTTTAGCTGCATTCACTGTAATTATAGTCCATAACAGGAAGGAATCCTCAAAATAATTTATCAAAATTATTATATCCATTCTTCATTTGCAAATAGAGAAACTAAAGCACAGACAGATGAGGTGATCGGTGTCACAGAGGACAAAACAAAGGTTGCTAATTGCACACTTTGGCATCTAATTCCACAAAGAACACAAATGTGTTTCAATGATCTAGTGAACCTACCTTATCTGTAATTGTTGCTATGTATCGCATGCATTCAATATCAGAAGGGAACTGATTGACTTCCTTCACCAAATACTGAACAACTTTCACATGACCCTGTGAGAAGTACAACAAAAAATGCACAGAAGAATTCCTTGAAAATTTGCTCATATGCTTAAAAACCTAAGAGTAAAAGGTATAAAGATACTTCCAGATCATTTACTAAACTTAAAAATGAAATTATGAAAATAAAAACAACATGCCCAGGTATTTCTCCTAAATTTAACTTAGCATTTCCCATTGAAAATAGAAAAACTTTTGTAGAAAACAAGTGTTTCCTAGAATAAATGTATTAATAAAAATTGGCAGTGTGAAATGAACCTTTATTTAAAAAGGAAATAGGTCCTAAAACAGAGAGATGTTCTACCTTGCAAAATATTATTTTGGGTCCATCTTAGTTAAACAAGGTAGATTCTCACAATTATCTGAGACCCAGGACTTGAATCTAGAGAAAATGTTTTCTAAATGCTATGATCAGAGGTGAATGATCTATAATTAATTCTAAGTATCATCTACCTCAATATAACCAAACTTGCATAGTTTTCCTTCCTACCAAGTTCTAAAACATCTTCCAGAATTAGTCTGATGGCGACAAAAATCAGAAAAGTCGTTGTCTCTAGGGCAGGAAATTCACTGAAATGGGCATGATGGAACTTTCTAGGATTACAGAAGTATTTTATGAATTTATGGGGTGTGGGTTACCCAGATGTATACAGTTATCAAAACTCATTAAACTATGCACCTTTGCTTTGCATATTTCACTATATGTAAATGATGCCTCAATTAAAAGGAAAGGGCAAAAACTTAAAGAATTAAGTCTAGAAAATATTTTAATATTTTTAAAAAATATAATTTATTATCAATTTGGTTTCCATACAACACCCAGTGCTCATTCCAACAAGTGCCCTCCCCAGTGCCCATTACCCACTTTCCCCTCTCCCCCACCCTTAAGATTTTTTTTAGAAGATTTTATTTTTTAAGTAATCTCTACACCAAACATGGAGCTCAAACATATAATCCTAGATTCAAGAGTCGCATGTTCCACTGACAGAACCAGCCAGGCGCCTCTAAGATTTTTTTTGTAAGGCCTAAAACTTACACCATTCTCATTCAATAGCTATTTAGTGACTGCCTAATATGTGTTGGGCACTATGCTAAACAATGTGCATAAAGAGTGATATTCATAAAGCTTGGTCTTCCTGGATCTTCCAGTCTAACTGGTGAGATAAGCTTTAAAAAAGTAAATACATATTTGAATGCATAATTACAAATTGGTATAAGGAAAATAATAGGGTACTATAAAAAAGAGCAAGAGGACCTTTTCAGACTGAGTGCTAGAGAAGGACTCTCTAAGTAGTGACATATAAAATGGGAGCTGGGGCACCTGGGTGGCTCAGTCAGTTAAGCTTCCAACCCTTGATTTGGTGGCTCAGGTCATGATCTCACGGTTTGTGAGATTGAGCCCCTCAGTGGGCTCTGCACTGACATCACGGAGTCTGCTTGGGATTCATTCTCTCTCTCTCTCTCTCTCTCTGCCCTTCCCCCATTTGCACTCATGCACGTGTACTCTCTCTCTCAAAATAAATGAATCAGCTTTAAAAAATAAAATAAAATAAAATAAAATAAAATAAAATAAAATAAAATAAAATAGGAGCTAAAAGATGAGCAGAAGTGAGCCAGTGAAGAGCAAGGGAGAGAAAACTCATAGCAAAGGCCCTCTGACAGTTAAAAATATAGTGCATTCTAGGCCAGCAGCTAAAGTGTAGTGAGCAAAGGTGAAGGGTAGCATAAATGACTGGTATGGGGATGTGGGCATGAACCACATCCTGCAGGGCTTTGTAAGCCATGGTAAGTGGTTTATACTTTATCATAATTGTAGTGGGAAAGCTTTTAAAAATATAACAGACAAGCAAGCTTTAACATACATACGAGACACAGTAAGTTTTTATGAAAGAGACCATTCCTTTTTGTTCCTTTTTAGGTAGAGAAGACATTCACCCGCATACTTAAATCTCGTGTTTTGCGTACAACACGACAAAACTAGTCAAGATGCCAAGTGCTTTACAAACAAAGTTGCTTATGGTGAGCTACCACGTAGCTCTTAGATTTGGCCACAAAGAGAGTGGAAAGATAGCAGTGATTTATGTATGGAAATGCAGTCTATTCTCCAAGAGCAATTCATTTTTCTCACATGGTTTCAACTTAGAATTAGTTAAAAATGATTGCATTTAGCTTTCTTCCCCCACATTAAATTACCTTGCGAAATGCTGACATAAGAGGTGTGATCTTCCGGTTATCTGCTGCATCCACATCGGCACCTGCTTGCACTAGCAATTGCACCACATCAAAGTGACCACCATTGGAGGCCAGCCAAAGTGGTGTGTTTCCCTTCTTGTTTCGAACATCAATATGGGCTCCCCTATAAAGTCAAAGAATGTTAGTATAGTTTGTATCCTATGAGAAGAGGGTGACTTTCTATTTCCTCTATTTGTCCTTTATCTTCTATAAAATAGCATACAAATAATCCATTTTTTAAAATGCCAATAAAGTAAAAACAATCTGATTAATTGTAAAGGTGCTGAAAAGTAAAATGGATCACAAAAACTTCTATATGTAAATATAAAATTTACCCACCTATTAATCAGGAGCTCACAAAATTTGTAGTGACCTTTGTCTGCTGCTATTGTGAGAGCAGTATCTCTTGAGGAAGGCACAGGGGGGGCATTGACATCTGCTCCTTTATCAAGGAGAACTCTTCCAACCTCTGCATATCCTCCAGAAGCAGCTTCCATCAAGGGGGTAAGACCAGTCTGTTTAAACCAAAAATTTATGCAAGCAAATGAATACAATTATCTTAACAGACTAAAACAACTGACTTATAAGTGGATTCTATTTCTGATTTTCTCTCATAAAAGAACTAAGCAGTATTCAGCCTTCAATTTCACTAAACAACAAGTGAAAATTGTTGAATTGAGTTAGACATGCTGGAATGAACTCACTCATCCTAACTCATAAAAAAACAATTTCGCAACTTCTATACTGTTATAAATTTATACATGAGACAGTAACTTCTCTGCACAATGAATACAGATAATGAAAAATGAATAAAAAGAAAATTAAATAAGGTACATCACTGTTCAATGTGAAAATTCTGTTTAATGTTTTTTTAAATTTTTTTATTTTTGAGAAAGACAGAATGTGAGTGGGGGAGGGGCAGAGAGAGAGGGAGACACAGAATTTGAACCAGGCTCCAGACTCTGAGCTGTCGGCACAGGGCCTGACGCAGGGTTCTAACTCATGAACTGTGAGATCATGACCTGAGCCAAAGTCGGACACTTAACTGTCTGAGCCACCCAGGCACCCTGGGAAAATTTTGTTTAAAATATCTAACTGAGAATGTTAGTTTGCTAAATAACTCTAGATGAATTCCTTTAATCCTATTCAAACTTGGGAAAAGTAGATTAAAATAGCACTTCTTAAATTTTATGCATAGGTGTCTTTTGCTCATTAGTTTTCAAAATATTTGCCAAGAGACATTTCCTACTGGTATCATTTCCAAAGTAATACGGGTTTCTCTAGGACATCTAATAGATAATTGAGCCACACTAAGTATGCATAATACAAAAAGATAAACTGGATAGCAGGAAAGGCTCATTTTTCTTTGTGCTATGAAAAATTTAAGGAAAACTACACTCCCTAATTTCATAGATTAAAAAAATGTAAATGTTGCATTAAATTTTAAGAAACATAACTAATGCAGTTCAGAGAGAAAATATGAGAATTTCATTCAGATCTTTCAAATATGAAATGACTAAAAATTTGGCCATTCATTGTGTGATTATAATGAATTCTATATAAGCTACGCTTTTCTAGGGTTGTAAGTTCCTAATAATTCCAAGCATAACAATTAAAAACGCCAAGATACTAACTCCTTTCTGAATGCCAAACACTCATGAAATTGTCAGAATCTGTCACGATCAGATTAGATTTTAGCTGTCTTAATTTTATAATCCACGCAGTTCTTTAAAAATCTACATTAAAGGACTCTATATGGGACACCTGGCTGGCTTAGTTGATAGAAAATACAACTCTTGATCTCAGGGTTGTGGGTTCAAGCCTAATGTTGGGAGTAGAACTTACCTAAGAAATTTAAAAAAAAGAACTCTACAAAATAATCTTAACACAAAATCTTATTACAGTCAAAAGTGCAAACTCGAAGATTCATAGAGAGCTACTCAAGGTTGAGGTTGGAAAATGTGCCGATTCTACTTTCTTCATTGTTCTTAACAAAAGTGACAAATGATGATATTGTGTCACTGACCACTGTATATAGCACAGTTCCCTGGTCCTGCTTTGGGTTGTCAGTTTTAACTTACAACAATTTAAAATAGCACATTCAATTTGAGTTGAAAAGCGATGTGTTTTTTTTAAGACTTTATTTTTAAGTAATCTCTACGCCCAATGTGGGGCTTGAACTCAGAGCTCCAAAATCAAGAGTCCCACACTACACCAACTGAGCCAGTCCAGTGCCCCAAAATGCCACACTTTTTACACTAGAAATATACTAGAAGTAGTTGACAAGTTATAAAGTTCTTACCTTTGCCCTATGTTCAACATTGGCTTTTCGGTCCAGAAGCAAACTCACGACTTCTGCCCGGCCTTGAAAACAGGCCAAAGTAAGAGCCGTGTTCCGATTGGTCTCTATTTGGGCATTAATGTCTGAACCCATATCAAGCAGCAGTTTCACTGCAGGAACGTGTCCATTCATGGCAGCCAACATCAGGGGAGAAATACCCAGTTTACTCCCAGTCCTAAAGGGAGAAATGTGCTTAGAAAATTAGGTAATATGTTGCCTATTGCGTTTTAAAAAGCATAGAGAATATAAAAGATGAAAATGATTCAGTAAAAAGAAAGGTTTCTAACACCAGTGTAAATTTTATTTGTGTAGACTACTAATTAGGAATAGGAAAATCTAACTATTTATTTATTTATAGATTAATATTATTTATTGTTTATTTATTTTGAGAGAGTGACAGCATGGGGGGAGGGCAGAGAGAGAGAGAGAGAGAGAGAGAGAGAGGGGGAGAGAGAGAGAGAGAGAGAGAGAGAGAGAGTGTGTGTGAGAGAGAAGGAGAGAGAGAATCCCAAGCAGGATCCATGCTATCAGCATAGAACCCAATGCAGGGCTCAAACTCATGAACCATGAGATCATGACCTGAGCTGAGATCAAGAGTCAGATGCTTTAACTGACTGAACCACCCAGGCACCCCGGAAAATTACACAATGTAAAAGATAACCCCTATTTAGAGGTTATAAATTTCCAAGTACACATAATGAAGTACCTTCCGAGATGACACCTCTCTAAAAATAGCCATGTTAGCATTTTGAAGTAAGCTGTGATTACTTATAAGCACATTACCGGAATAATTGTTGGTCTTGTAACTTTAATACAATCTTTACAAAAAATTTTCACTTTTAGTTAAAGTATACTTGATTTTAATACTATCTTAATTAAAAGTAGTATCTGTCCAGATATACAGAGGAAGACATTTAACCCCAATGTAGTAATGTACTAATCATGAATAATAAAATGAAGATACATACCTTGAATTAATCTCCGCCCCAGCATTAAGTAGAATCTTAATGATATTAACATATCCTCCAGATGCAGCTAGACTCAATGGTGTATAATCAGACACGTTCCTGTGTTCTTTATTTGCACCTCGAGCCAGCAGCAAGTCTACCACCTACAAAGTAAAATATAAAAAAACAAGTGTTCAACTTATAATGAAGGAAGCACAGAGAAATGGAACCTGTAACTTCCTTGCCTGAATATCTAGCATTTTAATTATGCCCTAGCTATTCAAGTATCAGCAACTGGAGAAATGGATTAAACTTCGTATCAGGAATTTGGAGCTTTGAAATCCCAATTATATTACAATAACAAGATATTACTCTCTCTTTTTTTGTTTTTAAAATGTTACTCTTCCTACTCGTCAATTGTTGAGCGACGAATTTGCATTTCATATGTGTTAGGGTTATGGTTCATTCAGCCCCCAATAAATGTAAGGATAAACAGAAATTTTTTTGCCTAAATGGCAAGAAACAGATTCTATGAAAGGTGATTCACTACTCCCATTAAACTTAGTATATGGAACATGTCAAAACACAGGCAAGTTTTATTCATGTAGCTAAATTACTTAGTATATGCATATTTAAAATATGAGCATAATGGTTACAAAGCGAAAATTAACATTAACACACCTCCTGACGTCCACCAGAACATGCTAATGAAAGTGGAGTATCCTTAGTTCGTTCAGATTGTGCTTCTATATCGCCACCTTTATCCAAAAGGATTTCAACAACTCCAACATGCCCTGCTGTTGCTGCCAGGATCAGTGGTGTGAAACCTAAAGGAGAAATAAAAATGTCAAATTTGTGTTTTTTGCTTTTTGAACCATTGTTTTCAATTTTCTATTAAAATTTTTTTTAAGTTTATTTATTTATTTGAGAGAGAGAGAGAGAGTGAGTAGGGGAGGGGCAGAGAGAGAGGGAAAGAGAGAAAATCCCAAGCAGGCTCCTGGCTGTTAGTGCGGAGCCCAATGCAGGGTTTGAACTCATGAACGGTGAGATCACGACATGAGCCAAAACCAAGAGTCGGACACTTAACCAACTGAGCCACCCAGGGGCCCCTCAGTTTTCTATTATTTTAATAGAATAAGGTCATTAAGGTAGATAATTATAGCCATTTAACAAACTGCTCTAAGCTCTCATTTGTTAGTGACAAAATTCCCAAAATACCTGATAAAAACGAAATGCTAAGTCAAACAAAACTACTAAAGTTTCTACTCATAATGAGCTCTGGATGTTATACTTTTGGATTAAGAAGAAAGGCAACCATGGGGTGTGTGGGTGGCTCAGTCGGTTGAGCGTCCGACTTCGGCTCAGGTCATGATCTCACGGTTTGTGAGTTTGAGCCCCGCGTTGGACTCTGTGCTGACAGCTAAGAGCCGGGAGCTGCTTCAGATTCTGTGTCTCCCCCTCCCTCTACCCCTCCCCCGCTTGTGCTCTGTCTCTCTCTCTCAAAAATAAATAAACATTAAAAAAAAAAAATTACAAAAAAAAAAAGGCAACCACAACTTGCTGTATTTCACTCATGATATATAGTCTTAATTTTAAAAAATTTTTGAGAATAATTTGGCTCTGTAAATGAACAAATCTGGATATTCCTAATTGAAATATGCATATCCACCTTTTAAAAATTTATTTATTTTCAGAGAGAGAGAGTGAGTGCACGCACATGCACGCGCGCACACACACGTGCAAGAGCAGGAGAGGCAGAGAGAAAGAGGGAGAGAGAGACAATCCCAAGCAGGCTTCACACTGTCAGACCAGAGTCCGATGCAGGACTCGAACCCACAAACCATGAGATCATGACCTAAGCTGAAATCAAGAGTCAGACACTTAACGGACTGAGCTGCTGCCCAGGTACCCCTGCTTCTCCATCTTTTCACTGAGATAGTTTAGGAACTACTTATTGATAATAAAAAAGTAATTGTTTTTGGGGCACCTGGGTGGCTCAGTCAGCTAAGCGTCCAACTTTGGCTCAGGTCATGTTCTCAAGGTTTGTGAGTCTGGGCCCCATATCAGGCTCGCTAATATCAGCCATGAGGCCTGCTTCAGATCTTCTTTCCCTCTCTCTCTCTCTCTCTCTCTCTGCCCCTCCCCTGCTCGCTCCCATTCTCTCTCTCAAAAATAAATATTAAAAAAATAACAATTATCTTCTAAACAGGCAGACACACACAAAAACACACACGAAAAAACTCTTAGGCTTTACTTCTGACTGACATGTCTTACCTTTTTTGTCTCTGTGCTCAATTTTAGCATCTCGTGCAATGAGTACAGACACAAGTTCTTCGTGGCCACCTGCACAAGCTAATGTCAATGCTGTGTCATGATTGCTCTCAGTCTAAAAGGAAAAAAGGTTGGTTTTTGTTTACAACGGGATTATCAATTGAAGAGCAAATAATTCTTATTTGTACAATGAATGTACAATAATTTTCTTTTCCAAAGAAAATCAGAATTTGCAAAATAAGTTTAAATAAAGCAATCTACTCACATGTGCATCAATGTCAACTGAAGGATACACAGGGGGCATAGACTGGGAAGCCACATTGCTTGGAGACTGTGAACAGGGTTCAGGTGTAAGACATTCTGTGGTCTGAGAGGAACTGTTTGAACCAGTGGGCACTCTGCTACTCACAGCTGAAAAACAATATTCACATTGCTGAATGCTACTTGAAAGAATGAAGTCATTTGTATACAGAAAAACACAAAAAACAGAAAATTTTATAGCAGGAATATAATGTAGTAGTCAAATCACAAGCTTTGGAGTCAAACGGACCTATGCTTAAATCCTAGTTCCACCACTTTCTGATTTCGGGCAAGTAATTTAACCTCGGAGAGTCTCAATTTTCCTCATATGTAAAATGAGGATGATAATAATAGTACCTGCCTTGAAATATTGTTGGAAACACCACTTGAGATGATGCAGGTAAAGTACTTATTAGCATGGTGCCCAGTATTTAGTGAATATACAACAAATGATAGCCTTTTATGCTGTCAATAGGGAAAAAGTAGTTTCCAATAAATAATAAATTTTGTATCTTAGTTTGTAAAAGGTAATTAGATAAAAACATCCTAAAGACAATACAAAAAAAGGGGGGGGGGAGAATACATTAAAATATTTCTCACATAAATAGCAGAGAATATGTTTTAAAATTCAATATTTACTTTGAAAATTTGCTAAAATGCATCAATGTCTGAAAATAAAACTATTCTTAAAATGAACATTGGAACTTTTATTAGAGATATCAGTCTGGTGTTTGAAAACTGAGTTAACTTACATTCTATCTTTATGTCTCCGCATATTGCTTATGTTTCTTAAGAGACAGTGTTAACCCCACAGAGGGAGAAATGGGACCTATTCAGAGGGATGTTATGAGTTGTCTGCTAGGTAAGGAACAAAAAACATTTAAAACACACAGTGTTTGGCACATGTTAAGTGCTCAATAAATGTAACTATCAGATATTTTATAGGACTTTCAGTACTATTGTTCACTGTATTGAAAAATATAAACATTACTACTCACTTAAGAAAATACTCAGAAAAAAACATATAACCATTAATAATATGAAAAAAAACAAAACAAAAAACAAAGCTTCAGTGATAACAATAACCTTCTCTTACCTAGACCAAAAATCAAAAACACAGGTCTCCACAGAAAATGTAATCATTTCACATGCTGGAGAATGTTTACTCTCTAGAATTTTGATATGACTGGATCCTAATCAAGGATACCATTCACAACAAAAAATGACTAAGTTTAGTATACTACTTCTTAAATAACTTGCAAACTTAAGATGTTCAGATATATTTCTACAAGAGCTGTCCCGCTCTTCTCCCCACCAATATATATAAAATTGTCTTGGCCATATGAATTTCTATAGCTTCTATCATGGTTACGAATAGGAATAATTATTATGTATTTTTGTTTCACATATAAGAATGTGCACAATGGAAACAAAGTTTAATAAAAAAAATTTTGTCATCAATGAATTAAAAGCAGATAGTATTTTGCTATACCTCCTTAAAACAGCAGATACGTTTGGAAAACAGCTCTAGAAAATAAGACACTAAAGGGTAATATGTAGCTTCTCTGTAATAATAAGCTTTTAACAGTAGTCTCATAATTATCCACATATACCTTACTAACATAACTACTTTTTTTATCATTATTAATGTTGTCTATCCATGTTACCTCCTTTTGTTATTATGAAAAACAGATACTTAAATTTTTTAAATAACTGATTAGAGCACTATGTCAGATGTGATACAAAAAAGACTTCTTCACAGAGATGGTTTTTAAAAAATACTTTTGTGCATTTACCAGCTCTATTACCAAAAATGTGTTGTTATATCAACTATCATACATTTTTGTACAATATTATCCTAGAAACATTTTTTCCTCTTTGCAATAATGACAATCAGAAACATTCCACAAAAGTGACTTTAATAGGATTAATTACATACGAAAAGTAATGAAAACTAGAAAGTAGCAAGATTTAAAAAGGTACATGTGGAATAAAGGTTTTATTAACATAAAATTACACCAGGACTATTACATTTTCATAAACCCTAAAACGTTTCCTACCTCTGAATGAAATGTCTCTGAAAATGACTAATACAGATTGCTGCCACAAAAGTCACTATACAATTCAAATTAAACTTATGCACTATCCTAAAATGGGGTGATAGAAGAACTAACTGCAATATTCTACTTAATTCTTTATGAAATTTAACATGGTTTTTTAGGCAATATGGAAGATAATAATAAACCTTACTATATAAAAATCTCAGATACTACGGGTACATAAACTATGCTGTGAGAGTTTAGAAAATTAAATTACCATAATCTGTTTTATATAATAGTAACTTTAGTAAATATATACAAATAAATAAAAGCCTATAAGTAAAATATTAACATTAGAAGAAATTATTTAAAGATATTTTATTGCAAATTCTCTCAAAAATAAGAGGATTTCCTAAGTACCTTTTTATTCTTAAGATTATACTATAAGATTACTTAAAGCAATATACTTTTGAACGAGAATTTGTTTTAAGAGAACCTATTAAGGTGCCAACAACACTAACAATGCGCTAGCCACAAAACTATATAAAACTTACATATATATAAAATCTTTATATAAAAATAAGGGAAACTGTTCATTTTTTTAGAAGTCCAAGGGAATAACAAATATCTTTAAGATAAATCCAGAACTTCAAGATGAATCAGATGCATGCATATTACACTTAAGGTTTTTAAACATGGCTGAACTGAGTTTAAATCTTGGCACCTAGTAGTAACTTAATATCCATATGTCTTAGTTTTTCAACAGAAAAACAGATGTGGGAAAACGACCTATTTTATAAGATTATTATAAATAGCCATGAGATAATGTATATAAAGCATTGAGCACAGAGCTTAGTACATGGTAAGTGCTCAATAAATGTGAATAAATTGATATTACTTGATTTTTAATTTATCTTTATATATTAATGATAAAATTTTTACTAGATGTTTCTAGAAATGCTCAATTGTCAAAGCTATTTTGAATTTTAGATTTCTAAATCTTAGTTCTATACATTTGAACTGAGAATCACTTGTCATTATGATAACTTCTAAAAGCCCAACACTTATTTTTACAAGGAAAGGACCTGAAGAACCATGCTCCCAATCAAGAGTTTACATACATTCTGTCTGGGACTATATCAAGTATGACACATATAAGACTATACACTAAAATACTAAGTCAATCAAGTCACCGTCTTACTAAACTACTTATCTAATCAACTCATTGACATAAAAATATTTTGCCATACAAGCAATAAAGAAAAAAATACTCCTATATTTAAAGAGCAAAATTTATTGCTATTATTTAATGGATATTCTCTAAAGTAAAACTGTAAGATATACAGTATTCTCTCCTTTATTAAATACAAGGGATGAGAACTAGATTTAATTTGGGTAAAATTAATTACATCTTTGGCCTGATCTATAATTATTATTAATATATTAATATAGCATGCAATCGTAGAATTAGGTATTCACCTAATCCACCCTTGTCTGATTTCTTTCACCTTCAATAAAGAAAATTAAAAGAAACCGGGACTTAATAACATTTTTTAACTTTAAGTGAGAAAGTTTGTCATACTGAAAAAGGAAACTTAATTGTTGCTATATATTTTAAAACAGATAACCTTCATAAAAATGGAAAATTTTTATATGAAGATAACTTTTGTATTTATTGGTTGACTTATATGTGAAAGCTTGTTAATAAAAGAATATCGTACAAAATGATAGGCCAACTATCACTAGACTAATGTCTAACAGAAATTAAATTTTCATAGTTTATATTAACATGTATAAATAAAAGGTGTTTCTAAACAAATATTTTGAACTTTATAAAAGACCATTTCAATTTAACAAATAGTTGAATGAAATAAAATTTCACCTCCCATACAAGAACCACCCATAAATACTACCATAAAGTTAATATCTTCAAGTTCCTTTTAGAGCTGTTTCTACATTATTAAAAAAAAAAAAAAAAGACAGGTTCTAAGTTACAACAAAGCTAGATTGAGCAGTAATGTGGGTTTCATAACTGCAAACTGAGTATGTAATTACAAACATTATAATGCTACTTATAGAATCCTAAGTCTTAAAAATTTTATTCCCATATGATTGGTTTCATTATTATTATTCATATTTGTACTTGACACTCAAATATCTGCTTATATTAGATTAGAAATTAGAACTATAAATGAACTCTTAAGAGTTTATTCATAATTTATAACAATTCTCAATACTAACGACATAAAGTTCATTTGAGTTAAGCGACTGTTGGCTGCAGGTATAAAAAACCCAAATTAAAGAATAAAGAATCTAACTTCTTAAAACCTTTCCCAGCATTTTTATTCTCTTTCTAGGAAACTTCTTCTGCACAGTGATACTAATTACGTATCAGAGGAAACTCATAGGCAGTATCACAGTTCTATAACCATTACAAGTCATATACAAGCCCAATATAATTCCTGATTTAAGTAAGCTTATTCCACATTTTTAAAGATTCAGCAAAGATTAGGAAGGCTAAAAGCTCACAAAAGAAGAAAGGAAACTGGGATAGCATAATTGGGATGGGAAGAGGGGAGGAGAATATGACAAGAGGAAACAGACAACAGTAAGGAAAAAAATGTTGCAATCAAGAGACAGAGGACTGGCCTGCCTTTGAATATCACTCCAGCTACATCTTAGTTCTTGGTCTTCATCCACTGTCAACAGCCATTCTGGCTGCATTTCTGAACTGGGCTCTCATGGAGGTGATACATTCACCAGCCATCTTTAGGAAGGTAAATGATTAATTGCACTGTTTTCCCACTGCTGCAAGGACAATGAAAGGGAAAGTAAACTTGTGCACCTCATTTCAAATCTAGTTGTAATTTTCCACACAACAATAAACAGAAACATATACTTTAAGGTTATCAGGCCTTTCTTTTTCTCTTTTCCTGTGTGTATGTGTGGTGTCTTTGTCTGTGTGCTTTCATCAGGATAGTAAATATGAAAATCCCAATCTCCAAATCATCATCCAGTTGATGATAACTTCAGGGTAATTTGAATCTTCTGACCACAGATACAAGAACATGGAATGCGTAGTTTTCTCTGAACATCCCTTTTAATTACAAATATTAAAGTGATCTAATATAATTATAAATAAAGAGAAAGCCATGTAATTTAGAATTACGATTTCCACATATGAAAATCAATAGCAGGAAAATTTAACGTATAATCTTACGTGAATATCTCTAAGGTCTACAAAGAAATTCTATTTAGAGGTCTCCTACCCAAGATACAACAAAGGGTATGTTTTTGCTTATTTGTTTAAAGCAGTCTCTACACCCATCATGGGGCTTAAACTCACAACCTGGAAAGCAAGCGTTGCATGCTCTACCAACTGAGTCACCCAGGTGCCCCCACAGGGTGGCTTCTTTCTTTTTTTTTTTTTTTTTAATTTAATTTTTTAATGATTTTTTTCCCCCACAGGGTGGTTTTGATACCAAAGTTCTAAAATAAAAGATCATGTCAATTTTATTTCTTTGCCTTTGCAAATAACGAAAAAGAAGAGGGGAAAACACACTTTTGTGCATTAGTGCTATCTGGCTTAGTTAAATTCACTTCCAAAACACCTCTAGGAATAAGTAATTTTACAAAGATAGGTCTAAAATGGAAAAGTACCAGGTTGGTGTCTTTGGAGGGTCGTGTAAAGAAGTTGAGCACACAGATTAAAGAGAAATTATTACAGATATATTTCTTAACCCACCTGCTATCAGGTCATCAAGAGTGTCGGTAAGCGTCTGGGCTGGAGTTGCAACCATTAGTCCATCTGGTTCTTGAACTAACAGCCCCTGATCATGTCCAGTAATAGCAATCTGAGGCTGTCCTATAAGCTGATGATTACCTGATACTTTCTGAAGTTCAAGAGAACTTGTCCCATTAGAACCTAAGTCACCGGAAAAGTTACACTGTGGAGATGATAAAGGCTGGACTGGGACAAAATCAATTTGTGCTGCCGATGGTGGAGACTGGTGCTCATCATCAACATCGTTATCTTTAAATAAGAGTGTGTCAACCTGAGGTAACTCTGCAAAGTGATCCTCTGGGAGACTACCATCTCCTTCCCCTTCTGGGAAGACTCCGCTATGAGAGCACTGCTGCTGTGGAGATACTGTGTCTTTCTGACCTTTGGTTTCCAAGTATTCTTTGGTAAATTGCTGCTGTGTTTTCATCTGCAACTGCCTTTCCACTTTCTGCAGTTCCTTCAGTATTTTCTTCTTCTTCTGGACTTGCTCTTCTCTGTTCTTTTTAAGTTCTTCTATCTTATCTTTGTTCAGAGGTTCACCTTGAATTAACTCCAGTGACTTAAGCTGTGCTTTTTCAATAGCACTAATTCTTTGTCCCAGTTCATTCAGCTTGCCTTCAGTCTCCTCTACTATGCACTCCAAAGGCTGGTATGGGTGAAAAGGTGGCAGTACGTCCTGATCTGCTACCTGCAGGGAACTGGACTTCTGCTTGGATGTACCTAAGCACACGAAAAATGTTTGAAAAAGTGCCATGCTAAAAAAAAAAAAAAAAATCAGCTCCCCCTCCCACACACACGGACCTCCCTCCCAAAACCCTTTTAACTAAGGCTGTAAAATGAATGTTCAAAGACTCACACCGGTGGGAGGCAGATTAAAGACTAGACTCCTCTATTTCACATAGCACACGCTGGGATGTTGCCAATTCAAAAAATGGGAATTTTTTAATTAAAAAATCGAATCTTTAGGATAGGAGGATTCTGGAAATTAAAACAGGTCCGGGAGAAAGGAAATCAAAGAGGAAAAATCTCGAAATTTTGCTTAGTAGATTGGACTTTTAAAGAATGTCAAATCTAAAATAGTATCAAAAGAGCATTGAGGATATCATCAGTATTAGCTTAACTTTTCAATTGTTTCTTCACAATATTAACTGTGCAAGTAAAGGTTACTACAGGAAACTGTAACTTATAAATCAAAGTAGTGAAAAGTATTTTTCAAGTGGCCAAAACCTTTGTCTTGTTACATTAAAATACAGCATGAAATCAGTTTTTTCAGGACCTATCCTAAAATTTTCCACTAATAAGTCTTTAGCATTTCTTTACCTGAAAACTATATTAAACTTAAGTCACAAAGGACAATTATTCTGAGTTTAAATAAACTCTTCATGTAAAAGTCTACGAGAGAAACTGAGTATTACCTAGGAGAAACCAGGCTTCTCATATAGGATTTCTCATACTGACAGTGTATGTTAAAAATGAAGTAAATGTGTGTTATTTTAAGATTTTGGATTGCACTTAAGTTACTCCCCTCATTACAAAATAATTATCAATATTAACAATCCTAACATTGGGACATAAAATGGAAAAAAATATATACAGTAACTACTCTGAGGCATACTCAAGGCTTAATTCTCCTGTTTAGGAAGAATTGGGACTATTCAGCAATAGAAAGGAACAAACTACTGATACATTCCATAAGGGGGATGAACCTTGAAAACATTACACTAAGTGAAAGGAGACAGTCACAAAAGATCACATATTATGCAATTCCATTTATATCAAATCTATAAAGAAAAAGGCAAATCTATAGAGACAGAAAGAAAAGTAGTGGTTGCTTGGGGTTATAGTAGTGAGAAGGAAGATCAATTACAAACTGGCATGAAAGGTCTCAGAATGATAGAGATTAAAACTAGATGGTGGTGATGGTTACAAAATTCTGTAAATTTACTAAAACTCGCTGCACTATACACTTAAAACGAAGGACCTTTAACGTATGTAAATTAAACAACAATAGAGCCGCTTTTAAAAAAGATCTGGGTAAAAAATAGTTTACTATTTTGAATTGCAGTCAACATATGAATAATATAAATAACTTAAGGTTTTTAAAAATAAGATCATCCAATGTATTCACAATGATTCTTAAGTCCAAAGGAAAAAGTCATCACCCATTTGATGTTAAAATACTCTGAATTACAAGAGGGTAATGAAACCACTAGGGAAAAAAATTAGAGCGTCAACTGTTTTTTGGTTTTTTTCTTCTAGAGTCGGAGATCTCAAAACTGCATATACCTCAAGCATCTTCAACATGTTATTAATGAAAAAGTCTAACAGTTTCCCCCTAGATATTGACTTTAACAGGGTCAGGATACCACAGTTTTGAAATTATGGCAATCATTTTAAGAGAATTATTCTTTGAAAGCAACCCTCATCAAAATGTATTGCCCATATTTAATTTTATCTGAACTAAGAGATGGGTAAAGACTTTAATCTTCCTGAGCAAAAGCTGTTATATTTGTGAGATAATTTAATAACTACTATAAGATCTTACAGGAATTCATGGTTTGGTTTATCTGTTCCAAGTACCTAATAACAATCAACAGGTAAGAAAAAGGAGATTTACTGCCACAAACAGCAATGTAGACATCTGCTAGTCCAGCAAAGAAATTTTCAGTCGTGTAATAAATGCAATAACATCAGCAATTTAGTAGCTCTGCAAAGAATGAATGTTCCTTTAAATGCTCATTAATTTTATTTACAACACGCTAGTATACTTACTAACAGGAATACGCCCTCTCTTTTTTTTTTTTTCAAGTTTATTCATTTATTATTGAGACAGAGACAGTTCAAATGGGGGAGGGGCAGAGAGAGAGAGAGAGAGAGAGAGAGAGAGAGAGAGAGAGATTCCCAAGCAGGCTCTGTGCTGTCAGCACAGAGCCCAACGCTGGGCTTGAATTCATGAAACTATGAGATCATGACCTGAGCCAAAACTGAGAGTCAGACACTTAACGGACTGAGCCACCCAGGCATCCCAAGCCCTATCTTGTTAACAATTTAACGGACTGAGCCACCCAGGCACCCCAAGCCCTATCTTGTTAACAAATAAAATCCAAGAAGTTTAGAGTACAAGATTACTAAAAGTAACTTATGTAACTGAATATAAAGACTATAAGCTGAGGACATATGTAGCAGGAAGAACACGATGGTAGAAAATAATGGACAAAAAACAGTTCTTCCAAAAATAGCCAGTGGCTGAGTATCTGTAATCATGGAGTTAGTGGGATTGCATAGCTACACATTAGAGCACTAATTCAAGCTATAAATCAAGAATAAAACAAGGTGGTGAAGCACAAATAATGTCACCTAATTATTCCTAGAAGTTAAAGCAACACCTTCTGTGTTTGGGAAAAGAAGAGAATGTGACAAGCATCCTTCTAGCAACAAAAATTTTAGTAGGTAGGAAGGCAGTTGTGTAAGATGCCAGAAAATAAGAGTTCCATCTCTTTAAAACATCTCCCACTGTCACGTACAAATTAAATCTATTCACTGGCAGCAGTGAGAGACATCATAAAGTACTATTTAGGAATATAGGTAAACCAACATCTAACTCTTTGGTCTGGTGTTTATCCTACTTCCTCAGCTTTCCCTTTTGTACCATCAATAAAACTAAGAGTTTGTAATAAGAAACCATAATACAGAGACGGTTTCAAACATAGCCTTTCTTTTATGCACAGTAAGGGAATGAGGTAGACATATATTTGACAAAAATTTAGTTTAGTACTGAAATGAGCTTAATTCCATCAGTTATTTTCATGTATAAAATAGTATAGTGTGCAATAAAAAATAATGGCCAAAGGGAAAATTATAGGACATACAGATGGGTCTGGATTTGGTTTCATATTTCCTTACTTGATTTTGTCTAAGGACATTTAAGCGCTGTTCCACAATTCCCTTGCTTTCTTACATTACTACACAGCATCTTACTAGAATGAAATAGCACTCCCAACTGGGTCTTAAATGGAAAAAAAGGTTGATGAAATACAGTTGAAAATAACACAATACATCAAGTGTAGTAGAGTATATATTATCTAATGGAATTTATATTTGGGTAAACAGATGTATATTGTGTTCTGAGTTTCAATATAAAATATTTCCTGTTATGGTCACAGTCAAAATGTGTCAAAAATGAAAGCCACTGGCTTAGAAAAGACTTATTTTGCCTTTATGCTTAAATTTCTATCTCAGAATTTCCCAAAGTAACAGGGCATGCTATACAGCTTTAATACAGTAAGGATAACCAAGCATGCCCAAAGACAGAGCATCTGTGTAACATCCTAAAAGATTAGTTCAACTTTCTGCCTTTTACTGTAAACAGCTATATGTTAAAAGATTAAATTCAGGCATATGTAAATCCATATAAGCATGATTACATGGAAATCTGCTAAACTAGAGAACATTAGGAGTAAAATTTCCAGAGGAACACTCAATTTCATTCACTGTACATATAGTTTCTATACGATTTTACTGATTTGATATAAAAATAAGAACTTCTCATGTTACCTACTCTAATAAACAATTCTGGGATATAAAGCAGCATGTTAATTTCTTAGTGTATGTTCAAATTTTTTTCGATCTTGTCCGAACCACTCTAGAATACTACTTCTTAATTTTTTACACATCCTCTTTAATTACAATGTCTCTCTTCTTAAAAAAATTCTTAATAATTTTCTTTTGTCTTCAGAATAATCTAAATTCTTAGCCTGGCACCATTAATTTATTCAACAAATATATGAGCATCTAGTATAAGCAAGGCATAGTGAGCCATACAAAGATGAGCAACATAAACCCTGCCCTTGAGGAGCTTACAGTCTAAAAGGGGAGATAAAGATGTACAAATCCAAATGTAAGAATTAAGTCAAGGGTTGGAAGGCATGGAAATGGGAAGGGGGTGTATAATATGGGAACCCTTATGCATTACTATGCATTACTAGTGGGAGTGTAAACTTCTATAGCCATCCCGGAGAGCAAATTTGTGGCACTTTGTCACATAAACATTATGCATTCCTCAGACAGGTAATTCTGCTCCTGATTATATCCCAAAGAAATTCTCACACAGACCCACAAGGGGACTGTACCATGACTTTCATCACAGCATTGTCTGTGGTGGTGGGGAATGAGAGGCTATTTGGTATACCCATCACTGGAAAAGGAGAAGTAAAACAAGAAAAATATACAGGGTGAAGCACTGTGTTGCCAGTAGAAATAATCTAGAGGTGGATACACATCGATAGATCTTTAAAACAGTGCTGAGTGAGAAAAGTAAAAACCAAAACACGACCTATAGCACAATACCAGTCATGTAAATCAAAAATACACACAAAGTAGTAAACATTTTATAAGAACAAAAGAACTCACATCAAACACAGTAGAGTCATTTCCTACAAGGGAAGTAAGGGAATGGGAAGACGGAGAAAAGAGAATAAATAAAACAAAAGAGGATCCATGACAATAAAGCAGCAGGAATGGAGTATGATTAACTCAACCTTCTTTCTATACTTTGAAGTCCAAGGGGAGGGGAAGAGGCAGGAGTGACCAGAGTCTGAAGGAAGATCCCATGAAGTGTTGTTGGACTCCAGAGAAAAGCAATTACTCCTCAAGAGGGCCTGAGGTACACACAAAGATGTGTTTTGTTTATCCTGACATCATTTTAGTGTTTTGCAACAAATTAGTTCTAAGATGTACAACCTGCAGAAGATAATTATGAGTCCTATCTTTTAGAATTCCTGGAGAACCAGTTACAACAAATAAGTTGGATGCAAGAGTGGCTTTAAGTAACAAATTTATTTACAAAACTGATTTGGAAGGGCAAAAGGTTGATATTATTTACATATCCTTTCCCAACTGAACGTTCAAAACTATAGTTAGTAAAGCTAAATAATGCTAGAAAACGGAGCATACCACTATCACCTGGTTTCACATTTTGTTTATAGAGGTGATCTTGAGGCCTCTGTCAGATACCACCTAGAATGCTGATTCCTTTGAAAACCGACCATGGATAAGTGAGATTAGTTGCCTAAAAAAGGAGAATATGGGTCAAGATGGATGGAGCCTAGGCAAACGAAGTACATGGATCATGAAAGAAAAGAATATCTGAGTAGGATATATAAAAATACCTGGGTAAGCCTTTTTTTTTTTTAATGTTTATTTTGAGAGACAGAGAAAGAAAGAGACAGAGACAGAGCATGAGGGGGGAAGGAACAGAGAGAGGGGGAAGCACAGAATCCTAAGCAGGCTCCAGGTTCTGAGCTGTCAGCACAGAGCCTGACGCAGGGCTCAAACTCATGAACTGTGAGATCTTGACCTGAGCAGAAGTTGGACACTTAACTCACTGAGTCACCCAGGTGCCCCAAAATACCTGGTTAAGTTTTAAGGGCATGATATGTTCTAGAAGGATACAGATATGAATAATAAAAAGATTTCAGACATAAGTGAAATGTTCTAAGAACTTAAAAAATGATTGCTAGGAAAGGAAGAGAGTCCTAAAGAGTAAGAACTCTTCCTCCATCCCTAATCAAACATGCAACACAGAGATAGTCTAAGGACTTAGAAGAAACAAAAACACGAGCATTGAACAGAGATTTCACCACTCAAAGAAATTTCTTTAGAGAAATAACAGAGTTTTGAGGAGAAAAAGACACTTTGAGGAGAAAAAAGTAATAATATTTCTTCCATAATTTAAGATAACGTTTTCCTATCTATCTGGATACTTCAGTATGTACGTTTACAACACCAACTAATTTTTCCTAATTCATAGTGATATAATACTCTACGATGCACATGATTTATATTAAAATAACATCTTAATACAGTGGATTATCACAGTTGGCTCTACGTAAAGAACTACTAGGTTGGCAACGCCACTGGCAGCTGACAACATCAAGTACCCAAGGGTCTAAATACAAGTGTTAATTTTTTCCTTCTCTAATAATTTAGTAAAATGAAAGATCATTAAAAAATTAGTTCATTTTTATGTTATTCAGTAAGTAATAAAACATCAGAGTGAAGAAAATAAGTAGATACTCAGTAAAGAAGGTCTTTCAGTAATTAAAAAATATGATTACTCACTTGAGCATCAACTTAAAGAAACCTTACCCAAACGTTTCTGTTGCCTTACATATTAAACCTGAATTTAAAATGTTTTACTTCTTCTCTGTTGACACTTTATGTCCTTCCTAGCTTATTTCTTGATTCTTTTGTGCCTCTGTGTTATTAATGTATTTTTTAATCATTTCTTATTTAGTACTGAATTTCTTTAGCCAAAGTTACTATAGTCTTCTACAATGTATAGCCAAACAAAAAATTATAAAAACAGAGACATTTAGGTTTAAGTATTTTACTAAAGGCTGTCAGTCAGTTAGGATACTCAGATTCCTTAACAAGTACATGCTTAATTTGTTTTTTATTTGTTAAGATTAAAAAAAGCAGTCTTAAAAAAAAATAGCAGTCTTATTTTTTGAAGAGTTTGAATAGCTAAGTGTCCAATAGAAAACTCCACAACTACCTTAAGTCAGAGAGATTGCAGATATTTGCTCTCTGAAATTAATAGTTTAGAAATGAACGAATCCTTGATCATGGCCCTCAATACTCTAAATTACTAAAATTGACATAATTTAAAAGTAGCTTCTGTTTGCTGCTATAATAGTCACCTCTAACCAACTTTTCTCAAATCATAGTATTAGAGGTACTAACATATACTTACACACTTCACTGTAATTTCAAAAATCTAAAGATTGGTTATTATATATTGAATGAAATACGCTCATAAATTTGTTTTTACATAGTTTTTAATACCTTACATATTACCTACTTTATTTCAGAGATATGACAACTACACGATTATCAAGTGAAGGTACTTTCTATCTACAAGTGAAGACAGCAGGAAAATATGAGAGCTCATAAACTTAAGTCCTTTAAATAATATATGCTCCTTCTTAATATTCACTTGGATATCATTTATATACTTTTTGATAGTTATTTGTCCAGGTTCACATGACAGATGTAAGCCCACCATATTCAGCATTACATGAAAGAAACTACATATAATTCTTAAACTTCTAACTCCCAGAGTTGAAAAGTGCTACTAAGACTTAACTAGACAGCAAACATACATTTTCATTCCTCATATTTTACTGTTGTTCAACAAAAGAATTGTCAAATGCAAAATGAATGCCTGATAAATTTTTGCTACTGTAATATAATCAACAGCCTGATATGCTTTTAAAGTATTTTCACCTGTGCAAGATGAAAACTCCAACTAGCAGTATGTTAGCAAGAAAATTAGAAATCATTTTTCTTAGTATTTATGTTCTTTCATTTATAAATAATCTGTAAGGCTACTAGCATTTGTCAGAAATCCCTAATTCAATTAATCCTGGGTACACAGTTACGGTGTACCATTAAAGTACTTTTGTGAATTCATTAATTAGGTGATGAAATACCCATTTTAAGGAAAATAATTCAATAACTAACCTTTTTGTACTCCTAAAAGGGCAGGAGAGTTCTCCTGTGACGTTCTATCAGGTTCCTGGGGAGGTACAACCATGGCAAGTGTATGCATTGGTACACGTGGAACCTAAAAAATTAACTCAGAAAAAATACCATCTCAGACCAAAGAATAAAAAGGAGGCCCTTAAATGAAATGGAAATTTAGATTTTATTTATATGCCACCAAATTCATTTTTTTGTTTCTTAAAAAAAAAAAAAAAAAAAAAAAAAAGCAAGCCTCACCAAAGAATAATTTCGAGAATAGTGAATAGTGAATTGGACAAGCTCCGGCAATCTATAAGCCGTGAATGATTTAAGCTAAAGAGAATTAGTATTACTCTCTTGTTAGAGAGAAAGACTTGTTGGGGCCTTGTTGGTTCTGATTATAGTTAAGAGTACAAGTCACATATTAACTGGCCAATTTACCCTTGTTCAAATTCTGTATGGGTCAAAAAAAAGAAAAGCCAACATAGTCGCCAAATTGTGGTATTTTAGCAGTTCTCAGGGTAACATTGTGGAAAAAAACTTAAGATTTCACTGAACTTTGTATACTTAGTATACTCTACAGTCTCTCCATATTTTTAGGTAGGCTTATAAATTACTTTAATGAATTTCTGATGCATATATCCTAGTTAACTATACCCTGGTTGACAAAAGTAGCTATCTCCACAATAATTAATACTGTATTGGGAGGTACTCAGGAAGAAGTTATCTCTTGATTCAAGATTATGCTTAAGGTATTTATTAAAAACAACCCTACAGTATGATGACAACTTGGAAAATTTGTATTTATATTTGGTATTAAGTGTTTTGTAAAAAGGATTTTTTTTTCAGTAAGATAATAAGAAATTTTCATGTACTTTTGAAGAAAATAAACCTTAAAGATTTGGGATCATGTTTATCTCAATAAGTAATAGAAAAGAGAAACAAATCCATTTTGCTTAAAACTAATTTTATTTTGGGGTGCCTGGGTGACTCAATCAGTTGAGTGTCCAGCTCTTGATTTTGGCTCAGGTCATGTTACCAGGGTTATGGGATCAAGCCTCACATCAGGTTCCTTACTGGCATGAAACCTGCCTAAGATTCTCTCTCTCCATCTGTCCCTCTCCCCAGCTCACATTCTTTTTCTAAAATAAAAAAAAAAAAAATTGTTCTAAACCTAATTTTATTTATTTATTTATTTATTTAATTTTTAAGTTTATTTATTTAAGTAATCTCTATACCCAACGTGGGGCTTGAACTAACGACCCTGAGATCAAGAGTTGTGTGCTCTTCTGACTAAGCCAGCCAGGCACCCCTAAAAGTAATTTTAAACAAAAACTCCCAATTGATTTGAAGACCCTATATTTATAAATCAACTCTTTTACTTTACCTGAGATTGATCTTGAGAAGGTGAGGTGAGCTGAGACACATCTGTAGTAGGAACTGACAGAACATTGTTCGGATAATCCAACAGATAAGAAACAACATTTGTATGGCCACCTTTTGCAGCTTCAATGAGCATTGTAGAGCCATCCTGAGAAAAATTGATGCTATTAATTAATTATCTGCAAATTTCTGCTTATGACTGCTATAGACATTTAGTTTCTTGGCAACCTGCCTACAACCAACATTCATTTATAAACAGTAATGAATATTAAGCACTGAGATGAGGCAAGCATAGTTTCATTCTTTTTTAATAAAAACTATTTATTTACTTATTTTTAAGTAGAATACCTTGAGTCGATGAGTAGGGTCAGCTCCATGAGCCAACAGTAGCTCAACAACTGCCAGATGACCTCCTGCACAAGCCAGTGACACTACCGTATGGTCATTATTGGCTGTAGCCCTATTCACATTGGCACCTTCAAAGAAACATCAACAGCAAAATTAGAGAAAGCTGGAATCAAGTCAAGTTTGCAGATAATAATATCACTTTAGAGTTTTTTTGAAGTATGACATAAATTAAAAAAAAAAGCAAACAAATCCTAAGTGTACAGTTGAAAAATTTTTACAAAGTGAACACGCCTGTGTAACCAGCACCCAGATAAAGAAACAGAACGCTATCCACATACCAGAAGTCCCACACCTTGTGCACTCTTTCAGTCACTACCCACCCTTCCAATGGTACTACTATCCTGACTGCCAAACTGGTATTAGTTTTTGAACTTTATATGAATGAAATCATACAGTGTACTCTTTTGTGTCTGGCTTCTTTTGCCCAATTTAATTAATTTTCTTTTTTTTTTAACATTTATTTATTTTTGAGACAGAGAGAGACAGAGCACGAACGGGGGAGGGGCAGAGAGAGAGGGAGACACAGAATCGGAAGCAGGCTCCAGGCTCCGAGCCATCAGCCCAGAGCCCGACGCGGGGCTCGAACTCACGGACCGTGAGATCGTGACCTGAGCTGAAGTCGGATGCTCAACCGACTGAGCCACCCAGGCGCCCCTGCCCAATTTAATATTTGTGAGATTCGTCCACAATGTTGCACGTAGCTGTAGTTGGTTTATTCAATATCACTTTTAAAATGGAAAATCTAGAAGACTAAGATTAATAAATATATACAGGTTAATGAAAGCCTCAAATAATATTATGTCACTCTCAAAATGTTTCAAAGACACTTTTTACCTACTTCTAGAACGTGGCAATATAGCCAGGTCTCAAAGTAGAGAAAACAGATTATTTAAAAATAATATTTAAGAGACATATAATTCTTCATATTGTATAATTTAATAGTCAGAAGGACCTGGATATGGAGAGAAGACAATATCCAAAAATGTTATCTGAAAGGCTATTTAGTAAGTTGTTCAGAAGCGCTGTTCAACACGACCTGAAGAAAGTCTAAATGCAAAATCTTTTCTTAGACACAGAATCTGAAGCGGGCTCCAGGCTCTGAGCTGTCAGCACAGAGCCTGACACGGGGCTCGGACTCACGAACTGTGAGATCATGACCTGAGCCAAAGTCGGACACTTAACCGACTGAGCCACTCAGGCGCCCCACTGCTAGAATTAATTTATTTAATTTTCAGAAATATCCAGTTGAACCTAATCCTAACTCACATAAAAGTACCTTTTGGGAAGGGCAAGACACACCAATAAACATTCTTACATTAGCAACGTGAAATTAGTTTTAAGGTTGTTAATAATAATAAATTTAGATGGGAGGATTGGTTAGCAGCTACTATAGCCTAGAAAGGCTATAATCAATGTGTTCTTCCTCCTGACAAGGCTAATTACATGCTTAGCAGAGTTGTCACAGGGTATGATTAGATAACTTCCTCAGTAAAGGCGCATGCGAGAATTCCAAAGGTTACCCATTTGTTTATTATTACTTCAGTATGTTTGAGGTAAATTGCTTTTACAGACTATGTTATAACATTGCATAAAGATATGCTTTATTTGATAACAAAAATGTGACATTAAGAAAATAAACCTAGGGGAGCCTGGGTGGCTCAGTCAGTTAAGCAACTGACTTCAGCTCAGGTCATGCTCTTGAAGTTCACGAGTTCCAGCCCCACATTGGGCTCTGTGCTAACAGCTCAGACCGTGAAGCCTGCTTCGGATTCTGTGTCTCCCTTTCTGCCCCTCCCCAGCTCGTGCTCTATCTCTCTTTCTCTCTTTCTCAGAAGTAAATAAACATTAAAAACATTTTTTTTTAAATAAAAAGAAAAGATGGGGCGCCTGGGTGGCTCAGTCAGTTAAGCATCCGACTTCGGCTCAGGTCATGATCTCACGGTTTATGGGTTCGAGCCCTGCATCGGGCTGTGTGCTGACAGCTCAGAGACTGAAGCCTGCTTTGGATTCTGTGTCTCCCTCTCTCTCTGCCCATCTCCCGCTTGTGCTCTGTCTCTTTCTGTCTCTCAAAAGTAAATAAATGTAAAAAAAAATTTTTTTTAATAAATAAAAAGAAAACAAACCTAGTTGTATCCAATTAAAGAAGAAAAGTATATTTAAAATGATAAAATTTTATACTGCTTTCTAAATAACACAAAATGTCCCAAGTTTTGCTGGAATGTAGATATCAAATTTTTATTTTTATCTAAAATTTTTATTTCACAAAACATAACATCACCTGAGCAGACCTTCCTTGAATTTTAGCATCCTACCCCAGGATCTTTCATCAGATGCCAGAGTACCTCTAACACTATACACAGAGTTAGGCTGAACCAAATGAAATGGCTGATATTACCATTTTTGATATATAAAACGACAGTTTTATATGGTTCAACCTAACATGGCTTTAGCAGTGTTTCACTTTTTCATAATAAACAGTCTTGAACTACCTTTTCACTCATCATTTGAACTTCTTTGCTTGAATATATTTTAATAATATAATCTCTAGAGGAATATAAAATTAATAAATAACAGCCTTGCATACTTGGTTAATTCAAGTGTATGGTAAACAATAGTAGTGGCCTTTCTTCCACCCCTCCCCACCCAACCTTCCAGCAAAACTTCCTTATCATTAAGTGTTGAACAATACTCTACTAAATATAGCTGGATATTTTATATTTGGCTTTTCCAACTTTTGGGAGCAATAATATGCTACTTGGTTGATGAACTTCAAACTCAAATTTAATAAAGAAAAATCCCAATAAGTACCTCATGAACGCTACACTTACTAAATAAAAAACAGCAAGAAAAGGTGATAATACGAGGTTCCTGCTTGGCTCAGTCGGTTAAGCGTCCGGCTCTTGATTTCGGCTCAGGTCATGATCTCACAGTTGTGGGTTCAAGCCCCGCACCAGGCTCTGCACTGACAGCGCGGAGCTTGCTTGGGTTTCTCCCTCTCTCCCTCTCTCTCTCTGCCCCTCCCCACTTGTGCACTCTCTCTCTCAAAAAATAAACTTAAAAAAGTATTTTCTAACAAGACTAGAATACAATGCTTGTACTGTAGGAAAAATCGCTTTCACATAAATAAAAATAAATAAATAAACAAACAAACAGTTAAGGATTTTTTTTCCCAGAAATCACAGCTTCTTACAAATGATGACTTATATTTTCCTTACCTTTGCTAATAAGAAACTGCACAGTGCACAAATGACCAGCTCTTGCAGCTTTCATCAAAGGTGTTCTTCCACCTTCAGATTCATGTTCCTATTAAAGAAACAAAAAATAATCCATCAGTGCCAATTCATTAACCATCTATTTTAAACACTTAGTACAAATGACATGATAAATAAGAGATTTAATACTTACTCAATGTAGCCACTTATACTACCCATTTCAATTCCTACAAAATGTAGGATTAATTTCAGTCCACACCAGATGGTGTAACTTTTTTAAGGGCAAGTTCAATTTTGCATACTGAACAGCATTTAAAGATAATACTTATGTTCAGTTTGATCCTCAAAGAGAAATAGCTGCATTTTTCTAAGCATAAGGCTAAAAAGATGTTTTCCTAACTATTCATATGAATTATGAAAAAGCAACCTTAGTCATACAGGTGAGCAGGAAGATTGTGATCCTAAGAGATTAGAAACCAATAAGAACTCTATCAAAGGGCAGAAACCAGTCCCTAAAGTAAAACACTATGGTATTTCAAGAAAAAAGGGAAAAGAAAAATATACCAATGAGCAGACATTTTTTTAGAAATTAAATATGTAAGTAGTGAAAGGCAAAAACAACAGTTTTATAATAGCAGAAAGATTGCTGTTCCTTTTAGGAAGTTTGCCAGCAAGAGAAGTGAACGATAAAACAGCTTCCAACCATCCAAATATCAAATGCCACTAAAAGGAGCTTGCTTATATTATGTAGTAAGTAGTCCTGTTGGAAGAACTGTAAACTCTTACTATATTCATCTCAGTATGAAAATGTAGCTGATAAACTGCTTCCATGAAAAGTTCACTCACCTATCCCCTCTTTCATTATCTATGCAAGCATTAACTTCTGTTGTTCTGGTCCTCTTTTGCTACTAAGAAAAACTTGATAAAGAACAGTAATTAACTCAAGCTTTACTTCAGCTCTATTCTAGTTAACTCAGAATCCTTTAGCTACCACACAGTCAACTTAAAAATAGTGTGCTCTGGAGCGCCTTAGGTGGTTCAATCGGTTAAACATCCAATCCAATTCTTGATTTCAGCGCAGGTCATGATCTCACACTTGTGAGATGAAGCCCCTCTTCGGGCGCTGTGCTGAGCATGGAGCCAGCTTGGGATTCTCTCTACCTCTGTCTCTGCCCCTCCCCTACTCGCATGTGCACACATGCTCTCTCTTTCAAAATAAATGAACCAAAAAACTTAGTGTGCTTTGCCAATAGGATGCAATTTAGTCAGTTTATATAACTATACCTAATCTACAACATGGGCAAACTAACAACGAGAAATAAGTAGATTGTCAACCTAATGGAAACTTCAAACTGGTCTGCAGTGATGGAAATTACAGTCTAAAAGAGATTTTAATATTTTTATCTTGATAGTGTAGAATCTCTCAGCCTCTTATAAAAATTAATGTTTCGACTTCTTGATTGTTATGTACAGATAAACCCATTTTAAGTTGAAAATATCTTAAATTGAAAATGCACTTAGGGGTTCCTGTGTGGCTCAGTTGGTTAAGCATCTGACTTCGGCTCAGTTCATGATCTCACAGTTTGTGAGCTTGAGTCCCGCATCGGATGAGCACGAGCCCTGTATCGGGTGAGCACGAGTCCCACTTTGGGTGAGCCCTGCTTCTCTCTCTCTCTCTCTGCCCCTCGTGAGATTCTCTCTCTGCCACTCACTCACTTGCGTCCTCTAAATAAATAAATAAATAAATAAATAAATAAATAAATAAATAAATAAGAAAATGCATTTAACACACCTAACCTATTAAACATTATAGCTTAGCTAAGCCTACCTTAAACATGCTCAGAACATTTGTGTTAGCCCACAGTTGGAAAAAATCACCAAGAACAAAGCCTTCTTCATCATAAAGTACTTAATATCTCATGCAACTTATTGAATACTGTACTGAAAGTGAAAATGGTTCTATGCATAGAACAGAATGGTTGTGAGTGCATTGGTTGTTTATCCCTGAGATCCTTGACACCACGTGGCTCACTGGGGCTGCTGCTCACTGCTGCTTCCCAGCATTTTAAGAGTATCTTACCAAATAATGCCAGCCCAGAAATAGGTCAAAATTCAAAATTCGAATGCTTTCTACTGAATGCATACTGCTTATTGCATATTGCAATATTGCAATTGCATATTGCTTTTGCATCATTGTAAAGTCGAAAAATCCTAGGTGAACCATTATAAATCGGGGACCATCTGTATGGACGTAGCTATATGAACCGCTCCTTCATCTTTCAATCATATATTAGTTTGTATAACTATTTGGCTAACATGTCTCTGCCACTAAATTGTAAGCTCCATGAGCATAGTAATCACATCCATTTTTGCTTACCATTATATACCTAATGTCTAAAACAATGACGTGTTTCAATAAGGTTTACCGAGAAGGAACCTAAGTGTAACTGACCTCTCAAATCTTCCCTTTCATAGTACTGAGGTTTGAAGTTTTAATTTTCTACTAGGTAAATAAGAGAAAGAAAAGTTAATTTGACAAGAAATTAAGAGTAGTAGCTAAACTCAGAGTAAGACATTCATTATCTGCATTTGATAATACATTGTTACTAGAACATGGGTGGGCAATAATAACATCACTTTTCCTTTTTTTTTTTTTCTTTCTTATCTCTTAAGCCTAGCAATGACACCCATCAGCATAACAAGGTCCTGTGAATAATGGCAAAGACAAAAGATTTTGAAAGCCCTCCTTTAAAATAAACTTTTAAAATAACTGTTAGGTCTGCATATATCAAACATTACTACAGCTGTTAAAGGATAAGAAATCACAAAAGTACAGTCCCAAGATCCTCACCCCAAGTCAAATTCCAAAATTGAACATACTAACCAAATTTCTGAAATGAAAGGTGTGAAAAGATGCCTGTTTTATTTTCCTCCCTATAATTATATATACATGCACTTTTTGGTTTTGAGAAACATTATTATGTTTGAGAAAATGGTTGATAAAACAATGCCCCAACTTTATAAGGCATTATAATATTTCACATCTAAAATCAATACTGTAAGTCCCACAACATATATCATTTACCCCAAAACATCTGACCATTAAATCTTTCTTTTAAAATAGGAATGGGGCAGGGAGCACCTCAGTGGTTCAATTGGTTAAGCATCCGATTCTTGATTTCAGCTTAGGTCATGATCTCAGAGTTTGAGAGTTCTAGCCCCCCATTGGGCTGTGTGCTGACAGTGGGGAGCCTGCCTTGGGTTCTCTCTCTCTGTCAGTACCCTACTCATGCCCTCTCTCAAAAGATAAACTTTATTTTAAGATAAACTTAAAATAATAATAATAATAAAAATAGAATAGGAATCGGGGTATCTGGGTAGCTCAGCCGGTTAAGCATCCTACTCTTGATTTTGGCTCAAGTCATGTTCTCCGTTTCCTGTGTGGGCTCTGTGCTGACAGCATGGAGCCTACTTGAAATTCTCCCTCTTTCTCTGCCCCTCCCCCACTCACACTCTGCTTCTCTCAAAATAAATAGATAAACTTAAAAAAAGTCTTTGCCCCCCTCCAAAATAGGAATCAAAGTAATATATACTACTTACTTATGAATGTTGGGTTTGTTAGCACAGCCAATATTTGTTCAAGATCAATCAAACTTTAACATATAAATTATGATTATTTTTCCTTCATAAACACAGAAAATTATTTTCCAACGTTATAAACTTAATATTGACATTGTAATATTGCTTCTTTCTCTGTTTTGGGGAATAGCTAGAATAATAGAGTTCATTTGTTCCTTGAACATTTGGTAAAACTCACCTATAAATCCATCTGGTTTCTTACCTTCATTGGATTAGATTTTAACTACTGAATTCAATGTGTAACACTTATTGTTCTATTGAGGTTTCCTGTTCATGAGTCAATTTTGATAATTTACATACTCACAGAAAAAAATCAGTACTTATCTCATGTCAGCATTCAAACTTATTCACTGTTCATATGACTGACTGCCTTATACATTTTAAAGATCTCTAATGTATCATATAGTTATAACTACCTTTAAATTTCTATCATTTACCTGTGCCTTCCCCCTTAAAAAAAAAATAGTCTGCCTTATTTTATCTATTTCAGTAGTTGTGTTTTGTTGTTAAATCAGCTTTTAATTTTGCTTTTTTTCCCTATTTTTCCTTTTTTATCCTTATTTTTTGTTGTTTTCTATTCTATAAATTTTGCTTTTATCTTTACTCCTTTCTTGTTTATCCTGTTGTTTTTTTATTAGCCTCATTTACTTTCATTTTATATAATATAAAAAATTTCCTTCTAAGGACCACTTTAGCTGTATCCTCTTACCTAAGTTTTGATGTGTAGTTTTTGTGATAACTTCTTTGTAATTTTTACTATGATTATAACTGTGATTGTCTCTAACCCATGCACTATGTAAAAGTATCTTTCTTCATTTTACAGGTGTATGGGATTTTAAAAAAGTTTTCATTGTTGATTTGTAATTTTAAAGCAATAGAGACCAAAGAAATGTAGCCCATATGACTAGGAAGTTTGTTTTAAAGACTTTTTGTGGCATAAAACATGGACAATTTTTATACGTGTTCCATGTGTTGTTAAAGAATATATAGCATATATAGTGGAAACAATGTTAGCTCTTTATTTACAAGACCAAATTTGGGGCACCTGGGCGGCTCAGTCAGTTGAGTGTTTGAATCTTGGTTTGGCTCAGGTTATGATCCCAGGGTCATGAGATCAAGCCCCATGTCAGGCTCTACACTGAGTGTTGAGCCTACTTAAAATTCTCTCTCTCTCCCTCTCTCTCAATCTCTCTCTCTCTCCAGCTGCTCCTCTTCCACCCTCTCACTCTAATTAAAAAAAAAAAAAACTATTAAAAAAAAGAAAACTTGAGTTTTCTATTCTTAACAATTGTTTTGTCTATTTGATCAGTTTCATGCAGAAGTGTATGGAAAAAATCCTATCACCACAAATGTAGACTTATTTTTCTTGTGACTTTGTAATTTTCTATTTTACTTAGAGAGAAGATCGTTAGTTACTGATTAGTAACTGATTGTTATGATCAGTTGGGAGCATTTATCTCTAAAAATGCTTTTTACTTAAAATTCTACTTCATCTGGTATTAATACTGCCTTACATACTTTTTCCATCACTTTGTCTACCTTTCTCTATCACTGTCTTTAGATTTATCCCCCGAAAACAGAATTTGCTAGATTTTGGTATTATTCATCTAATTCAAAATCTCTGCCTTTAACAGCTGTGTCCAATAGGTTTACGTTTGTTCTGATTACTGATATGTTTTAAAAAAAAAAAAAAGTCAAGTTTTTCAGTACCTGATCCTCTTCTCTTGAACACAGGGGCTCTAGTGTGGCCTTTCCACCTTCTAACACATCCTTCTGAATTTCATGCTATTGCTGCCTAGAATTTTAGTATTACTTTGGTTTTAAGCATAAAAATTTGGGTTTTGTATTTATAAATTTTTATTTATAATATGTTTCACTAATTTCTTTGCTTACCGTAGCTTCTTGCATCCCACGCTTTCCTCCAGGATATATTTCTCTCCTTATTGATGTACATATCTTTTAGTAGTTCTTTTGGCAAGGATCTGAGGTGATAAGCTCTTTTATTCTTTGTAGATCTTAAAATAAGCTTATTTTTCCTTCTCTGGAATAGTGGCTGAATACAGAACTCTATTTTTTTTTTCTTGGTATGTGGAGGATATTACTTCCCATTGTCTTCTGTGATTATTACTGTTGATGAGAGTCTGCTGTCAAAGTTTGATCGTTGTTCCTTTGAAGTAACTCATTTTTTTTCCTCTAGTAGCTTTTAAGATACTGTTCTTTATCTTTCAAATTCTACAGCTTCATTTGTTCTGCTTAGTGATTAATTTTTCAACCAAGGATTCATGTCTAACTTCAATTCCAGAAGATTCTCTACCATTAGCTCTTCAAACATTGCCTCTGCTTTGTTTGCATCTCTATCCTCTCATTCAGGAACTTCAAAGAGATGTGTGGTAGAGCGTCTCAATCTACCCTTTCTCTCAGTTTCTCTTTCATATTTCCCATTTCTTTATCTTTATGCTATATCTTGTTATTTCTTGTTTTGTCATCTGATTCACTCATTTTTTTTATTCAGCATGTCCAATATACTACTTAACATATGTTGAATTTTTATTTCCACAACTTTCTCCCCAAAGTTTAAATTTTTTATTTCATACCTGTCTGTTAATTCATAATTACTGGCTTTCATTTCATTTTCTCACATTGTTTTATGGCTATTGGTTATAGCTTGAAATAAGCATGCTTAAAATCTTTTCTTTCAATTGCCTGGGCTTGTATTCTGCTGCTTTGCTAACTTTTTGTTTGCATTTTGACTATCTCTTGATGTAGATTTGGTCTTGAACGCCATAATTTTTTTGTTTGAAAAGCTCATTTTGCGTGGGAGTTGTTTCTTTTATTTCCATCCATAGGTTTATCCCTTCTCATCAGATGGTTTGAAACTTGCCTGAATCTGGTCCTTAAAGTCCATTTCAAAAGTAGATCTTTCATTGGCAACTTAAATTTCCAGTCTTATGGAGTAATTTCAGTTCTGCTCACTAAATCAAAAACCAGTGGCCTCCCAGTTCTTATTTAGAGTGTTATGTTTGCATCTTCATTCTACCAAGAACAAGTAGATAATTTCTAATCGCAACCAATGGCAGTTGCTTGGAGGGTTTATTTTTTTTTCCATCTTTGTTCATAGGTAGGGCAATAAGGTCCAGTTCCTTGCTTCAATCTAGCAGAGTAGATCTGCTGGCCTCTCTGTCTATTATGCATTCGGTCCCTATGTCCCTACAGAAACTGACATGCCAGTCCCCAACCCCTCCCACCCCGTTTTGTTTGGTTTTTTTACCCTTAATTCTCCTCGGGCCTACAGCTTCAGCTGTGGGGCCATGATCCATTTCTAGTCCAGACTCCAGACTTTTAAAATCTTGTTTCTAATATAGCTACATATTTTTAGTCTAATATAGCTCCCATATTTTACTTGTATCTATGGACTTGAAAACGACAGAGAGCAAAGAGGTTTCAAAACAGACCAACACTGACTTTGCCTTCTTGACTGGAAGTCATTTGTACCTATATTTAAACAAGCTTGAAATAGCTGAAAAGGACTCATTAAACACACAATAACCTAGACAGAGAGAACTTGGCCTTTAAAAAAATGTATTAGGAGTTTTGTGTATTTCACAAATAGTTTTAGACCAAGAAAAAAATAGGTAAAAGTTTTCCACCTTTCAACAGTTAAACTAAAAAAATATGTATACGTTATTCTTTAATAAAAAGTTAATAGTTAAAAAGTGGGAGGTCATATTTAAAGTTAATTAAGGTAGCTAATCACTCATGGTTGAAATATACTGATAAATGAATAATTAGAACTGATAAGTCCCCTAAAATCTTATCCGTGAAAAATACACTGCAAAGTTCTGGTTCTGATGAATAAGCACTAGGAGAAAAAAGGCGTAGTTTTTTTTTTTTTTTTCCATTTGGGCTTAGATAACAAAATTTAATTGAAAATAAACTTTATTATTTTTGTAAATAAGTGATTTCCTTTAAACTCACAGCCATGGATATCCAAGGTATACATCTAAGGATTGTAATTATATCACAGAGGCAGCACTTCTTGGAGTTGGAGGAGGACATTGTCAAGGGAAGGACCAGAATCACAGGGAAGTGAGGGAGACTGTTTTATACCATATATGTACTAGAGGATTCTGATGGACTTCCCTGGGGGGTATGTTCTTTCAATCCACCACTGTTATTTTAATTATTACCTGAGTGATGTGCTGTTACTTATCTTATTCATATCCCTCAGGAGAACATGAAATGCAAAAAAGATTGAGGCACTAGTCTAGGGCTTGTGTTTAGCTCAGTTTCTAAAAATCACAAAAAACAAAGAGAAAAACCAAACTTCTCAGTTTGGATGGAGGAAGAAGGATGGATTATAAAGCCAAGATGGAAAAGGAACAGAACTCAGCAGTGATACAGAATAATCTATGGACTCTAGCAATGTCTCAAAGTGTGGAATATGGAAAACTTGTCATCAGAATCTCCTGGGATATCGTTTATAATGCAGATTCCCCATTTCGGATCTGCTAACTTTCAACTTCTAAAAGGGGGGGCCACAAACCTCATTTTAAAAAAAGCATCTCAAGTTTTGAGACTTACAGCCAGAGAGAGAGACTTATAATCAGATTTCCTATAATAAATCTAGGGAGAAAGAAATACTTCATCTGAAATAACACTTAGCTTTACATTCTTGATCGGAGCCTAAGATAGTATACAACTAAAATTCGTATTTTCACATAATATTCTGTGAAATATATTTACTTTTTTCAAAATAGAATGAATATAACAACTTCGTACTCAATAAGCCAATAATGAAGATGTTTAATAAGCATTGTGACTAAGAGCAGCTTGATACTAGGGAGTTTATTTTAGAAGGTCTAAGCTAATTGTGATACAATCACAATTTATTCTGAATTTTGAAATTAAGCACTGCTCCTTAGTTTAAACAAATCTCTCTGCATTAAAATGGATACTAAATTTGCTTAAAATCATCAGTACAAATTTAACACATTTTCTCAAAAGAAAAGTTTGCTTACACATTCACCTTCTTAAAAACCAATTTCAGAATGATATTACAGGGGACAATTTTATGAAAATAATTTTAACTTTATAGAAATTAACGGCATGAATAACAGAGTCAATGTTTCACTAAACTAATTTTTTTGTTTGTTTGAGGATTATATAAAAAACAGTCTAACATATCTCCCTGCATCTATCTGAGTTTTGAATTTTTGATGAAAAAAGTTGAAAGCAAAGGATTTGGTAACTGAGACTTTCTCTCTGGAGTATGTTAAATGTCCCAGTAAGGAAGAATGCAAAAGAAGTATCTGAATAAGAAAATCTATTTTCACCTAAGATTTCTTAGGAATACCACATAAAAAGAATACTAAGGAAGCAAACTACTAGTAACATAAAACTCTTTTTATTGGAACTTCGTAATCTTTTTCAATTGAAGAGGATTTCTTTTGTCACCCAGCAAGGTCCTGGAACTTCTTGGCTGGAATTCAGATATCCAGAGTTCTGGTTACCTATAACATCTATTCTTTATGTAGTAGCTTACAAGCATCAAAGGCCTCCCTCACCTGATGCTTGGCCGGATCTATGCCCTCCAAAATAGTCTTCATGTCCTCCTGCTTGTCCTGTGAAAGGAAAAAGAAGAACTCACGGATCTTATTCCAAAAATGAAAATCACATTTGGCCATGAAGACCTTGTGACTGGTATTTCAGGTGCTGGGTTTTGTAAACTCAGGATCTTCAACTAAAAGGAGTCTCATCTATAGAGACCATAATCTCAGAAGCCGACTATGATTTTATTTTAAGGGTATGATGCGGTTCTCTACAAAATAACTTTAATATAAACTTTAACACATGCAGATACAATTCTGCTGAATTTCTTGAACTCGTGCCTTTGTCCTCAAATACAACTAGAGCCACAGAATCAACAGCAGTGTCTTAGTATCTAACCAAGGAGAATAATTAAATCAAATGATTTGGGAATATCAAAAGTTGGGAGAAAAAGTAAGGAAAATACTAGAAGATGACTAAATAGTTATATAGATTTCTCTCCAATTATAAATGCATTTGGTGCTCACACTTTTCAACTAAAACAGGAACCTCTAAAGGACTTGAGAGATGGAACAGACCTATTTTCTCTCGATCTAGACTCATGACAGAGAGAAAGTACTTGAAGGTAAGACAGGGATACAACAGAAGAAAGTGTAATAAGCCTTGCAGTCAACAACCAGGGTTAACTAAGTCTCCAAATAAAAGAAACATGGCCTAAAGAAAGCTTTACTTCTTAAGTCACCTCTGCCTCTTACTTGGGTGGTAGGCTCACCTAAGGGGATGTGTGCTCCTATGGTAGAGATGTGGTGAGAAAGTATGCTGAGACAACTACAGGACTTGAAGAAGCTGACTCTTAAGGCTCACTTTCTCTCCCTCCCCCACTGTCATATGATTTTCAACAAATAGCAAGCCTCACTCAAATATAAATAATAAGTACAAAGTATCCAACAGAGAACCTATTGAGAAATTCTCACAAAAATGCAAACAATAAAATTTTAGCCAAATAATCCCTATACTTCCAAATAAAGAGAACCTGAACTCTTGAAAAACTTGAATAAAATGATACAGCAGCAAGAGATTTAAAAGTAAGTTGGAAGAACCAAAGAAACTAAGTAATAATGAAATAATGAAACCATGAAAACCACATAGAAGCACAAGAAAAAAAGTGACCCGGAGGATGGGCTTAAGAAAGAAACAATGCAAAAGAAAAGAAGAAAGAAATGAATTGGCCACAAAGATAATAAGAACAAGAAAGATCCATTATACAAATAATAAATATCCCAGAAGAAAACAGAATAGAAAAAGGAGCATAGAAGGATATAACAGAAGAAAACTGAAGGAGGGGGAAGAGGGGAAGACCTGAGGGAATGACCCAAAATCTTCAGACAGAAAGCACTCACTAATTTCCAGGAAAAAACTACTATAAAATAATAAACACCAAGACATATTCTGATGAAGTCACAGAGGTTTAAAAGTATAATGAAAGACTCTTATGATAATCCAGGCAGAAGAAAGTTTACTTACATATAATAGGGAATATTCTAGCAAGCTTTGGAAATATTCAGTACCAGAAGAGAGAATAGAGGGCTTAAAATTTTGAGGAGAAAAAAGAAGCAATTCAATAATTTGCTATATGGCTGCATTCATTTATAAATACAACATACAGTAGTCTTAAAAATGCAAGTACCTGTAAACTCCTTTTTTGAGGGGGAAGAGAGTAATTTCAAATCAAAGTACCAGTATCAGCTAGCCAAAAGGTGAGTCAAGATTCGGAACTCAGGAATTAAGAAGCTACATGCTATGAAAAAGTAGTAAGGCAAACACTAAATCCTCTAAACATACAGTTAAAGTTAAACAACTATGAGAAACTGGGTCATAAAATGGATTGTAAATATAAATGTTATAAAACTATGACAATGCAAAAATAAAATAACTCATGCAAATCCTATGGTAGAAGATACATTATTTTCCTCTTTTAGAATGGAGTCAAGTGGTGCCTGGGTGGCTCAGTCAGTTAAGCATCCGACTCTTGATTTCAGCTCAGGTCATGATTTCACAGCTCACGAGTTCAAGCCCCAAGTCAGGCTCCATGCTGATAGCATGGGATTCTCTCTCCCTCTCTCTCTCTGCACCTGCCCTGATCTCTCTCTCTCTCTCTCTCCTCTTTCTCAAAATAAATATATAAACTTAAAAAAAAAAGAAAAATGGAGTCAATATTGTCTGAATATTTGAGTTTTTAAAAAAATCATTTTGTTAAAGAAATTAACAAACTATTTCCAAATTTGCATTTGTAAATGATGTCTGAATAGTTTTTCAGAAAGTAACTTTATACCAGGCTTCAACAGTTCACAAAAGCTTTGGGAGCAATTAATGAGCAGCTCATAGGGCTACTTGGAACACAAAAAGATTTTTTTAGATAAAATAAACATGGGGGTTATGATCAGAGATTAGAAAATTAAACCATCAAGTAAGCAAGCAAGCAAGAAAGAAAGAAAAGAAAAGGGAAGAAGAAAAGTAAGGGGAAGGGAAGAAGAAAAGAAAGGGGAAGGGAAAAAAGGGGAAGGGAAGAAAGGGAGGAAAGGAAGGAAGGAAAGAAGGAAGGAAGAAACAAAGAACTCGAATTCATGTTTATAAGAATGTGGAGAATCAGATTTCAACTGTTAACAGAAATATAGACTGGTTCAACATTTTTTAACAATTTGGCAGCAGCTATCAAAATCTTAGATGTGGACCCTCTGATAACTAGTAATTTCATTTCTAGGGATTTATCCCTATATATACATTCACAAAAGCAGCAAAGATACGTAAATATGTTTAACAGTATTTAGTGTAGCACTACTTACAATAATTAAAAAACTGTAATAACCCAGAAGTTTATGAATAAATACATGGTCGATAAATTATATAGAACACTGGGTATCTGTGAAAAAGAATGAGAAATCTGTAGGAACCACCAGAGAAAAATATTTTAAGAAAAAAGTTACAGAACAGTCTATGTGATAACAAATCTGTTCATATAAAAAAAGACCTATAGCTCACATACGTGGACTCTATATATGCTTGGAGGGTATAGAAATGTCTAGAAGGACACACAACATACTGCTTAAATAAAAAAAAAATTATGAAAGAGGAACTGGTTCACATTTCTATTCATATTTAATATAGGTAACAAATTAATCCTTCAAAACTTTTTCTTTTGACGAACTCCATATCAAATCTCATTTCAAAGAGATTGAGAACTGGAGAGTGTTAACATATCTATGTTCAAAACACTCAGTTTCAACTATTCTAAAAAAATGCTTGAAAAAGATTCTTTGGCTGGTAAAATACAATCCAAGGAAAGCAAAAAGAGTCAGACAGCCTACTTCATGGTTAGGGATGAAAATTAGTGATAGACCATTATGACATATTCAAAGTGCCGAATTTCCTCATCAGTGCAAAAGGGCTTCAATTTTTATTAATATATTAAAAACCCTTAAAAGCTATGGTCAAAACTACAGAGAAAATCAATGTAATAAAAAACAATGGTGCATGGGTGGCTCAGTCAGTTAAGCATCGAACTTTGATTCAGGTCACGATCTCACAGTTCATGACTTCAAGTCCCGCATCAGGCTCTGTCCTGAAAGTTCAGAGCCTGGAGTCTGCTTCTGATTCTGTGTCTTTCTCTCTCTCTGCCTCTCCCCTACTCATGCTCTGTCTTCTCTCTCTCTCTCTCTCAAAAATAAACATTAAAAAATTTTTTTTTAATTTATAAAAAAAAACAAAATTCTATCTCAATAAGGAATTTATACAAAGCATTGAACAGTGATGACTATTTCCGTCAACATATGTGACTTTTCATCATACACACATAAAATATCTCTGGAAGGATACAGGAAATGAACAGTATTGATTGTCAATGGAAACTAAGTGCCTATGGGACACTTTTATATTTTGTGAATTTTGAACCCTATAAAGAAATCACCTCTTTAAAACTAAGAAACAAATTTTTCAATTATAAACTTTAGTTATACAATAATTTAGCCACAATAATGAGGAAAATAACTGATTGGCCCAGGACCAACTACTCCTCAGTACAGCAGAGATATCATAATTAGCAAGGCTGTGTACCTACCAGACTTCTTTAGGTTGGTTCTATTTATTTATTTCTTCTAAAACAGATTCATTGTGAGCATAACAAAAAAACCATGTTCTATCTCATGTCCTTGGTATCCTTTCCTTCCATCCCTTATCTTCAAGGTGGCAAATATCTTAAAGTAAAATGGCATTCTAAATCCTGTCTCTCATTGAACAATGTCTACATATACTTGAAAGCCAAAGCTGTAAAAAAGAATCCTATGCAGAGGACATTTTGAAAAGTTTTAAGGTATATAAGATGAGAAGATGTAACACAAGTTTATCTTGCTATTTGAAATAAACGTCAACTGTAGGGGCGCCTGGGTGGCGCAGTCGGTTAAGCGTCCGACTTCAGCCAGGTCACGATCTCGCGGTCCGTGAGTTCGAGCCCCGCATCAGGCTCTGGGCGGATGGCTCGGAGCCTGGAGCCTGTTTCCGATTCTGTGTCTCCCTCTCTCTCTGCCCCTCCCCCGTTCATGCTCTGTCTCTCTCTGTCCCAAAAAAAACAAAACAACACAAAACAAAAAAAAAACCCAAAAAACACGTTGAAATAAACGTCAACTGTAAGAAAAAAAAGTATTTATAATTGAATAATTCCAAAGATAACTGGAAAGACTTCTATTCTTGAGCAAATAGCTTACTTAAAACAAAAATCCACGTCAAGGAAATTCTTCCTATTTCTTTAACAGCTTTTAGGATAAAATATTGATAAAAGACTTAGGGTCAAAGATATAATGATTTATCATTATAATGCCAGATTTTGCTTTATTGGCATAGTCTAAGTTAATTGTGTATTTTAGGGATTAATAGCTTTTATCTAGTAAGATAATCTATACAATATGTTATGACAAGTTAAATCTGCTATTAATTAAAATTAACAACAAAAATAATGTTGAAGGTAATTCAAGATACATCTAATATATATAAATATTTTAAGAGAGAGAATAATTTATATAACACTTATCACCATTACCAGTGATGGTTTATAATCTTGAAAATTCATTTTCTTTGGGGCATCTGGGTGGCTCAGTTGGTTAAGCTTCAACTTTGGCTTAGGTCATGACCTCACGGTTTGTGGGTTCGAGCCCCACATCAGGCTCCGCAGTGACAATGCAGAGACTGTGGAGAATTCTCTCCCTCTTTCTCTCTCTGCTCCTCCCCGGCTTACATGCACATGCGCCCTCTCTCTTTTACTCTCAAAATAAATAAACTCAAAAAAATTCATTTTCTTTAAGGATTTCATAGCACTTTATACATTCTTGGACTAACAAACCACTGAAGATCATCTAGTCCATCTAATTCCTCCAAATAGGTAGTTCACTTGCTCTTCAGAAATCACAAAATTAATGTTTATTTATTTTTGAGGGAGAGTGAGTGGAGGGAAAGGGAAGAGAGAGAGGGAGACAGAGGATCTGAAGCAGGCTCTGTGTTAACAGCAGAGGGCCCAATGCAGGGCTCAAACTCACAACTGTGAGATCACGACCTGAGCCCAAGTCAGCTGCTTACCCAACTGACCCACCCAGGTGCCCCAGAAAATTAGATTTCTTAAGCCAGGTTGTTAAAGATCATCTGGTCTACACCCCTAATAAAAAAAGGAAAAGGAAGAATAGGAGGAGGAGGAGGAGGAGGAGGAGGAGGAGGAGGAGGAGGAGGAGGAGGAAGAGGAAGAGGAAGAGGAAGAGAAACAAAGAAACCTAGAGAATTTAAGTGATTTGCCCAAGGACACCCAGCAGAGCCAAAGAAAGAATATTTACATGACTTGGTACAAGAGTTCAGAAAATAATACTAAATTTCATTTTACAAACGAGAAGATTGAGGCAAGTGTTTGCTTATTGTATCAGTGACTTGATGGCTATAATGAAAACTTATATGCACTCTCTAATGTTCCATAGCATAGTTCTTTTTAAACAACTAAGAGTAGACTTTGTTACTCATTAGACCTCCAGTCAGATACAGGATTATAGGATGCCTTCCATAGGTACTTCTTCCTAGAGTAAGTTCTACTTTTGAATAGCAATGCTGGCCTATAAAATGCTAAGTTGGGTCACTAAATCTCTTTATATGAACATAACTAGAATGTACTTACAGTTCCTATTAGCTGTATTAGTTGTTTATTATAGGAAGTACTCCTTGAGTTCAGAACTTACTGATCAGTTATACTACGATATAACTCTTCTAGAAATGAAAGGCCAAGGAGCTGGAGACAAGAAAGAAATACTTATTTACCTGATTTATATATCACTCTTTTTCCCATTCCAAAGTTGGCCTTGGTGGCAGATACACGTGAAGGAAATTCTACAGATGACAATTACAACTTATATCTTACAAATGTGTCAAAGTTTTAATACTGAAATGAACATGTCATGATGAAAAGAAAAAGATTCTATCATCTTCACAAACGGTTTGAAAACATAAACGCCAAATCAAAACACCTCTGACATATTAGCTAACACAAAGTCAAAATTAAAAGCAAGCCAAGAGGAAAAAAAAGAAGCAGAGTTTTATAATCAAATTATACTATTGCATAGTTAACAGCGCAAATTCTCCACCTTAAACATGAAAAGTAATAGTAATGGGAAGACTGTGGTAAAACAAATAAAGCCATAAGTGCTTTAGCTGAAGCTGGATAGCTACAGAGATGAGAACAAGTATGAAATACTAAAACTCTGCCTTCTGGTCTAACGACCAGTAGTCGGGGAGAATGGCCTAGAGTAATAATGTAGGATACCAGAGCAGTGTCAAAAAGACTAGAGGAGTTAGTCAATTTCAGTTATTAAATGGTGTTGTTAGTAATTTCTGATCAAAGAGTTAGGTAATAAATGTGCCAGGACATGAATAATATAAAAATTTCTTTTCAGAGAAACAAGATTAAGTAGTTTCCAAGGGCAGTTTTTAAAAAAATATTTCTTTTAAATTTTAAGTAATGCTAATGTGTTTTAATATAAACTTTCTTACAATGGGTTTACATCATATACCTGTAATCACATCAAATACTAAACACAAACATGGGCCCAATAAACAAAGATGGTATGCAGAAAAAGAAAACATTGTATATTTCAATATACAATTATTCCCATTACTGTGGTAATAAGAAACACAAACACCAGGAAGATATGGATTAGATGATCTGCTCAGAGATTTCTCTACTTTTAGAGTAGTTAAAATGATTCTCCTTGTTAAACAGGAAGAATTTTCAAAAAATTCTGGAATCAATGGATGATTTTTCATTTAATTTTTGATTTTCAAAAAGAACATTTTAAGTGGCCTATTTAAGGATAATAAAAAGTCTAGGTTTTAAATAGATTATTCAAACGTATTCAATTATGAAAAAGCTAGACAAGCTACATACCAATCCACAAATTGATATGGATGAATATGATGAAATATTAAATGTCCTTTTTACTAGAAATACCCATAAATATGTTTAATTTAAAATATTTTCTTAAACTAGGAAAAGTGATGTTTCAAATAACTAAGTTTCAAATTAGAACATGCACATATTTTGGAGGATCTACCTGAAAATGCTCAAGTATGCCATCAGGTCTGGCTGAGAATGTTTTTAAAGCAGTAAATAAGAAAATTTCTAGATTTCCTTTAACATTAAGCCCTCAATTATATCTACTATACATTTAGGATAAAAAGCCCTAAAAACTTTTCAGTTTCATCTCAGGCTACAATATAAGAAAACCAAATTGTTGCATTACATTTTTATAAAACCAAAATTAATATGCTAACTGATTCTGGTACAAGATATTTTAATGAATGGAAAACAGTAGCTTTTAAGCTCTTCTTTAAAAACTGTAATATCAAAACCTTAAACCGTGGCAAAAGTTAGGCTCCAAAATCTAACAAAGCATAGGGGTTTGTTCAAACTGTGTTCCAAAGGTTGACTTGTATATCTTTATTTAAAACTGAAGGTAAAAATAGTTGCCCCCAAATGAAGGTTCTCAGCCAGCCCCCACACACCAAAATATTCATTTAACTTAAACAACTAGCAAATCTAGGTATCAGGAACACAATTATGTGATGCCAGGATAGAAGGGGAGTGCAAAGTCTTCCGTCTGCAAGCCAATGGAGGAAATCAGTACAGTCCAAAACACATGCTAGGAGGTGGCAGCAAAGAAGGGAGGACAAGAGAGAAACTACTGCCTTGCAAGGTTCAGCTAGTAAAAATCATCAGTCACTTTTCCTCAGGATTCGCACTGATCTGCCTGCTTTACTCACTTATTTTTGATTATGTCCTGTTTCCCCCACTCTGGCTTATATAGTAAGGCCTGAAATCACAATTTACTTATAGGTTTTAATTAGCAAATTTACTATACTTTCCCATACTTGCCGTATTTTATATAAAGAACAAGTACTGCTTCTTATTAACCAAGAAAAGAACTGGTATTAACATTAAAATGTCTTTCCACAGACAGCAAAACCATGGAATGGGCAATGTATTTTTAAAGTTAAAATCAATATATGAAATTATTCAAAAGAAAAAAAGTTATGCACATGTAGGTATTAAATCTTAACAGTATTTATAATAGTGAAAAATGAAAAGCAAGTCAAAAGTTCAATTTAATAAGTGAATATTATGGGTCATTAACTTAACAGAAGAGTTATAAATATAGAGACTATGTAGCAATATGGAAAAGATTATGATAGAATGCACAGTGGAAAAAATAGAGAACTATATTACACTATGGTTATAATTACACATAAATATAAATGCAAAGACAGACTGCAAAATAGAAAAATAAAGTTATATTAGAATAACAGTATTACCTTTCTACTTAATTAAGATATATATATATATATGTTTATCTGAGCCACTTCTTATTCTTACAGTTTGAATGTACAGGTATGATAAATTCAAATCTTTCTATCTGCTCACTTAATGTAATTGTCCTGAGGAATTCTAATCACACCCTATTTATGTAATTACAGAAGATTGTAAAAGTAAAACATTTAAAAATATTTCATACCAGATTTTTAACTCAGTTAAAATCCTGTAAATTTTGCTATATATTAGATTCTATTTAACAGACATTACCTCTTTTTACTGTTTAACATTTCCATAATAATTCTCAATAAACAGATTAAGAAAATGACTGCTATAGAAAAATGGAAGGAAGAGAGAATTCAGAGGATAAAAGTATTAAACTTTGCATATAGCTTTTATACTGTATCCTATTTCTTTATTTCAAATGATGAAATACTTCAATTTCTAATTTTTATGGATGACCCAAAGCAAGTGTAAAAAAGGAAAAAGATATAGAAAGAGGGCAGAATATTAAGATCTACTTAACATATCATTCTGCATAATTTTCAAGCAAAAAAGGTACACCTCTCAGAAATTCTAACTGATGGGGCAGATCCTGATTACTGAGAATGAATACTAGTGTTATCAGTATAATATTTAGTATTAGTAGAAATGATAATAAATAGGACAATCATACTATGCATTTATGTTAACCCATAATTATTTTCCAACAATGTTCTCAGGTATCTATGTGGGAATGTCTATTATTAGAAATGGTTTAAAAGGCAATATTTGCATAGTTTTTCCAAAATAACTTTAATATATAAATTCTCTAAACACTCATAGCTGTGCATATCACACATAGACTTTTAAGAAATATATAAGGAAATACAGGGAGGGGTGTCTGGGTGGCACAGTTGGTTAAGCATCTGACTCTTGATTTCAGCTCACATCATGATCCCATGATTGGATTCGGGAGATCAAGGCCCACAGTCAAGCTCTGCGCAAATAGCGCACAGCCTATTCGGAATTCTCTCTCTCCCTCTCTCTCTGCCTCTCCCCAATTGATGCAGACGCATGTGCACACTCGCTCTCAAAATAAATAAACTTAAAAAAAAAAAAAAAGGTAATTCAGGGAGAAACTCTAGAAAGCAGTTTAAAGTACCCTCACAAAATGAAAATTAGTCAAAGCATACATTTCAGGAAGAAGCAGTCATCTTTAAAGTGAAAAATTATGTATAATTTTCCATATTTGCAACAATTATTGCACAAATGAAGTTGCCATCTAATTTGAAATTTTGAAAAACCAAAATAGAAAATACTAAAAGAACAAAAAAGAATAGAATACTATACTAATGTTGTTAGGAAGAGGATAGTAGCTTTGTTTTTATATGTCAAACTAATTAAAGAAACAAAAGAAATCACTCAAAGTGATTTGATAGGTTATTCTATTCTGTAAACATATCGCTGAATTTATGATATGTCTAATAAAGAGCCGTTTAAAAAGTTCGGGAATGCAAATGAGATTGGAGTAAGTGGAAGAAACCAACTAATAGTTTTACCCAGGAAACAAAATGACCTATTAAAAACTAAGTACTTTCAAATATATTTAATAAATGCAACAAATAGCAAAACTTTTTCTACAAAGTATGCAAACTATTGATTTCTTTTACTCGTGTTTTCTAAATGTTAAAAATAGATGTAGCATCAACAGTCACAAAAGAAATTTAAAAATTGTATCTTACTAAGTCAGCGCCTGCTTGAAGTAAAACATCTGCAACATCCGTATGTCCATTTTCACAAGCATAGGTTAAGGCTGTGTCTCCTGTTGCTGTTGTAGCATGAACATTAGCACCTAGCAAGCAAAAAAACCAAACGTTTACATCATAAACTGTAAAATTATATTAAATGGTTAAGTTTTATAATTTCGTGAAATTGATGAATTCAAAATATGAAAATATTAGAAAGTATTTTAAGTATCCTAATTTTCTTTTTTTTAACGTATTTTTTAATGTTTATTTTTGAGAGAGAGAGAGAGAGAGAGAGAGAGAGAGAGAGAGAGAGAGAACACAAGTGTGAGTGCGGGAGAGGGGCAGAATCTGAAACAGGCTCCAGGCTCAGAGCTGTCAGCACAGAACCCCACGCAGGTCTCAAACTCACAAGCTGTGAGATCATGACATGAGCCAAATTCAGAAGCTTAACTGAGCCACCCAGGCGCACCTTAATTTTCTTTTCAATCTGCTTTGTAAAAATGCCTTTAAGCATACAGAAAGGGACTAAATCAAATTATTTTAATATTAGTTTATGTGCTGCTGAAGCACATAAAGCAAATTATTTTAAAACACAGTAATTCCCCTATATGTCCCCAGTAAGATACACTCCAAGTGGAGGGGAGAGGAGAGAAGAACTGGAAAACCAAAAAATATCAGTTTTCAGAAATCATATTGGTGGTAGTGTTGGTTTGTACTCTGAAATAGTTCTGTGGATATTACGGTAAAATCAAATGAGCAATCCTTTGGTGAGGAGTGAGATTTTGGCACGGTTGAAAGAAAACAAAGATCGAAGATTATTGAGGTTAAGTAAAAACTCTATGGTTCTGAGCTGCAAGCACTGACATGAACTGTTTAAGAGTTCAATTTATCCGTAAGAAAAATAAATATTTCCTAACTCTGACAAACCACAAAGTCCTAGAGACAATGACAGACCAAACAGAAACAGTCTCTAGCTTACAGTGTGGTCTCTGCTACCTACTATTTCCTACAAAATGGAATTAGGGCTTTTTAGAAAAATGATTGGTACCAAGACTAGGGCAGAATCTGTACTGAGATGTGTCTGAAATACCTCACCATAGCAGAAAGCAAGGAAACTATCAGAGACTATATAGCGAGGTCACATCAAAAGGATTTAGGACCTAACCTTATTGACCAAAATTTATCAAATGGTCTCACCTTTCCACAGTTTTTGCTTCTAAAAGAATAAGGACTGTGATGCAGTACAATCCATCATATATGTTTAAACTCGAAAGTTCAAATGATGTTCAAATAAAAAACAAAAAACCACTTCATTGGTCACCAATGAAGGATGCTAGGGGATCACCTCATTATTTTGGAAACTGGTAAATAAAAGGGGAAAAGATTAAACTGTTGTTTTCATATGATTTATACCTAAGGGTAACCAGATAGGTGATGAAGGGAAGTTTCTGTTTATGGACATATTCCAGCTATTAAACAAGTAAGGAATAAAAGAAGTGAGAACATCACCACTTTGTAACTCCTAACGAATTAATGGATATAAGCAGTGATCATTTATGGCTAACAATATCACAAAAAGAGATAATCACACATTTACTACCGTCTGAAGAAAGTATACAAATACTACCTATGAAGTAGTCTAGTAAAACAAACAAACATGTCATACCCAAATTTTTTCTAGATCTAACTACTACTTTGAAGGAAACCCAAGAGACAGAAAAACAAGTAAAATAAAATCATGGAGATACAATTAGCAAAACCCATACTGTGGGAAGCCTAAAGGATTAACATTCCATTTCTTCAATCAAAACTTGCAAGGAAATAGAAAGATGGAAGAGAAGCCTGGAAGGGGAGCCCATAGACAAAAGAAACTTAAGAGACATACTGATCAACAGTTGTATAAATTTTACTTGAATCTTAATTCAAAAAAGCCATTAAACATACACACTCACATTTGTAAGAAAAATGTGAAACTGCTTAGACATTTAATGATACTAAGGAATTATTATTTAAAAATTTTAGGTAGGGGGTGCCTGGGTGGGGCTCAGTCGGTTAAGCTCAGGTCATGATCTCACCATCCTGGGAGGGAGCCAAGCTGGTGTCAGAGTCTGCATTGACAGCATAGAGGATACTTAGGATTCTTTCTCTCCCTTTCTCTCTGGCCCTCTGCTGCTTGTGTACATATTCTATCTCTCTCTTAAAATAAATAAACTTAAAATAAAAATGAAAATAAAAATGTTTCTGTAAGTATATATGGTGACAGATGTTAACTAGACTTAGTGTGGTAATCGTTTCACAATATATACAAATATCAACTCATTCGGTTGTATACTTGAAACTAATGTTATATATCAGTTATAGCTCAATAAAAACCAATATTATAAAAATAAATGGGGGATATGGAGAAAGTATAGATGAAATGAGACGGGCCATAAATTAAAAATTGGTAAAGCTGGGTGATAGGCTCTAAGGGTTCATTATACTATTTTCTGTGTTTGAAAAAATGCCATAACAAAAAAGTTCTTAAAAAAAAAAGGTTCTTGAATTTTTTAAAATGGTATAGGCAATGTATTAAAATATCTGTTGGGTGTTTTTTTAGTGCTACACTCTAAAAAGAACTTCATGTAAGTTAAGCACACTCTAATATGGAAAAATAATTTTTTTAAATAGTGATCATGTAAAAAATTGATTCTCAAACCCTGAGATAGTTCTGGAAACTACATACTTCAAATTACCATAAGTAGCTAAATATGAGACTCCATGGTGGTACAATAGAAAAAACAATGTCAGGAGTTCTAAGTTTAAATATTGTCTGTCACTTACTAGGTTAGTTACCTTAGGGTAACATGATTGAGCACTGTTTCCATATCCATAAGAATGTGTTTAATATTTCTTACTATACCAGGACCAATGGTAATTAATAGAGATCACATGAGAACTGAGCAGAATGTTTGGTGTTCAATAACTTCTTAGTAAACATTTATGCCTTCTTTTAAAAGCCTCTCAAAACAGCAAGACTTTACTTAGAGGGACATGGGAAGACCATAGAAAGGTAACCACTGGTAAGGACTCCTACAGGGGACACAGACAGTTACTGAAAATGGTGGAGGTATAATGACTGATTAATGCATACAATAACTTCAGTGATTAATAACATTTGAGTGCAAGAAGAATTCAGCTTTTAGGTATGATTGGTTTGTACTTTTGGTCAAAATCTAAACAATCATCTGACCCATTAACAACGCTAAGAAATTATTTCAGTAATAATTAAAAAAAATTGCAGCTGAGCTGTAATGAAATTAATGTTAACAGTGAAAGGATGAATAAAGTAATAAGGATGAATAAAATTTTGCCATATATTTTATTTTCCTTTACATATTAATTTCTTTAATATATCAAGTTTTAAAGAATATATCAGACATGGATAAAAAAGAAAAATTTTCTAAAGAATATATAAAGGTATATATCTATCAGTATCAATTTTTTTTCTGGTATATTCTTATTTTGCTCTATAAACTACAAATATTTTGTTCAAAACTACTTATCTCTTACTAATGCTCAACAATGTATAAAACACAAAATTTTTTTTATTTTTTATTAAAAAATTTATTTAAAGTTTATTCATTTTTGAGAGAGAGAGAGAGAGAGAGAGAGAGAGAGAAAGAGGCAGACACAGAACTTGAAGGAGGCTCCAGGCTTCACGTTGTCAGCACAGAGCCCAAGGCGGGGCAAGAACCCATGGACCCCGAGATTATGACCTGAGCCAAAGTCAGATGCTCAACTGACTGAGCCACCCAGGCACCCCTAACCACAAATTATTTTAAAACTAAGTACTTCTGCCAAAAATTAAATTCCCACTAGTTCTTTTTTTTTTTTCTTTTAAGAAGACTTAGAAATGTCAAGAAATCAATAGGCTTAAAAGTATCAAATTATAGGGGTGCCTGGGTAGTAGCTCAGTCGGTTCCCGACTTCAGCTCAGGTCATGATCTCGAGGTCTGTGAATGTGGGCTCTGTGCTGACAGCCTGGAGCCTGCTTCAGATTCTCTATCTCCCTCTCTCTCTGCCCCTCCCCCACTCATACTCTGTCTCTCTGTCTCTCAAAAATAAATAAAAACATTAAAAAAAACTTTTTTTTAAGTAGCAAATTATAGTCAGTCACTTAAACATCTCACTTTAGCTCAGGTCATGATCTCAGGGTTCATGAGTTTGAGCCCAGCATCATGCTCTCTGCTATCAGCCCAGAGCCTGCTTCGGATCCTCTGTCCTCCTCTCTCTGCCCCACCCCTACTTGGGCGCATGTGCACACGCTCTCCGTGTCTTTCAAAAATAAACATATTTTTAAAAAAGTATCAAATTATAACCTCTTATAATGTCAGCTCCACCTCCATCTCTCCAACAGAGACTCGGAGAAGCTAACTTTTCCCTTGCAGAAAGAAGCCTCAAACCATTCAATGGAAAGAGAAGGTCAATGAGAAGCCTATGGTCACTAAACAAACATTAATAACAATAAGAAAACGTTTTTAAAATGACATTTTGGGGGCACCTGGGTGGCTTAGTCGGTTAAGCATCTGACTTCAGCTCAGGTCATGATCTTGCAGTTCCTGAGGTTGAGCTCTATGTTAGGCTCTATGCTGACAGTTCAGAGCCTGGAGCGTGCTTCAGATTCTGTGTCTCCCTCTCTCTGCTCCTCCCTTCCCCCTCTCAAAAATAAATAAACATTGGGGCGCCTGGGTGGCTCAGTCGGTTAAGCGTCCGACTTCAGCTCAGGTCACGATCTCGCGGTCCGTGAGTTCAAGCCCTGCGTCGGGCTCTGGGCTGACAGCTCAGAGCCTGGAGCCTGCTTCGGATTCTGTGTCTCTCTCTCTCTCTGCCCCTCCCCCGTTCATGCTGTCTCTCTCTGTCTCAAAAATAAATAAACATTAAAAAAAAAATAAAGTAAAATAAATAAACAAACAAACAAACATTAAAAATGCCTTTTTTCAGGGCACCTAGGTGGCTCAGTCAGTTATGCGTCTGACTACTGGTTTCGGCTCAGGTCATGATCTCTCAGTTCTTGAGAATGAGCCCGGTGTCGGGCTCTGTGCTGACAGTGCAAAGCCTCCTTGGGATTCCTTCTCTCCTCTCTCTGCCCCTCCTCCCATTTGTGCTCACGTTCTCTCTCTCTCTCTCTCTCTTTCTCAAGATAGACAAACTTTAAAAATAATAATATAATAAAAATGACATTTCAGAGGTTTAGGAGCCCAAGAAGAGCAATTCAATTGTGGAGCTGGCTTTCACCTTTTATAGATATAAAACAGTAAGTTTCATTGATAAAGTTACAAAAGCTATATAAAAAGCCTTTTTTTAAAAGGCACTTTTAAAGCCACATACCGGCAGCCAGTAAATATTTAACCAACTCGAGGTGTCCCTCCTGTGAAGCTTCCATTAGAGGTGTGGAGCAGCCAAGTTCTATATCAGCCCCGGCCTTAATCAAGAAGTCTGCAACTTCAGAAAATCCTCCACAGCAAGCCAAAGTCAGAGCAGTTTCTTGGGTTTCTTCCGTCTGGGCATTTATATTTGCTCCTGAGAAAAGCATAAAAGTTTGTAAAACTAGCGGCAAAAGACTTACAATAAAGATATTGCTCTAAACAGCGTTAATGATCTCTCCCAGCTTCTGGGATTCCTTTCAGGGCATGGAAAATTTACTTTATCATCAATGCAAAAAAATATGTTAGTAGTAGTAACCTTGACTGATGACACAAAACATCCAAACGAAATAGATCTTTTAATTAAAGAAATAAAACTACTTTACCTTGTGCTAAGAGTAGTGCCACCATCTCTTCGTGTCCTTCCCGAGCAGCTTCCATCAAGGGAGTGTATCCTTCATCATTAACCTCTTCAAGATTTGCTCCCCTTTCAATAAGTAGAGCTGCCAATTCAACGTGTCCTCCACAGGCAGCTAGCGTCAACGGAGACTCGAATGAATCTGCAGGCATGTTCACTTGAGCACCACTATCCAAAAGCAAACGTGCTACCTCAACATGTCCATCCTGCAGATTTTCAGAAGTAAAACAAGAAGAAACGTTTTTTGTTTGGTTGTTATTTTGAGTTTTTAACATTGGAAGAACAGAAGAGATTGAGAAAAGTCAGAAAGGAAGAAAAGGAGATGCACCTTAGATACATATATACTATTATGCCCAGCTGAGAAGTGAGCTGACTTTATCAAAAACTCCATTAAAATTACTTTCCCTTAGTTTTGAGCAAGCCCAAATATTGAAAATAATCAGACTTATGACATATTTACAATTCTAAATAATTTCAAATTTCCACATTCATTGAAGTTCAAAAAACTGTTAAATCCATAGTCAAGAGTAATAGTACCTCAAACAATTATTGTTTATACAACTGCCAGGTAAAATATACCGATACCCTCAAACCTAGGTGTCATGTTGAAGCATAGAAACTTTGTTAGATCTGTTTAAAAAAGAAAGACTTGGCAAAAAAAATAACAATAAATTCTATGAAGTCATTACCACTAGGGATTATGTCACCAAGGAAAACCCCTGTGGTCTGATAGTAACCTATAATTTGCCTCAGCACTAGCTTGTTACAATGAGGCAAAGAATTTTACAAAGATAAAAAAAAATCTGTATCGGGGCGCCTGGGTGGCTCAGTCGGTTAAGCGTCTGACTTCAGCTCAGGTCACGATCTCGCGGTCCATGAGTTCAAGCCCCGCGTCGGGCTCTGTGCTGACTGCTCAGAGCCTGGAGCCCGTTTCGGATTCTGTGTCTCCCTCTCTCTCTGACCCTCCCCTGTTCATGCTCTGTCTCTCTCTGTCTCAAAAATAAACGTTAAAAAAAAAAAAATTAAAAAAAAAATCAGTATCAATTCACTTGTAAGTAATATTACCATGGGTCCATCTGCACAGACAGTAACGCAATTAATAAGTCACTCTCATGGAGGGTATTCATTCTACCCCTCTATCACCATAAATATCCTTCTTTAGTTTCAAATTCTTTACTTCAAAATTTTATGTAGGCCTTAATTCTTATTGGGCCATATAAAGTCAAATGCTGTGTTGTTCTGTATTTCAAAAATGACCAAAATATTACTAATGAAAGGCAAAGACTGAGTATAAAAACAAGGTTTTATAAGGTTAGGCAATTCTTTTATTAAAGAATTAATTAAAGAAACCTTAATTAGGTGTGCCTGAGTGGCTCAGTCGGTTAAGCATCCGACTTCGGTTCAGGTCATGATCACACGGTTCGGGAGTTCGAGCCCCATATCAGGCTCTGGGCTGACAGCTCAGAGCCTGGAGCCTACTTCGGATTCTGTGTCTCCCTCTGTCTGCCCCTCCACTGCTTGCACTCTGGCTCTCTCATTGTCTCAAAAATAAATAAACATTAAAAAAATTTTTTTAAATAATAAAAAATAAAGAAACCTTATTAAATGTTAGATTTCAGTATCCAACAAAAATTTCATTATATTTAACTAAATGACTAGCCCAGCTTTAATCACTGTTGACATGATGTCAAAAACAAATAACTTGGCATTAAAATTTCAGTTCTACTAAAACAAAAATAAAACTAAAATTCTATCTTTACTATTAAACGCTAACCCTTCAAATATATGTAAAATCATGCACGCGCACACACACACACACATATTTTTTTTAATATGAAATTTATTGTCAAATTGGTTTCCATACAACACCCAGTGTTCATCCCAACAGGTGCCCTCCTCAGTGCCCACCACCCACTATATGTATATATTTTTAAGGTAGGCTCCATGTCCTGCACAGAGCCCAACCAATGCTGGGATCAAATTCACTACTTTGATATCATAATCTGAGCTGAGATCAAGAGTCAGACACTTAACTGACTAGGCCAACCAGGTGCCCCTAAAATAAAATGTATTTTAACCAAATTACTGCATTAAGTTATTTGGCATTTGAAATACATTTCTAATTTAAAAGAAAAAAGAATTTATGAGTATTCACAGATCAGGGAACTACTGTTGTGCATAGCTCCTCTAGCTCCCAATAGTTTTGTGTGAATTTACTTCAATTTCTTCATTGACTCTTCTACTCTGCTGCCATATCTTGAGTACATATATTAAGAGAAAAATTACACTAAGCACTTTTTGCTTTAATAAACAATATTTATTTTGCCAAAGGAAAATATAAGAAGTAAAAACAGAATAATCCAATCTCAAAGGTCTAATATCATTATTAGAATTTTTTTAAATTATAAGACTTTAGAGGCGCCTGGGTGGCTCAGTCGGTTGAATGGCCAACTTCAGCTCAGGTCATGATCTCGCAGTCCGTGAGTTCGAGCCCCGCGTCAGGCTCTGTGCTGACAGCTCGGAGCCTGGAGCCTGCTTTGGATTCTGTGTCTCCCTCTCTCTAGCCCTCCCCCGTTTGTGCTCTGTCTTTCAAAAATGAATAAATGTTTAAAAAATTAACAAAACATATAAGACTTATAGTCTTAACCATAGATCTGTAGCTGGTAATGCACTCACTCTCCTATAATAAACAACTGTAAAAATTGGGCTAAAGAGATAAAGCAACTGGAGGCATGAACCACACCCAGCCTAAGGCTAGGCACTAATAAAAGGCAGCGCATAAGTTGAACCCTACATTCACTACAGCTTTCTCTCTTTAGGCATCTCCCAAACCATGGTCTAAGGAAACTGAAAGCTAAACAAAGAGTGAAGATCTCTTTCAGCAAAGAAAACAAAGATGAGAATACAAGGCAGCCAAAACAGTTAGGACCTGGGGAGATGGGCAGGATACCTGAGGAAAAACAATACAGAGAAGAAGTCTCAAAAATCTATACAAAATTATCTTCTTCAGAAACTTGGGCAACTCCTGAGCTGAACACACTGAGGATGATACTCCAGGATGCCTAGTAGAGATTGGGTGCTGAAAGGTTGGAGCTTTGGGAGTTCAGACTCAGGCAGAATAGAAAGATCATGGTGAATATACAGGATGTCATTTGAGATGGTATAGATCCATACTAAGGAATACCCAAAGATCAAGGAGGAAGCAACCAGGAATTTAAGAGAAAAGATGAATTAGGGGCACCTGGGTGGCTCAGTTGGTTAAGTGTCCGACTTCAGCCAGGTCATGATCTCGCAGTTCACTAGTTCAAAGCCCCACATTGGGCTCTCTGATGTCAGCACAGAACTTGCTTTGGGTCCTCTGTCCCCCTCTCTCTGCCCCTCCCCTGCTTGCATATGTCCCCCCTCCCCCTCTCTCAAAGATAAACGTTAAAAAAAAAAAAGAGTAAAGATGAATTTAAGCCTCAATATGATTAGAGTGATCCATTGGTCATTTAACTGCCTGCTAGAACAAAATTTAACAGTTTAAAAAGAATGACAGGATAGGGGTACTTGGGTGTCTCAGTCGGTTGAGCATCGAATGCATGGTTTCGGCTCAGGTCGTGATCTCATGGGTTTGTGAGATTGAGACCCACATCAGTCTCCATGCTAAGTGCAGAACCTGCTTGAGATTTTCTCTCTCTCTCTTTCTGCCCCTCCCCGGCTCGTATGTGCACACGTGCAGTCTCTCAACATAAATTAACTCAAAAATATTGTTTTTTTGTTAAAAGACAGGATAATCAAGATCCGTGAAAAGGAATAATCCACAGCATATGACTTACAGCTAAAAATACTAGACATATTAAAAGGCAAGAAAATATAATTGTCAAGATATAAAATATACAATAAAAATAGACCTAGAAGCAAATCAAATATAGATGATTTTTAAAAAGGGGCAATTAATGATATATTAAAGAAAATAAAGGGGAGAAAACGAATAAAAAATAAATTGCAGGGGTGCCTGGATGACTCAGTCGGTTAAATGTCCGGCTCTTGGTTTCAGCTCAGGTCATGATCTCACGCTTTTGTGAGTTTGAGCCCCACGTCAGGATCTGTGTTGGCAGCAGAAGCCTGCTTGGGATTCTCTCTCCCTTGCTCTCTCTCTGCCCCTTCCCCACTTGTGCTGTTTCTCTCAAAATAAACTTTAAAAAAATAATAAATTTCAACAAAGAATGAGAATATAAGAACACCACATCAATAATAATTATTATATTTTTAAGTAAGCTTCATATCCAGCACAGAGCTCAACGGCTTGCACTCATGACCTTGAGATCAAGACCTGAGCTGAGATCATGAATCTGACACTTAACCAACTGAGCCACCCAGGTGCCCCTCATTAAATGTAAATGGTCTAAACAAACCAATTAAAATACTAAGACTGACAGAGTGGATTACAAAACATGACCTAAAAATACACTGTCTGCAAAAAAAATCACTTCAGCATAACAATATAGGCATATCAAACATATCAAAGATTGAAAGGAAAGGGCAAAAACATTTATCAATGGAAAATAAGAGTAGCTATAATAATATCAGGAGCCATATTAACAAATTAGACCTCAGAACAAAGATTACCAGAGAAAAACTTCACATAATGATCAAAGTGCAATCGTGAAAAAGACAAATAGCAATTCTGAAAATGTGTATGTACCAAACAACAGAGCTCCAGCATGTGAAAAAAAAGAACCAACGAAATGAAACACACAAATCCATAAGTACAAGTACAGATGAAGATTATAACACACCTCTCTCAACAATTGTTAGAAAAACTAGACACACACACACACAAAATGTAGAATTCTACCATCAATCAATAGGATCTAATTGATATTTATACAACACTCCACCCCAACCAGCAAAATATACATTGTCCTCAAATGCACAGGGAATATATGTCCACATCTTCGCTATGAAGCAAACTTCAAACATTTTTAAAAACTAAAATAATATAGAATGTACTTTCTGATCACAATGGAACCAAACTAGAAATCAGTAACAGAAAGATAACAGGAAAATCTTCAGATGTTTGGAAACTAAATACACATCAAAATAACCTATGAGTCACAGAGTAAGTCTCAAGTGGAATAAAAAAAAAATACATGGAACTGAATGAAAACAAAATACAACATATTAAAATTTATAAGACACAGCTAAAGTAGTGCTGAGAGGGAAACTTATACCTCAAAGTGCATAAAATTAGAAGAGCAGAAAAAAAAACACATCATAACCTAAGCTCACATTTTATTTATTTATTTTTATATTTATTTATTTTTTTTAATATATGAAATTTATTGTCAAATTGGTTTCCATACAACACCCAGTGCTCATCCCAAAAGGTGCCCTCTTCAATGCCCACCACCTACCCATCCCTCCCTCCCACCTCCCCATCAACCTTCAGTTTGTTCTCAGTTTTTAAGAGTCTCTTATGCTTTGGCTCTCTCACACTCTAACCTCATTTTTTTTCCCCCTTCCCCTCCCCCATGGGTTTCTGTTAAGTTTCTCAGGATCCACATAAGAGTGAAAACATATGGTATCTTTCTCTGTATGGCTTATTTCACTTAGCATTACACTCTCCAGTTCCATCCACGTTGCTACAAAGGGCCATATTTCATTCTTTCTCATTGCCACGTAGTACTCCATTGTGTATATAAACCACAATTTCTTTATCCATTCGTCAGTTGATGGACATTTAGGCTTTTCCCACAATTTGGCTATTGTTGACAGTGCTGCTATAAACATTGGGGTACAAGTGCCCCTATGCATCAGTACTCCTGTATCCCTTGGGTAAATGTCTAGCAGCGCTACTGCTGGGTCATAGGGTAGGTCTATTTTTAATTTTTTGAGGCACCTCCACACTGTTTTCCAGAGTGGCTGCACCAGTTTGCATTCCCACCGACAGTGCAAGAGGGTTCCCATTTCTCCACATCCTCTCCAGCATCTATAGTCTCCTGATATGTTCATTTTGGCCACTCTGACTGGCGTGAGGTGATATCTGAGTGTGGTTTTGATTTGTATTTCCCTGATGAGGAGCCACGTTGAGCATCTTTTCATATGCCTGTTGGCCATCCGGATGTCTTCTTTAGAGAAGTGTCTATTCATGTTTTCTCCAATTTCTTCACTGGATTATTTGTTTTTTGGGTGTGGAGTTTGGTGAGCTCTTTATAGATTTTGGATACTAGCCCTTTGTCCGATATGTCATTGGCAAATATCTTTTCCCATTCCGTTGGTTGCCTTTTAATTTTGTTGATTGTTTCCTTTGCTGTGCAGAAGCTTTTTATCTTCATGAGGTCCCAATAGTTCATTTTTGCTTTTAACTCCCTTGCTTTTGGGGATGTGTCAAGTAAGAAATTGCTGTGGCTGAGGTCAGAGAGGTCTTTTCCTGCTTTCTCCTCTAGTGTTTTGATGGTTTCCTGTCTCACATTCAGGTCCTTTATCCATTTTGAGTTTATTTTTGTGAATGGTGTAAGAAAGTGGTCTAGTTTCATTCTTCTGCATGTTTAAGCACACATTTTAAAAGTCTACAGGGTGCCTGGGTGGCTCAGTCGGTTAAGCATCTAACTTCACCTCAGGTCATGATCTCACAGTTTCTAGGTTTGAGCCCCGTGTTGGGCTCCGTGCTGACAGCTCAGAGCCTGGAGCCTGCTTCAGATTCTGTGTCTCCCTCTCTCTCTCTGCCCCTCCCTGGCTCACACTGTCTCTCTCTCTCTCAAAAATAAATAAACATTTAAAAAAAATTCAAAAGCCTAGAAAAAGAAGAGCAAAATGTATCTAGAGCAAGCAGAAGGAAGGAAATTCTAGAGAATAGATTGGAATTATACTCAATGATGAAAAACTGAAAGCTTTCCCCCTAAGATCAGGAATAAGACAAGGATGTCCACTCTCACCAATTTTATTCAACATAGTACTAAAGGTCCTACCCACAGCAATGAGACAACAATAAGGAAATACAATTTTGTATCCAAATTGGTAAAGAAGAAGTAAAACTTTCACTGTTTGCAGATGTCATGATACTACATATAGAAAACCCTAAAGACTCCACCAAAAAACTACTGGAACTGATAAATGAATTCAGTAAGGTCACAGGATACAAAATCAATGTACAGAAATCCATTGCATTTTTATACACTAATAATGAAGCAACAGAAAGAGAAATTAAGAAAGCAAACCTATTAATAATTGTACCCAAAATAATAAAATACCTAGGAATAAATCTAATCAAGGGGATGAAAGACCTATCCTCTGAAAACTATAAAACACTAACTGATGACAGAAATTTAAGACAACACAAATAAATGGAAAGACGTTCCAGGCTCATGGACTTGAAGAACAATTATTGTTAAAAAGCCCATATGACCCAAAGCAATCTACAGATTTAATGCAATCCCTATCAAAATACCAATGGAATTTTTTTCACAGAACTAGAATAAATAATCCTAAAATTTGTATGGAACTACAAAGGACCCCAAATAGCCAAACAATCTTGAAAAAGAAATACAAAGCTGGAGGTATCACAACTCCAGATTTCAAGTTATACTACAAAGCTGTATTAATGAAAACAGTATGGTATGGGAACAAAAATAGACACAAAGATCAATGGCAAACCTGCAATTATACAATCAATTGATCTTCTGCAAAAGAGGCAAGAATATGCCATGGGAAAAAGACAGTTTAAAAAAAATTTTTTTTAATTTAATTTATTTTTTATTTTCTAAAATTCACATCCAAATTAGTTAGCATATAGTGAAACAATGATTTCAGGAGTAGATGCCTCAATGCCCCTTACCCATTTAGCCCATCACCCCTCCCACAACCCCTCCAGTAACCCTCAGTTTGTTCTCCATTATTTATGAGTCTCTTCTGTTTTGTCCCCCTCCCTGTTTTTATATTGTTTTTGCTTCCCTTCCCTTAGGTTCATCTGTTTTGTCTCTTAAAGTCCTCATATGAGTGAAGCCATATGATTTTTGTCTTTCTCTGACTAATTTCACTTATATAAACCCTCCAGTTCCATCCACGTAGTTACAAAGGGCAAGATTTCATTCTTTTTGATTGCCGAGTAATACTCTATTATATAGATATACCACATCATCTTTATCCATTCGTCCATCGATCGACATCTGGGCTCTTTCCATGCTTTGGCTATTGTTGATAGTGCTGCTATAAACATGGGGGTGCATGTGTCCCTTTGAAACAGCACACCTGTATCCCTTGGATAAATGCCTAGTAGTGCAATTGCTGGGTCATGGGATAGTTTTATTTTAGTTTTTTGAGGAACCTCCATACTGTTTTCCAGAGTGGCTGCACCAGCTTGCATTCCCACCAACAATGCAAAAGAGATCCTCTTTCTCTGCATCCTCACCAACATCTGTTGTTGCCTGAGATGTTAATGTTAGTCATTATGACAGGTGTAAGGTGGTATCTCATTGTGGTTTTGATTTGTATTTCTCTGATGGTGAGTGATGTCGAGAATTTTTTCATGTGTCGGTTGGCCATCTGAATGTCTTCTTTGGAGAAGGGTCTATTAATGTCTTTTGCCCATTTCTTCAGTGGATTATTTGTTTTTTGGGTGTTGAGTTTGATATGTTCTTTATAGATTTTGGATACTAACTCTATATGATGTCATTTGCAAATATCTTCTCCCATTCTGTTAGTTGCCTTTTAGTTTTTTTTTTTTTTTTTTAACGTTTATTTATTTTTGAGACAGGGAGAGACAGAGCATGAACAGGGGAGGGTCAGAGAGAGGGAGACACAGAATCTGAAGCAGGCTCCAGGCTCTGAGCTGTCAGCATAGAGCCCGACGCAGGGCTAGAACTCACGGACCGCGAGATCATGACCTGAGCCAAAGTCGGACGCTTAACCGACTGAGCCACCCAGGTGCCCCATTGCCTTTTAGTTTTGCTGATTGTTTCCTTTGCTGTACAGAAGCTTTTTATTTTGATGAGGTCTCAGTAGTTCATTTTTGCTTTTGTTTCCCTTGCCTCCAGAGATGTGGTGAGTAAGAAGTTGCTGTGGCCAAGATCAAAGAGGTTTTTGCCTACTTTCTCCTCGAGGATTTTGATGGTCTTACAGTGAGGTCTTTCATCCATTTTGAGTTGATTTTTGTGTATGGTGTAAGAAAGTGGTCCAGGTTCATTATTCTGCATGTCACTATCCAGTTTTCTCAGCACCACTTGCTGAAGAGACTGTTTTTATTCCATTGGATATTCTTTCCTGCTTTGTCAAAGATTAGTTGGTCATATGTTTGTGGGTCCATTTCTGGGTTCTCCATTCTGTTCCATTGATCTGAGTGTCTGTTCTTGTGCCAGTACCATACTGTCTTGATGATTACAGCTTTGTAGTATAGCTTGAAGTCTGGGATTGTGATGCCTCCTGGTTTGGTTTTCTTTTTCAAGATTGCTTTGGCTATTCGGGGTCTTTTCTGGTTCCATACAAATTTTAGGATTATTTGTTCTAGCTCTGTGAAGAATGCTGGTGCTGTTTTGATAGAATTGCATTGAATATGTAGATTGCTTTGGGTAGTATCAACATTTTAACAATATTTGTTCTTCCTATCCAGGAACATGGAATATTTTTCCATTTTTTTTGTGTCTTCTTGAATTTCTTTCATAAGCTTTCTATAGTTTTCAGCACATAGATTTTTCGCCTCTTTGGTTAGATTTATTCCTAGGTATTTTATGGTTTTTTGTGCAACTGTAAATGGGATTGATTCCTTGACTTCTCCTTCTATTGCTTCATTGTTGGTGTATAGGAATACAACCGATTTCTGTGGGTTGATTTTATATCCTGCAACTTTGCTGAATTCATGAATCAATTCTAGCAGTTTTCTGGTGGAATCTTTTGGGTTTTCCATATAGAGTATCATGTCATCTGCGAAGAGTGAAAGTTTGACCTCCTCCTGGCCGATTTGGATGCCTTTTTGTTTCTTTGTGTTGTCTGATTGCAGAGGCTAAGATTTCCAATACTATGTTGAAGAAAAAGACAGGTTCTTAACAAATGGTGTTAGGGAAGGGGCACCTGAGTGGCTCGGTTGGTTGAGCGTCTGACTTTGGCTCAGGTCATGATCTCGCGTTTTGTGGGTTTGAATCCCTCATCAGGCTCTGTGCTGACAGCTCAGAGCCTGGAGCCTGCTTCAGATTCTGTGTCTCCCTCTCCCTCTGCACCCCGCCCCCCACTCTGTCTCTCTCTCCTTCAAAAATAAATAAACATTAAAAAAAATTTTTTTTTAATCATGTTAGGAAAACTGGACAGTTACATGCAAAAGAATGAAATGGGACTACTTTCTCACACAATACATAAAAATAAATTTAAAGTGAATAAAAGACAAAAGACCTAAATGTGAGACATGAAATCATAAAAATCCTAGAAGAGAGAACAGGCAGTAGTTTCTGTGACATTGGCTATAGCAACATTTTTCTAGATATGTCTCTTGAGCCAACGGAAATGAAAGCAAAAATAAACTAATTGGGACTATCTCAAAATAAAAAGCATCTGTACACCAAAGGAAACAATCAAGACAACTAAAAGACAACCTACTGAATGGGAGAGAATATTTGCAAATTTCATATGCAATAAAGTGTTAGTATCAAAATATATAAAGAACGTTTACAATTGAACACCCAAAAAAACAAATAACCAAACTAAAAATGGGCAGAAGACAAATAGATATTTCTCCAAAGATATACTGATTGCCAACAGACTCATGAAAAGGTGCTCAACATTACTGAAATGCAAATCAAAGCTACAAAGAGATACCACCTCACACCCATCAGAATGGCTAACATCAACAACACAATAAACAGCAAGTGTTGGCAAGGATGTAGAGAAAAAGGACCCCTCATGCACTATTTGGAGGGAAAGCAAACTGATGTAGCCACTGTGGCAAAGAGTATGTAGGTTCCTCAAAAAATTAAAAATAGAACTACCCCACGATTTGTACTACTGGATATTTATCCAAAGCATACAAAAACATTAATTCAAAAGGATATATGCACTCCTGTTTTTATTGCAGCATTATTTACACTAACCAAATTATGGAAGTGGTCTAAGTGTCCATCAATAGATGAATGGACAAATAAATGGTACATATATACGATGGAATATTATTCAACCATAAAAAAGAATGAAATCTTGACATTTGCAACAACATAGATGGAGCTAGAGAATCCACTCATGTGAGGAATTTAAGGAACAAAACAAATGAACAAAGGGGGAAAAAAAGAGAGAGACAAACCAAGAAATAGACTCTTAACTGCAAAGAACAAACTGATGGTTACCAGAGGGGAAGAGGAGTGGGGAGAGCATGAGTGAAAAGGTGATGGGGATTAAAGAGTACACTCACCATGATACGCACTAGTACACAACTGCTGAATTACTTTATTGTACACCCAAAACTAATCTAATGCTGTATGTTAAATATACTGGAATTAAAATAAAAATAAAAACTTAAAAAATTTTTTTAAAAATTACACAAACTAGAAATGAATTAAAGTAATTGAAAAAAGACTAAACTCAAAACTGGCAGAAGGAAGGAAATAATAAAGGTTAGAGCAGAATAAATGAGAAAGAGAATAGAAAAAGAGAGAAAAGTCAAAGGGGGCATCTGGGTAGCTCAGTAGGTTGAATGTCTGACTTCAGTGCAGGTAATGATCTCACGGATTGTGAGTTTGAGCCCTGTGTTTGGCTCTGTGCTAACAGCTCAGAGCCTGGAGCCTGCTTCAGATTTTGTATCTCCCTCTCTCTCTGCCCCTCCCCTGCTTGTACTCAGTCTCTCTCTTTAATAAACATTAAAACAAAAAACAACAACAATCTAAAGGAACCCTGAAAACAATCTTGAAAAAGAAGAATAAAGCAGGAGGAGGATTCACACTTCCTGATTTCAAAACATGTACACACCTATAATAAATACAACATTTGGTATGGGAATAAAGACAGACACCTAGACAAAAGGAAGAAAGTTAAGATTCCAGAAATAAACTCTTGCATATATGGCTAAATGATTTTTGACAAGGATGTTAAGACCATTCAATTAGGAAACGTCAGGTTTTTTTCAAATAAATGATGCTGGGAAAACTATACATCCACATGCAAAAGAATGAAGCTGGACCATTACCTGACACCATACACAAAAATTAACTCAAAAGGGATAAAAAACCTACAACTATAAAACTCTTCGAAGAAAACATAGGACAAAACTTCATGACATGGGATTTGGCAGTGATTTTTTGGATATAATGCCAAAGGCATAGGCAGCAAAAGAAAAAATAAACAAATTGGATTTCATTAAACTAAAAACTTTTACATACAGGGGCGCCTGGGTGGCTCAGTCATTTAAGTGTCTGACTCTTCATTTCAGCTCAGGTCAGGATCTCACAGTTCCTAGGATTGAGCCCTGCATCGGGCTCTGCACTGTCAGCAGAGTGTGATTGGGGTTCTCTCTCCCCCTCTCTGCCCCTTCCCCGCTGTCTCTCTCTCAAAATAAATAAATAAACTTTAAAATAAATAAATAATAAAAACTTTTATATAAAAGGGCACTATTCAACAGAGTAAAAAGGCAACCAAAAGAATAGGAGAAAATACTTGGGTATATTTATAATGGGTTTAAGAGATTAATATCCAAAATATATAAGGAAATTCTAAAACTCAAAAACAAAAAACCAACCTAATTCAAGAACAGTAAAAGGATCTGAATAGACATTTCAACAAAGAAGATACTCAAATGGCCAATAAGCACATGAAAAGATGATCTACATCACGATCATTAGAGAAATGCACATCAAAACCACAATGGGATACCACCACACAACCATTAGGATGGCTGCTATCAAAAAAAAACCCCAGAAAATAACAAGTGTTAGTGAGAATATGGAGAAATTGGAACCTCTGTACACTGTAGAAATATAAAACTGGTAAAACCGCTGTGGAAAAACAGTAAGTGGTAATTCCTCAAAAAATTAAAAACAGAAATACCATATGATCAAGCAATTCCACTCCTACGTATATACCCAAAAGAACTGAAAGCAGGGACTTGATCAGATACTTACTTGTACAGGTATGTTCAAAGCAGTATTATACACAGTAACTAAAGCACGGAAGCAACCCAAGTGTCCACCACAGGATGAATGAATAAGCAAAATATGTTATATACATAAAATGAAACATTATGCAACCTTAAAAAAGTAAGGAAATTCTGACACATGCTACAATTTGGATAAATCTTGAGAAAAATATGACAAGTGAAGAAATAAGGCAGTCAAAAAAAGACAAATCCTGTAAGATTCCTCTTTTTTAAATTAATTAATTACAGTAAAACCTTGGATTTTGAGTAACTTGTTCTGCGAGTTGGTTCCACGAGAGAAGCAAACATTTCTAATCAATTTTAACTCGATAAACGAGCGGTGTCTTGCAATACGAGTGGTACGTAATGCTGAACATCCCATGATCAAACTGAGTCAATGGTTCTCCCTCTCCCTTTCTCACTTGCTTGCTGCTGGATTGTGGGTGATCATCTCTCATGCTCAGATGCTTGGGCTCAAGCCACAGTATTTGGCAGAAAACAGTGATTTTTCAGAGCACAAGAAAGTGCCCACAACTGGCACAAGTGTATTTTTTGTCACTTCAAAGCACCTATGGACAGTCCTTTGCTTTTCCATTCAAGAGGAAGTTTAGGAATGCTTTGCTTCATTCCAGGTCAGGCTGCCTGCAGATAGATATAGACCCTTTCCTGTGCTGTCTTATTGCCAGTTACATTAAACACAGCATACAAGAGTTTATTAATACTGTACTATAGTCAACAGCCATGGGAGCATATAAAATGGACCCCATGCAGAAATAGATTGAAAAGAAAGGTGTTAAGAATAAAGAGGTGATTACAGTGGAAGTTAAGAAGGAAATCATCAAGAAGTACAAATGAGGTATGTGAGTGGCCGAGAATGCAAGATTTTATAAGTCTACATTTGCATCTCGTCTGCAGAGGAGGAGAAAAAGCAGAGGAATCCCTCACTTGAAATGAGATTAGGGAGCTGTATAAAATGTGGGAAACTGCAAAATTTTGTAGAAAAGTACCACCCATACAAGGCTGTAGCAGTGTGAGCGATGAATCTGTTTAATGACAATGCAAAGTCACATTTCCAGGAAATCCTCAAAATGAGGCAAAACTAAGTGTCATTGAGTAGGTTACTTGTTAAAGTTGCATGAAAAGAAAAAGATTCCACTGAGCAAATAGACAGCAGTGATTCCATTAGTGATAGTGAAAGTCGTCCTACACAATAACCCTCCTCTCTCATCTCCCTCACACCAGCCATGAATGTTTTCAAAGGGAAGTGCAGGTTAATTTGTTTATCTTTCTTTATATTTTGTATTTTATTTAATGTTTTTTATTATATTACTGTATTGCAATTATTTTTATGTGAATATTTTTCGGTTGTGGAACGAATCATCTGAGTTTCCCTTATTTCTTACAGGGAAATTTGCTTCGATATACAAGTGCTGTGGATTATAAGCATGATTCTGGAAAGAATTATACTCACAAACCAAGGTTTTACTATAATTACGTTTATGATTACTCTTTCATTTTTTATTGTAGAGAGAGAGAAAGAGCAGGAGAGGGACAGAGAGAGGGAGAGAGAATCTTCAGTAGGCTCCGTGCTCAATGCAGAGCCTGATGCAGGGCTAAATCTCACAACCCTGAGATCATGACGTGAGCCAAAATCAAGAGTCAGACACTTTAACCAATTGAGCCACCCAGGTGCCCTGTATGATTAGTCTTCAGCAAGATAATTAGAGTAGCCAAAATCATAGACAAAAAATAGAATGGTGATTGCCAGGGGCTAGGGAAAGCAGGGAATGGGAAATTGTTATTGAATGAGTACAGGATTTCAGGTTTTTTTTTTTTAACTTTTTTTTTAACATTTATTTATTTTTGAGACAGACAGAGAGCATGAACAGGTGAGGGTCAGAGAAAGAGGGAGACACAGAATCCGAAACAGGCTCCAGGCTCCAAGCTGTCAGCACAGAGCCCAACGCAGGGCTCGAACCCAAGGACCACGAGACCATGACCTAAGCCGAAGTCGGACGCCCAACCGACTGAGCCACCCAGGCGCCCCAAGATTTCAGTTTTACAAGATGAAAAGAGTTATGAAGATGGACAGTGGTGATGGTTACATAACATTATTAATGTATTTAATACCATTGAACTGTACACTTAACAAAAAGGCTACGATGGGGGAGGTAGCTGGCTGGCTCAGTTGTTAGAAATGCAATTCTTGATTTTGGGGTTGTGAGTTTGAGCCCCATGTTGGGTGTAGTGATTACTTAAAAATAAAATATTTATTTATTTTAATAAAATCTTTTAAAAATGGCTAAGATGGTAAATTTTATGTTATGTGTCTTTTTAATTTTTTTAACGGTTATTCATTTTTGAGAGACAGAAAGAGACAGAGCACAAGCAGGGGAGGAGCAGAGAGAGAAGGAGACACAGAATCTGAAGCAGGCTCCAGGCTCTGAGCTGTCAGCTCAGAGCCCAATGCAGGGCTCGAACTCACTGACTGCAAGATCATGACCTGAGCTGAAGTCGGTCGCCCAACCGACTGAGCCACCCAGGTGCCCCTGTTATGTGTCTTTTAACACAAAAACAAAAAAAAAAAGGGGGGGGGGGAATAAGTCTATCGGTGTGTTGGAAATGACAGAGCCAAGCCTGCCTTTTGTAGTGCTTCCTACATTGACAGATTTCCGATTAAAGTTAAACAAGTCTCCTCCAGCCATCCAAGATGCCAAAAGGAAACAAGGTTACAGGGAGGAAGGTGGCTCTGGCCCCTGCTGCAATGAAGAAGCAGGAGGCCAAAGGTGGTCAATTCCACCTGAGAAAAGGTCCAAGAATTTTGGCATCAGACAGGATATCCAGCCCAAAAGGAACCTTACCTGCTTTGTCAAATGGCCCCACTACATCCACCTATAGTGGCAAAGGGCTATAAACTCTATGAACATGTAAAAGTGCCTCCCGAGGGCACCTGAATGGCTCATTTGGTTGAGCATCCAACTCTTGGTTTCGGCTCAGGTAATGATCTCAGAGTTTGTGGGTTCAAGCCTGGCGTCAGGCTCCATACTGTGAGCATGGAGCCTGCTTGGGATTCTGCCTCTCTCTCTGCTAATCCCCTGCTCATGCACGCACACTCTCTCAAAATAAATAATAAATAAACTCTAAAAGTGCCTTCCGCACAAAAAATAAAAATAAAATAAAAGTGCCTCCTGTAATTAACCAGTTCACCCAGGCTCTATACCACCAAACAGCTACTCAACTGCTTAAGCTGGCCCATAAATACAGAACAGAGACAAAGCAAGAGAAGAAGGAGAGACTGTTGACCTGGTCTGAGAAGAAAGCTGCAGGGAAAGAGGATGTCCCCAGTAAGAGGCCACCTGTCCTTCAAGCTGGGGTTAATACTATCACCACCTCAATAGAAAATAAGAAGGTTCACTTGGTAGTAACTGCACATGATGTGGATCCCACTGAGCTGATTGACTTCCTACATGTCCTGTGTCTTAAGATGGGGGTTCCCTACTTCTTTATCAAGGGGAAGGCCCAGATTGGGGTTTCTGGCCCACGGAAAGACCTGTACCACTGTTGACTTCACACAGCTTAACTTGGAAGACAAAGAAGCTCTGCCTAAGCTGGTGGAAGCTATCAGAACCAATTACAACGACAGATATGATGAGATCCACTATCACTGGGGAAGCAACGTACGGGGTCCAAAGTCAGTGGTTTGCATTGCCAAGTTGGAAGAAGGAAAGGCTAAATAACTGTCCACCAAACTGGGCTAAGTGTATGCTGTTGAATTTTCTGTACATAAAATAAAAAAGTTCTCTTCTGGGGTACCTGGGTGGCTCAGTCGGTTAAGCATCCTACTTCAGCTCAGATCCTGATCTCACAGTTCCTGAGTTTGAGCCCCACATCGGGCTCTCTGCTGTTGGAGTCGAGCCCGCTTCAGATCCTCCGTCTGCCTTGCTCTCTGCCCCTCACCCACTCACACTCTATCTCTCTCTCAAAAATAAATAAACATTAAAAAAAGTTCTCTTCCAAAACAAACAAAACAAAAACAAAAACAAAGGTTAAACAAAACATTGTTTTTCAATAATGTTGTTTCAAGTGAGTGCAATTTAAAATTACCATGCAAGCCTCCATTAAGGCAGTGTGCATCTCATCTGTTTTGTGCTCCTGATCTGCACCAGCGTCAAGTAGAAAGCGAACCATATCCAGATGGCCTTAAAGAAAAGAACACAAATTTTAAAATTGTATTTCTAAAGAACTGAGTATTAATTTAATACGTAAGAATTAAAATGAGGAATCATTTTCTTTCAGGTATCTATACAAAAGTTTATAAGAGAATTAATTTTTCATTCAATAAAGCAATGACACTTTTACAAAGCCAATCCAAACTAATAAGCAGGCTCTCGTCAAGGTATCTAGGTTTTAAAGATTGAATTAGTTCAAAGCACATAATTCAAGTTAAATAAAGCAATAATACTGTTATATATTCTATTATAAACTACTTATCAAACTATCAAATCAAAACACCGAAATCAAATCAAATGCCAGGTAAAGTATGTTTGCATCATATTTTTCATAAAAACAGCATTAACATAATGACCATAAACTCACTGTGGAAATGAACAGGCATAGAATAATCCTTTCAAAATAATTTCAACCCTCTGGATACATTTAATATATAAAAAGCCTTAATAGTCAGCAAGAAAAAGACAAACACTCCAGTAGAAAAATGGATGAAGGACATGAAATGGTTATTAAAAAAGAAAAGCAAATGATTACTAAACTGAAAAAAAAAAATTAAACCTTCCTATTAAACAAATGCAAATTAAAATGAGACACCATTTTCTATTATCAAAATGGCAAATATTAAAAAGAATGATAATACCCAGTGTTGGTGAGGGTGTAGGGTGGGATAAAGGGCACTCTCAAACACTGCTGGTGGGAGTGTAAATTGGTTCAACCTTTCTAGAAGGCAATTTGGCAATATGTATCAAAAGCCTTAAAAATGTCCATACCCTTTGACCCAGCAATTCCACTTCCAGGAATTTATCCTAAGGAAATAATCAGAGATTAGGCAAAGATGTCTACACAAGGATGTTATTACAGTGTTTTTAATAATAGTGAAAAACTGGGAACAATTCAAGTGTCCAACAATAGGCATTATGGTGCATCCATCTGAAGTATTTGCAAAGACTACGAGTTCCCTACCCAATACCCACTCTTTCAGTCTTCCTTAATAGTAGAACTCTGATTTTATCTGAGTGGCAACATGCCTGACTAAAAGACTACATTTCCCTGCCTCCCTTGTTATGTGTAGCCAGTGAGATATAAGTGGTAGCTATAAGGCAGAACTTCTATGAAGATTCCTTAAAGGTAGCTTACTAAATTGAAGGACACTCCCCATTTTGCCCTTACCCTTTCATCCTTCCTAGAATATGGATTGCTGGGGCTCTAGCTACCATTTTGGAGTGTAGGTAACTTTGAGGATAGAAACCACATACTAGAAAGGTAGAGCAGAAAAAAGAGAATTCTGAGATCTTGATAGCAGTGGAACTGCTGCTAAATTAGCTCTAGACAGCCTACCCTTGGACTTGATTTATGTAAAAAAGAAAAAGCTTCTCTTTTGTTCAAATAATTCTTAATTTAGGTTTCATGACATGTGCAGCCTAACCCACTCCTGAAATAGTGAAGTACTATGTGACCACCAAAAGCTGTGTTAGAAAAATATTTCTTGAGATGGGAAATGTTCATGACATATAGCTAAATAAAATAAGCACACTACAAAACAGTTAAGTTTGGTTGTTTAGTTTAAAAATTATACATATGTTTATATATATATATGCTTAAAAAACACACTGGAAGTAAATATACTAAAATACTGTTTACATGCCTTCATCTTTAGGGGGTAACATTACATGTCATTGTAAAATTTCTTTTCCTTACCCTATTCTGTGTTTTTCAAGTTTTCTATATCAACTGTGATTATTATTTTTACTGCTGTCTGAGTGTGCTTTATTTTTGAAGTAATAGTTGGAAAAATCATATAAAACAAAAGTTATTAAATAACAGAAACCTTCAAGTTTTAGGCTACAAGTTTTTGTTGACTTCATAGCTACCTGAATAAATAGAAATTAAAATAATAAACACTGTTAAATTATACTTTATGAGATACAGACTAAAATGGACTCTCCATATAATCTCTTAGAAGCTAGATAATTTGATAGCACAAGGAAAACCTAAGTAATACAAAATTAATTCAAATATTTAATCCTCGGGGTGCTTATGTGGCTCAGACAGTTGAGTGTCCAACTCTTGATTTCGTCTTAGGTCATGATCTCATGGTTCGTGACATCGAGCCCTACATTGGGCTCTGCACTGACAGTATGGAGCCTGCTTGGGATTTTCTCTCTCTCTCTCTCTCTCTGCTCCTTCCCCAGCTTGTGCACATGCACATGCACGTGCTCTCTGTTCTCTGTCTCTTGCTCAAAATATATACACACTAAAAAAGAACCCTCAAAATTCAAATATTCAAAGTTGATATGAAAAATATATATAAATATTCATATATAGAGAGAGTACCTTTGTAGCATGCAAGGGTAAGAGCACTTTCTTTGAATTCATTTGAATGAGTGTTGATGCCTGCCCCATGATCCAGAAGAACTCTTGCAACTTCCACATGACCTGCACTGGCTGCTTCCATCAAGGGGGTATGTCCATTTTCATTATGATCTTCTATATTTGCACCTTCATTAAGTAGCACTTTCACAATGTCAACAAATCCTCCAGCACAGGCATAAGTTAGTGCAGTATTTCCTAACAGAAGCCAAAAAGAAATATAGAATTATGATAAAATAGAGACAATTATAATTATGCCATGCTCGAGCTCTACCTCTTCAATTCCTTTACATAAACCACTAAAACTATCATCTCAAGTTTTTTGTTCTATTGGTTAGAAGTAGCAATCTTAATTTTCTTACTAATTAAAAGATTTATTATAAACAGGTCAATTTACTTCTCTTCCTGCTAAAGATATGTGTCAGATGGGAAATGTACCTAAAACAATGAATTGTCTTACGAATAAAATGTATAAAGGAAAGGTAAAAGAAAATTAAGACATGAATATACATAGAAAGAAAATGTTAAATATTCCTAAATTGTACTGTACTGAAAAAAAAGAATCATTTTGAATGATACGTAGACTATTTTAGATAAAAATATGCTAAAAGGGGATTTTTTTGGGGCGCCTGGGTGGCGCAGTCGGTTAAGCGTCTGACTTCAGCCAGGTCACGATCTCGCAGTCCGTGAGTTCGAGCCCCGCGTCAGGCTCTGGGCTGATGGCTCAAAGCCTGGAGCCTGTTTCCGATTCTGTGTCTCCCTCTCTCTCTGCCCCTCCCCCGTTCATGCTCTGTCTCTCTCTGTCCCAAAAATAAATAAATGTTGAAAAAAAAATTAAAAAAAAAGGGGGGGGATTTTTTTTAAATGACACTTAATCTCACTTGACAAGCTAATGAAGTAGGAAGATATAAACCCCCCTCAGCATAATTCCTTCAAAAGAAAAATCTCTTTACAAGGTCATTATCCCTTGGTTTGCCACTTCTTTCTTTCCTGATTTTATTTTGAGGATTTTTATTTATTAGAGGGGGTAAGAGAAGTGGTTTAACTATCCAACAGTATGAGACTAAAGAAGACTGTTTTAAAGATTCAGCAAGAAGAGTAACATTAAAGAATCCAATGTGTTCAGAATTCAACTGTTCAACCATGTTACACATTAAGCATATTACTATTATTACAACAAAGACAAAGTGGTCAGCAAAATGGTCTACAAATCCTTCTGGGAAGTCTTGCTTATTTTATTATTTTTTTTGAAGTTTGTTTATTTAGAGAGTGCATGCACGCAAAAGCGAACATGAGCAGAGGAGGAGCAGAGAGAGAGGGAGAGAGAGAATCCCAAGCAGGCTCCATACTGTCAGCACAGAGCCGGGGATGGGGCTCAAGCTCATGAACCATGAGATTATGACCTGAGCCGAAACCAAGAGTCAGAAGCTTGACTCACCGAGCCACCCAGGCATCTCACCTAATTTATTTTTAAAATGAGCAAGACTTCCTAGGGGCTTCCTCCTCACTGTTAGTGCAGGGCCTGCTTGGGATTCTCTCTCTCCCTCTCTCTCTGCCCTTCCCCTCTTGCATGTACCCTCATGCTCACTCAAAATAAATAAATTCACTTTAAAAAATCATTAAAAAAATAAGGCTACATTTAATATTCACTTAATGGTATGAAACACTGATATGCTTTCATTATGCAAATTTTTAAAAATTATGTTGTTGCCTCACTAAATCCAAGGAATCCTACCACTAAAACTATACTTATAACTCAAGACACATGACCAAGGCTCCTCCAGTCTGTGTGTCTGGGAAACACAAATAACTAAAAGAACAGCCCTTACTATAATAACTTTCATTCTGCCACAAGAATATCTTAATAGTAAATGCATTCGGTATGCCTGACATGAAAATTATTTACCACAGGGTAAATAATCTCAGGTTAATTTATAATCTAAAGACAAGAGAGTTGGATTTAAATGAGATAAAGAATTATAAGAGATACAGTTCATAATTTGGCCTCTTTATATGTTACATATCATTATGGCAAAAAAGAAAGTGTCCCCAAAAGAAAAACTGTCACTCTTAGGCAAACACAATCTCAGTCTTTTGATATCAAATTAATTTATATTTTACTCAGAGATCCTGAACAATGGCTAAGATTTTTCTGTAGGTTCACTACTGATGCACAGATGTAAAAATCAAATTTTTATCTCTCAGGTTACAATTAAATATATCAATTTCCTTTCCTCAAATTTACACATCACTTTCTACTTACCTGTTGCTGACTGGGAGTTGACATCTGCATCATGAAGAAGTAATAATTTCACGATATCTAAGTAACCTCCACTGGATGCTGCCATCAGGGGAGTTATATCTCCTTTATTCCCTCGATCTTCAACATTAGCATGCATAGCAAGCAATACCTTTAAAACACATACACACAGAGGGAATGTCAATTCTTACTACTAATAGTACTTCTAGAGAATATACTGAATCTGGAAAGATATTCTTTTAGAGTGGGGGTGAAGAAAAATAAAAAAATAACCACCTTTTGGGAAAATATGCCAGTGCTCACCACTTAAAACACTAAGTTAGACGTTATTTTTTACAGTTCCATTACATATTAATCTTTAGGTAATGTAGGTAATCACATTAGCCAACCCATGATAAAATGTTAACTGCTCTTTTCAAAGAATTTGTGTTATGGTTGGGATTATCTAGCAAGAGAACAGCAAAACTATACTCCCCAAACAGAAACTATCTGGTAAACACATGGGTATTTCCCAATACTGCTAAAACAGACAGAAAAAACAATAAGAATTGAGGTAATCTGGATGAAATGAAAATAAATCACTACTTTCCATTATAGCTGTGTATTATTTCTAAGGATGTTTTAAAATATTACTATTATTTCTATGTGCTTCTTATTCATTAGGAAGAGTTCTGAGTAAAAAAATTTTTGAGCAGAAAAATGGACCATGCCCAATTGCGTGTGTAGGCAACAAAATTAATTATGTACAGTTTCTATTTTACCCACTGCCTGAAAGGAAAGAACTTGCCCTCTAATTACAATTTCTTTTATTAGTGATAACAAAAATCAAAATCCTTCCACAATTTCAATCACTCAAGATAATTTCTGCTTACTTGTGCTAATTCATAATACCCTGCTGAACAAGCCAAACACAGCAGACTTTCTCCTTCTTCTGTATGTTCATTTACACTTCTGCCTTCATCTAGCAATTTACGAACAGCATTCACATCCCCATCTGAACAAGCTTCTGCCAGACTACGACTGAAAACAAAACCATCAACAATTAGCCAACACAGAAAGAGTCAGAACCCTCTCAAAATAAATTACATTAAATACAAAGAGTCATACATAGAAAAATGTTGATATGGTAAGGAAAAAAATTGCATGAACATTTTGTGTGCTGAGCATCTTGTTTGCAATACTAATTATTCATGTAGGCCAACCAAGCCAGAAAGGCAATAAGTGAATATGAAAACAGCTGTCATTTTTATTTTGTGAAATGTTCTAACATATTGTCATATTAAATTTTAAATAAAGTACATGTACAAGTTTTTAAACTCTACCAATGCAACAATCCCCAAAGACATTTGGGATATAATTCCATGGTTTAAAATTTTATTTGGTAACAGAAGTTTCAATCTATGTAAAAATTTTACTACAGAATGTTTAACAAAATCAGGGAGCCTGGCTAGCTCAGTCAGTAGAGCATGCAACTCTTAATCTCAGGATTGTGAGTTCAAGCCCCATGTTGGGTGTAGAGGTTACTTAAAACAACAACAACAAAAAAACCCCAAAACTTTAAAAAAAAAAAAAAAAAAAAGAGGGGTGCCTGGGTGGCTCGGTTGGTTAAGTGTCCAACTTTGGCTCAGGTCATGGTCTCGTGGTTTGTGGGTCTGAGCCCCGCATTAAGCTCTGTGCTGACAGCTCAGAGCCTGGAGCCTGCTTCCGATTCTGTGTCTCCCGCCGCCCCCCCCCCCCGCCCCACCCCTCTCCTGCTCACACTGACTGTCTGTCTATCTGTCTCTCAAAAATGAATAACCATTAAAAAAAAATTGATAAATCTCAAACTTTAATATGCACATGAATCACCCATTTTTCTTGTTAAAATACAGATTCTGATTGAGTAGCTCTGAGGTGAGGTCTGGAATTCTGCATTTCTAATGAGATCTAAGGCGCTGCTTGCTGCTACTGCTACTTACGAATCATATTTGAGTAGCAAGCACTTGGATTAGAGCAACCTATTTCATTTATTATTACTTAAGCAGTCAGTTTAGAGTGTACTAGGATAATCATTAGAGTAAGTAACTGCCTTAGAAATAGAAATCAGATCTTTATTCACTTTGGATTTCTCACTTGTGGTATTTTCATTCCACAAGAATGCTCAATGAATATGAGTAGAATGCAAGAATAAAAATATAATATCTATTTTTATATACATATATATATAACGCCATATATATATATATATACTGAAAACATTAATAGCCATTCTAATAGCCACTTAGCTAAAGTTTATAATTCCCTCCAAAAGATATACTTGACCAAAATTTGTTACTTCCCCAAAGTCCACTCCAGAAAATGTCTAATATCCAGAAGAATTCATTATATACACATACGTGTCTACTTGTCCTGCATTGTGGCTGTTTTCTGCTCTCATTCGGGTCAGTGCAGCAGCAGCTTCATCTAGTGCACAACTTACTGAGGATGTCAGTCTCCGGAGTACCTCAGGGTCTGCAAAAGCTTTACCATCAGCAGTTGACAATTTGCCAATTCCTTCAGCATGCGTCAATGAATCAGGCAGCACAGGGGAAGAAAAAACATAAAGTGCAAATTGTAATTACATTTCTAAACACTACTATATAGGGCAAAACCGGCAGAGTCTCCATAGATAAGGCTGACATTCAGAACATAAGGCTGATATCAATTTTGCCACATTTAATGTCAAAAGCCATCACATAACCACCTGTTTTAGTCTTTCCATCTTTACAATGCACATCATATTAATTTGTTCCCTACCTAATTCCAAATGTAACTTAACGTGAGGCTCATTGAGGAAAATGAAAGTTCTTTCAAAATATATAGTCATACTGTAAGATCTCTAGTATAAGATCATATTTATCTATACTCTTTTCAGTAGTAATAAAGGGAATATTCTGTACTATTATAACAAACAATCCAACAGTTTTTCCCTTTGGTTGAATAGCCACCTAGAACCATCTTCTAGGATAACAGTATAAATTGAAATAAGTTCATTCTTATATTTATTACGTGCTTGTGATTTGCCAGACATTGGGAAGACAAAAAGGGATAAGGCATAGTTCCCGTCCTTACAGAACTCACAGTCTAGTGAGGCTATTAGGTGTCTAACTTGCCAATAAATCTTTTTGTCTAGATTCAGTGAGGAATCAGATACTGCTGTAATAGAAAATTTTGATGATAATATCATTGCCTGATCACTGCTGCAAACGAGAGAAAAATAGTTAATGAAGTTTTGAAGAACAACAACAAGGAAAGAAAGAAGGGAAAATTTTCCCAATAAGATATAAAATGTATTAGGATGCCATGAAAATTATAACAGCATGAGGGGCACCTGGGTGGCTCAGTCGGTTGAGCGCCCGACTTCAGCTAAGGTCATGATCTCGCAGTTTGTGAGCTCGAGTCCCGCATCAGGCTCTATGGTAACAGCTCAGAGCCCGGAGCCTGTTTCAGATTCTGTGTCTCCTCCTCTCTCTGCCCCTCCCATTCTCATGCTCTGTCTCTCAATAATGAATAAACGTTAAAAAATTTTTAAAAAAAGAAAGAAAATTATAACAGTATGTTATCTGCACAGAAACAGATAATTATATCAAGGATATACAAGAGATGAGGTGTCTACGTGGCTCAGTCAGTTGAGTGTTTGACTCTTGATTTCAGCTCAGGTCATGATCTCAGTTTGTGAGTTTGAGCCCCACGTTGGGTTCTGTGCTGACAGTGTGGGAGCCTGCTTGGGATTCTCTCTCATTCCCTCTCTCTCTGCCCCTTCTGCATGCATGTGCTCTCTCTCTCTCTCAAAATAAATAAACTTAAAAAAGAAAAAAGCCCTAGATCATTTGTAAATTGACATTTCAAATCAAAGGAGATGGGAGGGCTTATTTCAGAAACACTGTTCAGGAAGTGATTATCATTTGAAAATTAAGATGGATCTCTAATTCACCCTATTCACAAAAATAAATACCAAGTAGACGGAAGATCTAAATGTATAAAATAAAGACCAGGGGCGCCTGGATGGCTCAGTCAGTTAAGCGTCCGACTTTGGCTCAGGTCATGATCTCGTGGTCCGTGAGTTCGAGCCCCGCGTCGGGCTCTGTGCTGACAGCTCAGAGCCTGGAGCCCGTCTCAGATTCTGTGTCTCCCTCTCTCTCTGCCCCTCCCCCATTCATGCTCTGTCTCTCTCTGTCTCAAAAATAAATAAAACGTTAAAAAAAATGTTTAAATAAAGACTGAAAGGCACTATTATACTATGTGGTATTTTCTAATGCTGATGTAGAGGAGGCTTTTCTATGCATGAGACCAAATCCCCAAAACCATGAAATAAAAGATTAATACATGTGATATTAAACATTTTTAATTTCAGTAAAAATTTCTATATAATTAAGCACACCATAAAGTTAAGGCAAAATAAAAACTGAAAAAATTACCATCCAATAAACTTATATCATCATTTATAAAGAGCTACCAAGCAACTTACTGATATTAAATGAACATAAACTATGAAATTGACAATAAAAATGACTGAAGTGTAAGGCCCTCTAAAACTTAATAGGAATGTATACTGGTACAAGTTGGCAGGGTGGGAGCATATTTGACAAGTTATCAAAATTCAAAAAAATTTTAATGTTTATTTATTCATCTTGAGAGAGAGAAAGAGAAAGCATAAGCAGGGGAGGGGCACAGAGAAGGAGAGACAGAATCCTAAGCAGGCTGTATACCTTCAGAGCAGGGACTGATGTGGTGCTCAAATTCACAAACTGTGATATCAAGTGTCAAGAGTCGGACGTTTAACTAACTATGCCACCAAAGCGCCCCTTTCTTTTTATATATATATAATTTTTTAAATGCAAAACTTTAAGTGTATACATTCTTTGACACAGTGATACCACTTTCTAATAACTTGTCCTATAAAGATACCTGCACAAATAAGAAAAATTATAAATGAATATCAACTACATCATTATTTGTAATATGGGAAAAGAGGAAATAACCTAAATATCCCTCGATATTGAACTGTAAAATAAATCATGATACATCTAAGCAAGAGAATATTATCTTACCCTTTAAAAGAAGGAGAAAGTGGGGCACCTGGGTAGCTTCGTCGGTTAAGCATCTGACTCTTGATTTGGGCTCAGGTCATGATCTCCCAATTCAAGACATCGAGCCCTGCGATGGGCTCTGCACTGACACCCTACTTAGGATTCTCTCTCTCTCTCCCTCTCCCTCTCATTCTCCCTCTCTCCCACTCTTTCCCAAAATGATTAAAAACAAAACAAAACAAAACAAAACAAGGAGAAAGAGACATACCATGTTATACAAGGATGCCCACGATAAATTAAGTGAAAAAAGGGAGTTATAATACATTTTGTGTAATGTGACACTTACTTCATTGTTTTAAAAATTATGTGTGTTTAAATATATACATGCATTTATAAAGCTACACAGGAAAAAGCCTGGAAGTATATGTAAACCTTAACAATAGGAAGGTTTTATTATCTACTTAATACATTTCATATTGCTTTACCTACCTTTGATCGTATTATATTTATAATTTAGAAGAACATAATTTTTAAAAATTATTCTTGTGGGGCACCTGACTGACTGAGTCAGTAGAGCATGTGACTCGGTATCAGCGTTGTGAGTTTGAGCCCCAAATTGCATGTGGAGATTACTCAAAAATAAAATCTTTAAAAAAATTAAAAACAGAGGTGCCTGGGTGGCTCAGTCGGTTAAGCATCCAAGTCTTGATTTCGGCTCAGGTTATGATCTCACGGTTCCTGAGTTTGAGACCTGTGTCAGGCTCTGCTCTGACAGTGTGGAACCTGTTTGGGATTCTCTATCTCCTTCTCTTTCCCTCCCTCTGCACCTCCCCTGCTCATGCTCTTTCCCTCTCAAAAAATTAAAAATAACAACAAAAATAAATAAATACATAAAATTCTTGAAATAGCTTTAAGATTCTTCATTTTCTCTAATAATATCAAAGAATCTTAAAGAAAAAATATTTTCCATTTCATTTTTGCAGTTAAAATAGTGTCAAAAATTCTATTTTCCTTAATAAGCCTAGTAATGCCTAATATATTCTCACAATTAGAAACACAGAATCTAGGAGCACCTGGCTGGCTTAGTTGGTGGAGCATGTGACTCTTCATCTTAGGGTCATGAGTTTGAGCCCTACACTGGGTGTAGAGACTACTTAAAAGCAAAAACAAAAAACCACAGAGTCTAAAAATTCCTGAAAACAATGTCCAAAAAGCAAATGAAAATGCTCTAGGACAAAAAGAAAATATTCATTAAACAGTTGACTTGCTCAGTTCTTAGAAAGAAGCACATCATTTTAAAATACATTTGACAACTTCTTTGGACCACCAAAGACATATCTAACTGTGTATGGAGTTTAAATTGTCAAAATATGCAAAATTTTTAAATTCAATAGTTTTTAACACCTCCTTAAAGGCAGATAATCATTACTTTCAAGGTTTATGTTCTTTCTATCAATATATGTATGAAAAACAGGCAATTCTAAGGTACCTCGCTGCTTTTTCTAGACTTCTATGAATTAAGAGAAAACAGGGAAAGACAAGTGCTTAATGTACCAGAAAACAGCCCTGAATAAGAATCATGAGGTGCCAGAAAAAAGGAGAAATTAGTTTAAAGCCCTTAGTTAGGAATTAAGGAATAGTACGCTCAACATGAGTGAAGGGTCAGCCTAAACCAGAGAGTAAAGATATGCTACCACCAGAAAACAAAGCCTAAACCTTTTCTAAGAAAAGGAAAACAGAGAAGACTTTTCTCCAAGTTTCTCTCTGCTCTAAGCAAAAGAATGTAAGATTCCAAAGCAAAGCAAAGCAAACAAACAAACAAAAAATTAGAGGGTGGTCATGGCACTCCCATTTCAGGAATCTTATACAGTATATCCCTAAATCACAAGTAGCAGATTTACAGGAAATCCAGACTAGAAGGGAAGGACATTCAATGTCATTATCAATGTGATGTGATCTTTATACATTTTTTTTTATTACTAGTTCTGCCCTAATTTAAACAGTCTTATTTTGTTCAATTTAATTTTAAGTTTCTATCCGTTCCAAAAAGATACAGTAGGTAGACTAAAAGTGAATGGGCTACAAATTGTACCTGCGCTTTTCCATAACAGGACAGAATTAAAGGAATAACAAGATGATATCAAGTAAGCTCATTTTTAACATAACATCTGTCTTTCCAGGAATAATAGAAAAATGCTCAATTTGGGGTACCTGGGAGGCTCAGGTAGTGATCTCACAGTCATGAGATTGAGCCCAGCATCATACTCCACACTGAGCATGTAGTCTGCTTCGGATTCTCTCTCTCTTCTTCTCCCTCGGCTCCCCCCCACTCTCTCCCACTCCCTCTCTCAAAATAAATAAGTGTGAGATAGAGAGACAGAGCGTGTGCAGGAGACGGGCAGAGAGAGAGGGAGACACAGAATCTGAAGCAGGTTCCAGGCTCTGAGCTGTCAGCACAGAGCCCGACGCGGGGCTCAAACCCACGAACTGTGGGATCATGACCTGAGCTGAAGTCAGACACTTAACTGAGCCACCAAGGTGCCCCTCAGAATAAATGAATAAACTTTACCAAAAAATGTTCAATTTATTTTAGCTCTTGTCCTTGTCCTTATTTGATCAAATTGATGCTGTACTGTTCAGTCAATATGAAATGTACTAAAAAGCTGCTGTGATTTTTCTGAATCTTTAATATTATGCTTATTAGAGTATTCAGTAACGGAATCAAATTTCTATACTTTAAAACTTTTTTATTTTGAATTTTCTGGAGTTTAATAGCTTTAACATGGTTTAAAGTATATATGGCACTCTAACAAGTTTTTAGGCACTATTTTTTTATTTTTTAGGCACTATTTTTTTATTTATTAGGCACTATTTTATTTTTTTTTTATAAATTTCTTTTTTCAACATTTATTTATTTTTGGGACAGAGAGAGACAGAGCATGAACAGGGTAGGGGCAGAGAGAGAGGGAGACACAGAATCGGAAACAGGCTCCAGGCTCTGAGCCATCAGCCCAGAGCCCGATGCAGGGCTCGAACTCACGGACCGCGAGATCGTGACCTGGCTGAAGTCGGACACTTAACCGACTGCGCCACCCAGGCGCCCCTTTAGGCACTATTTTAAAAAATAACCTATACATTCCTCTAGATTAAATTCTTACATGTATTTAACATACACATATATTTATGCTAAATAAGTAACTAAAAAGAGTGTCACACAAAGTGAACATATCTCAAAAGCAATATAAAAAAAACAACATAGAAGATTTAAAAAAGTTAACTTCCTTCTTAAAACAATTTTAGCTGATAAAAAGCCTTTCTTTATAGTGGAATGGAGACTTGGTGCAGAAAATAATAAACAGGGTGTTCAATATAAACAACAGTAATAAAATAATAAATAAAATAAAATAATACAATAAAAAATAGCAACTTATGAGGCACCTGGGTGGCTCAGTTAGGTGTCAAACTCTCGATTTCAGCTCAGGTCATGATCTCACAGTTTGTATGATTGAGTCCCGCATCAGGCTCTGCACTCGCAGCTCTACCTCTCTCCCTGCCCCTCTCCTGCTCACATGCATGCATACCCTCTCTCTTTCTTTCTCTCAAAATAAATAAACATCTTTTTTTAAACAACAGCCACTCATAGGGGCACCTGGCTGAGTCAGTTGGTTAAGCATCTGACTTTGGCTTAGGTCATGATCTCACGGTCTGGTCCATTGAGTTCAAGTCCTGCACTGGGCTATCTGCTGTCAGTGCAGAACAGAACCTGCTTCAGATCCTGTCTCCCTCTCTCTCTGCCCCTCCTGCACACAAGCGCATGTGCAAGAGCGTTCTCTCTCTCAAAAATAAATAAACATTAAAAAACTAGCAACTTATAATAATTAAGTTATCCCTAGACTAAAATGAGTAACAAATCACATGCAGAATACCCTTAAATCAGTTCAGATCAAAGATTCATAACTTAAGGAACCAAATTTATCTCACACATTTATAATGTAATTGGAAATAGATAAGTTTTCATTGGTAAGTATCTGATTATCTAAGACCTTTAAAAATAGTGTTGAGCCCAGAAATCATTCTCTAAAAACTTTTAACCAAGAATTTTTTAAATATAAAACATGAACAATAAAAAACGTAACACATACTAAGAGTTCAAATCTCATAGAATGTTATATAATTTGGGGGCAATCTTGCACAGCTTTGTACAGAGATCTAGACTTTTAAAGAGATGAAAATAACAAAACAAGAAATAAATTACCTGCTGCTTCCAGCAATGCTTCTAATCGTGCCTGTGTCTCTGGATCCACAGTGCGTAAGTCTGCTCCTTCTGCAGTACTTGATAAGAATATCTCTGATGTTGTTTTAAGTACTGGGTTATCCAGATCTTCTTGGTCCAAAATAAACGATTCAACCTGTTTATGAGTTAAAAATGCAGTATCTATGAAACTAATCTCCATATTGTCAGAATAACTATAATTTAAAGTAATATGATTTGATTTAGAATTTAAGTATAAGCAGATAAATTACCGTAGAAACATGAGGCTGTGGGAAGGGTCTTTGAGGGAGCGTCCTGCCTATCTGCTTATCTTCAGACATGACTATAGTCTAATTCAGATACACCAGATTCAAGTTTCCTGAAGAGCATTTCATCTTCTGTGCCTAGCACAGAGCTTGGTTTCTTTTTGTTTAAAAAAAATTTTTTTTAATGTTTATTTTTGAGAGAGAGAGAGAGAGAGAGAGAGACAGCAAGTGAGCAGGGGAGGGGCAAATAGAGAGGGAGACACAGAATCCGAAGCAGGCTCTAGGCTCCGAGCTGCCAGCACAGAGCCCGACGCGGGGCTCAAACCCATAGAGCACAAGATCATGACCTGAGCCGAAGTCAGGCACTTAAACCGACTGAGCCACCCAGGCACCCCCGTTTTTTGTTTTTAAATGAAACAAGTACATGAACGTAGCCCCTGGGAAGATGAAAATTGGACTAGATAGTAAAAAAGACTAGATAGCATGGATAGGTCATTAAGGCACATTTTTTCCTCTCTTCTAATCAATTTATTAAATTCTGATTCTTAAAAGAAAATAGTATTTAAAACACTGCCAAATATCTACAGCCCTACAGACAAGAAAGTTAAATGAGGTTAGGAAACATACCTGTTTGTTCACTGCTGTATCCTCTGGCCTAAGAATGCATCATATAAAGTAGGTATTGAATACATAATCGTTGAAATGAATGAATGGTATAAGCAAAAGCAACTGATGAAAATAAACATGTAACCCTCTAATTTCAAAACAAGTTAATTCTAAATTAATTTTCTCAACAAGTAACATATGTACAATCTTTCTGGGAAGCAATTTGGAAATGTGTACCAAAATGCTTTAAAAGGCTCATGCCCTTTGATTCAGTAATTCCATTTTAAGGAATCTATCCTTTAAAAAGTATCTGAAAACCACAGGGCACCTGGCAGACTCAGTTGGAAGAGCATGTGGCTCTTGATCTGGGGGTCGTGAATTAGAGCCCCACATTGGGTGTAGAGATTACTTAAATAAGTAAAACTTAAAAAAAAAATGTTTTTTTAAGTATCTGAAAGCCAGACAAAAATATGCAGGGGTAGTCACTGCACATTAATTCAAATTCCAAAAATGAGAGGAAAAAAAACTACAACGGGGAATTTGGTAAATACATTTTGTACATTCACAGCATAGACTACCATGCAGTCATTAAAAACAATGTTTTTAAAGCATAATTTAGTTACATGAGAAAGCATTTATAAAGTTAAATGAAAATCACAAAATTCAAAACAGTACGATCTTTACTTTGCTAAAAATATACGTATATGATTGTAAACATGAACATGACTACTCATGTATATAATGAATATATACTTATATACCTAGATACACCTGCAATATGTAAATATGTATAACCAGGGAGGTTAACATATTTGTAGACAGATAGAAAAATAGGAACAGAAAGGTTAAGTACTTCTCCACGGTCACACAGCTAATAAATAACAAAGACAAGGACAGGTTTCAAACCCAAGCCACATAGCTACACAATCTGTGCTCTAAACTACTAGACAAGGCCACCATACAGGACCACAGTACTTGGACTACATTATTTGGCATATTTGGCTGTTGTCATCAGTTTCATAATGGACACCAAAAAACATCCTAAGAAAAACTGTAAAGTGAAAACGTTTTGGTTACATTTTATTACCTGGTGAAGTACTAAAATTTTACAAAATAAACTTCAGATCTAATAACATGGAGCCACATGACTATCCTGTAACACAGCTTCTTTAATATGTAATTACAGACAAAGATGCCATTCTAAATCCATGCCAAAAGATAAATGCAGCCTACCAGTTGTTAAATTATATTAAAAGATAACTGTGTGTACAACAAAAATCTTCTCACGGGCCCAAGAAATTATTAGGTATTACTAGGAACTTACCAGTGATGAGAACAGAAAAACCATCATTCCAAATTCTAGAATTTTTTATTACAAATCATACTGAGAAGTTAACGTTTCTATTTTATAGAAAGTATTGGTCTAATGTGGTATTACACATATTATGAAGACAAACAAGAGATTATAGGTACCATGGAACATTTTAAAAATCCAAGTTAAGGATTTTCTATTCTCTCCCATTCATTTCCCCAATGAGTAAACGGTATTTACTCAAGTCCTGTTTTATATGAAGCACCCTGACAGTACAAAAATATGGTAGAAGATAGAAGTTAAAGGCACCATGACTATCACAAAAGGCCCCAAAGAGAAACAAATGGTACAACTACATGCATTAAACAGTGAGAAATCACTTCCAGCCCCAGTAATCCAAGACTTTGCACAAGCAGCAGCATTTAACTTAGGCTTTGAAGGATGAATAGAATTTCACTAGGTAGTCAGACATGGGGGTAGAGGTAGAAGGGAATGAAATAAAAAATGGGCTTGAAGATGCATTTGGAAAGCAATGAGTGGTCCACACTAAAAAAAACACAGGGTCCTTCATATACTGCTCGTGGGAATCTAAATGACACGACCCCTGTGGGGAACAGTTTTGCAGCTTTCCAAAAATTAAACATAGAATAACCATATGACCCAGAAATTTCACTTCTATGTATATACCTAAGAGGATTTTATGTTTATTTATTTTTGAGAGAGAGAGAGAGAGAGAGAGAGAGAGAGAGAGAGAGACAGAGAGACAGAGGATGAGTGGGGGAGGGGCAGAGAGAAAGGGAGACACAGGATCTGAAGCAGGCTCCAGGCTCTGAGCTGTCAGCACAGAGCCTGACACATGGCTTGAACCCACGAACCACAAGATCACGTCCTGAGCCAAAGTTGGATGTTTAACCAACTAAGTCACCCAGGCACCCCTACCTAAGAGGATTTAAAACATACAAAAATATGTATACAGAAGGCCATACCTGTATTATGCACAATAGACAAAAATTAGGAAAAAAAAGTCTATCAACTGGTAAATGGATAAACAAAATGTGGTATATCCATATAATGTAATATTATTCGGCCATTAAAAGGAGTAAGTAATGAGGGAAGCCTGGGTCGCTCAGTTGGTTGAGTATCCGACTTCAGTTAAGGTCAAGAGCTCACAGTCTGTGGGTTCCAGCCCCACGTCACGCTCTGTGCTGACAGCTTGGAGGCTGGAGCCTGGTTCAGATTCTGTGTCTCCTTCTCTCTCTGCCCTTCCCCTGCTCATGCTCTGTCTCTCTCTGTCTCAAAAATAAATAAAAACATTAAAAAAAATAAAAACACAGGAGTAAGTAATGACACATGCTATAGAATGCAAGGCGAACCTTGCAAATACTATGCTTAATGAAAGAAGAAACAAGAAGTCACATATTGTATGGTTCCACCTATATGCAATGGCCAACAGAAACAGATTTATAGAGATAGAAAGTAATTTAGTGGTTAACTGAAGAGTCAGTCAGAGAGGGAGGAATGAGAGTGAGTACTAATAGGTCTCAAGTTCCTTTCTGGAATAATGAAAATGTCTGGTATTAGATACGGGTGAAGGTTGCTGTACAACGTTGTAAATATACTAAAAAACTACTGAATTGTACACTTTAAAATGCGAAATTTTATGGTAAGGTAAACTTTAGATCAATTTTTTAAAAAACTATAAAGTACCTAAAGTACAACTACAGCTTTAGGCTACACAGAACAACCGGGGAGAGATTTGAATAACAACATGCAAAAGTTGATTTGCTCATGGTCTATCTGGTCACCACCAGGAGAAGGAGAGAACATCAGTAGCAATGTCATCCTGGATGTCAGTAATGTTAGTATCATATACACAAGACAGCACATACCTAAGTGCTTGGGAAGAATCAAGTTTGGAAGAAAAACACAAAATAGAGATGTGTCCCATGCCTTCAAAAGGCTTACAACCTCTCTCCAAAAATTAAAATTCATAAAACAACTTACTCAGTTTAATTCTCCTACATCTTAAAATGCATGTAAATTCAAGTTTCAATCAGGCAACATGACATAATGGAAAGAATATTGTACTAGAGATCAGGAGACTTAGGGTGAAGTATCAGTTTCATCAGGCACTATGTGTGATGTTAAGCTGTCACTTTCTGCGTTTCTGACGTTCCATTTCTTCCTCAATCAACAAAGGTAATACCTGCCCTACCTATCTTACAATGCTACTGAAATGATGAAATAAGGTAAAATAACTTGAAAATAATAAAACACTATATAAATGTAATTTTTAAAATTTTATGTAATTATAACTCTTTTGTCCTGGTCACTCACCAGTGTCTATATTCTATGCCTTTTCAAACTGGAAGAGTGATATTCATGAAGAATCTCACATGATACATTTTCATCAGCACTCACTTGAATTCCTTTTTTTCATTTTATTAACTTTTTCAGTTTCATTAAGATATAATTAACATACAAGACTTTATGAGCTTAAGGTGTCCAACGTAATGATTTCATGTACGTACATACTAAATGATTACCACAGCAAGCTCCATGACTTCGCATAGCTATAATTTTTCCTGCGATGATCACTTGAATTTTCAAGTGTAGTTTTAGGCATTTTATATTTAAATGCTGGCCCAAAAGATCAAATTCTAAATATCTACAACACTTGTGAGAAAAGTGTTAAGTTTCTCAGAATGAGTTAATAATTATACATAACTATATACACAAATGATCTGAATACATTTATGTCAATCAGAGGTACCAAAATGCACTCAACTCTAATATATCCTTTGTCTTGTCTTCTCCAAAATTTTATTTATTTTTTTGTTAAAAAAATTTTTTTTAATGTTTATTTACTTTTGAGAGAGACAGAATGTGAGTGGGTTGGGGCAGAGAGAGAGGGAGACACTGATCTGAAGCAGGCTCCAGGCTCTGAGCTGTCAGCACAGAGCCCAACGTGGGGCTCGAACTCACAAGCTGTGAGATCATGACCTGAGCTGAAGTCGGCCACTCAACCGACTGAGCCAGCCAGGCACCCCCTTCTTCAAAACTTTAAAAGCCTGTCTCAATGTGCACTCAATAAAAGTAAAAAAATATCCAGTTATGTCTATTACTTTGGGAATATTTCGTGGCTTGCTTTTGGCAGTTCATAAATATCTCACCTGATAAACCTGTTGAAATACATACACTTATAATTCAGATTGCAATAGCATTATCTCAAAATATATCTGGTCAGCCAACATGAAAACCATCTATAGCTCTATGGAAATACTAAATTAGACAAATTCTGTATATTTAACATAAAAGGCTTGGTGAGATAGTCCCCAAAAACAAGTCTATAAAATGGATAAGTCCAAACTAATGTTAGATCTAGTTAAATTAGTCTTTATCATGTATAAATACAGAAGGCTCAAGGATCACAGAAATGTCTCTACTGCCCAGTGACAGTCACATAGCTCATCTCTATCCAGCAACTACACTGAGCAACAAAACATGAAACTTCTACTTATAATGGTACTGTTTTTGCCAATGACAATAAAGCTTATTTCAAGCCTTTTTAAAATTAATTTTTAATGATTATTTATTTTTGAGAGAGAGAGAGGCAGAATGCAAGTGGAGGAAGGGCAGAGAGAGAGGGAGACAGAATCTGAAGCAGTCTCCAGGGTCTGAGCTGTCCGCCCAGAGCCTGACACAGGGCTTGAACTCACAAACGGTGAAATCATGAACAGAGCCAAAGTCGGATGTTCAACCAACCGAGCTACCCAGGCACCCACAAAGTTTATTTCAAGTCTTAAAGATTGCAAACTTTTTTTTTCTATCTTTGATTAGGTACAAAAATAAACGGTTGAAGTAAAAAGATGAGAGGAATTCTGGTTCACAAAAACTGTTGTTTTTTTATAAGTAATCTTTTATAAATGCTAAAGGCAAAAATACTTTAAGTCTTCCTTCCCAAAAGTTTTTTCTCTCCCTCCCTTCTTTTTAAAAAACGTAACTGTAGTCTCTTCAACTAGAATTTATGCAAAGGAGGGCAAGAAGGAAAACAGAAACAAGCATTTTCTCCTATGTTTTACCTCATTTGACATTTCAGAAATGAACAACCGGACAGCAACAGTTACCAGGAAAATTAACCACAGACTCAACTATTATATTACCACCTGAAAAAAATGATGTCAGTTACATCACCAAAATCTAGTTAGAAAAACCATTAACCCAGCTATGCTTTGGCCAAAACTCAATTCCACAAAAAATAAATAGGGGCGCCTCAGTGGCTCGGTCAGCTAAGTGTCCAACTTCAGCTCAGGTCGTGATCTTGCGGTCTGTGAATTCAAGCCCTACCTTGGGCTCTGTGCTGACAGCTCAGAGCCTGGAGCCTGCTTCAGATTCTGTGTCTCCCTCTCTCTCTATCCCTCCCCTGCTCACACTCTGTCTCTCTCTCTCTTGCTCTCTCTCTCTCAAAAATAAACATAAAAAAATAATAAATAAGATTTAAAAAGTTAACAAGTTTAAGTAAGCAGTGTTATAATTAAAACTTTTATGATATTAGTGTTTTAAAAAAGACTTATAAAAGCAAAATAATAAAACCTCACCTATATATTCGTCAAGAACCAACTGCTACTTTCTCTAAGGTATATTTCTGGAAAGAGCAACTGCTAGTTAAGAGGTAAAAAGTTAGTGAAAAATGAAACATTCGATCATAAAAAATGCACATATATATGTTTGTTTATATATTCTCCAGTCACGTGGTTATACCAAATAAAGACTATGAAGCTCTCAAATATAAGTTGAAAACACATTGTTTTGCATAGAACACCTGTTAATGTAACAATAAATTATGAAGCTTTTCTCTTAAACATGTTAAATAAATTTGTATTTTGAGTTAGAGACTACAATATTAGTAGCCACAAATTTTGTTCCTGCTAACTTTAAGAGTAATCATCACTCCCATGAATTCCAACTGGAGCTATGAGAAAGCTCAAGGGAAGGCTAAATTTTTTATACTACTTTTCCTCACAAACTTTCAAAAATAGAGCTCCCTTAAGAGGTTCAGATTTGATCATTTAAAATGTAAAGCTAAGGGACACCTGGGTAGCTCCGTCAGTTAAGTGTCTGGCTTTGGCTCAGGTCATGATCTCACAGTTGGTGGGTTCAAGCCCCGCATTGGGCTGCACACTGGCAGTGTGGAGCCTACTTGGGATTCTTGCTCTCTCCTTTTTCTCTACCCCTCCGCTGCTTGCGCTTTCTCCCTCAAAACAAACAAATAAATAAATAAACTTTTTAAAATAAATAAATAAATAAATAAATAAAATGGAAAGCTAAATAAAACATTTTAAACCTCTGAAAATTTTTTAAAAATGTATTTGCTATTTCTCTTCACTTTTGTATAATTTATATTTGGATAGACCAATATGTCTTACTTTTCCCCACTCAAAGTAAGCCTTCTACTTGAAGCCAGAATCAGCATTTACACCAATTTTAGAATGTAGGTGGCTTACTATTGATTTCTACTTGGAAGGGCAAAAAAGGATGGATCAGTGTTCCAAGAGATAATTACTGAAGGACATAGCAATTCCTTTTTGCAAAAAACACAGTATTCAAAAGTTTCAACCACAAATATGCCCCAAGATGTATAAGGGAGAAAGTAATACAGTTGCAATTTAGGACCAAATAATGATAAATGTAGGAATGAGTTTTGCTGATACTGTAAGGCCCAATAAAATCAGCAAAAACATCTTGGAATACTGGAACAAAAAAGGCTGTATTCTTTAACATATATGCTTTTCAAGTTTCTTTCTACAAGAAACACTGTATTGCCGATTTCAGACCCACATCTTTTTCTCAAAAAAAGGCAATGGGAGGGCACTTAGGTGACTCAGTCAGTTAAGTGCCCACTCTTGGTTTCAGCTCAGGTCATGATCTCATGGTTCATGAGTTCAAGCCCCGCATCGGACTCCGCAATGACTATGGAGCCTGCTTAGGATTCTCTGTCTCCCTCTCTCTCTGCCCCTCCCCTGCTTGCTCTCTATTTTTCTCTCTCAAAATAAATAAATAAACATTAAAAAAAAAAAGGCAACAGTATCTTCGGATTTCTGAAGTTGATTAGTTTCACACAGCACAAGAGAGAACCATTGTGCTTTTCCTAATTCTAAGCTAAAGCTGAAGAAAATTAACTTCACTTTGTTCAGTTACAAAAACTTAACTTCTAAACTACACTTTTAATACAGAATCTACTTTTTTTTTAGGTTTCTAATGAAAGATGGCAGAAAGGAAGGTCTTAAAAATAATAGCTACTTGAGGGGGCTGGCTGGCTCAGCTGATAGAGCATGTGACTCTTAATCTCAGGGTAGTGAGTTCAAGCCCCACATTGGGCATGGAGTCTACTTTAAAATTAATAATAATAATAATAATAAATCTGCTATTTAAAAAAAATAGGGGCGCCTGGATGCCTTAATCAGTTAAGCATCTGACTCTTGATTTTGGCTCAGGTCATGATCTCATGGTTGTTGAGACTGAGCCCAACATCAGCTTAGCACTGGGCATGGAGCTTGCTCTCTCTCTGCCCCTCCCCTGCTTGCATGCACCTCTCACTCATTCTCTCAAAAAAATAAAACAAAAGCTCCCATGAATCAAGTGCTTTTAAAAAAATAGGCTACCATTAATAAAATGCCTCATATCTATCAGCATTTTCCATATGTTATTCCATTCAATCATCTTACCTACTCGATGAAGTAGACTAACTGATCGTCATTTTAAGGAACTGAAACTCAGAAAAATTAAGGGACTAGCCCAAGATCACATAACCATACAGGTATCTGAAGCCATGTATTTTGGACCCCAAAACTCATACCCTTTTTTACTACACCAAACTGTATTAAGCGAATCTTCTAAACAATGGAGTATAATGGGGTGCCTGGGTGGCTTAGTTGGTTGAGCATTTGACTTCAGCTCAGGTCATGATCTCATGGTTGGTGGGTTCGAGCCCTGCATCAGGCTTTGTGTTGACAGAGAGGAGCCTGCTTTGAATTCTCTGTCTCCCTTTCTCTCTCTACCCCCTCTTGCTCATTCTCTCTTGAAAATAAATAAACATTTAAAAAATTATAATAAACAAACAATGGAGTATAACTAAAACAAATACTAACCAGTTAAGTAAATAAAAAAAAAAAAAACTACAAGCATGGTAATACCTCAATTTAGCAATAACAGTAATGTCAGGAAAAAACTTGTCTAAATAAAATAAATGTAATCAAGATTATCAAACCCACTAACACTTCTCTGCCAGAGTCTTAAGACAAATTATGCTTTCATTTAGTAATTTGTGACACCCAAAACTGCATTATTTCTAATGCATACATACAACACGTATACAACAAAATGTTGTGCCACAACAGGTTTTTTAAAAAGAAGACTGCTCACAAAGTCATTAGAAAAGTCACAAGGAATGAAGTATATGGCAGTTAAAGCCAAGAAAATCTTACTGTTGCAAGGAAAAACTTCCTGTTTTCCCCACAGTTAGACGAAGTCCTGGCTTCTACTCATTATCCCAATAGAAAATAAGCATTCAATGCTTGAAAGAAATAATTGATTTTAATAAATTAAAAGGAGCCTCAAACACCCATAAACCTCCAATTAATACTAGTAAGGGGAAGAAAGAATAATGACTAAGAGTAAGGACTCTTAGAATACCACTTCATCTCTCATAGTGTGATCTTAGCAAACTTGTTCTCCTTCTCTTAAACTCATTTTCCTCAACTATAAAATAAGGAGAGCAGTAACTACATCACAGGGTTATTGATGAGTAAGCAAGATACTGTATCTAAAATTTCACAACAGGGCTTAACACATGGTAATTGCTCAACAAATATTAGTCGCTATTATTCTTATTACTATTACCACTACTACTATCATTAAGGTCAGTTTCCTTCCTATACTCATACTCTCTACTCCACAAAAATAATATAGAATCCATTATATTCATCTTAGGCTAACAAGTAACCTGAGCATATTAAGCACTACAGACACATTCATTCAACATTTATCAGGCATCTACTATGTGCCAAACATTCTACTGTATACTGGCAGCACAAAAACAAATAAGACAAAAACAAATAAGACATGATTCTTGCTCATTAAGACAATCAAGTAAATGCAATAAAGTATTATGTATGCTGTAATAGTTATATACGGACAACATGGGAACACAGAAGAAGGAATGGTCAATTCCACCTAGGGTAGTAATGAAGGAAAGGAGTTAGAGATGACAACTCTGGAACAAGAAGGTATCCAACAGGATGGGGAAGAGGGACATCAATGACAGCAGCATCAGTGTATAGCAGTAGTTACAAACATGGGCTTTAAGTTCCAAGATAGTTGAATTCAAATCCCGGCTCCATCATCAACTAGATATATGACTTTTGTGTATGTTACACAATGTCTCTAAGCTTCAGTTTCCTCATCTGTAAACTGTAAATATCTATAAATATTGCTATCTTCAAATGGTACTGGTTAAGTTTATTTGATAATATATAGGTTAAGTACTTAACCCAGTGGACAATAAGCACTCAGCATATAGTAGCTATTGTTATAATTCTAGAAGCCAAAGCAGTAGAAGCAAATTAAAGCAAGGCCTATAATAGCTTGATATGTTCAGAGAACTACAACAATTTGGTATGGATAGAATACAAAAAGCAAATAAAGTAGGGCACAAAAAGGATAGAGTTGGGGTGGGCTTAGTTGGTAAAGCATCCAACTCTTGACTTCGGCTCTGGTCATGATCCCAGAGTCCTGAGATCGAGCCCCATGTTCGGCTCCACACTGGGCCTGGAGCCTGCTTAAGATTTTCTCTCTCTCCCACTACCACTCGTGCTTGCTCTCTTTCTCTTTCACTCTAAAAAAAAAAGGACAGAGTTGAAAAACTAGACAGAAGCCAAATCCTAAATAACACTGTATGCCACATCAAAGAATTTGATTTATCCTTTCTCTGAGAAATGAGAAGGCTTTTTGTCAAGAGCCACATGACTGAACTGCCATTACAGAATTTACTCTGATAGCAGGGTAGAGGAAGAATTAGAGAGGTATACTCTTGGAGGTAGACAGAGTCAGGGATTACTGAAATAACTGCCAGTGAAAGATGATGTTTTTATTTATGGCAGAGCATTAAGGATTCAGAAATAGGGACAAATAAACAAGATGTTAGGAAAGAACCTTCAGGACTCAGTGTCTGCTTAAATGTGTATAATGAGAAGAAAGAGCAGATGTGAGCTCTGAGGTTTGACTACAGTAACTAACTTTAGGGCAATGTAATTTACAAAGGGGCAGGGGGAGATAGGGGTGGAGGGGGAAATGATAGGTTCAGAATTAAAATTGGTGACCCTGAGATGTTTATGGAGCATACGTATAGTAGGCAGTTAGAAGGCATCTTGGCAGACTGCTAAAAGAAGTAAGAGATAGATGCCACATGGATAACTAAGAGAAGAAAGTTTCTGAGAAAACAACCTGCAAATGCCAAATGCTCTGAAGCAGGACATGCTTAGAGAGTTTATAGAACATAATGAAGCAGTTGTGGTTTTGCTTAAATATGAGCACAAAATAATCTTATGCTGATGGACTTTGTATCCTTTCATTTTTTAATCATTGCCCCTTTAAACTTGCCACTTGAAACTCATCAAACTCCTGAAATAAGACATCCAAACATCAACCTTCATAATGATCCTCCAACTTACAGAGGATAGTGTCCCATACATTTGTGTTTAAGATCCTGGACTGTCACAAAACCATGAAAATATTAAAAGAGTTAATGTAATTAAAGTACACAATGCCTTGACACACTTAAATATAATTTGTTAATATGTGAAAGGATTTTGGAAGGTCAAATATAATTTGAATAAATAATTTACCTTGTTTTAATAAGTTCCCTGAAATGTTCATGCTTGTGAAAATGCTGATGTTGTTAAGGGCAGAGACCAAAGTTTTTCATCTTTGTAATTCCAAACCCCAGCACAAAGCTTAACAAATAGTAGCCTCTATATAAATTATTGTTAAATGAACAACTCTACAATACTAACCAGAATTAAACAGACTGCCAAGGACTCTAACTTCTAAAAGACATAATTTTATTATGCATGATGTGAGTTCAAGAAGAGGTCCTACCCTAAACTAAACTCTGACTTTCTTTTCTAGAGAATGAGTCAACGATTGTTACAGATTAGCAACAAGGGAATAATACACAATGGTGCACTTGGGTGGCTCAGTCAGTTATGTATCCAACTCATCATCTCAGCTCAGGTCTTGATCTCAGGGTACTGAGTTCAAGCCCCACGGTGAGCTCCATGCTAGGTGTGAAACATACTTACAAAAAGGGCAGGGGGCAGGGGAGATAATACACAACAGAAAGTACCTTTAAAACTCTACCATCACATTATTCTAAATAATAGGAGGATAAGAGGTCAAATCCATGCACCTGAGTTAACTATAGCCTTAAATAATGCCCTCTTCAAACTAAAAGAAAATAAACTTTTCTTTATCAAATCCTTAGTAAAATAGGTACTAAAATGTAGTACAAACTCTCCCTGTTCATAGAGTCAAAATAACTAATAATTTAATATAATTGCAGCCATTTGAGCAGTGACATCTAAGATTTGTTTTTGCAATTTAATCACATAGGTGATAACGCTGGCTTAGGTGTCAAGCAAATTGTATGTTACTTAAATATTGGAATCACACCTCTTAAGTAGTTGTTAGAAGATACCAGATGCAAAAACTCTAATTACTATGGTTTATATTTTATTCCACTTATTCATTTATCTCTATTATCCTGAAAAAAGAAATTCTGTCCGTCCATATTTTTCACACAGACTATAGTCTATTTCAGGGGCATTCACATTACAACTACTGAAACCAACCATCTCCTCCCACTTCAGTTTTCGTCCTCTCAAATATATATCCATGGTTTGTCAAGAAGAGGACACATGAAAAAAATCAAACACTAATATTATGACAACTTGCTCTTGTCATAGCCTAGCAAACACAGGTTTAAATCACATGAGTTGTTCCTCCAGTTTGAAAAAAAGTATGTATAAAAGGGGTAGAAATTTCAAGAGCTAGAATATTATTAATGGAAGAAGTGGGGAGCTTTTGTGTGTGACCACAAATTCTATAGCATATTAAATACTCCCTATTAAACTCTTCTGAGGACCAGATCAAGAGAACGAGACCATATCCGGTAACTCAGAATAGCAAAAGCAATCTTGAAAAAGAACAAAGTTGGAGGACTTACACTTTCCAATTTCAAAGCTTACTGCAAAAAGCTACAATATGCAACCAGCATAAGACATCCACAAATGGAATTTAACAGAAACAAACCCTCACATCCACAGTCAACTGATTTTTGACAAGGGTGTCAAGACAATTCAATGGAGAAAAAAACAGTCTTTTCAACAAATGGTGCTGGGACAAATTGGTTATGCACATTCAAATAAATGAGGTTGGGGCACCTGGGTGGCTCATCAGCTAAGCATCCTTCAGGTCATGATCTCACAGTTTGTATAGGTTCAAGCCCCACATCTGGCTCTGTACTGACAGTGTGGAGCCTACTTCGGATTCCCTTTCTCCCTCTCTTTCTGCCCCTATCCCTCCCTCCCTCCCTCTCTCAAAATAACCCTCTCTCTCCCTCTCTCTCTCTCTCTCAAAAATAAGTAAGTAAACATTAAAAAAAAAAAAAAAAGAATGAGGCTGGGCCTCTACCTCAGGCCTTATATAAAAGTTAATTCAAAATGGATCAAAGACCTAAATGTAAGAGCTAGAACTATAAAACTCTTAGAAGGAAGCAGACATAAATCTTCATGACCTTGGATTACACAATAGTTTCTTAGACATGACACCAAAGGCACATGCAACAAAAGAAAAAAAAATAGATAAATATAAAAATTGAGCTTCTCCAAAACTTAAAATTGTTAAGTACACAAACAAGTGAAATGACAACCTATAGAATGAGAGAAAACATTTGCAAATCATGTACCTGATATGGGACTAGTACCCAGAATATATAAAAAACACTTACAATTCAACAATATGGCAAATAACCCAAACAAGAAATGGGGAAAAGATAGGCATTTTTCCAAAGATACACAAATAAGCACATGAAAAGATACTCAACTTCACTAGTTACTGAGGAAATGCAAATCAAAAACACAATGAGATACCACTCCACACCCACTAGGATGGCTATTTTTTTTTTTTTTTTTTTTAAAGGGAGGGGGAAAACCCCTGGGTGGCTCAGTGGATTGGACTTCCCGGCTCTTGATTTTGGCTCAGGTCATGATCTCAAGGTTGATGGGACCGGGCTGTGTGTTGGGCTCTGTGATGACAGCTCAGGAGCCTGCTTGAGATTTTCTCTCTGCCCCTCCCCTGCTCTCTCCCTCTCTCAAAATGAATAAATAAAAAACAAACAAAAAAAGTGACCAAGGTTGTAGAGAAGTTGAACCCTCATGGGAATGTAAAATGGTGCAGCAGCATAAAAAGCAGCGTGGCAGTTCTTCAGAAAGTTAAACACAGAGTTATATGACCTAGCAATGCTACTCCTTAGGTATACACCCAAGAGAACTGAAAAGAAATGCTCATGCAAAACTTGTACAAAAATGGACACAGCATCATTATTTATAGTGGCCAAAATGTAGAAATAATTGATGAACAAAAGTGTAGAAATAATTGATGAACAAAATGTGGTATATCCACAAGATGGAATATTTTTCCAATGAAATACTGATACATTATACAACATGTAGAAATCTTGGCAACAATATCTTAGGTGAAAGAAGCGAGGAACAACTGTACCATTCCATTTATATGAAATACCCACACTGTCTCTGGCAAATCCAGACACAAAATCATATTAGTGATTATCAAGGAAAGCGGGGTGGGAGTAGGAAGATGGACACAAAAATGACTGCTAATGGAGACGTTTGGGGGGGGTGATGAAAATTCTTTCAAATAGATAATGATCATAGTTGTACAACTTTGTGAATATATTAAAAACCACTGCGTTGTACATAAAGAGTGATCCTATGATATTGGATTATATTTCAATTTTTAAAACTTTAGGAATTAGAATTTGAAAAGTACTTCAGAAACTTATTCCTTATTTTGATAAACGCACTGTGGTTAGGTAAGAGAATATTTAGGGAATGTACACTGAAGAATTTAAGGGTAAAGAAGCATGATGCGTGCAACCTATTTTCAAATGATTCAGAAAATAAATTATTTGCTTATTTGTTTACATAGAGAGAGAGAATAGGACAATATGGACACAACTGGTGAGTCTGGGTAAAGAATATATGGGAGGAGTTCTCCGTACTATTGTTGCAACTTCCTAGTAAATTTGAAATTATATCAAAATAAAAAGTAACAAAGATAATGTATCCAATATAATTGGATTATTTCCCCTTTTGGGATTGCTCTTTAATAATGATATTTTGTTTCACATATGTTGCTGAATTTAGTGACTGTACAATTTTTAAAAGGCAAAAATAAAAATGTACAGATGTAGCAGAAGAAAAATAAACAGAAAAAAATTAATTAGAAACTGATAAGAGCTGAAAGCCCTTCCAAAGTGTACCTCTCGAAGTATCAACTGATGTGGCCAAACCTTTATTTTCTGACTCAGATATCATAAAAAGCCCATGTGAAATTTTTTCAATTCCACATCATTAAAGAAAATACTACAGGTTCATTTATCTAGCTTTAATACCATATTGAGATAAGTGTTACAAAACTGAACTCATCTCTAATGATATAAAGGATACAATGTATTCTTCCTAGCATTTAATCAATATATGAAGCATTGTGATCAATCACAAATTAGTCAACAGAGGACAAATCAGGGAAAAAAAAGGATTATACTACAGAAACATCTACTCAGAACATTACCATGTTAACTGGGTTCAAGGCTTTAGGGAAGCCATCACTTAGTGCTCACACAGTCTCTCCCTATTATACATGATTTTTATTATTTTGTCAAACTCAAACCTTTTGATTTGCTATATCTAATCTGATAAAAAAAATTACATAAGATTTGCATCAAAACTTGTTCTCACTCAAGGGTCCCTGGGTGGCTCAGTCAGTTAGGCCTCCGATTTCGGTTCAGGTCATGATCTTGCAGTTTGTGAGGCCGAGCCCCGCGTCGGGCTCTGTGCTGACAGCTCAGAGCCTGGAGCCGGCTTCAGATTCTGTGTCTCTCTCTCTCTCTCTGCCCCTCCCTTGCTTGTGTTCTTTCTCTCTCCGTCTCAAAAATAAATAAATGTTAAAAAATTAAAACAAACAAACAAAAAAACCTAAAACTTGTTCCCACTCAAAAAGTGATCTACAGACTCAAAGCAATCCCTATCAAAAGCCCAAGGGCAATTTTGGCAGAAATACAAAGGCTCATCCTAAAATTCTTGTAGAATCTCAAGGGACCCTGAATAGCCAGAACAATCTTGAAAAAGCACTAATTTGGAGGACCAACATTGCCTGATTTCAAAACTTACTACAAAAGTTACAATAATCAAAAGAGTGTGATACTGGCATAAAACAGACCAATGTAACAGGCCAGGCCAGAAATAAACCCTCCAATATATGGCCAATTGATTTTCAACAGGATGCCAAGACCATTCAATGGGGGAGACGTCTTTTAAATAATGGTGCTGAAAAAAATGGATACCTACATGCAAAAAAGAATGGAGTAGGGCCCTGACCTTACATTGTAAACAAAAATTAATTCAAGATACATCTAAGACCTAAATGTAAGAGCTAAAACTATAAAATTCTTATAAGAAAACATTGGAGAAAATCTTCATGACACCGGATTTGGCAACAACTTCATAGATATGACACCAAACACACAAACAAAAGAAAAAAATAAGTAAATTGGACTTCATCAAAATTCAAAATGTTTAGGTACAAAAGGACACTACCAGCAGAGTAAAAATGCAACTCATGGGATGGAAAAAAATAGGTGCAAATTAGATAAATGATAAAGGATTAATACACAAAGAACATCTACAATTAAACAATGAAAAAACAACCCAATTAAAAATGGGGAAAAGATTTGAAAAGACACTTCTCCAAAGATATACGAATGGCCAAAGGTGCATAAAGATGCTTAACATCAGGAATCATTAGAGAAATGCAAATTAAAACCACAATGAGATACCACTTCACACCCATTAGGATGGCCATTATCAAAAACAAAATAGAAAGTATGGGCTAGAATGTGTGAAAAGTGGAACCCTTGTGCAATTCTGATGGGAATGTGAAATGGTATAGCTGTTTTGGAAAACAGTATGGTGATTCCTCAAAAAATTAAAAATAGAATTACTAAATGATCCTGCAATCCCACTACCAGGTATATACCCAGAAGAAGTGAAAGCAGGGACTTGAACAGGTATTTGTAAACCATGTTCACAGCAGCATATTCTTCTTTTTTATTTTTTAAAAAATGTTTAATGTTTGTTTATATTTGAGAGAGAAAAACAGCATGAGTGGGGAAGGGGCAGAGAGAGACGGAGACACAGATTCCGAAGCAGGCTCCAGGCTCTGAGCTGTCAGCAGAGCCCAACCTGGGGCTCAAACTCACAAACCATGAGATCATGGCCTGAGCCAAAGTCAGACACTTAAACTGACTGAGCCACCCAGGCACCCCTCTTTTTTTTTCAAGTTTATTTATTGAGAGAGAGAGAGAAAGAGAGCAAGTGTGTGTGCACACACATGTGCAAAGTTGGGAGAGGGGCAGAGAGAGAGGGAGAGAGAGAATCCTAAGCAGGCTCCATGCTGTCAGTGCAGAGCCCGATGTGAGGTTTGGTCCTATGAACTGTGGGATCATGACGTGATCCGAGATCAGGAGTCAGATGCTTAGCCAACTGAGTCATTCAGGCACCCCTCACAGCAGCATATTCTTAACAGCCAAAAGGTAAAAGCAATCCAAGTGTCCATCAACAGATGAATGGATAAAAAAAGGTGGTATATACATACAATGGTATGGTTTTCAGCCTTTAAAAGGAATGAAATTCTGACATGTGCTACAACATGGATGAAACTTGAACGCATAATGCTCAGTGAAATAAGCCAGTCACAAAAGTAGAAATACTGTGGGGTGCCTGAGTGACATGGTCAGCTGAGCGACTGACTCTTGGTTTCAGCTCAGGTCATGATCCTAGGGTCGTGAGATTGAGCCCCACATCGGGCTCCCCACTGAGCATGGGGCCTGCTTAAGATTCTCATTCTCATTCTCTCTCTCTCTCTCTCTCTCTCTCTCCCCTCCCCTCTGTCCCTCTCCCCAGCATGCATTAAAAAAAAAAAAGTAGAAATACTGTATGATTCCACTTACTTCACGTACCTAGGGTAGTTAAATTTATACAGAAAGTAGAACTGTGGTTGGTAGGGGCTGAGGAAGGGCAGATGGGGATGAATACAGAATCTCAGTTTGGGAAGATGAAAACATTCTGGAGATGGCTGCTGTTGATGGTTTCACAACATGAATGTACTTAATGCCACTAAAATGTACACTTTAAAATGGCTAAAATGGTAAATTTTGTGTTAGGTACATTCCAACACAACTAAAACAAAAAAAAAAACCAAAAAAATGGTTAAAATGGTAAATGTTGTCTATTTATATTCTACCACACACAAAACAAAAACAAAAAAAAAGTGTTCTCGATCTAACTGTCCTCATACAAACAGTTAAATCAAATTTACCTTGACAACTTAATAAACTGCTCTCCTGTACAATTCTTTGGTTCTTAGAGCTAATCCCTGGGGGGTATACTTGCCTTTGTCTTTTCAAAACTGCACACCATTGCAGGTGAATCAAATAGCCAGGACACGCTGGGTATCTACTTTAAATAAAACAAAATAAAAGAATACAGAACAAAAACACTCTACTACCGCAAATATCCACTAAGGGAAAAATTTTTAGGAGAACAGAAATATATGTAAAGGATTAAGATCAGGGATGCCTGGGTGGCTCAGTCAGTTAAGCATCCAACAGCGACTCAAGTCATGATCTCGCTGTGAGTTTGAGCCCCGCATCAGGCTCTCTGCTGTTAGCACAGAGCCTGCTTCAGATCCTCTGTCTCACTCTCTCTCTGCCTCTCCCCTGCTCGCACTCTCTCTTTCTCAAAAATAAAATAAACATTAAAAAAAAAAAAGGATAAAGATGAAATGTGTTCTTTGACAAACAGTTGCTAAATTTCAGTCTAGCAAATAAAATACAGCCATATATATATACACATATACATATACACATATACATATATATATGTATATGTATATATATATATAACTTTACTTTCTTTCTGGTTTAGGTAAAGTTGGCCAGAAGAAAGGTAAACCAGTCAATCATCATAAGACAAATGATCTTCATTCACAGGAACTACACACTGTCATTAACTACCAATAGAATAGCATACCGGTTTTAATTTCTACAAATTAATTAGAGTGTAACAATATACAAAAACAATGTTTCCCAAATTGACAAAGGTGCAAAGTTGGATATATGCCTTTCCATATCAGTAGTTTTAATATTTATTTAATTATTTTAAGATGAATAATGACAAGGCCTGAACTTTTCAAATAAATTCAATTACAAAACTACCTTAGAATAGTGCTCCTCCTATACTCAAGTGGTGTACTTTTTAAATTTTTTTTTTAATGTTTATTTTTGAGAGAGAGAGAGCATGAGCAGAGGAGGGACAGAGAGAGACAGGGAGACACACAGAATATGAAACAGGCTCCAGGCTCTGAGCTGTCAGCACAGCTGACAGAGCTCAAAATCAGGAACAGCAAGATCATGACCTAGGCCGAAGTCAGACACTTAACCAACTGAGCCACCCAGGCACCACAGTGGTGTACTTTTACTAGCCTTTTTTAATATAATGATCTATACGGCAGTCACCAATTTCATTAAATAATATAAAACTTTTCCAACAAGGCCAACTATGGTTTATGTGCTAGTTTGAGATAGGCATGTCTTAAGCAACTAATTAAATTCACTGGTACAATCCATTAGAAAAGAAAGAGCAGGACAAGTCAGATAACTAGAACGGGAGTCATATAACCTATTTCAACTATGAATTAGCTGTGTGATCCTGGACAAGTCACTAACTCAACTGTTTCCAGACTTGTGAGGCTTTACCCAGAGTCCCAACACGAAGTTTCTAATGTGATAGTTGGTCAAATATGGATATTTTAAAAATTCATTTTGTAACAGTAAGAAGTGCATTTTCTCAAAATATAAAAAAAGTAGGAAAAAGTACCTTTACAAGAAACTCCTTACTTTTCTCATTTCACTTTAGATAAACAATAACTTCTATAGGGACTAAGTAAGCATTTATTGGAGAAAGAGCATGTTGTAACCCAAAACTGCCTATTTCTTAATCTGAAGAAGCAAAATAATAGCATGAGTTCTAGATTTAAATCTTAGCTGGGGCGCATGGGTAGCTCAGTTGGTTAAGCATCCAACTATGGCTCAGGTCATGAACTCACAGTCCGTGAGTTCAAGCCCCGTGTCAGGCTCTGTGCTGACAGCTCAGAGCCTGGAGCCTGCTTCGGATTCTGTGTCTCCCTCCCTCTCTGCCCCACCCCTGCTCATGCTTTGTCTCTCTCTGTCTCAAAAATAAATAAAAACATTAAAAAAATAAATCCTAGCTTTACCATTTACTAGCTATGAAACATTTTAACCATTTTTTTGTTTGTCTGTTTTATGGATTCATCATGTCTCTGAGCCTACATTTATTCATCTATAAAAATGCAGATACCTACCTCAAAGGGGTGTTGAAATGATTACATAAAATAACGAAAGTATCTAGTATGGTACTGGCATATAATATGCATTCAATAAATGGTAGCAGTTACCTAAAAATGAGATGAGAAAGGATTATCACCAAGATTCTATGACTTTACAGACAAGCAACAAGAGAGAAAAACTGAAAACAATAAGGTTCAAAAAAATAGATATACTGAAATCGTTAATTTATAATTGGTAAAAAAAAAAAAAAAGAATTTCTTATACCTTTGGTTCTCTAGGAAGGTAAATTAGGCAAAAAGCAAAAACAAAAACAAAAAATGGTAGACTTCTCATTTTTTTTCTTTTACTTGCCAATTCAAGACTAATACTTTTTAAAAAACTGCTTTGCTTTCTTTAAAGCAAAATATTTTATTTATCTTATCTATCACTAAATCAGAAGACCAGAAGTGATTTTCAGAGGTCATCTAGTACATTATCAGATCACTACCAGACAGACTCAAAAAGGAATGTGCTTAAACTCATTTCCAACGCTTCATTCTTAAAATATTTTATCACTCTGATTAGATTAAAAAGTCTAGGGGCACCTGGGTAGTTCAGTCGGTTAAGTAACTTTGGTTCAGGCCCTGATCTCACGGTTCATGAGTTCGAGCCCCATGTCAGGCTCTGTGCTGACAGCTCAGAGCCTGGAGCCTGTTTCAGATTCTGTCTCTGCCCCTCCCCTGCTGTGCTCTCTTTCTGTCTCTCAAAAAATGAAGGTTAAAAAAAAATTTTTTTTAAGTCTAAATTGCTTCTCAAATTTACCACTTACAAATCTCACATGAAGAGTATGTTACCTTTTGTATCACAATAGGGAAAATAAAAATACATGTTTGTATTTCCATAAAGAAATTCTGAAAGGAAAAAAAAAAGACATTCAAAGTGTAGAGGGCAGGATACTTGGGAGCAGGAGTTAGATCAAGACTTTTCACTGTATTTTCCTTTATGTCACCGTGACTCATAAACTGTATGCATGTAATCACCCAATGTAATGTACTAAATAACAACCAAAAGAAAACCCCTACATCCTTCACACTTCACAATAAGGTTTTGCTCTGCCCAAATCCAATCAACTCTGGTTTGGCCCACCATTCATATAATCATATTTATCAACACATCATTTTGTATGTAAAGCCTTAAGGCTTTATAGAATGAAACTTGTGCAAGGTTGATACTCATGCAATGTAACAAATTGTTACAGTGATAACATATAACTTTGCCTTATGTAAACATTTCCTATGTCTCCAAAATCTGCTCACTAGAATACAAAGTTATATTTCCTAGGGGCATCTGGGTGGCTCAGCTGGTTGAGCATCTGACTTCTGCTCAGGTCATGATCTCACAGTTTGTGAATTCGAGCCCCACGTTGGGCTCTGTGCTGACAGCTCAGAGCCTGGAGCCTGCTTCAGACTCTGTGTCTCCCTCTCTCTCTGTCCCCCACTTAAGATCTGTCTCCCTCTCTCTCAAAATAAATAAACATTAAAAATATTTTTAAGTTATATTTCATATGTTATCACTAATATTAATAATTTATGGAATAAAGCCCCTCCTACCTTGAATAAAGTCCCCATAAAGATTGTTTAGAAATTAATTTTTAAGAATTTTTAAACAATAATATAGTATTTTAAGTGAAATTTCCCCCAAATGATAAATTTACTACAGAAAATTGACAGCATTAAACCTTTCACTACTTTTCAATTTCTCTCTTGTCCAGATTATGAGCATAAGCCTTGAGATGCTATTAAAAGTACTGACTCACCTTGTTTACCTAAAGTTTGAATACAGAGTATTCATGACAAAATTGCCATCCCTGTCGATAAGAGTGGCCCCTAGACCAGTGGTTCTCAACCAGGGGTGATTTTGTCCCCAGGAGACATTTAGCAACGTCTGCAGACATTTATGGCTGTCACAACTGGATGGGTTCTACTGGCATCTAGTGGGTAAAGGTATGTTGTTAATACCCAGAATGGCCCCCCACAATAAGAATTATCTGGACTAAAATATCAATAGGTTACTGTTGAGAAATCTTGCTCTAGATTATAAATGATAAGAAACTCCAAAGGAAATGACACATCTCTTCTCCAACTAGAGAAAATCAAAATGGAAATTCCGTATGCCTATACTTTTGCCTCTAAAAATAATTTTCAGGAAAAAAATTCCCTACAAAGCTTTTGCTATAAATTGCTGTATACAGTTTTAGTGTGCTTTTGCATAACTGTAAATATGGCACCTGCTTCAAGATAAGAAAAAAGCCTCAATATGATATCAAGCTACGCTTTCTAACTGGATATTTGTTTCTACAGTGTGTGTATATGAAGAAACACACACACATACATAGGCTTATATAGGCTTAGAAAATTTCTGAAAGAAAAATTTTAATACTGGTTGTCACTGAAAAATGAAATTTGAAGGGTCAGTGGGGATGAGAATGACTTTTACTTTGCATGTTATATCTTCTACCTATACTGCTGAATTTTTCACCAGGAGACTATATGATTTTTATAACTTAAAAATATATACAGTATATGCACACATCCTTATGAGAGAAAATTAAAAGTCATAAATCTTACAAGAGTCTTTTCTTTAGGAATTTTCTTCTTTTTACTTAAAAAAAATCAAAACACTATAGAGGCTCCTGGGTGGCTCAATCAGTTAAGCATCTGACTCTTAATTTCAGTTCAGGTCATGATCTCACAGTTTATGGGTTCGAGCCCTGAGTTGGCCTCTGCGCTGACAATTTGGAGCCTGCTTGGGATTCTCTCTCCCTCTCTCTCTGCCCCTCCCCTGCTTGTACTCTTTCTCTCAAAATACATAAATATTAAATTTTTTTTTTTCCAACCTGACCTCTATTCTGAACAATGGGTACATTTAATAGCATCCAACGCAAGTTCCAATTTCTATTCAAGGCCTTGGACAGCTAAGGAACATGCTTGCTATGCCTGAAGAAATACAAAACAGGTATTTACCAATGTTTAAATTTTTTTTTAATTTTATTTATTTATTTTGAAAGAGAGAGCAAGCAGGGTAGGGACAGAGAGAGAGATAGAGAGACAAGAGAGAGAGAATCCCAAGCAGGCTCCACATTGCCAGCACAGAGCCCTCTGTGGGGCTCAAACTCACGAACTTTGAGATCATGACCCGAGCCGAAATCAAGAGTTGGATGTTTAAGTGACTGAACCACTCAGATGTCCCTAAAAAATTTTTTTTAACATTTATTCATTTTTGAGAGACAGAGAGAGATGGAGAATTGATGAGGGGTGGGTACTGGGCAGAGAGAGAGGGAGACAAAGAATCTGAAGCAGGCTCCAGGCTCTGAACTGTCAGCACAGTGCTGCACACAGGGCTCGAACTCACGAACCTGCGAGATCATGACCTGAGTCAAAGTCAGATGCTTAACCAATTGAGCTACCAGGCACTCCACGAGTGTTTAAAACAAGAACCAAAGATCCCAAATGGTGGTATTCTGTAAGGTGGTAGCATTCTAATAAAAATTTTACAAAAATACTCAAGCTCCTTCCGGAAACTAGGTTTTTTGACTTAGCCAGCAAGGAAAAACAGCCTGTTTTTTCAAAACTATTGGCTCTAATAATGAATTTAAAAAAAGGTCCTTGGAGTATCTATGCCTCTGTACACAAAATGTATAGAACTTCGACTTATTCTCAAGCAAATACACTAAGCCTCCACATTTCTTACTTATTTCTCACCAAGTCCTGCCCTATTGGGGGAACACGACAAAGTTTACTCTCAAACTGTAAAATAACTTGTTATTTCTCTGGATGTCTAGATTCTATATACTTGGTTCTAAAACATCTAGGGAAGGTGAAAAAAAAAGATTTTAGGATTATTCATAAAATGCCAATTGGGTGAGTGTTTTTTGAAGAACATTATGGTCTCTTCATACCAGGAATTTAAAGGCAATAATATGGGAGAAGATATTTCATTTCACTCCCACAGAGATTGTAGTCTACCACACACACTGTACAGGAGAGACTAGATACTCCAGGAATTTCTTCTTTATATGGTATGAGAGAAAAAAGACGTAGAAACGAAATTTCCTTTCCCCACAGGTTAAGAAAGATATACACATTGACCATCATCTTAGACCTTGGTAAAGTCTCTGGGTATCCTAGACACAAAATGAGACTCACCCATATACACTTAAATACCTAAATTTTTCTTAGACACATAACAGTTAAGTAACAGGAAAATAAGTTCTTCTACCATTAGCCTAAATGGGTAAAAGAATCATGAATATATAACTTCCATAATAAACATCAAAAACCCAAAGAGCTGTGGATTCTGCCCACAGCTTTAATCGATCGCATGGTAGGGAGACTCCAAATGAAATACAGTAAGGTAGAGACAGAAAGAGAGACTGAGAGTGTGTGTGTGTGTGTGTGTGTGTGTACAAGCCTTACAGAAATGGTTACTACAAAAGCTCATTTCCCAAATATATTTATGTAAAAAAATACTATTTATGGAAAAATATTATTTTTGTGAATTAGTGATCTTTTATCTCACTTATGATGATTATGTGAAAATGGTCCAGAAAATCAAAGACATCACATTTAGACCAAAGCAAACCTTTTCAGTCTAACAAGTTAAACAAACAAACAAACAAAAAAAACCTCTAATGTTTAGAGTCTAAAGAAATTCCCACTTATTTCCTAGGTAAAAAGTACATGTGTTTTAGGTTCCTAGTCATCAATTTCCATTGAAAGGATAAAAGAAAGCCTTCCATAAGTACAAGAGTGGAGGTACTCCAGAGACTCTCCCCATAATTGTGTACTCAAATAAAATTCTGTCCCACTTTGGCTTAGAAGTTACTTATAGTGAAATTCAAAGATATGGACATTCAAGGGATTAGCTCCCTTACATCCCACACGCTTTTTTCCAAAGCAAAATGTTGGAATGAAAATGTACTAAGGTTTTAAATCTAAATGAACCCCTGTTCAGGCATGGTAAGACAATGGTAGAATGGTAAGACAATGCACTAACTGTATTCAGCAACTCACAAATAGTTTCTTATTCCTCTCAAATACAACAGCCAGGATAGTTGTACACAGAGAAATCTCTGTACTTTAACACCAAGATCAGAGGTTAAAATAATTGGTCATAGGGGAATGAACCAGGCACCTTAGAACCAAAACAGAATACTCTTGAGCACTTAGAACAATAGCCATAAAGGAACGGTACCATATCCAAGTCATGGTCAAGAGAAAAAAGTACATACATAAAAATATCTCCTTTTTCCCTAAAGCCCAAAAGATAATGATGCCTTGCATCCCATGTTGCTAGGACCTAAAAACACACAGTTAAGAGTTAAAGAGTTAAAAGAAATGAAGGATCTAATCATTAATCTCTGCAAAAGGTGTCCAGGGTTTCACCTTCCCCAAGCCTAAAAACCTACAGACTTCATCTACCCAACTTTTCCGAAGCTCAAAGATGCACTGGAATTTCCTTTTCCTGCATAACTTCACAAAAGGTCCCAGGTGAAAGGCTCACGTGCTTTTTCAGAGTAAAAGCAGAGAGCTTCTTCATACTAACCAGTTTCAAAGTAAAAAAGGAAATTAAGAAGTCTTCTTACATACACAGGTAAGGCACAAGCAAATAAATGTCAGACAACTCAACTTTGGGCACGGGCATATAGTGGAAATGGTCTTGCAGCTAGCAAACTCGGTTTCTCGGTCTGTCTCTCCCTCTGTCTCGCTCTCGCGCTCTCTCTCTCTCTCTCTCTCTCTCTCTCGCTCGCTCGCGCTCTCTCTCTCTCTCTCTCTCAGTACCAAGGGCAGGGACTCAGGCAAGACCCCGCCCCCCCATCTCCAAAGCGGGGTGGGCGGGAGGTAGCCAGAGGAGTCCTTGTTCCCGCGCGAAGCTTGGAGACCAAAGGACTCCCCATTGTGGGTCTACGGATGGTGACGGGAACCGGTCCGGCTCGAGCCGCCGGCTGAAGAGTAAGCTGAGGGCGCACTAGGCCCGCACCGCTGCCACTGCCGCCATGGAGCCGATCGCTGTCACAGAACGCCGGGGGAGCGAGAAGGTGGCCCCGACCCTATGCTGGCCCAAAGAGAATTCATGCCTCACACTGTATGGGAGACGGGGGTCCTGGAAGCGTACCTCGGACACCTCGTCCTCGTCGCTGCCAGAGGCACCACCTCCACCCCCGGTCCTCAGCACCGCCGCCGCCAACTTGAAATCCAGCGCCGCGTCCCCTCCGGCCGCACCGCTGCCGCCGCCACCGACTCCAGGCGCGGGCCCGGCCTCCCCAAAGAGTCTCACGGTGCGAATCCCCAGCCCGACCCCTCCCGGCGGAGGCGGCTCCGAGGCCCCGGCTGGGGCGGATCGCGGAGCCACCGAGTCCAGGTCCTCCTCAAAGGAGGTGCCGCCGCCTCCGCCATCGGTCAGCATGGTTCGCACGCGGAGCCGGAGACGCTGCCGAGTCACCCGCAGCCACCGCCGCCGCCGATCCCGGGAACGAGAGGAACAGCAGGAGGAAGAAGCTTCTCCTTCCCCCCGTCCCAGCAGCGCCACTAACTTCTCACTGCCTAACCTGCTGCCTCCCGCCCCTCACACTCGCCACTGGCTGCAGTTCCCCAGCGTCTGCAGATCATTGGACAAGGTGACCCGTCGCTCAGGCTCTTCGTCACGCGCCGCTTGCTGGCTCGCGGCCCCCAAGCTGCGTTGACCCGCGCAGGCCTAGGCGGTTGCGAACACCCGCCTCCTAGTCCCCACGCGCCGACTTCCGGTCTTTTTCTACATCTATTGGTCAACCTCTGTAACCATCGCGTCACGACCTTAAAGTGGATTAGTTGGCCTTGTGGTCAGTCATAGTGACCCCTGACAAGGGGAGGCTTCATTGGCGCCATAAAGTGTCGATCACTTTGTCACAGGACGTCGCGTGGTACAATTGGCAGGCAATAGTACCATTCATCCCGCCCCCGTCTGAGGTGACGGGAAAGGGTTGGGGAATTTCCACTTCTGATTAAAATGACGGCTGAGGTGACGACCCGCCAGAATTAGTGAGATTTGGAGTAGAATTCACCCTGAGCTTGGTGAGGCTTATACGTTAAGGATGCAAGAGGCACAGAGGTTACCAAGCTCCCACCTGTCGCTCTCCGCCAGACGCCGAGACTGCGGCCGGAGAGTTGCTGCACGGGGATTGGAGGAATGAAGCAATCAGTCTCGTCTAGTCCCCACCTTCCTCGCAGTCTCTGGTTGGAGGAGCGGAGCGTCAGTCACTAGAGCGGTCGCCACCTCTGGGACAGGTGAGATTGTGTAACCTATCTGCCGCCTGCTCTTTGGGAGGGGGTAGGGGGCTGGGACAGGCGAGGGGGCAGGGTGGTTCCTGCTTGGCGCCTCCAGCCTTTCCGAGTGGAGGAGCCCAGCGCCTGGAGCTGAGGGCACCAGGGGGGGCTGCTTGGGATGGCCGCCCCGGGGCGACTCGGCCCGCCCGCGTGCCTGGACGTGGCTGGGCGCGGCGGTTCTGCAGCCTACCGGCGGGATGGCCCCGCGGGGCCGCGTTCTCTTGCTGGAGGAAGGCGGCGGGCCTGAGGGCTGGACAGCGCCATGCCTCAGTACTGGGAACTGTCCCACGAAGGACGGTGGGAAGGCCGCTAACACCTCGGGGGAATCAGACCGCAGGGCTGAAAGCGGTGGTTAAGAGTGTATGCTCTGGAGCAGTTTCCAGTACTGGTGCCGCCACTTATTTGCTGTGTGACCCACGAGCGTTTGGTGTTTAATCTGTGTGCCTTTCAGTTCGTTCGTTCATCTGCGAAATGGGGCTAATATGAGTACGTCCCTCATCGCATTATTGTTATGAATACATTAGCTAGCTAACTAACAGAAAGCGCTTAGCAAAGTGCTAAACTTAAAGCCCCATTTTAGTTACTCTTCCTTGAGGTGTCTTCCACCTGCCCCTGGGTCCCGCCAACTAAACTAATTCTTGTCAGTTCTTGGTGATGCAAAATAAGCTAAGTAAGGCGGGGGCTGGGTGGGGGTGGCAGAGGTATCCCCCCACCCCCACCCCACCCTAAGGATCTGTCTCTACTTCTGTTATCTCTATCCGTCTATCTCCTTTGTCAATGAAGAGGGGTTTTAAAATACTCAAGCTTCAAGTAATCCTATGATCAAAGATCACCAGAAGAAAGGCATTTGGTGAAGTTTGTATGGCAAATGCCCCTTGACCCAGAAAAAGTCTCTATGACTTAGGTTGGCTCAAAGCAAAAGATCTGGCACGTCTCCTCTCTTACAGCTCTAACAAAGGGCTGTGTGTATCTTGATTGTGCAATTTTTAATATTTCACCTCCCTTGAAATTGGAATCTGATAATTCTATAAAGAATATAACAATTTTTAAAAAAATGGATTCTGCCAAACATTTATTTAAAGAACATTTTGAAGATTGTGAACATTTCATTGGCTTGGTAATTGCTAATTTTGGCATTTCACATGCAAAAGGGGGGGGGTGTTTTCTATAAGCAGAATATATTAGGTGAATGATCTTTCTAGATAATAAGTTGTAGGAAATGGAAAGAACTCTTGTAGCTTTTCTACAAAACTATTTTGATATAAATGCCATGTGTCCTGTCTTTAGTTAGAATTTGTGGAACTTAATTAATTAACCTGTTTCCTTGGTGCTGTTTAAATTTTCAAGGTATGTGTGACTAGGTCACAACACAAACTAATAGCACCAACGAAAGAAACCCAGCTCTGCCCAACCCACTTCAAAGCTGGATTATCCAGAATTGGTATGGATACATCCTTAGGCAAAAACAGGTATTGACTGGTACAACATTACAAAGGAACTGCTTGTCATTCCTACCATTAATACAAAAATAATTTCTGATGCAACTCCCTGAACTCATTAAATTCTTTGAAGAAATGTAATGAAACTCAAGAACAGAGAGAAAGGAAATCTATGCATTTTCCCCAATATATTTGAGAGAGAAACATACAATCTCTACTCACTGCCTAACAATCAACCCTGTATATAGCCAGGAAAATATGAGTAAGCAATAATCTTTGTTTCACCTGGATCTTTACCTGAGACACTTGTTGTCAGGAGTTTGACAACAATTGAGTTGTCAGTTTAGGGTTTAGGAATACCAATCTCCTGGATTTTGGTGACAGCTATTATCGAGACTGTGTTAATTATGGATTTAATATTACTATATATACAGCATCGTCTGGTGTTTCAAAAGTGAAAAATAATTGAGAAATCATCACTATATCAAGTAATACATTAGGTGAATATACCAAAAAACACTCAAAGTATTCAATGTAAAATATCAGTAAGTTTAATATGAATTGTGGGTAACATTGGTTTTGATATATTGTTTCTTAAGATGATATTTACTACTAAACGAAAAAATACACTGACTTTTCAAGTGATAAATAAACAGCAAAATTCCTCTTTAAACCATATATATTTGGGGACGCCTGGATGCCTCAGTCAGTTGAGCATCCGACTTCGGCTCAGGTGATGATCTTGCAGGCCATGAGTTCAAGCCCCGTGTCAGGCTCTGTGCTGATAGCTCAGAGCCTGGAGCCTGCTTCAGATTCTGTGTCTCCCTCTCTCTCTGCCTCTCCCCCACTCACACTCCTCTCTGTCTCTCAAAAATGAATAAATGTTTTTTAAAAATTTTAAGTATACATATTTGTTAGAAATGAGCATTAGAATAAAATGTTTTCCTCCAAAAAGCCAGTGGGAGTATTTATTAGATTGTAGCTGTAGTGTGTTTCAAAGCATTCTTATCAACTTTTGACCATCTTTTAGACAGATGAGGAAAAGGCAAAAGGAGAAACTGTATATCCCAAGGATTTTTAAAACATCTGAGGTAATAAAAGTCTTCATTTCTTGTAAGAAATACGAGATTGACAAATGAAATTATAGATACAGGGACTTAACCTACTTTAGCTATAGTTCTTTCACATGCAACTTGCATTCTCTCAAGACATTTATTTAATTTCTGTATGTCAGTGCATCTCAGTTCAGCCCATCTATAGAAGGAAAGAAGTAAACCAACAAATTTGTTGTACCTGGATGTTATGTCACTTAACCTTTATAATAAATTTATCAAGATTTCACCCATTTTATAGATAAGGAAGTTGAAACTCCAAAAATGTTAAGTAACTTACCCAAGCTTATAAGACCAATATATGGAAAGGCTAGGGTTTGAATTTATTTCTGCCTGATCTCAAAACCCATGCTCTTCCCACTATATCACATTGATCCCTTGGTACCCTCAAAGGCAGAGGAACTTCATCAATGTGATAAACTGATGTAATAATCCAACCATTATATCTGTCTTATAGACATGCTAATTAGCACCTTAAGTGGATTTATCCCTGACTGCCACCAAATTTAGTATCTTTCTCTTTTTAAATGGAAACATTTCATTTAAAACACCTTCTGTTTTTTCCAACTACATTGTTAATTTCTGAGACCATATAATTTTACATTAAGAAATCTGAATAGTTAATATATTCACATGGTTCAAATCTCAAAAAGAATTTTAAAAATACAATGAAAGGAGTCATTTTACTTTGCCCATTAAACACCAAGATCCTCTCTCATAAGCAAACCATTTTATTAGCTTTTAAATATGCTTCCAGAAATACAAATCAAAACCACACTCAGATATCATCTCACGCCAGTCAGAGTGGCCAAAATGAACAAATCAGGAGACTATAGATGCTGGAGAGGATATGGAGAAATGGGAACCCTCTTGTACTGTCGGTGGGAATGCAAACTGGTGCAGCCACTCTGGAAAACAGTGTAGAGGTTCCTCAAAAAATTAAAAATAGACCTACCCTATGACCCAGCAGTAGCACAGCTAGGAATTTACCCAAGGGATACAGGAGTACTGATGCATAGGGGCACTTGCACCCCAATGTTTATAGCAGCACTCTCAACAATAGCCAAATTGTGGAAAGAGCCTAAATGTCCATCAACTGATGAATGGATAAAGAAATTGTGGTTTATGTACACAACGGAATACTATGTAGCAATGAGAAAGAACAAAATATGGCCCTTTGTAGCAACGTGGATGGAACTGGAGAGTGTGATGCTAAGTGAAATGCCATACAGAGAAAGACAGATACCATATGGTTTCACTCTTATGTGGATCCTGAGAAACTTAACAGAAACCCATGGGGGAGGGGAAGGAAAAAAAAAGAGGTTAGAGAGGGAGAGAGCCAAAGCATAAGAGACTCTTAAAAACTGAGAACAAACTGAGGGTTGATGGGGATTGGGAGGGTGATGGGTAGGTGATGGGTATTGAAGAGGGCATCTTTTGGGATGAGCACTGGGTGTTGTATGGAAACCAATTTGACAATAAATTTCATATATTAAAATTAAAAAATAAAATCAGAAGGGAATAAAAATAAATAAATAAATAAATAAATAAATAAATAAATATTCTTCCAGAGGTGTTTACATATATAAGTAATTTCATATATATATCAATTTATTTTTTCCCTTTTAAACACAAATGGCAGATTATTACTATACATGCTTCTATATTTTGCTTTTCGCACCTGATTTATTCCAGAGATATTTCACATTAGTCTATAAAGAGCTCTGTCATTTTTGTTTACTACTTCATAGTATTCTGTTTACATGATAATGTTGAGTATTTAGATTGTTTACTTTTTTCCCCTTAACAGTGCTACAGATGTGTAACTTTCTAATCTGTCTGGCCTCCAGTAAGTGGTGGGCACAAATTAATTTAATTGAAAAGTTGTAAAATTGCAACTAGAGGGGTTCCTGGGGGGCTCAGTCTGACTCTTGATTTCTGCTCAGACCATGATCCCAGGGTCGTGGGATTGAGCCCCCACAAAGAGCATGGAGCCTGCTTGGGATTCTCTTTCTCCCTTGGCCTCTCTCCCCTGTTTGCGTGCTCTCTCTCTCTCTCTCTCTCTTTCTCAAAAATGAAATAAAATCAATAAAAATAAAAATAAATTGCAATTGGACTGAAGGCAACTACTTATTTGAGCTATAGTTGAATATACCTGCAAGAGGGATGTCTAGCAACATCCAGGAAGTGGGCATATATTTTTTTTAATTTTAATGTTTATTTTTGAGAGAGAGAGAGAGACGGAACGTGATCAGGGGAGGGGCAAAGAGAGAGGGAGACACAGAATCCGAAGCAGGCTTCAGGCTCTGAGCTGTCAGCACAGAGCCAGATGCAAGGCCCAAACCTACAAACTGTGAGATCATGACCTGAGCCGAAGTCAGACGTTCAACTGACTGAGCCACCCAGGCATCCCAAAACTAGGCATATTTTAAAAAATGAAGAGTTATGCCTGCATGCAGCTGGACTAACACACCACACAGCCTAAGAAAATTTACCAAATTATTCAGAAAGTTGCCTAGAATTTATTCTGTTACTTAGCCTACCCTTCCTAAAAAGGGACAATATAATATATATTCACACAAAAAGGCCTGCTTACCTCCTAAAAGTTCTGTCCTTACTGCCTGCCCAACAAGAATGAAGGCAGTAAATGATGTTGCTCCATTTGATTATACACCTTTCATGCCAGGGATTTTTTTTTTTTCAAACTTCTAAAACTAATGAGTATATAAATACCTCTTGTGGTGGAATCATTTAGGTTCTCAACAAAGAAGAGATGATGGAACAATTAATATCCACCTTCTTCTTTGGGGCTCTGCTAGAACTCCTTAATCCTTGAATTGTTGGATAAAGGACAGCATGTCAAGGAGAATATGCTTTAAGGTTATGGAGAAGAATTAGGTTTTGGTGGGAAGATCTCTGAGCCAGGAATCAGAAATACAAGTCTACTTCAATTGACTGGTATAGTGCTCTTAGACCTAGATAGTTTGTCCACTTGACCTTTGAAGGTATACTTTAAAGGTACATAACTTAAGAAGCATTTCATTACAAAATGTAGTCATCATTTCAAATCAAATACCATGCACGCATAGAAAAAATATGGTCATTTACATGTAAAACCAAGGTTAATAGTAATTATCTCTGGGTAATGGAATTATACAAAGATTTATAATTCTTTTTCTTTTTGGAATGTTTGCATTTTACAGGCTTTTTTTTTTAGTTTTTTCCATAGTTAACATGTTTTTTGTGTAATAAAAAATTAAATATTTAAATTAAATAAACCTATATCACATTGTGCAATGTTCTCATCTGTTCATTCAACCAACATTTATTCAACTCCTGCTATTTGCAGGGCACTGTGCCAAGTGCTCTAGAGAAAACGTAAAAGAAAAAGAAGATTTAATGTACTTCCTTTCAACTGTGCTGATGCATATATACTTATTGACTGATGGTTAAGTAGATAAAATGCATATGGAATAATAGAGAACAGAAAGACATTCAAGACAGTATAACAAACTATTTTATAGTGTTGAGTAGATAGGAAGTAAAAGAGAAATTAACATGGAGTAAGTTTATTTAGGAAAAAGCTTGATTATGACCATTTTGAGCTAGGATAATGACAGGGAAATAAAGGAGGTAGAGCATCCCAAATGGAAAGAAATGATGGGAATGATCACAAAGAAGTAAAAGTCTTCAAATTGTATGTCAGGATGGTAAAACGACTAACTTGCATCATACAGAGAACTCAAAATGGGGATTAAAGAGAAATTCGGTTAAAGAAATCTTAAACACTGGACTCAATGCTTTAAATTTGGTTCAATAGGCCACATACCATTGTTCTTGAAAAGCAGAGTTATCAAGATAAAAGTTAAGGGATGATTATAATTTTGTTTTATTTTGGCTGCATTGCATGGGTTTTGTCAGAACAAGGAAATGCTGGAGTCTGGGAAATGAGCAGTCTTGCTGTTGTGCTTAGTCCAGGTGTGAGATCATGAAGGCCTGGATCAGGGTAGTGACTGTCAGGTTAAGTAAAATGTACTATCAGCAATCGTAAAAAATCAGCATGACTTGGTGCCTGATAAATGTGGGGAGCAGTAGTATAAAAACAAAGTTACTCCAGAAAAATTGATACAAACATTCTGAAGAGAAGTGTGGCATTAGGTGTCAAGATCCTTTCTTTACAGACACCTGGCTCAGTTGGTAGAGCATGCAACTCTCATTGGTATCTCACTGATACCAACTCATATTGGTATCAGTGAGTTCCAGGTGTATTCTGGACAGAGTTCACTAAACAAAATTTTTTTAAAAGATCCTTTCTTTAAGTTTTCATTTCCATCTATTAGAATGGCTAAAATCCAAATAACTGACAATACCAATTGTTGGTGAGGATGCAAAGCTAAAAGAACTCACTCACTGCTAGTAAGAATGAAAATGGTACAACCACTTTCAAAGAAAGTTTGGAAGTTTCTTACAAAGCTAAATGTAGTCTTGCCGTGTAATCCATAGTTGCAATCCTGGGTATTTACCCACTGAGTGGAAAACCTATCCACATAAAATTCTGCATGTGAATGTTTATAGCAGTTTTATTCACAATCACCAAGATGTGGAAGCAACCAAGGTATCCTTTGATAAGTGAATGAATAAACAAACTGTGTTATCACCATACAATGGAAGATTGTTGAGTAATAAAAACAAATGAACTATCAAACTATGCAAAGACATAGATGAATTTTAAATACATATTGCTAGGCAAAAGAAGCCAGTCTAAAAAGTCTGCATACTGAATGAATCTATATGACATTCTGGAAAAGGCAAAACTGTGGAGATGGTAAACAGATCAATGACTGCCAGGGATTGGAGTGGGGGAAGGGTTGAACAGGTGAAGAACAGGGACTTTCAGATTGGTAACATTCTGTATGATACTGTATTTTGTACGGAATTATAATAGTGGATATGTGACACTATGCATTTGTCAAAACTCATAGACTTCATAGTACAAAGAGTGAACTTTTTAATTTTTTTACTTTTATTTTAAATAGTCTCCATACCCATTGTGGGGCTTGAACTCATGACCCTGAGATCAAGAATCTTATGCTCTACCAACTGAGTCAGCCATGCACCCCAAGAGTGAACTTTAACGTATGAAAAAATGTTTTCATTTGTTTAGTAGGTCAGGATATGTTAGAATGGAATGCAGATGATGACAAAAATATATATAATTGTATTACAAATGTGTGAAACAACTTCAGTGAAGGGAGTGAAAGAAAAAGCAACTGACCTATGTAAGTTTGGAAAGCAGTTGTCACTCTAAAGGCAAAAGGAACAGCACATAAGCAATGTACAATAGTTGATTAAGTTATTTTCCCCTGGGGATGTGCGTTAACAAACATTTCTAAAACCATATATGTGTATTGGAATTGAACAATTATGTAAATGGCTGGCAGTTTCTGTTTCTCACCGTGGAGTGGGTGATTACAGATAAGCAAGGGGAGGAAGCTAGAATGATCTATGTGGTAATGGATTAGAGTTGGAGACATCAGAACTTCTAGTCAGTTTAATATAATTACAAGTGGATACATGTAGGAATATGTATAGGTATGTGCATATACACAAGTTAGTATACACACATATTTTTTCTTGGTCTGTCAGCAGAGAGGACCTAGAAATGATATTCCAGTAGCAACATGCACACCTTGCACCCACATCTTGGCTTTTAATAACATTCTCCAATGAGAGGAACCAGACTCCTTGGAGAAATCTAGGACTGGGACTGAATCTGGGACTGGGACAGGAAATATACACTATGAACCCGGAACATAGAGTGCCAGAAAGTAAGAAATTACTAAACGTGCATGCGCACATGTGGGCGCACGCATGAGCGCGCGCGCGCGCGCGCACACACACACACACACACACACACACACACACACACAATAATGAGGGTATTTCAAAGAGATAATAGGAGCTAACTGAAACAATTCCCAACGGCCAAAGCTGGAATAATTTGAGCAAATAAATAATATTGAATTATAGCCCAAAGTATAAAATAAATGTCCTTGAGTCCATATGGGTAAATAAATGTTTGAATGAATACATAAATAAATGGGACAATAGGTAAGTTTTCCATGCAGAAGAAATCCAAATTGATGTAGAAACTCTACCCTTGAGGAGGTGAAGCATTAGCTCCCCTCTCCTTAAGTTTGGGCTGTGCATAGTGATATCCTTCCAAAGAGTAAAATATGGAAATGGGAGAGGGACAAGTGACTTGATAGTGGAGAAACCTGACAAACACTACCTCAGCCAGGTCGTCAAGATTAACATCATCAGTGATAACTCCTGTTGATAGTATATACCCTTGATACTACATGCAAAAGTCTGAGAAACTGTCATGGTCAAGGGGAGCCTAAGGAGACGTGATAACTAAATGTAATGTAGTATCCTGGATGGAATACTGGAACAGGAAAAGGACATGAGATAAACACAAAATAAACTTGAATAAATAAATTATGGATCTTAGTAACTATGTATTAATTATTTAATATTATATCAATGTTGGTTTATTAATTGCAACACATGTACCATACTAATATAAGATACTAAGATATTAGTATAGAGGAGATTGGAGATGGGCTATGTGGCAACTATACTGTCTTCCCAACTTTTCTATAAATCTAACACTATTCTAAAATATAATTTTTTAATTTTAATTTTTTCCAGTTTTGCTGAGATATAATTGATCTATAACATTGTATTAATTTAAGGTATGCAATATAATGATTCGATATACATATATATTGCAAAATGATTACCACAATAAATTTAGTTAACATACATTACCTCACATAGTTACAATTTTTTCTTCTTGTGTTGAGAACTTTAAGATCTGCTCTCTTGTGAGCATTTTTAAATTTTTTTTATAATTTTTTTAATGTTTATTTATTTTTGAGAGAGAGAGACAGAGCATGAGCAGGGGAGGGGAAGAGAGAGAGGGAGACACAGAATCCGAAGCAGGCTCCAGGCTCTGAGCTGCCAGCACAGAGCCCAACATGGGACTCAAACCCCTGAACCGTGAGATCATGACCTGAGCCGAAGTTGGACGCTTAACCAACTGAGCCACCCAGATGCCCCTTTTTCAATTTTTTAAAATGGTTATTTTTGAGAGAGAGAGAGAGAGACAGAGTGGGGGTTGGTACAGAGAGAGAGGGAGACACAGAATCCGAAGCAGGCTCTAGGCTCTGAGCTGTTGGCACAGAGCCTGACATGGGTCTTGAACTCACGAACTGCAAGATCATGACCTGAGTCGAAGTCAGCTGCTTAACCGACTGAGCCACCCAGGGGCCCCTCTTGTGAGCATTTTTAACATGCTTATTCCTTTGGACTTCTAGGAATTTATGTTTATGAGTTGGGTCACTTGTGTGGCTCAGTCAATAGATGGTATGACTCTCGATCTTGGGGTTGTGAGATCAAGCCCCACGGTGGATGTAGAGATCACTTGAAAATAAAATCTTTTTTTGAATCTTTTTTAAAAAATGCTTATTGGGGCACCTGGGTGGCTCAGTCGGTTGGGCATCTTCTTCGGGTCAGGTCATGATCTCATGGTTGCTGGGTTCGGCCCCACGTCGGGCTCTGTGCTGACGGCTCGGAGCCTGGAGCCTGCTTCCGATTCTATGTCTCCCTCTCTCTCTCTCTCTCTGCCCCTCCCCAACTCGTGCTCTGTTTCTGTCTCCAAAATAAATAAATCTAAAAAAAAATTTTTTTTAATGCTTATTTATTTTTGAGAGAGAATGCACACACATGCGAGGAGGGGAAGAGCAGAGAAGGGGACAAAGGATCCAAAGCTGGCTCCATACTGACAACAGAGAGCCCAATATGGGGCTCGAAATCACAAATTGTGAGATCATGACCTGAGCCGAAGTGGGACACTTAACTGACTGAACCACCCAGGCGCCCCTGATCTTTTTTTTTTTTAAGTAGGCATCTCACCCATTGTGGAGCCCAGTGTGGGGCTTGAACTCACGACACTGAGATCAAGACCTGCTCTGAGATCAAGAGTCAGATGCTTAACTGACTGAACCACCCAGGTGCCCCCAAAAATCAAAATCTTAAAAAAAAAAAAAGGTTTAATCAGACATAGGAACAAAAATATTGTATAGAAAAAAATGAAGTTCACAGGGGTGTCTGGGTGGCTCAGTCAGTTGAATGTCAGACTTTGGCTCAGGTCATGATCTCAGGTTACTAGGTTTGAGTCCCGCATCTGGCTATATGCTGTCAGTGCAGAGCCTGATTCAGATCCTCTGTACCCCTCTCTCAATGCCCCTCCCCCACTCATGCTCTCTCAAAAATAAGTAAACTTCAAAAAAAAATGAAGTTCATATTATGTTAAATAAAAAATAAGGTTATAAGACAAGATGTATATATATTCTCAATACACTACAGTGAATAGAAAATGACATACCTCAAAATGACAAACATCAGGGGCACCTGACTGGCTTAGTTGGAAGAGTATGTGACTTTTGATCTCAGGGTCATGAGTTTGAGCCCCATGTTGGGTACAGAGATTAAATTTAAAAAATTAAAATTAAAAAAAAATAACAATTATCAAACAGAGATTATCTGTGGATGGTGGAATAGTGGGTTATTTTTATTTATTTATGTTTCCAATTTTTCTATAAGTAATGTATTACTCTGGTGATCAGAAAAAAATAAAGGTTGTAAGAAAAAATCACTATAGGTGTAAAATCAGAAGATTCATCAAATTGGGATACTTATTGGCAATAAGGAACTGGGAACGAATTTTTAAAAGATGTTGAGTTGTAGCTTTGGTTTTCATTAAAAAAACATCACTCTGCAGAAAGGTCATGTTAGCAATGAAGATTAAGTCACTTTTCCACCAGGTGAATCCTTGGTGAATATATTTTGGGTACTGCCTCCACAGAAAGATGCATACTTAAAATCTGAGTACTAGCAGCAATTCTGTGTGTTTTCCTCCACCCCTCAGGAGTAATTAAAAGGGAAGCCCAAGAATCACACTGATGAATAGGTATCAGCAAGTGTGTAGGCCTTCATCCCAGATACCTTGATCCGCAGTTGTACAAGCTCATTTGACAAGAACAGGCTGCTAACAACCTGCAATCACAAATCCTTTGAAGAAACCCAGAACCTTACCAAGTGCATTACAGTGAAGCCCCTACCTCTGCAATTCCACACATGTGGGAAACCCGAGGCTGACTACTCCAAACACCTTTGTTTCATATGTCCTCTTCTACATGCAACTTGGGCAGCCACACCTACCTTCTCTAGAAGCTCTCCTTGGCAGGTACCGTGGTATTCTGCCACAGACTCTAGAAGGTTCCAGGACTGGTGAAAATTTAGAATCTCATTGTCTGAGCACTTTCCTGATAAGATAATAGTTATTTAGAAACCCCCACATCAAGACTCAGCTTATCTTCCAGGTCATGGTGGTCTGCCTCATAGTGAGTCAGTACTTTTGAATCAGAAGGGCCCTTGAGGAGTCCTCTAGGCTTCATACTACCTGTTTAATAAAGAAGAAACTGGAGAAATGTGTATTAGAGTCAATACCTCCTGGAAAAATCTCTAAGGGGATGTTTCCATCCATCACCTTCTGATGTTTCCTGTCAGAATCAGAAGTACATCATTGCATTGCTTACCAAAGTGAGAAGAGAGCAAGCCTGGGGTTCCTACTCGGAGAGCAATTTTGGCTTATAAGTGAGAACTGAGTCACTCTGAAGGCTGATCTTAGAGACTCTTTTGGAGTGTTTGAACTCACCTTCGTTAACCACACCCCCTTGCTCATCAAGGCAGGCCTATAAAGCAAGAGACGCAGCATGGCGTTCACCTGCAGGGCAGGTAACAGTGCCACCTCCCAGATGTTCTTCCCCAAGGAAGTGGCATGGTGTTTGCTGTGGCCCCAAGAGGACTATAGACAGTCTAGCTGAAACATGAGCCTAGTACAAGCTCACAGAAGCTATAAGAAAAATTGTGGTCAAGACTCTACCCTGAAACTTTTCGCCTAGAAGGACCTCTTTAACCCTGGCATTGGCACCACTGGTAACAAAAAAGAAAAAAACAGCCAGGGTTGGACTGTTCCAGCTTAGATTTACTAGATGAAAAATGTTTGTCATTTGAAGAGGATTGCTTCACCCTTACAAGAGTTATGTAGGGCAAATGTCGGAGAAATGGGCAAGCCTGTCAATGGCCTCTGGGAGTTGGTTAAAGCCCTAAACTGTCCTAGTGCCTCTGCCCTTAAGCTGGAAGGATTTTTAACCAAGATTGAGCCATAATAGTGTCCAAAAGAAGCAGCAATACTGTTCTGTGTACTAGGGATTTCATAAGGATATTAGAATTCCTAGAGAATAACTGAAGGACTGTGAAATATATATTTTTATTTTTTTTAGTTTATTTTGGGAGAGAGAGAGAACACATGATCAGGGGAGGAGCAGAGAAAGAGAGAGAGAGAGAGAGAGAGAGAGAGAGAGAGAGAATCTCAAGCAGGCTCCACACTGTCAGCAGGTAGCCGGACACGGGGCTCAAACCCATGAACTTTGAGATCATGACCTGAACCGAAATCAAGAGTCAGACGCTTGGGAATGCAAGCTGGTGCAGCCACTCTGGAAAACAGTATGGAGGTTCCTCAAAAAACTAAAATAGAACTACCCCATGACCCAGCAATTGCACTACTAGGCATTTATCCAAGGGATACAGGTGTGCTATTTCAAAGGGACACATGCACCCCCATGTTTATAGCAGCACTATCAACAATAGCCAAAGTATGGAAAGAGCTCAAATGTCCATCAATGGATGAATGGATAAAGATGATGTGGTATATCTATATAATGGAGTATTACTCGGCAATCAAAAAGAATGAAATCTTGCCATTTGCAACTACATGGATAGAACTGGAGGGTATTATACTAAGTGAAATTAGAGAAAGACAAAAATCATATGACTTCACTCATATGAGGACTTTAAGAGACAAAACAGATGAACATAGGGAAGGGAAACAAAAACCATATAAAAATAGGAAGGGGGACAAAACAGAAGAGACTCATAAACATGGAGAACAAACTGAGGGTTACTGGAGGGGTTGTGGGAGGGGGGATGGACTAAATGGGCAAGGGGCACTAAGGAATCTACTCCTGAAATCATTGTTGCACTATATGCTAACTAATTTGGATGTAAATTTTAAAAAATAAAAAACAAAATTAAAAAAAAAAAGAATCAGATGCTTAACCGACTGAGCCACCCAGGCACCCCAGGACTCAAATATTTTAAAACCCTCAAGAGCACTGGTGAGACCACTTAGCAGAGCCTGATCATCTCATGCCCAACAATTATTCTCACAAGTTCCCTGTTGTCCTCTCATATGCCATTAGCAGGATTATAAATTGATAACATCTTTAGGAAATCAGTTTGGAGTTGCCTTCAAATTTTTAAATGCACATACCCTTTAATCTAGCAAAATCCACTTCCAATTCTGGGAGAATTGGCATAGAGACACTCACACATGAGCTCAGAAATATGTGTGTGAAGATGTTCACAGAAACCTTACATTTGTCCATCAATAAGTGGTTAAATAAGTAGAGGAACAGCTATAAAATGCTAACCATCATCTGAGCTTTTAGCAGGTCATCTTTTTTTTTTCATGGTAGAGGGTCTTGCCTTGATGCTGATGGCTCCTACTGATCAACATGGTGGTTGCTGAAGGTTCAGGTGGTTGTGGCCATTTCTTAAAACAAGACAACAATGAAGTTTGCCTCATTGAAGGACTTTCCTTTCTGTGAACGATTTCTCTGTAGCGTGCGATGTTGCTTGACAGCATTTTACTCACAGTAGAGCTTTTTTCAAAATTGGAGTTAGTCCTGGGTGTCTGCCTGGCTCAGTTGATAGAGCATGCGACTCTGGATCTCAAGGTTGCGAGTTCGAGCCCCATGCTGGGTGCGGAGATTACTAAAAATTAAAGTCTTTTTGGGGGGCACCTGGGTGGCTCAGTTAAGCATTTGACTTCGGCTCAGGTCATGATCTCATGGTTCATGGGTTCAAGCCCCATGTCGGGGTCTGTGCTGACAGCTCAGATCCTGGAGCCTGCTTTGGATTCTGTCTCCCTCTTCGTCTGCCCCTTCCCCACTGATGCGCTGTCTCTCTCTGTCTCTCTTGCTCTCAAAAACAAACATAGAAATTTTTAAAAATAAAATAAAATAAAATCTTTTTAAAATGCTTATTTATTTATTATGAGAGAGCACCTGAGCCAGGGAGAGAGGTGGAGAGAGAGGAAAGAGAATCCCAAGCAGGCTTCGCGCTGTCAGCACCGAGCCCAGTGAGGGACTTGATCCCATGATCTGCAAGATCGTGACTTGAGCTGAAATCAAGTCGGATCCGATGTTGACCCAACCAACTGAGCCACCCAGGTGCCCCAAAAATTATATCTTAAAAAAAAATTGGAGTCAATGCTTTCAAGCCCTGCTGCTGCTTTATCAACTAAGTTTATGTAATATTCTAAATCCTTTATTGTCATTTCAACAATCTTCACAGCATCTTTACTGGGAGTAGATTCCATTTTAAGAAATTATTTTCTTTGTTCATCCAGAGGAAGCAAGTTCTCATCCATTAAGGTTTTACCATGAAATTGTGGCAGTTCAGTCATATCTTCAGGCTTCACTTCTAACTCTATTTTTCTTGCTATTGCCATCACATCTGCAATCACATCCTCCATTGAAGTCTGGAATCCCTCAAAGTCGTCTATGAGGGTTAGAATCAACTTCTTCCAAATTCCTGTTAATGTTGGCGGTTTGAATCCCAAATGTTCTTTTTTTTTTTAAGTTTATTTATTTATTTTGAGAGAGAGAAAAAGAGCACTGATGCACATGGGGGATGGGCAGAGAGAGAGGAGAGAGAGAATCCCAAGCAGGCTGTCAGCGCAGAGTCTGACCCAAGGCTCAATCTCACAAACTGTGAGATCATGACCTGAGCTGAAATGAAGAGTTGGACCCTTGACTGAGCCATCCAAGTGCCCTTGAATCCTGAATGTTCTTAATGGCATCTAGAATGTGAATCCTTTACAGAAGGTTTTCAATTTACTTTGCCTATCTTGATTTTCAACATGCCTTCCTCACTAAGCTTAATTGTTTCTAGCTTTTGATTTAAAGTGAGAGACGTGCAGGGACACCTGGGTGGTTCAGTCAGTTAAGCACGTCCAACTTCGGCTCAGGTCATGATCTCGCTGTTCGTGGGTTCGAGCCCTGCCTCGGGCTCTGTGCTGACAGCTCAGAGCCTGCAGCCTGCTTCAGATTCTGTGTCTCCCTCTCTCTCTGCCCTTCCCCTGTTCGCGTTCTGTTTCTCTCTCTCTCCCAAAAATAAATAAACATTTAAAAAAATTTAAAGTAAGAGACATGCAAGAGAACCTAGGTGGCTCAGTCAGTTGAGCATCTGACTCCTGATTTCAGCTCAGGTCATGATCTCATGGTTTGTGAGATTGAGCCTGGCGTTGGGCTCTGTGCTGAGTGAGGAGCCTGCTTGGGATTCTCTCTTGCTGCCTCTCCCCTGCTTGCACATGCGCTCGCTCTCTCAAAATAAATATTTAAACATTTTTAAAAAGTCCTTAATGAAGAAGTAATAATTAATTTTATTAATTAAATCTCAGCCTTTCATTACATGTATTTTAATATTCTATTTGAGGAAATGAGAAGTATACATAGAACACTTCTGCTGAACATTGGTTGTCTCCAGGGAAAACACCCATGCAACTATTTTTGTTGTAAGTTGAACTAACCATTTTTTCATGGAACATCATTTTTACTTTAAAGTATGACTGACATAAATTTTGGTAATTCAGACTGGTGTATTTGGCAGACATTTTCTGGAGCCTGCCATTTGAAGGAAAACAGCTGACAGTATATTGTTTCCAAATATAAAATTCAAGTTTTGGGGCATAAATGCGGATTTTGGAAAGTTGCATCCACTGTCATTGGTTGACAGTTTCCCAAAACTTAAAGACTTTTTTGGTGAGATAGGAGATGATATTGCAAAATGTATTTTCTGATATTATTTTGACTATATAATAAAATGTGTCAGTATTTGCAAGAACTGCATAACTCAGTGAACTGTATTTCCCAAATGACCAATACATGATGTTATAAAACCATGAATGAATAAAACAACACTCAAAGCTAGGCTAGTGGATTTTAATGTAACAGAGTATGAAAATTTTATAGTTATGATTTCAACCTTTAGAAAACTAACAGTTGTTGAATTTTCATGTGGTATTAAAGATAATAACTGCAATTATCTGAAAAAAAAACATTAAAATATCCCTCCCTTTCCAACTACATATCCATGTGAATCCAGATTTTCTTCATATTCTTCAACCAAAATACTAATTGCAGTTGACTGAATTTTGAAGTTGATAGGATGGACAATCCATCTGTCTTTTATTAAGTCACACATTAAAAATTAACTCTTACTAAATTTTGCGTCAAAAAATGGATTTTTTTCATAAAAATATGTTACTTATGTTCACATTTATGAATTAAACTTACAGAGTTTTGTAAATTCCTGTTTTAATTTCCAATACACTAAACACTAATAGAAAAAACCCACATATATAAACAAGAGCTCAGGATGCTCTATAAACAAGGGCTCAGTCGGTTGAGCATCCAACTCTTGATTTCAGCTCAGGTCATGATCCCAGGGTCATGGGATCGAGACCTGGGTGGGGCTCCACGCTGAATGTGGAGCCTGCTTAAGATTCTCTTTCTCCCTCTCTCTCTGCCCCCTCCCCTGCTCACACACTCTCTCTTTCTCTTAAAAAAAAAAGTACAATCAATATTATAAACATTAAAAAAATAAAGAAACAAGAGCTCTTTGGGTCTTTAATAATAAATAAAAGAACTGTAGGTCTTTAATAATTTTTAAGAGTGTACAGGGGTTATGAAACCAGAAAGTTTCAGGACTGCTGCAGTACTATATAGCAGCTGCAGTGGAGGCAGAAGGATGGAGGAGATGATCTATGAAGTCTCTGCTGGGTTTTCAGTCTTTCCTTACTCAGCCAACTCTCGTCTTTAACTCAGCAGTCAAAGCTTGGGAGCAAGAGCTCTGAATGTGCTCTGGGCATCTCTGATGTGAATCTATGAAAGGGAAAAGATACTCCTTTCCCTGCTTCTCTCTCTTTCTAAGTCTCCAGATAAAACTTTGTCTGCATAGGGTGAAGAGAGAGACTAGATAGGGCAGACGACAGGGACCTTCCCAGCCATGAGGAGTTTATTTAGAAAACCTGAAGTTAAATGGTAGGGACAAGCTGTAAGGGGCCACAACTGGCCCACTTGGGCTCAATAGCAGGAACTGGGAGGAGCCAGGGACATCTCCTAGAACAGTGATACTTGTATTTCCTTCCTCCTGTGCTGGCCCATTTCTTAAAATGACCTAAGCCCTTCAGTGAGTTTTAAGAACCAACAATTCTTCCAGGCCACAGCCCCATATGGTTAATTAGAATAGACAAATATGGACGGGGCGCCTGGGTGGCTCAGTTGGTTAAACATCCGACTTCAGCTTAGGTCACGATCTCGCGGTCCGTGAGTTCGAGCCTCGCGTCAGGCTCTGGGCTGATGGCTCAGAGCCTGGAGCCTGCTTCCAATTCTGTGTCTCCCTCTCTCTGTGCCCCTCCCCCATTCATGCTCTGTCTCTCTCTGTCTCAAAAAAATAAACGTTAAAAAAATTTTTTTAAAAAGAATGACAAATATGGAAAGAAATCAAACTTAAAGAGAAAAAAAACGTAAAGCAGCATAATAACAACTACTTTGCCACATATGTCACTTTCCACCTCCACATCCACCCGCACCTCTCCCTTGCTCTCCTACCATCCATCCCTTCCCCTTGGCCTGACAGCTGTCATTCCTTAGGCTATTACTGATTCATTAGGGATTTAGTCACTAGGATGGGGAATTTAGGGGTAAGGTGTTTCACCGTAATTTGGGTCCCCTGTATGCTGTTTACTGGCTGTGTGATCAAGCAGGTAACTCTCCTCTGAACCCTCAGTTCTGCATCTTTAAGAGGAGATGATCTTCCAGCTCTATGATCCTGTGGTTATTAATAAAGAGAAGATAGGTCAGGCTGGAGCTAAGGACTCTGACATTAATATATTATCATTGAGAAGAGCAGAGGATCTAGAAAGAGAGCACAGCTCTAGTTTGCATCATTATACATTTTCCCCTTTGGACACGGATATATTCGCAGGAGATGAACAAACACAGGTCTCTAAAAACAACCTGGAGAAATCTCCCAAGACTGTGGTTCTTCCCTTGGGTTCACTTAACTGTTAGGTTCCTGGAGTCAGTATTGGAGCATTACCCCAGTTCTTGCCCAGCAGTGGTAATTCCTTTGGTCTTGGAGGCCCTAGAGGTTTTCAGCCTCCCTGTTGTGACCCTGCTAATTAGATACCAGGCTCTGGCCCCTACCATTCTTTTTATTATTTTTTTAATTTTTAATGTTTATTTATTTTTGAGAGAGACACAGAGCGTGAGCAGGGGAGGGGTAGAGGATGAGAGAGACACAAAATCCAAAGCAGGCTCCAGGCTCTGAGCTGTCAGCCCAGAGCCCTACGTAGGGCTCAAACTCATGAACCACGAGATCATGACCTCAGCCAAAGTCAGATGCTTAACCAGTTGAGGCACCCAGGCGCCCTTCTTTTTATTTTTTAAAATAGATTTATTGAAATATAATTTACAGACCACCTAATTTTGTGGCTCTTATTGTATTCACAGAGTTGTACAACCATCACATCTATTCTGGAACATTTTCATCAGCCCTAAAAATAAGTCCTATACTCCTTAGCCATCACCTTTCACCTCCCCACCCCTTCCCTCCCAGGTGCCAAACCTTTGGCAACCAATAGTCTAATTTCTATCTTTATGGATTTGTCTATTCTGGATAGTTAACATAAATGGAATCATACAATATGTAGTCCTTTGTGACTAGTTTCTTTCACTTAGAATGATGTTTTCAAAGTTCATCAATGTTGTAGCATGTATCAGTGTTTCATTACATTTTATTGCTGAATTATATTCCACTGTATGGATATAACACATTTTGTTTATTCATCACTTTGCGTTGTTGAGTCATCAGAGTTGTTTTCACCTTTTGACTATTGTGAATAATGCTGCTATGAACATTGGTACAAAGTATCTGTTTGCGTCCCTGCTTTTAAATCTTTTGGGTATATATCTAGGAGTGGGATTGCTAGTTCATATGATGATTCTATATTTAACTTTTAGAAGGACACAAACTATTTTCAGGGCTGCTGCATCATTTTACATTCCCACCAGTGATGTGTGAGGGTTCCAACTTCTCTGCATCCTCACCAATACTTGTTATTTATAGCCATCCTAATGTGTGTGAACAGTATCTCATTGTGATTTTGATTTACATTTTCCTAATGGCTAATGATGTTGAGCATCTTTTCATGTGCTTATTGTCCATTTGTATATCTTCTTTATTTTTTAAGTTTATTTACTTATTTATTTTTATATATGTTTATTCATTTTTGAGAGAGAACGCAAGCAGAGGAGGGACAGAGAGACATGGGGACAGAGGATCTGAAGCAGGATCTGTGCTGACAGCCGCCAGCCCAATGTGGGGCTTGAACTCAGGAACTGTGAGATCATTACCTGAGGCGAAGTCAGACACTCAACTGACTGAGTCACCCAGGCACCCCTAGTTTGTTTGTTTGTTTGTTTGTTTGTTTGTTTGTTTTAAAGTAATCTCTAGGGGCGCCTGGGTGGCGCAGTCGGTTAAGCGTCCGACTTCAGCCAGGTCACGATCTCGCGGTCCGTGGGTTCGAGCCCCGCGTCGGGCTCTGGGCTGATGGTTCAGAGCCTGGAGCCTGTTTCCGATTCTGTGTCTCACTCTCTCTCTGCCCCTCCCCCGTTCATGCTCTGTCTCTCTCTGTCCCAAAAATAAATAAACGTTGAAAAAAAAAAAGTAATCTCTATACCCAACATGGGGTCAAACTCATGACCACAAGGTCAAGTGACCCCACTCCTCTGACTAAGCCAGCCAGGTCCTCCCATTATTATATATTCTTTAGATAAATGTTTATTTGGAGGCCTTGTCTATTTTTTTTTTTTTTTTTTTTTTAGTAAGTGCTTCACCTAATGTGGGGCTCAAACTCACCACCCTAAGATCAAAAGTCGCATGATCCACTGATTAAGCCAGCCAGATGCCCCTTCCTTTGTTTTTGTTTTTGTTTTGTTTTGTTTTTGGGGTTTTTTTTTTGTTTGTTTTTTTTTTTAGAGAGAGAGCATGCGCCAGTGAAGGAGAGAAAGAGAATCCCAAGCAGGCTCCATGCTCAGTATGGAACCTTACACAGGGCTCAATCCCATGACCCTGGGATCATGACCTGAGCCGAAATCAAGAGTCTGACACTCAACCACCGAGCCTCCCCAGGTGCCCCTTCCCTTGCCTATTTTTAAATTGAGTTATTTGTCTTCTTGTTATTGAGTTGTAAGAGTTCTTAATATATTCTAGATACAAGTCCCTTATCAGATGTATAATTACATGTATTTTCTCCCATTCTGCTGGTTGTTTTCACTTTCTAGATAGTGCCATTTGGAGGATAGAAGTTTTAAAATTTTTATGAGGTCTAATTTATTTTTTTATTTTGTTCCTTGTGTTTTGGTATCATTCTAAGAAACCATTGCCAAGTCCAAGATCATGAGGATTAAGGCTTATTTTCTTCTAAGAAGAGATGGTTTTAGCTCTTATATTTAAGTTTTTGATGCATTTTGAGTTAATTATTGCATATGGTATGAGGCAGGTGTCCAACTTCTTTCTTTTGCATGGAGATATCCAGTTTTCCCAGAACCATTTGTTGAAAAGACTATTTTTTTCACCATTGAGTTGTCTTGGCATTCTCATCAAAAATCAATTGACCGTAAGTGTGAGTATGTGTTCCTAGACTGTCAATCCTGTATGTATTTCCTTATGCAAGTACCACACTGTCTTGATTATAGGAGCTTTGAAGTAATTTTGAAAATCAGAGGTTGTGAGTCCTATAACTTGGTTCTTCATTTTCAAGATTGTTTTGGCTGTTCTAGGTTGGCCTCTACTATTCTTACCCAAAGGGACAAGGCCTCATCCATATTGCCTCTTTCAAAGTATTCATTATATAGCCTACCACACTGATCCTCATCTTTTTCAACCTCACCTTCCCCTGTTCTCTCCCTCACTCCTCCACTCTAGCTCTGTGGGCCTTCTCAAACATTCTGAAGCTCTTCCTGCCTGAGGGCCTTTGCACTGATATTACCTTGGCCAAAAAATGCTTTCTTTCCCTCCACTCCCTCTCCCCTAATCCCAAGGCTGACTTCTTGTCATTCAGGTCTCTGCTCAAATGTTATCTTCTCAGAGAGGCCCTTACTAACCCCCAATCTAAGACAGTCACTTGCCAAACTCTCCCTCTTTATTATGTTATCTTGTATTATTGTACTTACCACTGTCTGAAATAGTCTTACATATATATCATTGTATTTATTTATTTGCTGCCTCCCCCTACTAGAATGGAAGCTCCAGGAAAGCAGAGATCTTATTTCACATTGAATTCCTACACCTAGTAATACAATAGACTACATTGCCTGGCATATAATAGACATTTAATATATATGTATTTGTTGAAGGAATTTGTTGTCAACTCCTGGACAGCTCCTATAGTGGAATTCAGCACCAGGAAAAGAGGTAAGAAGCAGTGAACTGGCCTCACACCAGGATTATTTTCCTTGTACTCACCTTCTTTTCTCATTTTCGACCAGTCGGCAATTCCTCCCTTCTTATTCAAAGGTTTCTCCTAATCCTCCTCCTAATATCGGTCTACATTTGAGAAGTAGATACAGACACATTCCTGCCTTCCCCAATGTCTCCTCTTGATTGCTCTTAGGAAAAATGACCTAAGATGTCTCTGACCACAGTATATATGGACAAGTACATACTCTGGTCCATTTGCAAAGACAGAAATCTAGAGTGTTGGGAAACATGAGGTCCTGGACAAGGGGACAGAAGGACACAGAACCTCAGGGAAAATCAGAACCTCAGGCCAAGAGCCCAAGGAATTCACATTATAACAACCTAATACCCACAAAAGTGTGAAAGTCATTGTCCCACAGCTACAGACTAGAGAAGAGAGGACCTGTGTTACTGATATGGAGAGATTTTCCCTGGGGCTAGGGAGGCTCTAATAACCCTCCATACAGCCCTGAGTTTTTCATCTAAACATCTTAAAAATGTTATAGGCATCAATTAACTCTTATAGCACCCTAGAATCAGGACTGTGGCCCAATTTTACTGACAGAAAACTGAAGACTGTGGGTTAGAGCCAGGAAAGGAATGTTTCAGGCTCACATGGCCTGGACTGAGCAAGCTAAGGGCTACATCTGAAGCCAGAGCTCACCTCATAGTCTTCCCCTTACGACAGTGGTTCCCAATCTGGGGACTGTAGGACACTTAAATTCATGTCTCTGTTTACCATGTCTTGGCTGCAGGCAGATGATAATTTAGTTGGTTCCTTGTCATGCAGGTGCCAGCTTAAAGATCACCTGCTCAGAGAGGCCTCCCTTGAGCATCCATCTCTAGTAAACTTCTCCCAGGCCCTATCATATTACTGATTTTCTTCAGTGTACTTGTCATTATCCCAGATAATGTTATTTTTTGTTTGTTATTTCTGTCTTTCAGTATAAACTCCATGATGTTAGAAATTTTATCTGACAAGACATTGCTGATGTTCAGTAAGTATTTGTTGAATGTTTAAATCAGTCTAAATAAAGATGTTTTCAACATTATGTAGATGCTGCTGAAATGAGTAAAATACATAACTATCTAAGTTTAAATTATACTTTTGGTATATATTTCTCTCAATCAATAGGTACTCAGGCTGTAATGTTAGGAGCCTTTTTAAAAAAACATTTAGAAGAGCCGGGCACCTGTGTGGTTCAGTCATTATACATCTCACTTTGACTCAGGTCATGATCTCACCGTTAGTGAGTTCAAGTCCCACATGGGTGAACTCAAGCCCCACCAGGTGAGACCCACTTCTCTCTCTCTCTCTCTCTCCCTCCCTCCCTCCCTCCCTCCCTCCCTCTCTCTCTCTCTCTCTCCCCCTCACTCACTTGGGTACTCTTGCTCTCTCAAAAATAAAAAAATAAAAAATAAAAAAACAACATCTTTAAAAAAAAAAGGCACTAAAAAGAGCCTTCAAAATTTCCACTTCTGGGCCACCTGGCTGGTTCATGGTGGAATGTGCAACTCTTGATCTTGGGGTTGTGAGTTTGAGCCCCAAATTGGGGGGAGAATTTACTTAAAAATAAAACATTATAGAAAAAAGAATTTCCACTTCTGGCCTTGTATAGATTAAACTTTTTGAATAGCCTTCCTGACTAAAACAACTAAAATGCTAGATGCTAGATTAAATATAATTTTTAACTTTAAAATTCACAGATGAACTGACATACACAAGTGCTCTATCATTACTCTTTAATTTCACTCCTAGGTATATACTCTGAAGAAATTCTTGTACTTGCAGAAGACATTTTATATACTCTCTTGTGTATATGATACCTTTTTCAGATTATAAGGTTATTCATTCTATGCAGATTACAAAAAGAATGAGGTAGATAAAGAATGTATGTACCAACAGGGGAACATATTCAACTCACATTAAGTGACAAACATGTAGAACTCAAGAGTATAATCCCATTTTAATAAAAATATTAACGTGTCCCTTGAAATAAATCTGAACAATATACACTAAAATGTGAACACTGGTTATCACTGTCATGGTTTTCATTTCAAAATTATATGTGTCTTTGATGTTTTGATATTTTCAATAACCTCATTTACTTTTGTGGTCAAAAATCAGTAAAGTTTTTTTTTTTTTTATGTATAGAAAACTGTTTTAAATAGAGAAATAATTTTTCTGGAAAGTTTTCTTTCCCCTTTTGCAAACTGAAGAAAGTTTGCTGAAGACCCCCAATTCTGTAAAGAAGAATTTGTAAGGGCAGAAAGTTTAAAATAGGAAGGGCTTCCAGGTCCCTTTAATGGGATAGAGAGTGAATAGGGCCTAGTCAGTCATCAGGGCTTACCAGCAGACCTGCTTGTTCCCTGCCACTCTCTACCTCCTGCTCAGGAGGGCAATACAAGTCTTGGCCAGCTGCCCTCCAGTCCTGCCCCATTGTTCCCAGACGACTGAACATCTGGCTGTTAAGCCAAAAACCAACAATGTCCTAACTTCCTGAGTAAACACCTGTGAACGAAGAGAAGACATAGTTGAGTCAGAGCAAGTGTTCAGGGGCACAGTAGGGCAAAGAACAAGGCAAAGGAGTTGGTAGGGGATAAGGAAAAATTGGATCTTATTCTGGGCTTGCCACTGAATTGCCCTTTCTCCCTCTGGCCTCTAGAATTTTCCATTGCAAATGGTGGGGCTTCTTGCACTCTCGAGCTTGGAAAAGCATGGATAGAAGGGGGTTCTATGACCCCAGAAATTCAGCTTATCACAGGGGAAAAACACCAGGCTTTTGCACATGCCACACCCTCGGCCTAGAACATGTCCCTCCATCTTATCCTGCACAGTGTTTATTCATTCTTCAAATTTCAAGTTATGCACCCCTTCCTTTTCTCCAACTCCCACCACCCCACCTTCGCCACCCTCCAAGAAGGGCTTAGAGGCCTCTCCGCTCCCACAGCTGGTGCTTCCCTTAGCCACCTCTATCCCACTCCAACAATTGCCTGTTGGTCTTTCCCAGTGGAATTTAAACTGATGAAGTTAGGGACCATGATTATCTTACCCCTGTCTCTCTAGTATCTAAATACTCCTTAAGTACAGTATTCATAAAATGTTTTCATAAGTGGAGGAATAAAAATTGAAGGAATGGCAAAGTGGGCAAGTGACAGAATCCCTCCACTTGTCTGGAGTGTGGTTCTCAGCAGCCTAAGGAAGTGGCCTCCAGGGCGAAGGAAAGCAGCAGGGACATTTATCTTCCTTTCATCTCCTCCCCAGTTCCCTACATTCTTTCATCATCTTACCCCTTCCTCCCACCAACCCCCCCCCCCCAATCTCTACATCTAATTTGGTGTGAGCTTCAGCTCCCTCTACTGGCCAGAGTTCAGTGCCGCAGGGAGCCAAGCCCAGGTGCCCTGGCTTATTTCATTCTTCCCTCTGGGGAGACCATTCTATTCCCTCCTCTACTTTGGGGTTCATGAAGGACTGGAACATGAAGGCAAAACAGGCTAGTCAGCACACTGGAAGTTTCCAAGGTCTGAGCGCACACTTCCCCATCCCTGACTCCAGGGGCACTTCCCTCACATCCTCACCTCATGCTCAGTTTCCTGGAGTCTCTACTCCCAAATTCCTCCTACTCCAGCTAATTCACAGAGATGTTGATTTCTGGAGCCCTTGGCTGATACATCAGCTCTGACTGTGGAAGAAAGATCCCAAGATGAGTTGGGAATAGGCAGAGACAGAGCAGAGAGAAAGGGACCCAGAAAGTGAAAGGATATAAACCCACACTGAGACAAAGATCAAGGTTGAAAAAGCCCACCAAATTGTCATCAGACCTTTCCAATCCCATGGGTTGATAAACTAGGGCCCTTGGCCCTATAAAGAAAGATTTCCCTCACCCCTTCGGTGTACCTGTGTCAGTGAGGAGCTAAGGGGAGTGATTGTGTTCAGGCTTAATAGAAATATTAGACTTTAGGGATAATTCCTGGTCAAGAAGGTCTTCCCCACTCCTGCCCCCTTCTCCTGAGAGGGCCCATCCTGCAGCTTACATCTTCAGTGTCACCACTAAGTGAGTACTCTGGCTCCAGTCCCTTCTCAGGGATGTTCCTTTCCTTCTCTGGCATCAGCTCGTCCAGCCAAAGGAGTTCCTGTGGTGAGAAGACCCACTCCAGTGCCTTTCGGACCCCTACCAGGCCCAGCAACTGCAGGGATGCAAACAAAACCCAGAGCTGTCAGCAATAGCAGCAGAAACATGAACTACAGTAACATGCGTTGAGCACTTCCTATGTACTAGACACTGTGTATTGTTTCACTTAATGCTAACACATTCCTACGAGGTAGATATAATTGTTCCCATTGTATAGAGAAAGAAACTGAGGACTTGAGAGTTTAGAAACTTCTCAGAAGTCACATAGCTGGGATGTGATTGGTCCTACTACAAAGCCTATGGCTCTTAACTTCCTCAGAGCGTAAGAATAAGGCCAGAAGCCACCTGTGTTATCACCTCACTGAGTAATAAAAGTGCCTGTATTGCCTCTCCCAGGACCTCAGTTTTCTTTTGGACTTTATATTCCTGCTTGTGGTTGATCAGCCCAAAGAGGTTAGAAAAATGGAGTTGAATCAGGTATCCCAAGACTAACCTATCCGTAGGCATCTCTCGGCCATCTTTCTTTGTCCTAAAACTCCCAACCAGAGCTAGGGCAAGTGAGAGGGGAATGTCTTCCTCCTGTGTAGGCTTTGGCCACCCTCCCAGGTTCAGAGTCTCCCAGGACCCCCAGGACATTACCCAACCTTGCCCCAAGTTACCATGAGGGGGAAGATGATGGCTGCAGGAGTAGATTTGATTATCCAAAGCAGACCCAGGCAGGCAAGCTGGATAGCTGTGAAGAGGTGGACCCTGCTCAGAGGCACATGTCTCAAGAGGAGGAGGTCTGGCTGGTGTTTTGCTGGCATCAATAATAGCTGTACCCTCTTTGTGAACTAGGGGAATAAGAGGAGGAGGAGAGCAGGGTGTTCAGCCTGGAGGGTGTCACTGTTAGCTGTCCAAGTCCAGCGTGAGCGGGAAGTCAGAAGGCTCCCTTGGCACCCTCCCCATTCAGAGCCTGGCATCAGAGTTCCTGAGCCCAGGAGAGACAGGAAGAGGAGAGGAGAGGACTTGGCAAGTATAAGCAGAAGGCACCAGCAGGAAAGAAGAGGAGGAGTGAGACTGCTTGGTGATTCTAATGGGCCCACCTGGATGCTGCTAATCGCTGCCACTCCCATGTACAGGAAGATTCCATAGAGCACAGGCATCGGGATGAACTGGTAGAAAAAAAGTAGAGAGCTGGCAAAGGAGTTCACTTCTGCTAGCTGCCCAGACCCACACTCCCTCACCTCCACCCCCACCCCAGCCTTAGGCTCCAACCCCAGCCTCCAGCATCCACACCTAAGTTGACCCAAGTCTTTCTCTGCCTTTCCCACTTTGCATGCCTGATACTGAAGCTTCAAGATGGTCAGATGAGGTAAATTTTATAATTTCCATTTCACAAAAGGGGGAAATGGGTTTCAGAGAGATTAAGTTAACTTGTCCACTACCTGGCCTACTTCTCCTATCTTATCTTCTTCGCTTATCTTTCTTCTTCGCTCCCTCTGTTCCTGCTATATGGCTTCCTTTCCTTCTCTCAATATGCCAAGGTTTATTTCTATCCTTTGCAAGGCCTTTGCTTTGCTTTGCTATTTCCCTCTACCTAAAATGTTCTTCCTTGACTTCCTTCTCGCTACTCAGGCTTCTCGCTGCTCATCTCTTGATACCCCAGAAGTGGTGGGGTGTCTTGACACCTTTCAATCTAAAGTAGACCCCTGGCACTCTTAATCACCTTATGCTCTTATATTTTTCATTAGAAGTAATCACTATTTGAAATTTTCCTGTTTTATTGTTTTAATTTTTTTTTCTCTCTTCTCACCAGACTTCAAGCAGTGGATGGTCTCTTTTGATCACCACTATATCCTCAGTCTTTGGAACAGTGCCTAGCATATGGTTTATGCTCAGTAAATATCTGCTGAATGAGAGTCACCTAGTTAGCAAGCAGCCAATCCAGTCTATCTGGCTCTTTCAACTACTCTACTCTCACCCAGCCTCCATGACTTTTCCCTCCCCAAACCTTTCCTCCCTGGTGACTCTTGTATGCCATTCTCTGTGTCCTCGCCTTAGCTTGTTGAACCTTTCTACGATTACTTATTACTTAATTTTTGTTCATGTGCGTATGTTGCTGATAGGGGCTTGGCTCCATATCTCTTTTCAATACTCCTGTCTCCCCTTCCTCCCTGCCACTTCTCCCAAGTGCCTAGCAGAGCCTTGCGCATGGCAGGTGTTCTATAAACATCTGGTAAGGGAGAAGTGAAGGGGTTTTGTCTCAAGGTTTTCCTGGGATGTGATGATCACACTGTTAGTCTAAGGTTTGTTGGCAGGCTGGAGCAAGACTGCCATACCTCTTGGCCCATAGGGGATGGTAGCGTGCCCATACCTGGCTCCACTGGGTAGAAAACCCACCAGATAAGAGTTTGGATTCTCAGATAGATCTGAGAAACTAGCTCTTTTGGTGGCCTTTTGTAAGCTACTTAATCTCTTTAAACTTCAGTTTCCTTGGGGCACCTGGGTGGCTTAGTTGGTTAAGCGTCCAACTCTTGATTTCCACCCAGGTTGTGATCTCACGCTTGTCAGATCCAGCATCCAGCCCTGCGTTGCACTCTGAGCTGGGCGTGGAGCCTGCTTAAGATTCTCTCTCTCTCTCTCTCTCTCTCTCTCTCTCTCTCTCTCTCAAAACAAACAAGCTTCAGTTTGCTCATTGGTGAAGTATGAATGTCTCTCAGGGTTCACGTGAGGATCAAATGAGACCAAGTGTGGAGAAAACTTAACACGGTGTCTAGTGCACAGTAAGTATTTAGCCAGTGTCAGTTCTTGCTGTATTTGTTATTATTACTGCCCTGCCCCTGATGCCAGCCTAACAAAGGTACCTTCAGTACAGGTGCCAGGAAGATGGAGGCTCCTGTGAGGATGAACACCACCAGGCCTGTCAGCCTCTGCTCCCTGTGGGGTGAGGGAAGAGTTAGCTAGGGGCTGGGAGAGCCCCCAGGGTGCGTGGCTTGGAGATGCTGACCAGACGCCACTATAGGCACTGGCAGGAGGGAAGTGGAGAGAGCCCTTTCCCCCCCACCCTCCCAATAGTAGCCTGGCAGGGAGGGGGCCTTAGCATCATGTGCAAAATTGGTGGAAAGGAAGGGGCAGGGCACTTGAGCTGGGATGTTCCAGGCCTCTCCATCAGCTCAAGCTCATAGTTGCTCTTTGTTTTTATTTTTTATTTTGGTGCAACGTTAGCGATTTTTACACTGCCATAAAAACTTTCATTTCACAGTTTCAAAGTTGATTTCACAAACTTTCCACGAATTTATTTCCAACAGGTTAGAAAATTGTTTTTGTCACAGTAACTTTGTAACATCAGTGAGGCACTCCTACCTTGCGGGGGGGGGGGGGGGGGCGGGGACGGGGGAGGGGGTTGTTAGGTGGCACCTCACCCTCCCTTGGCCCTGGCCGCCTCGGCCTTTGTGTCCATGAGGCTCCTCCCACGGGCCCTCCCACACCCATGGCCAAGAAGAAGAGGGGAGACCTGACACGCCCATCTCAGCCCAGAACCCACCCATTCACCCCACTGCAGTGCTTATGGAGTAGTGAGAGAGCCCTCTGGAGGCTTAGAATTTAAGCTGTCCAAATCACTCTGCCTTGTACTCCCCTACACCACCTTACGGATGGATCTCTCACTCTGGCTTCCTCAGTGTTGGCCTCACCTGATGCCCAGGAAGCTGCGGGGTTCCCCCAGGACACAAGCTGTGCTCTCTCTCCGAAGACTGTCCATATGGGCCAGGGAGATGACTGTGGCTGAGACATACCAGGGCAGCCCAAGCACTGAAGTGAGCAGCAGCAGCACAGCCACACAGAAGAGGTCCAGGTGGAAGCCAGCTCCCTTCTGCAGGTAGTGGTGGAGCATCGAGGATGAAACTAAGCCAGATCTGGGCTCTCTGTCCTTTGGAGTGGGAGAGGGAGGGCCTGGACCCCACCCTGGAGTTTCTGTACCTTGGTCTAGGGGCCTCTGGTCCTACCCAGCAGGTCTTACCCGCAGTTTATATTCGGCACGGTTGAGGATGACCGCTGTGATCTGCTGGTCCATGAAGATGAGGATAGACAGCAGCAGAGCAGGGAGGGCGGCTGCCACACTCAGCCACCAGGGGTTGGCTCCAAAAGGTGACACCAGCCATCCACGCCCAGGGAGTGTGGGCTGGGAGAGGGCATTCCGTGGACAAATTAGAGAAGGCCTCCCAAGAGCACCTCACCTGCACACCCCGGCTTTGGCATTCCTCCATAACCCCCAACCCCCTTACCCCAGTTCCAAGACCCTGGGTGGTAGGTGGGAGCAGTACGTGTGCATGTACAACTGGTTGAAAGCATTCCAGTGCCTTAAAAGAGGGCAGAAGAAGGGGAACCAGCCTGGGAGTTGGGCTGGAGCCAGGGGCTCTGATTTTGGTTCTCAGGTGCCCTCCCTCCCTGCAAGAGGAGGAGATGGTGGGTGAGGCCTGCCCACATTTCTTGATGTACAGAGCCCTCCTCCCTAGGCACCCCCCGCCCCCTACAACCAGGGTGGGGCGACTCAGGCTCAAACCTGCCTTGATCTGGGGCCAGGGCAGGGCTGGGTGTGTCTGCGTCTGCTCTGATTATAAGCGTCTGTGTGGGGGAGGGGACCCCAGTTGCCATCTCAGATTCTGAGCCCCTGAGGCTACCCCAGGTGGAGTCTCCCTGCTCTCCTGTCCTGGGGGAAGCTGGAGAGGAGGTCTCCAAATGCACAGGCAAAGTCTAGGTGCTAAGTCCGTGCTAAGCCTTGTCCTGTGCACTGCCATGCCCTTGGGAGGGAGCTCCAGCTTTAGCAGATCAGAGCCGGCAAACAGGGGTGCAAAGAAGACAGTGCGGAGTAGTAGGGTGGGTAGGACCAACCTATGACAACAATAAGTAACATTTTTTGAGATCTTGGTATGTGCCAGATGAGTGACTTACACTCATCTTCTGTGAACCTCAGAACAGCTTATAGAGTAGCAGCTATTGTTATTTATTATTTCCATTTTACTGGTAAATAAATTGAGGCTCATTGATGAGAAATGTGGGTTGGCTTGCCTAAGGTCACACAGCTAGGAAGTGGCAGAACTGGATCTCGAGCCCAGGGCTGGCTGACTAGAACCCAACCTCTTAACCCCTAATTTATAATAATAACTCCCATGTTTTCTGTACCCACTGTGTTGGCAGCAACACCTCATTAATCCTCACAACAACTCCGTGAGGTCATTATTATTACTATTTGTATTTTATGAGCAAGGAAATGGAAGCTCAGAGGAAGAAAAGCATGGTATCCATTCATCTTCCTCCTCCAAAGTCCTGTCTGCTGGCCCTGCTCTCCCCTCTGTTCTACACTCCCAGCTCTCACCTTGAACTCGCTGGGCACCATGAGCTTTGGTGTGGCTAGACCCAGGAAGGAATCGAGGCCACAGCCCAGCAGCATGGCCAGGACTGAGGAGAAGTCACCGAGCACTTTGCGCACCTGGCCACACAGTGGACACTTGGTCAGGTTCAGGCCTGCCAGCCCCCTCCCTCTTTACCCTTTCCCATTCACAGACAGGGCCCAAGGCCAAGAGGCAGTACTCTCCCACAGACAGAGGTAACACTCACCACAGAGGGGAAGAAGCGGCTTGTCTTTACATGCTTGAGGGCCGTGGCTATGAGGAAAGAAGTAAGGAAGAGGAGGACAGAGAAGAAGGCGATGTCTGGGACTATATGACAGCCGGGACCACGAGGGTGGCCTCCCCGTCGGGCACACTCAGGTGGGGGCAGCAAGGAGGCATTGACCAGGCCTAGGTCCTGTATGGAGGGGTGTTCAGGTATGGGGTTATGGGTGGCAGAATAAACATTGACTGACACTCACTGAGACACCAAGGACCCAGGATAGGAGGTCTCCAGCCACAGCAAATGTCTGGGCTTCTGTGAACTGTAATGGTTTCCCTAGCCTGTGGGGAGGGAAAAGCCAGGAACCACTGACTTCTTTGGCTTCCACCATGTCTTTCCCAGGACTCTCCCAGGAACTGGCCCTCACCATGCTTGAGATGTCATCTCTGTCTTTTGGTTCTGTCTCCTTCCACTGAGACTCATTTCCTGGGAAGCAGAGAACAATTTGGGTATATGTGCCTCCTCTGGAAAGCTTCTCCAGCCCCTCAGGAGCCTGATCTCATGGATCCAACTGAGCCAGAAAGTTCTTAGTTCTGACTCATCTGTCTTCTGACCCTAAATGCTGTGCTCCTCAGGACATCTCCCAGTCCCTACCAATTCCTTACGTCTCTGTATCCCTGGTGCCCGGCATAGGACCAGCCAGAGCAGATGCCTAGCAAATGTTTGCTTAAAAGATGAGCACACCAATCTGTGGGTTTCTATCAGGACCAGAACTGGTTTTGCTCATGCCTAACACAGAGTCTGGCGCTCTTGAGAGGATATCTCTTCCCCATTCCTGCTGCTTCCTTGTGCAGGGGTATGTGCAAGTGTAAAACTCTGAGCTGCTCTCCCCCTCAGTCAGTCACTCAGACTAGGGAAGAGCAGCAATTTGTTCGATTGGTGAATTTGAGAGAAGGAATGGAGCATGCCTCTCCCTGTCCCTTCCTCTCCCCACTCTTGGGAATAAGCTGCCTGCCCTGTGCATGCAACTTAGCTCTGCCCTTCTGTGGCAAGACAGTCCCTGTCCAGGGCAGCCATGACTGGGTGGGTAAATCTATTTAATTTTGGTTTCATTGTTAGGAAGCCCATTTCCCCATAGATATAAGCATGTTCTTCTATCAGCACTGTCAGAAATAAAGATGATATTGGGGCACCTGGGTGGCTCAGTCGGTTAAGTGTCTGACTTCGGCTCAGGTCATGATCTCGTGGTTCGTGACTTTGAGACCATCTTGGGCTCTGCGCTGACAGTGAAGATCCTGCTTGGGATCCTCTCCCTCTCTCTCTGCCCTTCCCTGCTTGCTCTATTTCTCAAAATAAATAAATAAACTTAAAAAATAAAAGATAATACTGGGCCTCCTCTGTTACTTCTCAATGGATTCAAAACAAAAGTGGGGAAGAGAAGCTGGTCATCAGGAAAGTATTCAGGATTTTGTTGAACTTAACAAGGGGGACAGCAAGGGGACATCCCCTCCCCCTCCCGCATCCTCCCCCATCTCTTCCAGCTCCGTATTCCCCTCACCCACCTCCCAGGTCTGGGTACTGGCATAAGCAGCCGTAGGCAGGAGAGCCAGGGCTCTGGATGGGATAGGCACTGGTCAAGCTCAGCATTTTGCCAACAGCATCGTAGATGAAGATGAGGCTGATGAGGGCACAGAAGCCTTCTTCGGTGAAGCGGGTAAAGTAGCGTACCAGCACGCTGGCCTCTGTGGCCACTAGTGCCAGACAAAAGGTGGCCACCCAGATGCCCACCCATAGGCGGAAAGGCAGGTAGTCCAAGCTGTAATCTCTGGGGGAGTGAGACAGGCAGGGATTGCCAGGGCTGTTCTGCTCCCCACTTACCCCAGGTTAGGTACCCCTGGAGCCAAACAGACAGTTCCCTCCCTTCCCTATTGACCCAGCCAGGATCAGGCCAAGAGTGCAGCTAGTGAGGGTCTGGTGAGGGTGGGGGCGTTCTCCTACCTGCTGAAGGAGAAGAGCAGGCGTTCAAAGACCAGCACTGGCCCCGTGCTGCTGAGGATGGTGAGGGGCTGGCCAGCCAACAGGCAGAAAGCAGCTCCAGCCACTGCAGTGCCCAGAAAACTTTCCAGCACCCCCTAGAAGCCGGCGGAGGACCCTGTCAGCACAGGACACCGGAGTCCTCAGTACAGCCACCCAAGCTTCCAGGGAGCCTCCACGGCCGACCCATTGCCCCAGGGGTAGCTAGCAGAATACTGAAACTTGTGCCTGCCCCCCCTCACATCTCCCGATTCACCTGAGCACCATCGGTGGCTTCCCCCAGCAGACCCCCAAAAGTGATGGCGTTAGTGATGGTGGCCAGGTAGATGTAGAGCACAGCCGAGAAGCACTGGGGATGCAGCGCGTCCAGGAAGTCACTGGTGTACCACAAGGCCTTCCGACGCACATCCTGGACAAGGCCCCCAAACAGCCTCCCACCCATGGTTTGTCAGTGACCCAAGTGCCCACACCCCACGCCCCTATCCCTGCTACCTTCCCTGTGACTGGCTGAGCCCCTCCATCATGAGCATACACCTCTGTGCCCCTGTGACCCCTCTCCCCTCCCAGGACCCTTACCCCTGCTCTCACCCAGCTCACCTCACCTGCCTGTCCACTGTAACTCTGGGCTGGGCACATGTGGCCAGTGACCATGTCTGTCCTCAGCCAGGGCCCCATGCTGGGCAGATGGGCCCTTGACCTCCCTCAGTTGTGAGAGGAGCCTGAAGAGAAGGGGAACCCAGGTTGCCTGAGGATCTCCAACCAAAACGTGACTGGGCCTGCTGCCTCCTGGTGGCTGCTCTTATCTCTGCCAGCAGACCCTGAATACAAAGATAAGTATCCCTTTCCTGGGATCCCCTCCCCTCCTGAACAGTGGAACTGGACCCAAGGTCTGTGGAGAAGACCCCCCATATACCTTTTGTGCTGGGAAGGCAGACATTTGGGTGGGGCGATCCGGGCTGTCGGGTCCCACCGACCTGGAGGAAGCACTGTCACCTCCTCTAGGAAGGCATCCAAGGCTGCCAGAAGGTCATGAAGGCTGCTGGCCCGACGAACTGACCACTGGAATTGCTAGGGATAGGGGCAGAAAGGGGCAGTAAATGCCGATCTGGACCTTTACATGAATCTTTACAATCTCAAAGCTAGACACAAGTCATTCAAGCATTCCTTCATTAATACATGCATGCAGTGAGTATTGGGGGCCTACCGTGTGCCAGCAGTGTCCTAGTTAAGGGGGCTACATTGGTAGCCAAGAAAACTTAAGTCCTCATGTGCACAGACACAAAGCCACACTCTGCCTCACTGCTGTATTCGGTCACATCTAGAGGCCACAGTGTGCACTCTCACTGGCAAAAGTGCACGTGCGTGCACACACTCACACACGCACGCGCTTGCCTGCCCAGCTCACCCGGTCACTGAGGAGGACGGCCATGGCCCGGCCCATCTCATGATAGCCCCTTCCCAGTGTGGAGGGACCAAGGAGGAGACAGAAAAACCTGAGGGAGGAACCAGGCCCCAGAGAAAATAAGAGACTGCTATCCCACAAGGCAGCCCTGACCTCTGACCTTCCTACCAGCCCCCATTCATACGCTCATCATGTTCACACCTACTTTGCAGCCCTGACCACCACCCCCTCCCCAGACCCCTGAGCACCATCCCCACTCACGCCCCCTCAGAGAACTGAACCAGAGACTTCTCAACCCCCTCCCCAGTAGAGATCCTTCTGGGCTCCAGGACCCCCGACTCCCAACAGCCTCACCTGCTGGGAAGGGGCACCTCAGTGAGGGGCCCCAACACCACTGGATCCCGCAGTCGTACAAAGGCCCCCAGGGGCCGTACCAGGAAGCCCAACTCTCCTGCCAGCACAGCCCCTGCCTCAGCCCCTTGAGGCAGCTTCCGTCTCAGAGGGTTCTGACGCTGGATGGGGGGTTCAAGGAGACACATGGATGAGTGGTTACGTGGGAAGGCAGATTTTGGTAGGGTACTGATTAATAATGAGGCCTGACTCCTCTCCCAGCCCTGCCCAAGGAAGGACCACAAACCTGTTCCTTCAGCGGGGCTTCCTCATTGTGAGAAGCCTCTCCTGGATGAGCAGACCCTTCGAAACACGATCAGGCAGAGAGTAAGAGTACAGGCTTTGGAGGTGGACACACCAGGGCTCCCTGACCAGGTTTACCTGTGATAAACTATGAAAACTAGAGTTCCCCTCATTGAGCTTCAGTTTTCTCATCACTAAAATGGGGCTAATTGTGGTACTGCCTCACCGGATGGTTGTGAAGATGAAATGAGAATATACTGCATGTAAAGCTCCTGGCACGGTGCCTGTCAAGAGCGTCCCTTCACAAAACTCTGGCCCCTCCATTCTTCTCCCCTCACCGTTACCTCCACTTCTCACCCACGAGGCCTGGGTTGAGGCCCCGGGTTGAGAGGTCTGAGCCAAGGTTAGGCTGCTCTTAGTCCAAGAAGCGCAGGGGGGATCTGGGACCCTCCCACCCAGGGCTTTTGGTCCTGGGCCCAGGGAGGGGCCTCTCACCCTGGCAGGGCCTGGTGCCTGTGGGCTGGATGAGATGCTGGGGTCTCTGCAGCAGTAAGGCCTGCAGCTGCCCTCTCAGCTCTGGGCTCAGCGACTCCACTCTTGTCACCTGTTCTAAAGAATAGAGATGGGGCTTCAACCCTCTCCTGAGAGCTCCCTGTCCCCACACTCTTCCCCTTTCCCCTCTGCCTGGCTCCCTTTCCCTTCTGGGAATCTCAGGAAAGTTGCTCCTCCATTCTGCTTTTCCATCTCCTCCCTGTGACAGGGACGGATAATCCCTAGGGTGCAGTGGGGTGAGCTCTGGAAAGTTCCAAGGCTTTGGGGGGAAGTCTTAGGGAAATGGCATAGCTACTCAGGCCCTCCCTGTACAGGCTCCCAGCATACCCACGAGCTCCAGGAAGCTCTGAGCTGGACAGTCCAGCAGCACAAGGCCCTCGGCCAGTAGGCTGCGGAGCTTCTGAAGGCTGGGCAGTGCCAGGGTGGGCACATGAGGGACACTCCACCGGCCTGCACCCACCTCCAGCTTCTCCTCAAACAGCACCCACCTGTGGTGGAGAGGAATAGACTGTGTTATTGGGGCCATCTCTCCCAGGTCCAGGTTGTGGGAACACAGGAGAGCCAGGGAAAGTAGAGCAATGGGGGGGGGGGGGGAGGCTGGGCCCAGTGGTGCATAGCATGCCCCTTCCTGGACATTCACCCCTCATCTGGGGTCTTGGGGAACTCAAAAGTAGACTGCAGAGAAAACTGAGCATCATGGAGGGTGAGGGCCTGAATTGGAGAGCACAGAGAGGAACTCTTAATTGGGGCAGAGCATCTCCCCAAACAGGAGGAGTCACCAGCTGGGGAAGGGGCAAGACCCCGTAAAATTGCCCTGGGTCCCACTCACCTGCCTGTCTCTCTCCACTCCAGTGCCTGGGGCCAGCCCAGAAGTTCATTCAGCTGAATGAAGAGCAGAGGGTCCGTGGGTATCCCCTGATCCCCTCTGTCTGTGTCTGAGGTGCCGTCAGGGCTGGGGCAAGAGCCAGGGCCATTCTCCAGCTCTCCTGTGGGCACATTTTCACAAGCACTGGAGACTTCAAACTCTTCCTGGCCTGGCAGCTTCATCTTGGGGAGGCTTGCACAGACTCCCAGGGATGGTGCAGTCCTAGGTTTTGAGTCCTAGGTTTTGAGCCAGGGGCCCTCTGGCTGGCTGCATTTATAATGCACCCCCACCCTCCATGAAGCACAACACAAACAGAGCAGGGCCTGCTGGCTCCAGAGCCAACTGGGTAATCCCCTTTCTTGCTTGCTTTCCCCAGCCCTTGCTGCCCGAGAATGTTTGTAAGGCTAGCCTGATCTTTCCCAGGATCTAAAGAAATGCCCAGCCTGGGGCAAAAATGTTGTGTGCATTTTCTGTGGGATCAGGTCTGACCCCACTGTGTTTTGTGTAAATTAACATGAGTAAGTCACTGGCCTGGGTCTGAAGACTGAGACCATCAGATGATCCTGCCCCCTACTCTGTATCAGATACAAACATCACCACCCCCAGGACTGTTTTGGGTGTCACCAATACACCCTAAGGGCCCCTATTTGGATAAACAAATGTCTTAATGAGTAACTAGGGCTATAGAAGCCAGGCTAGATCGAGTAAGGGAGACAACAGGCAGAGTCCCCTCCCATTAAATGGGCTAATAATGGCAAGTGGAGACAGTTCATGGAGAACACAACGCCTGAGTCTTAAATTCCTTTGTTTGATCCTGGAAACTTTGCAATTTAGCTGGGTCCCTGGGGTCTGCCTCTGTAACCCAGACCCCCAGTGAGGATAGAGGAGCCAACTAGAGTGTGTGTATGGAGTTCCCAGGGCCAAAGGAGCAGAAGAAAATGTGGTCTATTGGCAAGTCCTTTTGGCTCTTCCTTCAAAGTAAACCCAGCATCCAACCACATCTCCCACATCCTCCACTTCTGCCCTGTTCCAAGCCACCACCATGTGTCACCTGAATTATCTCTATAGCTTTTAATCTCTTGCAATAATCCCCCTGCCTCCACTCTTCCTTGGCCAAAGTTCATTCTCTGCACAGCAGCCATAGGAATTGTTTTAAAAGGTAATCAAGCTATGTTACTCTTCTCAAACCTCACCCAATACATTCCTATTACTTCTAGAAGAAAAATCAAACTCCGTCATGACCTATAAAATCTGTAGTCTGGCCCTAGCCTACCTCCATGACCACATCTCGTACCATTCTCTCTTGCTGATTCCTTTCTAGCTGTCCTGGTCTTTGTCTATTATGTAAAGCCTGTTCCTGCCTGGGGGTCTTCTAGTTCTCATCTCTGCAAGGGAAGTTTTCCTTCCAGATGGTTACATGACTGGATCCCTGTCACCTAAGTGTCATCTTAGACGTTACCCATTCAAGGAGACCTTTTTCTTTTTTTCCATCCAGCCCTGTTTTTCCATCACATTTCTCAGTTTCATTTTCTTTCTAACAGTTATCACTACTAGTATCTGCCTCGTGTATTTGTCGTATATTGCCTGCACCTCCCCCCCCCCCCGCCCCCACACACCTACACACACACTGGAATGTACCGTTCACAGAGCAGGTATTTTACCTATCTTCTTCCCCGGGGCCCCCAGAGCAGGTACCTAACGGCACTCAATAAATTCTTGTTCAATGAGAGCATAGAAAGGGGCGGGGGTGGGGAGGGGGGTTGGGGGGGAGGGTGCTGGGAAATAAACGCGTTTCTCCTGGAGGCCACACGAGGGCGCTGCTCCCCGCGGACAGGATCGCTTGGTCCACTAGGCTGCAGGGTTTGCTTCCCCAGTGGACTTGCCAGGGCGATGAGGTGACAAGAGGAAAGGGAGGGGTCCTTAATGCTCCAACATTCCCTGGATTGGCCCGGCGGGATGGGATGTGGGAGCCGCGCAACAAGGATGGAGAAAGAGGGCCAATCGTGCTCTTTTGAACGTGGGTCAAACCCTCCACTAGATACATGGGACACCCCTCCTCCCTGGGAAATGGGACTTGGGCTGATGACCCTTCCCACCAACCCCAGGTCTGGACTTGGAGCGATTTGCCCCAAGTCCAAGGAGGTCCCAAGATAGGAATGGAGTGAGTCATTATATTACCATGTGGAAACCGGGTGCTGAGTCTGAGGTGGGAGTTGGTTTCAGCCCCAGGAAGAATAGAAACTGGCCTAGGGCCTGAGAGGGCCTGGAATCCCTGTGACCATCCCCTTCAAGAATGTGCCCCAACCTCAGAGCAAGTGACTCAGGAGAGCCTGAGGGGGGACAGGAACAAGGACCTCTTGCACATAGCCTCCTTTCCCACCCCCATTCCTGCCAAAGTTCAGAGGGTCTGCCCTTGCCTTCGCTGTGACCCTAACTACCCTACTTCTCAAGGCTGCCTGCAGTAGAGGGTCACCATGCCTCCACTCTCCCAGGGCCCCACTCCTACCTTTGGGTCCTGAGTGGCCTGAGCTGTGCGGGTGGGTGAGGGATGTGAGTGAGAACCCGCAGGTCTATCTGTGGGCACCAGTTGTCTCCAAGGCAGGGTTCAGAGGAAGTATGCTATATGGGTGAGCAGCCTTGCCTGTGGGCACTGGAAAATACCCTGATCCAGGAATCCAAACACTGGGTTCTCATCCTGGCTCAGTCACAGATTTATTAGGTGTTCTTGACCAAAGCCCTTCCCCTTTCTAGCGTGTTTTCTTTGTATAAACTGAGACAGTTGGGGTAGATGATTTCCAAGGTTCAAAGCATACCTTTATGCAATACTCTGAGCTGAACCTGGAGGGGATGGAGTGGTGTCATGAACAGACTGCCTTGGTGTAAATCCAGGCTTGGTCACTTTCTAACAAGTGGAGAAGAGATTTGTCACCGCAGAACCTTAGTTTTCCTATGAGCAAATGGGGAATAAATAAAAGGACCCATGCCTTTTAGGTTTTATTAAGTGAAACAATGCATGGAAATTAAGCCTAGCACATAGAACACACTATATGGAGGCCATTATTACTATATCTGTGAAAATAGTCACTCCCAGAGTGGGGAAGAAAGAAAAAAAATATATATATATATATTTTTTTTTTACGTTTATTTATTTTTGAGACAGAGAGAGACAGAGCATGAACGGGGGAGGGTCAGAGAGAGGGAGACACACAGAATCTGAAACAGGCTCCGGGCTCTGAGCTGTCAGCACAGGGGCCCGATGCGGGACTCGAACTCACGGACCGCGAGATCGTGACCTGAGCCAAAGTCGGCGCTCAACCGACTGAGCCACCCAGGCGCCCCAAAAATATATATTGAAATGTCAATTGAATCCAACCCTGTGTTCTAGGCACATTATCTCATGTAATCCTTACAATAAGCTTTAAAAAAAACTTTTAGTTTTTAAGAACTTTTTAAATTTTTGACTATATATTTATCAGAGTCTATAGAATAAGAAATGAAGAAGTTGCAGGAAAAAAAAAAAGCTACAGAGAGGTCTCCAGCTGGACCTCACCCAGCTTTCCCCAATGGTAATATCTTACATAAAGATAGCACAATATCAAAATCAGGAAAATGACATAGGTACAATACTGTTAGCTAGACTGCAGGCCTTATTCAGATTCCACTTGTTTCTACATGCATTCATTTGTCTATGTGTATATCCATGTGTATGTATACATCCATGTATGTATGTATCCATTATAGTTTTATGCAAGTGTATCACATGTATAGATTCACTCACAACAAGCGGGGCAAGTTGCTCAACTTCCTTACACATTGGTTTTCTTGAACTACTGGGACCTCATCAAAATAAAAAACTTCTTCACAGCGAAGGAAACAATCAGCAAAACTAAAAAGCAACGAACCGAATGGGAGATGATATTTGCAAATGACATATCAGATAAAGGGTTAGTATCCAAAATCTATAAAGGACTTATCAAACTCAACACCCAAAAAACAAATAATCCAGTGAAGAAATGGGCAAAAGACATGAATAGACACTTCTCCAAAGAAGACATCCAGATGGCCAGCCGACACATGAAAAAATGCTCAACATCACTCATCATCAGAGAAATACAAATCAAAACCACAATGAGATACCACCTTACATCTGTCAGAATGTCTAACATTAACAACTCAGGCAACAAGAGATGTTGGCGAGGATGCGGAGAAAGACAATCTCTTTTGCACTGTTGGTGGGAGTGCAAGCTGGTGCAGCCACTCTGGAGAACAGTATGGAGGTTACCCCAAAAATTAAAAATAGAACTACCCTACAACTCAGCAAATTGCACTACTGGGTATTTATCTAAGGGATACAGGTGTGCTATTTCGAAGGGACATATACACCCCAATGTTTATAGCAGCACTATCAACAATAGCCAAAGTATGGAAAGAGCCCAAATGTTCATCAATGGATGAATGGATGAAGAAGAAGTGGTATATTTATACAATGGAGTATTACTCGGCAATCAAAAAGAGTGAAATCTTGCCATTTGCAACTATGTGGATGGAACTGAAGGGTATTATGCTAAGTGAAATTAGTCAGAGAAAGACAAAAATCATATGGCTTCACTCATATGAGGACTTTAAGAGACAAAACAGATGAACATAAGGTAAGGGAAACAAAAATAATATAAAAACAGGGAGGGGGACAAAACATAAGAGACTCTTCAATATGGAGAACAAACAGAAGGTTACTGGAGGCGTTGTGGGAGACGGGATGGGCTAAATGGGTAAGGGGCATTGAGAAATCTACTCCTGAAATCATTGTTGCACTATATGCTACCTAATTTGGATGTAAATTTAAAAAAAAAAAAAAAAACCACATTGGTTTTCTTGTCTCTAAACTGGGGATGAACATACTATCTTCCTCAGAGGACTGTTGTGAGAACTAAATTTTTTTTTTAAGTTTAATTTTGAGAGAGACAGAGTGCGAGTGCAGGGGGTGCCGAGAGAGAGGGAGACACAGAATCTGAAACAGGCTCCAGGCTCTGAGCTGTCAACACAGAGCCTGACGCAGGGCTCAAATTCAGGAACAGCAAGATCATGACCTAGGCTGAAGTCAGACGCTTAACAGACTGAGCCACCCAGGTGCCTCAACTGTTGGGAGAATTAAATGAGATAATGTATATAAAGGGCTCAGAGCAGGGGCACCTGGGTGGCTCGGTTGGATAAGCATCTGACTCTTGATTTAGGCTCGGGTCATGAACTCACCGTCACATTGGGATCTGTGCTGACAGCTCAGAGCCTGCTTGGGATTCTCTCTCTCTCCCTCTCTCTCAAAATAAATAAATAAACAAACAAACAAACATTAAAAAATAAATATCAAAAAATAAAGTGCTCAGAGCAATGCCAAAAAAGTAGTGAGCACTCAGTAAATTTAAGTTTTTTTTTTTAGAAAAGGCATGTTTTGAAATGACTTACAATACATAAATAATTCATGTTTTTTAAATTCCTATTTGTTGTAGAAAAAACAGCAAAAGCCCATATGCATAAAACATAACACATTTTCACAATGCCCTTACCCCAAAATAACCACTGTTAATAATTTTACTCACACCGCCAATATGAGGCACATTTCATTATTCCCACATTATACCCCAGAACAGTGAGGCTCAGAAAGGTTAAGCCATTTGCCATAGCTACTGAGTGAGGAGCTGATATTTAACGCAAACTCTTGCCTCCAGGCGCTCCCAGCTGGGGATGGCAGACTGGTGCAAGAGTAACACTGACCCAGGGCTGCAGGGCTGCCCCCCTTCCCCCTGGGGAGCAGTATCCACTGGTTTCTGACTGCTTCCAGCACTGCCTTAGCACCTCTCAGGTCACCTCTATGAGTTTTCACCATGGCCCCTGGAGGTAGGTATCCGTCTGAATAAGGAAACTGAGCCTCAGAGGTACCTTGGCCAATGTCATAGCTGCAGGCTAGTGGGCCAGGGTTCAGGAAGGGGTCAGTTGCATGCCTCAGCCTGAGTTCCAAAGCCTATGCTCTGAGGGATTCAGACAAGATGCTAGCAGAACGTGTGTGGAGGGAGAGTCTCTCCTGTTGGAGGTCTGGGCTTCTCTGACCCTGGAGCTGGTGCCCTTCCCTGATACGCAACTTGACCCCAGACCACCCAGATCCAGCCAACACTTGGAGTGAGCCCTGACAGTTGGATCCTGCTTCTACTCCTCATAATGCCCACACTCCATCTGGAGTAGAGGGGTGAGGGCGTTTGAAGGAGAGGAGGAAGAGGTATCAGAGAGACTGAGTCTGCAGCACAAAAGCACCTGCACCTGCCCTAAATTGCTCTGCCTCAGGCTTTCCAGGCCCCCCGAGATTTCCAGACTCAGGAAGTATTGGGGAGACAACTGCAGGTATGTGATTTTTGAGCTTCACATTAACTATTTATGCTCCCCTTACTTCCAGAAAAGATTTAAAGACAATAAAAGACACAGATACAAGTAAATATTTAAAACACGATCCCTCATAATGAAACGAAATTGGAGAAGAAAGAAATAGTTGTCCTCAAAATTCTAGGCTAGAGATAATCATTGCAGCTGAGAATCAAAACTTAATTGTGAGCTTCCTGGAGGTGGAGGCAAAAAGGGAACACATGAATTCCACATTTGTCATTATCTAATAAAAGGAAGGAGCTATGCCAGATGGTCATGAGAGTCAAAATTTCTAACATTCAACTACAAGAGGAATTTATTACACCTTATTTAGGCAATGGCCAGGGACCTTCTATGTAATAGTATCTAGAACAGCAGTTTTACAAAGGATACATAGAAGCTTCTCATGTGACTACCTCTGGTTTTAGTGGTCCTCAATCCTTTCAGAATCAATTTTTTTAGAGCCAATACAGTAACATTCCTTTACTATCCTGAAATAAAGTTCACAGAGAATATGGCATCTACACATTTACTTTTTTCTCTTTTGTAGAAATCTGTCCATGTTAACATTTTGATGTATTTTTCCAGGTTTTTTTCCTATACATAGGTTTTCAAAAGTATTTTTATTTTTTTTGAGAAAGGAAGAGAGAGTGTGAGCAGGGGAGGGTCAGAGAGAGAGGGAGACACAGAATCCGAAGCAGGCTCCAGGCTCTGAGCTGTCAGCACAGAGCCTGACATGGGACTCGAACTCACAAGCTGTGAGATCATGACCTGAGCCGAAGTCAGACGCTTAACTAACTGAGCCACCCAGGTGCCCCCGGTTTTCAAAAGTATTTTAAAATAATTATAGAGGGGCGCCTGGGTGGCTCAGTCCGTTAAGGGCCTGACCCTTGGTTTGGGTTCACGTCATGATCTCATGGTTTTGTGGATTCAGACCCCACATGGGGCTCTGTGCTGTCAACACAGAACCTGCTTGTGATTCTCTCTCTCTCCCTCTCTCTCTGCCCCTCTCCCACTCATGTTGTCTCTGTCTCTCTCAAATAAATAAATAAATAAACTAAAAAAATAAAATAAAATAATTATAGAGAGGGGCACCTGGCTGGCTCAGTTGGAAGAGCATGTGACTCTTGATCTTGCGGTTGTGAGTTTGAGACCCATATTGGGCGTAGAGATTACTTAAACAAATAAATAAATAAACTTTAAAAAAATGTGAAGTTTAAAAAACTAAAATAATTATAGAGATACAATTCTGCGTGTTTTATTTGTACTCTTTACAAAGCATGTGGAATGTAGGACAGTGTGGTGGGGGGTGGGGCACGTTTTAATTGAGCCTGACATCTTTTCCTCCAAATGCCTGAGGACTCCCCGCAGATTTGTAGAATGACCCTTAGGGGGCAGTATCTCTTCCTTTGTGAATCATTGTCTTAGATCAACCCTCAGTTTAAAAAAAAAAAAGCAAATAGATAAGGTTAAATTGCTAAATTGCAGCTCTCTGATCGCATTTCTTTTGTTGTTGTTGTTGTTGTTGTTGTTTATTTTTATTTTATTTTTTAGAGAGAGAGATTGAGTGCAGAGGAGAAGGGCAGAGGGAGAGAGAAAATCTCAAGCAGCATCCACATTCAACGTGGAGCCCAGCACAGGGCTTGATCTCAAGACCGCAAGGATCATGACCTGAACGGAAATCAAGAATCAGACGCTCAACTGACTGAGCCACCCAGGAGCCCCTGTGATCGCATTTCTAAGGGGAACCAAACTTACACATTTCTGGTACAGGATGTGATGTGACCTCATTCCAAGGCTGAACCCTGGAGAAGTTAGTAATAATGGTACTGACCTATTTACTTAGGGCTTTCCATTTTGCCAAGCACTTTGAGAGGTGCTACGTCCCTAGTCACAAGGACCCCCTAAGTAGACTGTTATTCTCCACATTGAGAGACGAAGAAGCTGAGGCACCGAGAGAAACGTTATCATGCCTCATAGATCAAGCACTGTTCGTTGCCATAGAATTGTCTCAGCAGGCCTTTGGATAGCAGCATGCCTGCGAACAATTCATGATGGACCTTACGGGCCGGTGCCTGAATACAGAACAGTTGTTTCAACCTCTCGTTTTCCGTGTGAGGAACCTGAGGCTTAAAGAGGAGAGTGGGTTGTGTGTTGGACAAGAAGAATCACTTGCCCTCTCTTTGATGACAGACAGCCATCTGTGCTATGGGACGGCCAAAGTGACAACATCCTGAGACTGGAGATGTTAATCCCTCAAAGTCCCAGAAATGGGCCCAGAAATGGAGGAGGATGGCTTGAAATCCAGGCCTGAGCCAAGCACCTTATAAATATTCCTTCCTCAACATCTGGCAATGACAGGGACTCCTCATGCCCCTATACCCCCTCCCCAAATCATCAGTTCCTAGTCTTCATCCTATGCAAATAGATCCTGACCCCAGGCAATCAGACAGGAGATCCCGTTCACTCCTGGGTGTGCACGAAGTATGTTATCTGGCACTATCTCCAGGAACCTCCAGTCAGCAGAGGAGGTACAAGCGGGCTCCAAAGGGTGGATCTGAGTACAGATCCAGCTGTACCCCCAAAACTGCCTGACCAACTGGCTCAGATGGGGATGCAGAGCAGGGAACTGAGGCAGACTGAGGCAGGGAACAATGACTCCTTAACTATGAACTTTCAAGTTTAGGTAACTCTGGGCTCATGGCCCCTGGTGATAGTAGTACCCTCAGTGGAGGTGCCCTTTCCCTGGCTGCCAGAGCTCTGGGTCTGATTAGGACTCACTCCTCCTGGTCAGAGTGGAAGGGGAAGGTGGCTGAGTCCCCTCCCCCAGGGGACACATGCTATTCTCTGAGAACTGAACCAGGGTTGCTATCTTGGGTAAACGTTTTCAAAACTCTAGGAGGCCTTGGAGTCTACCCTCTCATCATAAGCATGGCCATCTCTGAGCAGAGAGAGACCACTTCAGCTCTGAGGGAGGATGGTTGCCCCATGACCAAGCAACACCTTTTTAAAGTTCCTGCTTAGGGGCGCCTGGGTGGCTCAGTCGGTTGGGCGTCCGACTTCGGCTCAGGTCATGATCTCGCGGTCTGTGAGTTCGAGCCCCGAGTCGGGCTCTGTGCTGACAGCTCGGAGCCTGAAGCCTGTTTCAGATTCTGTGTCTCCCTCTCTCTGACCCTCCCCCATTCATGCTCTGTCTCTCTCTGTCTCAAAAATAAATAAATGTTAAAAAAAAAATTAAAAAAAAAATAAAGTTCCTGCTTAAAGGAAGGAAGGGAGGGAGGGAGGGAAAGAAAGAGAGAGGTGGGAAAGAGAGAAAAGAAAAAGAAAGAAAGGAAGGAAGAAAGGAAGGAAGGAGAAAGAAAGAAAGAAAGAAAGAAAGAAAGAAAGAAAGAAAGAAAGAAAGAAAGGGAACACTTGGGGATTTGGGGGTGGGGGTGAGGTTTGAAGCAGTTGTTAATAGCAGCTGTCACCAAGTAAGCACCTACCATGTGCCACCCATCATATTCTGCTTTATACACATGATCTGACTTAACCATCACAAAGCCCTATAATAATAGGGCTTTATTATTACTATTATTCCCATCTTGCAGATGAACAAACTGTAGGTCAGAGAAGTTGAAGAACAAGTCCTAAGTTAGAAAGCTAAAAAATAGCATGTTCAAAATTTGAACCCTTGAATGTCTGGCTCCCAAGGGTATACTCATTTCACTAGCTGCTCTGCTGTCCTACCTGGTCCTTTTTCCAGCCTGTGAGGCAGACCCTTATCACCGTCCCCCTGCAGGACAGGTGGAGCCCTGAACCTCGGTAAAGCTGATGATGTTACTGTCTGTGGAAGCAGAAATAGGGCAGCCATTGTCTCACCCATTTGTTAAGGGCAGTGTTGAGCTTAAGAACACAGGCCCAGGAAAAAAGGAAGGAATTCAAATTGAGGCCTAGATTCTCACTAGCTGGGTGACCTTGGACTGTTACCTGTTTTAGCTTTAGCCCCTTAGAGGATGGAGGAATATCTAGTCTGAGGGCAATTATGAGGCTCATGCAAGAAAATGTGTGTGAGGTGTTGAGCACAGAAGTATCCTTACCAAAAGTGCCTCTGCCTCTGCCTCAGAGGTTCAGATTTTGTTCAGATGCTCGGTATGTTACCCCAGTGAATCATACAGACCGGTGCTTCTGAACCTGGCTGATGTCAGGATTACCGACAAAAGTATAAATACCTGGGCCCCACCCCAGGAGGTTTTTGAATTAGGAGGACTGGGAGGAGCTTGGACCTTTTTATCTTTAATACATTCCCAGGTAATGCTGCTGCACAGCCAGGTTTGCAGGAACCAATCTACTAACATAGACAGCACATTAGACAAGGGTTTCAGGCTGGTTCCCGCTCCAAGTCCCTTTCTCCCCTTTCTTCTCACCGCCAGTACACCTTGCTCCCACCTCCTCCCCCTCAGTTTGTGAGTCCTCTCCCCAAATCAAGGTCTGTATGGCTTAGCAGTGAGTCAGTGTCCCATGGAGCCTGTCTTTCCAGAGACCAGGGAACCTAGCACGGGGCTGGAGATTAGGATGCCAGGATTTCTGCTCTGGATTTGCCTCCTTGTGACTCACTGGTGGCCCAGAGCCAGTCTCCAAGCCTCAGTTTGTTCATGTTCCATAGACACTTGGGAAAATGGAGTGGCCTGTTTGGACTCTGCTTCCTTAGGAGTTTATCCACGGCACTTGACAGCTGGAGAGCAAGTGAAGGAGGAGGACATGAAAAATCCTGCATAGTTGTGCTTTCCCATCAACATCTATTTGATGCTCACAGGGATAGAGAATAAAACCCAGCATCTACCTCAGCCTGTAATATCTTCTGTTATCTGTCCCTAGCCTTTGCTTCAGTGTCACCTCATATCCATCCTTCCTTTCTGGCCTTCTTGCTGTTCCCTGAATGCTCCAATTTGTTCCCACTTTAGTTTTTGCACGATTTGCATGACTTGGAATGCTTTTGCAACGGATGACCACAAGTCTGTTTCCTTCTTTTTACTCGGGCCTCAGCCTACATGTCACCTGCTCAGAGAGGACTTTGCTGATCAGTCACCAAATCTCAAGTGTCATCTCAGGCACTGGGACACATCATCCTACAGGATATCATTGTATTTTAACTTTCCTTATAACATTTGTAATTGTATCTGCTTTTCCTTTTTTATGTACTTAATACGTTGCCTGTCTCCTTTTCTGTAGAACATAAGCTCCCTGAGAACATATTGTTAGTCGTCTTGTTTACTGCTGTGTCCCTAGTGCCTGAAAAGCATTCAGTGTATGTTTGTGGAATAAAGACGACAATGAGGCTGCCCCAGCGTGAATCGTGATTCTTTTTTTTTTTTGGTCAGAGGACACTCAAGGTTCTCAGAGGGGAAGTGACTGTCCCAAAATTATTCCAGGCCTTTTGTCTTCTTTTTCCATGCCCTTCCCGTAAGACCTGGCTGACACGCAAACCAAGGTGGGGTAAGGCTCCTAGGTGTGATGAAAGCTTGGAGTTGCCCCATGAATGGGGCTAAGGCTGATGTGGAGGTGAGAAGGCGGAAGGACAGAGCATGCAAAGGGAGAGGCAGGCTGGGACAGGAGAGCGGGGTGTGAACCTGGCGGGGGGGGGGGGGAAGGGGGTGACTTGGCTGTGTGTCAGGAAGTGTTTCCCTCCGCCCTCCCCTGGGGAGAGCCCTGACCCTAAGGTGGCTTGGTTTGGGGGAAGGAGGTGGTCAGGCAGCTGCTGAGAACTAAGGTGTGGCCTGGGTGGTGATCATCCAGAGAGGTACTAATGATCACCCAGAAGAATAATCCCAAAGTGGCACTTGGCCAAATAGGTGATAGGTGAGCTTCCGCCTGATACCAGCCCAACATATAGCCTCAGACCTGGGGAGAAGGGAGAGAAAAGAGACTTCTAAGGGAATGGAGTAGTCGGGATAGAATGCCTAGTGATAATAAGATAACAGGTCACATTTACTGAGGGCTTATAATAAGACTGGCAGTGTACTTACTGCTTTATATATGTTTCTTTGTAAAGTCTTTATTTTTTTAAGTTTATTTATTTGCTTTTGAGAGAGAGAGAGAGAGAGAGAGAGAGAGAGCAAGCATGAGCAGGGGAGGAGCCGAGAGAGGGGGAGACAGAGAATCCCAAGCAGGCTCCTTGATTTCAGCACAGAGCCTGATTCGAGGCTCGAACTCACAAACCATGAGATCATGACCTGAGCCAAAACCCAGAGTTGGATGCTTAACCAACTGGAACACCCAGGTGTCCCTCTTCATTCAATCTTTAAAAAGTTCTCTATAAAATACACATTATTATCATTCCCATTTGAGAGATTTGGAAATTGAGGCACAGTGAGATTAAATGTCTTGTTCACACTCACTCAATAAGTGGCAAGGTCAATATTCCAACTTAGATCTGTAGTGATTCCAGATAGTGATTTCCATAGTGTTTCCTACGGAAACCTAAGCCTGGGAGTGGTTGCTAGGGGCAAGTCAAGAGGGCAGATCCCCTGCAAAAGTGGAGACGGAGAGAGACAGTGGGATAGCTTGTGTATAAATAGGAGGCCTGTTTTTATCCCTACACATGGGCTGAATCAGGCAAGCAGCTCTATCTGGCACAATCTGAGGGCTCTGAATGCCAACCCAGCCCTATGTCATACAACTCCCTCCCCAGTACGTCCCTGGGAGCTGAAATATCTACTGGGAGAGTAATTTCTTTGGGTCAGGACACTGACTGCCGAAGACCCCTGTAAAAACACATAGGTTGGAAGAGAAACGCATCAATCTCCTGGCACCTGTTGAAAATAGCAACTTAGGCTAACCAGCTGGGTCCTGTGGAAGAAGGTCTCAGTTTTTACGTTGGAGAAGAAGGTGCTGTTCCAAGTCAAAAAAAAAAAAAAAAAAAAAAAGTATGAGGCTTGCTGCACAACCGTTGTCTTTCCAATCCCAGAAGCCTGGGAACTATAATGCATAGTTCAAAAATCTTAATGAAGACTTTATCCCCCTGCGAGAAACATGGAGGGAAGCCACTCTAGCTGCTGGAAGAATACTAACTTCCTTTGTTTTTGCTGCAACTGCAACTCTGATTACTTGTAGCTCATGAGACCTGCTGCCATTCGTGTGTCTAATTTTTTTCATGCGTCTAATTTTTAAACGATAAAATAAATTATCATTTACTATTTGCTGTATTGCTAGGCAAAAAAGGAAGTGTCTTCTTTCAGAAGGTGACATGGGTGCAGATCCCTGGTTTGGAGCAGGGATGGCTGGAAGGACCAGCCTGGAACCAGCGCAGAAAGAGAGGTGTCCAAGGGCAGAGCGTAGCAGTCACAAGGCTGCAGCGCGACAAGCGTCTGGGGAAAGGTAGGAACTAGTCCCCGCCACCTGCCGGTCAGTAGCACTACCCACAGCCTGGCGACGGCTGCCCTGGCCTTGTCCCAAAATATGTGAGCGCCGCCCTCTACTCCCGCCCCTTCCCCCGCCGCGCCCGCGGAGTGGGGGGCTGCGGGGGTTGCGCGGCCGGCGCCGGGAGCCGGGCGAGCGGCCCAGCGCGGGAGGGGGGGAGAGGGCGGGGCGGAGCTTCGGCGCCTCCCAGAGCCTTATTCCCAGCCGCGCGCCGGGAATCGTTCAGTCGACCGAGGGACCTGCGGGTGGCGCGTGGCTGGCCAACCTAACCGAGACGCAAGGGCTTGGGCGGACTGACTGAGCAATCGGACAGACGCCCGGCGGCCGCTAGCTCCACGCAGGTCCCAGCCAGGCTTGCACCCAGAGGCCCGCAGCAGACCGTACCGGGCGCAATCTCCTGCGCTCCGCCCGCCCGGGCTCCCGTGCCAGCGCCCCGTGGCCGCCGCCTCCAAAGTGATTGCTGCCTCGCCGCCTCCGCCGGGTCCAGGACCATGAAGCTGCTGCCGTCGGTGGTACTGAAGGTCTTTCTGGCTGCAGGTGAGAGGGCTGCCAACGCCCCCGGAGGTCGGGGGGTTGGGGACACTGTGCTGGGGGCACGGGGGAAGGTCGCTGCGGCGACCCCAGCGCGGGCCACTTGGTGGGGCCCGTGCTCCCTGGCGGACGGGCGCCAGCATTGGTGCGTGGTGACCGCGGGGTCTAATGCGGCCTTGCCCCTCACCCGCAGTGCTCTCGGCATTGGTAACTGGCGAGAGCCTGGAGTGGCTTCGAAGAGGACTGGCAGCTGGAACCAGCAACCTGGACTCTCCCACTGAATCAACAGACCAGCTGCTGCCCTCGGGAGGCAGCCGGGGCAGGGAAGTCCTGGACTTGGAAGAGACAGACCTGGACCTTTTCAGAGGTGGGTGTGAGGGCTCCCCATCCTCGGACCCCAGTGGGCAATTGAAAAATAAGTGGATACAGGATTCATGCTGTTTGGGCACACTTGTGGGTTGGAGGTATTCATGGAGGACTTCAAGGAAAAGCTGCGGGGCCTGACAAGCATACTGGGGGATTCTGAAATGTGGGTCCCAGGGTCTTTCTTGCTGTTGAATTTCACATGCCGAGTTGCTGCCCTTCTGGGCACATTGAGAAGGCAGGGGTCTGGGGTCTTGTACATTCCTCTGGGGTAAGCTGGAGTAAGGAACAAGTCATGATTGAGATGCTTTCCCTAGAGTTTCTATACAAAAATGGGTGCAAGTCTTAATTCCTATATCCAATGACTATAATGTGTAAAATGACAGAGGTGGAGGTCCTAGGAATATAGTAGGTGTGTAGTCTTCTCCATCTACCTGTCTCCAGGTTGGAGAAACAGAGGGGAATGAGGAACACTTGGCCCCCCCAGGTGAGGCCAGCACCTCCTGGGGAGGCTATGAATGGTGGGCACTAAGTCCTTAGGGAGATATACAGAAATGCTGTGTGTCCACAAATCCTACACAAAGCCTGGAGACCTCCTGACCATCCTGAGTCCTTGAGAGAGACTCCAAGGGAGGAAGGGCCAGGTGGGATCCTCCAACCAGCAGATGTGGCTGTGGTTGAGTACTGGCACAGGGCAGAGTCCAGAGTCTCCAGCATTGCCCACTGCCCTGCCCCAGGCCACCTGCAGTGATTCTTGAGGGTGGAGCAGGGATCGAGCCTTGGGGCCCCAGAGTTACTGTATTTGGTTGGAAAGATACCCACCTGTTCTAGCCCGGCTGCTAGGCAGGCTCCTCAGCCACCGTTCCCTCTCCTTACCCAGAACTTCCCTCAGGTGCTGTCTCTGCTTGTATAAATCAAGGGTCAGCTCTAAAGCTGAGCCTGGGCTGCCACCCTTCGTCTCCTCATAGTAGCCTTCTTGGGCCACCCTGGCCGGAACAACCTGGATTCTCCTAGCCCTCTCCTCCTAGTCAGGGCAGAGCTGGGCTGTGACTCACCCTCCACCCACACGGCTGCTCCTCATACCTCTGCAAACCTGACTCACTGCTCCCTGTCCCTGGCAAGAGCCTGGCTGTCACCCTGTCACTCTCTTCCTCCCCTCTCTGATTGACTTGGCCCTCCTGCCACAATTTCACCACGGCTCTGGTCACTCGATTCCTCTGAGCATCTGCCTCACCTTCTGAGCTCTGAAGGTGCTTGGGTCTGCACCAGAGGAAACTGAGGACTACTGCACCTGCCTGCTTTCCCTTCTCTTGGCTTTGCTAGGTGAGGTCTGAGGATCCTATCATCTAAAATGAATAGCCATTACCATTTATTAAGTACCTACTGTGTTCTAGGCACTCATTATGCTATTGTGGGTTAATTAATCCTGTAGCAACCCTCTCAGATTGAACTCCTGCTATCCACTACTCACTAAGAACCCCAAGGTTCAGAGAGAGTAAGCCATTTGCCCAAGATCGCAGGAATGAAATTAGAGCACAGATCTGCTGACTTCAGAGCCCATTCATTGTTTCATTCCTGGTTCAACATCCCAGGTGCTCTAGACTTGTCCAGGGGAAGGGACAAGGGTGTATGAGGCACCTTGGTATATTGGGAAAGAATACAGGACATGGATGGAGTCCAGAGACCACATTTCTGATCTCAACCCTGCATGACTTTTACCAAGTCATGCCTTTGGGGACCTCAGGTTTTTTATCCGAAAGTGGAAAACCATGGTATCCTTTCTTTTTTGTATGTATTAATTTTTTTTTTAACATTTATTTCTTTTCAAGAGAGAGAGAAAGTGCAAGTGGGGGAGGAGCATAGAGAGGGAGACAGAGGATCCAATGCAAGCTGTGCGCTATGAGCACAGAGCCCAACGTAGGGCTCAGACTCACAAACCGTGAGATCATAACCTGGGCCTAAATCAAGAGTCAGCTGCTCATCTGACTGAGCCACCCAGGCGCCCCCATGATATTCTTTCAAGTCACTTCCAGCTTGAGGATCCTGAGTCTCTAATCTAATATGTAATGTTCACCCTTCTGCCAGACACATGGTTACAGCCATGGAGACTGGGCACATTTTTTTCTGCTGGGAGCAGGGGATGGGGGGACTGGCATCAGACCCCCGATGGGCTGATGGGTGTAGCCCATAGTCAGTCCCAGCTGGATGTGTGAGGCTATTTTTCCCCCTTTGAAGTGTGGAAAGAAGGGGGGGGGGGAGTCATCATTGTTCCAGTTCCTTCTGGATAGTTCCTTACTTTCCATATTTCTCCCCCTTGTATACACCATACTCCCCATCCTGGAAAACTATAAATGGGACATTAGGGGATAAATGTATATAGACATTTGAGAGAAGTGGTGAGCTGCAAAGGGCACAGAGCAGGGTAAATATTCTGCTTGAAGTCAAAAAAGCAACGCCCTGACCAGGCATGGCCTGCTTGTGGTCCCCAAGCCTGGCTCTGGCCTGAGCTCATGGTACCCTGGTGCTAATAGGTGCCTCAGAGGGGGCCACCTGGACATGTACACTGTTATTTTAGGAGCCCCCCGCCCCCCCCCAAAAAAAACCCCTTCCAAGTACCTTCTCCAGAAGCAATTTTTATCTCTGACACTGTCTTCCTGCAAGTGGGTCACTGAGTGCAGCATCAGGAAATGAGGCTGATTTAAGGCCAAAATAGAACCAAGTGGGTGTGGAGGAGTAGATGGGGATGGACGGTGGAGTGAGGTTAGTAGAAATGCCCCGTCAGCTGCAGTTACTCAATAGAAGCTAACATTGTTAGAATGAAGTTCTTAAACTGAGTTTGCGAAATGTGTTCCTTGGGACCCCTGTAGCATCTACTTCCTCCTCTGCTTTCTGGTTGTTCTGCCCAGTCCTCCTTTAGCCCCTGGGAGGCACTGAGCCAAGGGGTCTACCCAAGTCTTCTCACTTCAGGTTGGGTCACAGAGTATATTTTCCGTCCAAACATGGATGGAATTCTTAACCCCAGGAAAGTCAAAAACTTAACAGGGTACTTTTCTCCTGCAGCTGCTTTCTCCTCCAAGCCACAGCCTCTGGTGACACCCAGCAAGGAGGAGCGTGGGAAAAAAAAGAAGAAAGGCAAGGGGTTAGGGAGGAAGAGAGACCCATGTCTTCGGAAATACAAGGACTTCTGCATCCACGGAGAGTGCAAATACGTGAAGGAGCTCCGGGCTCCATCCTGCATGTAAGTGTCCCTTTCCGGGCTGACTCTCCTCAGCACACTCTTTGTCAGTCACGTGGCTGTTCCTCGTTGTCACTGTTCCTTGAATTCATAATTCTACTCAGTTTCTTCTCAATCTTTAGGCGGAAGTTGGGAGGAGGGGAAATATTTTTAGTCAGCGGAAGGGGCTCTCCCCCGCATAGGATGTAATTTCCTGTGGTGTAGGTTTGTGACGCTCTTTCATCCTTGGGGACATTTCCTGCTTGCTCAGACACGAGCGTGTGGCTAGGAGAGCTTATACCTGCAGGCAGGTCCTTCATTCCTACCTTATGCCCTACTCCAGATGGGAGAAGCCAGTAGGACACATGGCAGAGTAGGCTTCCTGAGGGGGAGTGGAGCTCCTGTGGCCTCCTTTCCCAAGCCATGCAGGCAGGTATGAGGTGCAGTCAGACTCACACTGTGCAGATGTGTGTGCTTGGACATATGTCCACTCATATGAGTGAGCACGTATGGATTGATTTGAAGGAACGGCGGGACTCTACAGGAAGTGATCATCATGAGAGCAGGGAGAAGCCCCTCCTCTCTTCTTCCTCATCCCAGCAAGGGCCAGGAGGTGGGGGACATGGTAGGTATTGGCCTTTGGCCATGGGAGTGGGAGAACACTTCCTTTGTGCCAGATTAACAGGAAATGGAACCCAACCCAGTAGGCATCAGCCCCCGGTCAGGCAGCACCACCCCTTCCCTGGGTGGAAGGGCCATGGGTTCTGCAGCTATTCTGCTAGGCCAAACCCAGCAAATGGCAGCCTTGGCGACCCCTTGGGGGTGACGGCACAGCCATGCTTTCTGGCAGGCATAATGTCGCCACTGTGCCTGAGGCCAGCACCCACATCAGACCACAAACATCCACTCTTCCTCTGGACACAAGGTCCCTACAAAGGACAGTCTTTGTGACCTGGGAGACTCTGGACAGGGCCAGGAGATGATTAGGTGCACAGCACCTCTCAACCTGTCAAAAAGGCTGACTGCCTGGCATCTCTTCTGTTGTGACTGGTAAAGATCCCTTGTTTTTTTTAAAGTTTCCTTGTCCTGTCTTATCTTACATAGCAAAGCTGCCCTATATTTGGCATTTGGCAAGACATCACTCTACCCTGTCCATGATCACTTGTGTGTCCTCTCCTATAACGCCCTTGTCAGGAGCTTGGTATTGGAGGGAGTTGCTTTAGAGTAACATAGACAGTCCTTATAGGGTGTTGGGATAGGGTAGGGAATATTTGTCTTAAATTTGTAAAATGCTGTCATTAGCACAGGGTGGAGGCAGTGACTCTGAGGGTAGTCAAGATGGATTGAGGCCAGGAATCTGTCTGGGCCAAACTGATCCAGAGCTTTGGTGGGTGGTCTTCCACTGCTCAGCTGAGAACCTTTGTAAGGCTGCTGTCCTAGAGGGCTGGGCTTGACCCACCAGCTAAGGCCAGTAGATAAGGGTGCCCAGAGCCAAAGTGGCCCTTGGGATAGTGATGATATTCATGATGATGCCTTCTCTCCTTTGCCCCGTAACTTCACTATTAACATTTAATATGAGCTGAGCCCTGCAGGTATGTGTTGAGTGCCTACTTGGTGCCAACTATTCTAGGGGATAGGGAATTACAGTCATGTCCTAGGATTCTCAAAAGCCCTAGGGAAGTTGGCAAGGGCTTGCTATCTCTAGTTGAAAGGTAAGGAAACTAGAGCCAGGAAGTAGGAAGTGATTTGCCTGAGATCAACAGCTAAATAAGTGGATGGAAACAGGACAGGGATTCAGGTGCCTGACTTCCAGTCCAGCGTGCTTTTCATGCCCCCAGGCTGTATTGGATGTTGGCCTGTGTCCTTCTTCCCTATCTGTCCTTACAGAGTTTGAATAGGATTTTATAGAGGGCAGCTGTTATGTTAGAGGTATCTTAAGGCTTTTACTAGCCTAAGGGCATGCCAACCTGATTTGAAGACCTTGTCTCTGCTTCCTAAGCAGATTTTCAAGGGGCTGGATTCAGTGTCTGATTTGGCTGCCCCCCTCACTCCGGCCTTTGGTACTCTGGGCAGAATGCAGCAAGAAGACACATAGTTCCTGGTTTGGGCAAATGTGATATCTGGTCACCTACCTTTGGGGCCCTTTGTTGCTCCTCCTTCCCTCTAGACCCAGGAACCACCAGCTAGGGTGTGTTCAGGCTGCCCTTGTGAGCTTGAGGCTAGCTGGCTTCCTAAGCTGGTCCTCCACAGCCACCATTCACAGGAAAGCCCTTTTGTGTCACCAGCCAAACGCTGCCCTCAAAGAGCAGTTTCCTGGGGCTCCTAACTAGCTGCTGACCCAGCAGCTGGCTGTGAAATTTCCTGTGGCTGGAGGAAACCTTGGGGCAGTCAGGCTGAGGAGAACTCAGTTGGAAGAGAAATGGGTCTGGAGCCTCCCCTTGGCCTCATTGGCCAGATCCTGAAAAGGGATGGTGAGCCCCCTTCTCTTTGGCTCCATCTGACTTTGGCCGCCCATACCTCAGGGCAGTACCCTCTGGCGTCTAATGGCGTCACATGAGGAAACCAAAGCTTACAAAGGTAAAAGTAACTTGCTCAAGATCACTTGGCTAGAAATAGCAGTGGGACTGATCTGGAACTCATGTATTCTGACATCCAAACTGGAGAAACCCAGTTTGGAAGATGTCTTTAGACCCTAGAGGGTTTTAACTTCTATTGTAACACAAATTCTGAAATGGGTCACAAACATTGGTAGGAGGAACATGTTCCAGTTTGGTGGGTTGCTGGCTCTGGGTAAGACACATGATCTTGCCCCCACCCAGGATGCTTGGAACGTTCTCATCCCCCCTCCTTCCCAGGGGAAGCCAGGAGTCATCTGCAAAGGGAGGGGGAGGTGGGTAATATTAGGATGTTTACATTATTATCCTTTTGACTCAGGGTGGGGGTGGAGGGATTATGTAACTGAATTGCGGGACTCTGAGGCCAAGCTTTATTTCTATCATCTGAGTAACTACCTGTGGGGTTTGAGTGATGGCTGAAAGTGAAAAACAGACTGAGCTTCGGCTTCCCTTCCCCCGAGGGAGCACAGTCTCTGAAGTCATCTAGACTGCTGGGTTGAATCCTGGCTTTACACTCACTAGCTGTGTAACCTTGGGCAAATTAGCTAAACAACTTAAGCCTCAGTCTCTCCATCTTTAAAATGGGGGTAGTAACTCCTACTTCAGAGAGATGTTTTTAAGATTAAATGAAATGATTCTTTTTTTTTTTAAGTTTATTTATTTATTTTGAGAGAAAGAGAGAGAGAGAGGCAGAGAGAGGAGAGAGAGAATCCCAAGCATGCTCTGCGCTGTCAGCTTGGAGCCCGACATGGGGCTCAAACCTATGAACCATGAGCCTAAGTTAAGTGTCAGATGCTTAATTGACTGAGCCACCCAGGAGCCCCTGAAATGATTCTTATAAAGCAATTAGCACAGAGTACTTGGCTCACATAAGCCTTTAATGTTTGGTATTTATTATTCAAGTTAATAATAATAATAGTAAAATAGTAAGTCAAAGAGCAGGGTCAGACTGCCCCAAGAACCCATCACCTCATCAGATATGTGTTTCCTTGGGGTAGCCTGCATTGTTCAGAGTAGAAAGAATCATGAATTGGAATCTGCTATGACTACTTTCTAGTCTTAGCCTTGTTGCTTTTTAGTTGTGTTACTTTTGGCAAATCACAATCCCTTGACCCTTAATCTTACTCTTTCAATCTGTAAAATGGGTCTGTACCTGTCTACCAGATGTTGAGTCTCAGCTGAGCTAGCAGGTATGGCTGGTGTCTTATCAACTGCAAACTGTTATGCAGATGTGATTTCCCAAGGGCACTCCTAAGAGTGTCTTCCATAAGAGCAGGGGGAGGGTTATTGTTTTGCCCACCTTGGCTGATAGAACAGATTAGATTCATGGAGAGGCTGGGTAAAGAGCTGTGTGCCCTGCTATGTGTATATGGGCCTGACCCACATTTTATCCTTCAGTGAGGTGGTTCCCCAAAACACCCAGGAGGATCCAGGGCAGGGAGAGGTGCTTGGCACCCCACAAGCACAGCCTGGCCTGTCTGTTGCTGCCAGGTCTGGAGAGATCTGTTTCCCAGGTGCCTCTCGGCAGAAGGAAGGAATTCCTTGCTCTGAGGCACCATATGCATAATGTACTTCCCAGAGGAGGTGCAGCTCAGGATAGAGGCCCACCAGGTTCTCCGTGCTTCCTTCAGCAAGCTAGTGGCCTAAAGTCCCCAGGCAGACAGTGCCAGTGCAGTTGTGGGTGCAATTGGGGAGCAAACTGAGCTCAGAGTCAGACAAACCAAGACCACACCTCTGCTCTGCTGAGTGACCACTGGGAAGATAGCTCGGCCTTTCTCTCTAGCACGGGGCTTCCATCTACATCAAAGGGCCTCTCGGGTGCTCAGATAAAGAAGGGAACATGAATGTGCTTGTTCAACTGAACGCACTTCTGAGTCTTCCTAAGAGCTTCCAGGAAGTGCTTTATGTTGGAAGAGGTGGCTGTCATCTGATTTATTTCTCGAGTGTGAAAAGCCAGGGGGTTGTTTCTGACATTCCTCCACACTCTGGCAAGACAGCTGGGCAAGAAGTTACCTTGGTTTGTTTGCTTTGTCCTGTGATGAAGGAGGCCAGATAGCCCAGGGTTCAGAGGCCAAAAGTTGATGTTAAGCTCTCAAGTTGGGCTCTGCACCCAGGGGGAGCTGGGAGTTAAATGGAGGGAACTTGAGAAAAATGACTCCTGGCAAATGAACAGGACCTATTAATAGGCTGGGCCGTGGCTGAGAGGGACTGAGTGCTGGAAGCAGTGGTGGAGAAGCCTGGGTTTATTTCTAGGTCAGAGTTGAGGGGCCTCACTAGAGGGAGTGATACTCATTCCCCTCAGCTCAACCCACCAGCTCATGGGCCTAAGTCTTCTGAAGGCCTTAAACAAAACCTCTTAACACACATGTAATAAATCATCCACACATGGAACGTATCTAGCTAAGACCTTCAAGTCCTCCCTCACTTTTTCCCTGCCTGGAATGGGAATCTCCAGCCAAACAGCCAGAGGAAATGGAGTAGGGGGTGAGGAATTGGGAAGGAAGGCCACAGAACCTTCAGAAGGGCTCCTCAAAAGTCTTCTACTGAATTCCTACTAGAAGGATAGAGGAAGGGCAGGAATCGGGATAGGAATCGGGTCAGGGGTTGACAGACTGAGGCTGTGAGGACTGGGGTTTGGCTTAGGTAGATGGGCCATTGCCTATAGAGAGAGGCCAAACCACTAACCTCCTCTCTGCTTTGTTCTGTCTTAAACCAGCTGCCACCCAGGTTACCACGGAGAGAGGTGCCATGGGCTGAGCCTCCCGGTGGAAAACCGCTTATATACTTATGACCATACGACCGTCCTGGCTGTGGTGGCTGTGGTGCTGTCGTCTGTCTGTCTGCTTGTCATCGTGGGGCTTCTCATGTTTCGGTGAGTATTGGGCCCCTGCAGGCTGTTTCTGCGTATCACTTCCATCCCTCCTCCTGGGTCTTCTGCCTGTGATCACATGAGCCCTCCAACCTCCCAAACTCGGGGCTAGGCATTTGACCGACATTCTGGAGTACAGGTTCTCTGGGAACCCGGCTTCTCTGGCATGACATGAATCCGGTGTCCAGAGCACAGGGCAAAAATTGTGAGGCCATAGCAGCTCCTGCTTCTCATAGCAGGCACAGTAACCCATCCATGGATCCACCTCTTCACACAGTTCTTTCTCTTTGCCCTGTTCTTTGATGGTATTAGCATGTGGTTTGATAGAGCATGGGTGGTATGTGGTTATTGGTATAGTCTTCTAATTTTGAGGCATCTTGACCCCAGGCCATGTTTCTAGTCCAGGTTATGTTCTAGACTGGGGGAAACCTACCAAGCACTCTGTGCCTATTTTCAAGCAGTGTAAATTATCTGTCGTGAGACCTGGACCAAGTTGCCTGTCTTTCTGAGGGTTATAATCTTACAGTGATTGTAATCTCTGTCTACCTACCTCATCAGGATGTTGTGATGAGGATCCTGTAAATGAGGTGAAAGTTCTCAGCAAATTATAGCTTTTGCTGTTAGAGACAGGCATTCCCTGGGGCAAGTTGGGCGTTTGACCAGAGGTCTGTTGGGCTGCCATACCCTCTTGGCTTTTCCAAGTAACGGACAGAACCACCATGGCAGTGTCCTTTAGAGGACCTTCTCTGGACCCACACCCTATCAAAGCAGGCAAATCTTGCTCACAAAACTTGTCTCCTTCAGGTACCATAGGAGAGGTGGTTATGATGTGGAAAATGAAGAGAAAGTGAAGTTGGGCATGACTACTTCCCACTGAGAGAGACCTGTGCTCAAGGTAATGGTCCATCCTTTGCCCCATGGCACCATCACCACCTTTCCTAGATCTGTTTCAAGGCATGCTGAATTCTTTTTTTTTTTTTTTAATTTTTTTTAATGTTTATTTATTTTTGAGACAGAGAGAGACAGAGCATGAATGGGGGAGGGGCAGAGAGAGAGGGAGACACAGAATGGGAAGCAGGCTCCAGGTTCTGAGCCATCAGCCCACAGCCTGATGCGGGGCTCGAACTCATGAACCGCGAGATCGTGACCTGAGCTGAAGTCGGACGCTCAACCGACTGAGCCACCCAGGCGCCCCAAGGCATGCTGAATTCTTCTCTTGACCCACGGGTTGGAGGATAGGCTACTGTGGAGTTAGGGTCTCCTTGCAGAATGGTTTTCAAAAAGGTTTTTGGTAGGGGCACCTGGGTGGCTCAGTTGGTTAAGCATCTGACTCTTGATTTTGGCTCAAGTCATGATCTTGCAGTTAGTGAGATCAAGTCCCGAGTTGAGCTCTGCTCTGTCAGCATGGAGCCTGCTTCGATTTCTCTCTCTCTCTCTCTCTCTCTCTCTCTCCCTGTCTCTTTGCCCTTCCCCTGTTCACATGTACTCTTTTTCCCTCTCAAAATAAATAAATAAACAACAAAAAAGTTTATTTATTTTTTTGAGGGGGGGAGAGTGCACAAGTGGGGAGGGCAGAGATAGAGGGAGAGATAGAGAGAATCCCAAGCAGGCCCCACACTGCCATTGTGGAGCCCAGTGCAGGGCTCGTACCCACAAACCATGAGATCATGACCTGAGCTGAAGTCAGATGCTTAACCAACTAAACCACACAGCTGCCCCCGGCCAAAAAGGTTTTCAGTGGGTCATCTCCACTTGGGGTGACAGTTGCCACAGAAATATCCAAGAGAGATACCTGAGACAATAGCATCTTCCATCTTTGTCCCTTCTTCTGCCCCTTCACAGATGATCTTCCTACTTCCTGAGACTGGACCTAGGAAACTCTTAAGACCTATTAACTGGATCCAGCATTAAATGCCTTCCTCTTATGCTTTAGGAATCTTCTGGGGACTGCTACCTCTGAGAAGACACAGCTGATCGTAGACTCTGCAGAGGGAAAGAACGTCACAGCTAGTCAGGAAGATTCCTGCGTCCCCAGTTGCTATCTAGATTGGGCCTCCCATAATTGCTTTGCCAAAATACCAGAGCCTTCAAGTGCCAAACTGAATGTGTCAAAATGGGATCTTGATCAGAAGAAAGCAAAAGTGAGAGACCTTCATGCCCTTCGGATTCTCTCCACCAAACCCCACTTATCCCCATAAGTTTGTTTAAACACTTAACTTCTGGATTAAGATGCCAGTTAAATTCCATATGCTCCAGGATCTTTGACTGATAAAAAAAGGAGAGGAAGAAGGAAAGATTTGTGGATTGGAAGAGAGTAATAAAGATTGAGAAGCCATGTACTCAAGTAGCCACCAAGGGATCTGCCATTTGGACCCTCTAGCGCTGGATTTGATGAGCTAACTGTGAAATACCACAAGCCTGAGAACTCTGAATTTTGGGACTTCTACCCAGATGGAAAAATAACAACTATTTTTTGTTTGTTTGTTTGTAAGATGCCTCTTAAATTATATATTTATTTTATTCTATGTATGTTAATTTATTTAGTTTTTAACAACCTAACAATAATATTTCAAGTGCCTAGCCTGTTACTTTGGCGATTTCCTGGCCCTCCACCTTATATGCCCCACCATCTGGCTCAGCATCGCACCCCTCTGCCACAAATCTGAGATGGTTCTGTGACCCATCTGTAGTCATCTATTATCTGTCCACGTTTCCGAAGACCTTCCGCAATCACAGTGCCAAAGGGGGAGGTCTGTAGGTCAGGATATAGGAGTTAACTTTGTCAGATCCACTCTATGAGTTGGACTGCAGTCTTGCCTAGGCGATTTTGTCTACTGTTTGTGTTTTGAAAGCCCAAGGTGCTGATGTCAAAGTGTAACAGATACCGGTGTTTCCCTATGTCCTTTCCCTGCCAAATCTCAGAAGAGGTTGGGCTTCTAGCCTACAGCTTTCCTGGCTCCTCACCCCCCCTGGCCCCAGGCCCGCAGAGTGGGCACTCCCTCTTCCCTGTGTCAAGACATTTCTCTTACTCCTGCCATTCTTCTGGTGCTACTCCATGCAGCGGTCAGTGCAGCAGGGGATGATCTAGAGAAGGTATTAGCAAAGAAAAAGGCTGAGGAGGAACAGGAAACATTGGAGCTGTTGTTGTTAATTGATAACCTACCAATTGCTACAGAGTTTGGAGGTGAGGAGGGTTTTTGTGTAAACCCACCCACCTCACCTAAACTAAAAAGGCATGCTGTCATGGCCCCTTCTGGAAGTTTCTGGTGCCATTTCTGAACTGTTACAACTTGTATTTCCAAACCTGGTTCATATTTATATTTTGCAATTCAAATAAAGATAACCCTTACTCCATAGATTTCTGTCTTCTTGTTTTAACTGGGAACTGGTCTAACAGATATTTCCTAAGCCCTGACTCAACATTAGGCTCTATGCCAGGCCTTTTTATGTACACTATCTCAGTATCCCTGACAACATTGTGATGGAGGTACTATCATTGTCCCATTTTTCCAAAAGAGAAAACTGAAGCTCTTGGTCAGAAGAAAGCAAAAGTGGGAGCTCAGAGAAGTTATACAACTTGCCTGAAGATACACAGTTGGTAAGTGACAGAGCTGGGACTGGCAGTCGGACTCCAATTATTTGTCTTAATGCTTATATTTACTACCTCTGAGACAACAGAGAATAAACCTTTCACATAGAAAGTTTGGCTGGCTGTAACCAGGAAAGACATCCACCCATTCAGGCAACAGACTCTGGACTCAGAGCCTTGTCCTATGGTGTATATGCAAAGAGGCCTTGCCCCTGGTGGAAACAAGGTACCTTTGACTTCGTCTCATGCTGTACAGCCATCTATCAGCAAACCTTTATCTATCACTCCTACCTTTAGAACATATGCTGAATGCAGCCACTTCTCATCACTGCTCCTACCATCACCCTGGTCCAATTCACCATCATCTCTTGCTTGAAATCTTGCAATGGCCTCCTGTGTCCTTTCTTCCTCCTGCTCCCATATAGCCCTTTCCAACATAAAAGCCAGAGTGATCATGTAAAACATAATCTAGATCTCGTCTGCACGGCAGGCTTTCCCTGATGGACTATGAGACAATAGCACATCCCTTGGCCACGCTGCTCTTCTTATTCTTACATCGCTTTCTTTTCCACCAGAGCCCTTATCACCACTAACATATTCTTATTTGTTTATTGTCTATCTCTTCCTGCTACAATACTAGCTTCATGAAGGTAGGGGTGTGTACGTTGCTCTGATCCCAGATTCCAAAACAATGCAATTGAGTTGTTGGCATTCAATATCTGTCACTTGGATGAGTGAATAGAAGAAATGACTAAAATCCCAGTCAAAGGCCAGCAAGTGCACAGGTGTGTGATCCAATGCTGGCCTGGAAGTGTGGTTGGGCCTCTGTCGGGGAGGGTGGATGGGGATGACAGGATAAAAGTGGAATTTGGAGCAGGTCATCTTGCCATGATGTCCTAGGTAGACTGGAGGCAGAGGGATCCATGGGAAGGTCATTAGACAAGCACCGCCGGACTGCCCTTTCCTCATTCTCTTCTCTTAGAGAGTTGTGGTACTCTAAAATTTCTCCAGGAGCCCACACAGAGATCTTGCTTTTAAAACTTTGTGCGGTAGCAACTACCAGAGCTGAACCTATGTACATCCTACAACCCAGCAATTCCACTCCTAGGGGTATACAAAAGAGAAATGAATACATGTATGTACCAAAAAACGTATATAGGAGTGATCTTAGCTTTACTTACAATAATTAAAAACTGGAAATTACCCTCAAACCCATCAATATTTGACAATGAAATGAATAAATTGTCATGTATCTATGCAATGAACTACTAAATAGCAATATCATTGAATCTTACAACATAACACTGAGTGAAGAAAGCCAGACACAAAATAGTGTATTCTTAGTGATCGTATTTGTTTAAAATTTTTAAATAGGTAAAACCAATCTATGGTGAAACAAATCAGGAAAGAGACTCCTGTTGGGCTCTGTAGTGACAGGAAGGGGGCAAGACAGGGCAACTTCTGGAGCTCTGATTAACGTTATGTTCTGGGTGCTGGCTACCGGGAGTATTCACGATGAGAAAAATTCATCGAATATGGCTTGTGCGTTTCTTCTCTATATGTATTAAACTGCAATAAAAAGATTTTTCAAAATTTGGGTAGGGGACTCTCTTGCTATTTGCATCATATAAAGCTCTATAACGTACCAGTATATTAATTTGGTAATCAGAGACAATAGTACAGATATCAGAAAAAACTGTGGAGCAGTGACTTACTTTGAACTCTTCACGGGGCTCTCTCTCCTGCTCCAGTTTTCAAGCCTCCAGCCCTTAACCCAGTCTTGGCTTTTCAAACCCATTTTGCTTCTCCAGCTCATGTTTCCTGCGGCCTCGAGGCTTCCTGCCTTTCAGGGGCTCTCTCCTGCCTCTGCTGCGGCTGCTGGGAACTCCTTTACCTTCTGCGGAGCCTTCCTGGGCCTCTGTTTGGTTGATATCAGGCCCTGGGAGCCTCTGAACTTGCAGTTGGTTCTCCAAATTGGCTAGCAGAAGTTATCTGGCCCCCCTGTGCTCTGAAAAACATCCGCCTCTTCTCTTATGGTCCTCCCTTTTGGCCGCCTTTGCAATACTTTTTTTTATAGCGTTCATCACAATCATGATTAGGCTAATAAATATTTGATGGTCATGGAGTGCTCACTGAGCACAGCGCACTGGGCCACACACTTCACAGGCTTTGTCTCAGGTGCACCTCATCACAACCTAGGATGAAGGTGCCCTGACTACCTGTGCTGTTGATGCCTAAGAAGTTTAACTCAGAACTTTAACTTCCAAGCCTTCACTCTAACCACTAAACTACGTTCCCGAATGAGTTCTTAGGGCCAGCCTTGTTTTCTCTTCTTCCCATATTCATCCTGAAATAACACTATAGTGAGGAAATCATATGAAAGGGATCTTAGAAATCAACTCCTCAGATCCCAAGAGTTTCCTTCCCTGCCCCCAGTTTACACGTTCACAGGAGAAGATGTGGGGTGCCTCATCAGGGGACAGGGGGAGGAACAGGAGAGCAGGCTGACACAAACTTGGGTCTGAGTCCTGTCCCCGGTGTTTATTAGGGAGTGCCCTCATGCATGACACCTGACTTCTCTGAACCTGTTTCCCTGTCTATAAAAGAGATACTAGGTACACCCACCTCAAGGAATTGCAAAAATGTTATGTGTGAATAAAGCCAGGGCCAGGCACATGCTAGATATTCACTAAATGTTGTTAATCATTAGCTACTTGTCCAAGGAACTGATTAGTGGCACATGGGGGATTGAAACCCAGTCTTCTGATTCCTAATCCACAATTTTTTCCTTAGATGCAAACAGTGCTTCTCAACCACTGTTTTACATTTTAATGTCAACTTTGGTTTCAAAGGAGCATTAAAGGGTCTTAATAAATTTTTGTGGGTTTAAGAAGCCATGGAACAGCAAGCATCTCTGTCCAAATATATCACTCAACTTGGCTGGCCTGAAATTCTTCCCTTTGTCAACAATGCCTGAAATTCAAGCTTCCTGCTTAAGAATGCTAATACTTCTGGGAATAGCTAAGCATCCAGAGGCTGGCATTCTTTGTTGATGTAATTCATTTTAGCTTCATTCATTCAGCAAATATTTGTGGAGGCCTCCCTATCACCTTCCAAATGAAATCTGAAATGAAATCTCTGAAGAAGAGTACATTTTGATGGGATGAGGGTGAGGGAAGAAAAGAAGGAGAAATACTTCTAGAGCAAAGGCACTCATTCATTCATACAAAATGTTGAGTGGGCACTTATAACGTGCCAAGTACTATTCTTGTCACCGGAGAACAGTGGACAAGACTGATACATGGACCAACAATATATGTATAAATAAAGAAATAGAATAACTTCAAAAATAAGTCACACACACACACATAAGAATGATATGCTGAAGAGTCACTGGGAATTAATTTATATAGGCAGCTCAAGGAAGATCAATCTGAGGAAGTAATATCTGGACTGGGACAAGATCAGATGAGGCATAAGTGAAAGTCTTGAGACAATAATAAACATAGTTTGTATGACGGACAGAAAAAGACCCCCAGGGTGCAGCATAGTTATTGAAGGTTGAAGAGGGAGGCAAGGACCAGATCATGTAAGGCCTTGTAGACCATGGTGAACCATTTGGAAGCCAATGGAGTGTTTGGAGTGGGAGAGTGATATGATGTGATTTATGCTTTACAAATATGACTCTGCTATACACAGAAGAGGTTCTAGCGGACAAAAGTGGAAGGAGTAAGACCAGTTGGGAGACCTATGCATTCATCCAGCATGCAAGACATGCTGGTGGCCAGAATTATGGCAGTAGCAGAGGCAGTGGTGAGAAATGATCCGGTTCAGGATATGTTTTGGAGGAATTACCTGTAAGGTGTGCTGTTGGACTGAATGTGGTTGTTGCGGGTAAAGAGGAATCAAGGATGACTTCTTGGATTTTAATCTGAGAAACTGGGTAAATGATGGTTCTATTCATCAAGATGGGAAGGAATGAGGGAGGAGTTCACAGGGGCCATAGAAATAAAAAATTCCGGGGTACCTGGGTGGCTCAATTGGTTAAGGGTCTGACTCTTGGTTTCAGCTCAGATCATGATGTCATGGTTCGTGGGATTGAGCCTGGCATCAGGCTCTACACTGACAGCGTGGAGCCTGCTGGGGATTCCCTCACTCTCTCTGCCCTTCCCCTGCCTCTCTCTCTTTCAAAATAAATAAACTTTAAACAAAATTTTTAAAAAATGAAAATAGTTTTCTGGACATATTAAATCCATATGGGGCTAAAGAGAGCACTACAGAGAAGGCAATGAAAGGATGGGAGATGCAAGGAGGAAAAAAAAAAGAGGCAAAAGTGTAAATACGAAGGACCTGAGGGGCGCCTGGGTGGCTGAGTCGGTTGAGCATCAGACTCTTGATTTTGGCTCAGGTCATGATCTCGTGGTTTGTGATTTTGAGCCCCACGTGCACTGATAGTGCAGAACCTGCTTGGGATTTTCTGTCTCTCCCTGTCTCTGTTCCTCCCTCCCTCCCTCCCCCCCCACTCAAAAACAAATAAATAAACATTTTAAAAAAAAGGGACCTGAAACCAGAAGCAAATAAGGACACCTGACATTTATATGTTGTTTCATAGTCCAAAGTGCACTCCTCTTACAGGATCTTATTTAATCCTCATGATGCCCTAGGGATGTGGTGGTATTATTAACCCCAGTTTCATGAATGAGGGCCCCGAGGCTCAGAGGAGTAAAGTACATTGCTCAGAACTCCTGCTACCTAATGTAATTTTGCTTCTCATCCTTCCCAGGAGGCCCCAGGCTCTTCACTGACCATCAACGCCTATCTTAGCCACCATTCTCTGAAAAGAGAAGAGAGGAGAAGGTGGTGTGTTTTCCTCCTTGCTGTGATAAGGTGCCCAGGCCATGCCTCCAGGGAACAGAACACCAGCTGGTGGAAATCTCTGAAAACCAATACTGGAGAAACTAAAAAAGGCTAACCTCAACCAAGAGCAGGAGGAAGAAGCTAGAATTGCCCCTTCCATGATTGGTTTCCGGAGTGTGAGGCCACCACCAAATTAATATAATTTGGAGGTTGTTGTGGTTTGGATTTTCTTTTTGAACTTTGAAAATTGCACATTTTTTCTTGATTGCCCCTTGATTGATGGAAGAGATCAGGGACCTCTTAGCTCACTGCCACCCACACAGCTGCGAAGGAAGCCAGCTGCCCTCTTGCTCTTCGGAGAACATCCCTCCCTTCCTCTCTCCATTCTTCCCTCCCAGCATCTTGGCCATTACTAAGCAACAGGGCATCTAAGGAAAAGGCCTCCTTTCAGGGCTGGAGTGCTGTAGTTAATGGATCATAGCCTGTGTGGGAGGCTTCCCCAAAGACATATGATGTGGGTGTAGGAACCAGACAGACGGGAGGAATTAAGTCACCCTTTTCCCCAACCCTTATTTTCTTGCCTAACCTAGAAGTCACTGGGTTGGCTTCCTTTTAATGAGGGACTACTTTTGTTTCTGCTGACCCTGGCTTTAAACAGCAGGCAGGCTTCATAGGGACTATGAAAGAAAGAAGAAACTACCAGCTTGTTTTTCATTTATGCTCCTAGTGTCTGAGTTAAGGCTATGTAAACCATGACCTCAATCCAAGTCCCTCTGTGAAGGTCTGACTTCTTCTTTGGGGGGGATACTGAGTGAGTTTGGTGGCCCTGGGAAGCCCTGTGCCTGGGAAGGAGGGCCTGATTGGGTTCATTTGGGAGTAAGTATTCTCTCCTGCCCCGTGGATGTGACTCTGGACCCCGAAACTCCAGGCCTGAGAAGCCTGACCCAAGTTCAACCCTGCAGGTACAAACATCCTCTTGCAGGTGTGTGTTTGGGCACCTTCTGGAGAAAGTCTGCCACCCACACTCGGTCCCGGTGTGTTAGTCACCTCCTCCTCCATACTTCCATAGCACTGAGCCTTGGACAATGTAAGGGAAATTAGTCCTTTCCATGGCAGCTTTGGTGTTCCTCTCCCTGGCTTTCATCACACCATGTATTGTCATTGTTTGCTCATCTGTCTCTCCCACTGTGAACTCTTGGAGTCATGGAGCATGTCCTTTTGCACCTCTGTGTACCTGCACCAAGAACAGCTCCTAGCATATCAGAAGTTCTCACTAAATGTTTGGTGCAAGCATGAATGAGAGGACAATGGAACAAATGAATGATGCATGAGTAAATGAATGAGTGAAGACAGAGTGGAAGTGAAGGGTTTAGACTCTGGATTAGACAAAGCTGGGTTCAAATCCTAACTATGCCACTTTCTGGTTGTTTAATGATCTTTTATAAAAAAATTTTTTTTAATGTTTATTTATTTCTGAGACAGAGACAGAGCATGAGTGGGGAAGGGGCAGAGAGAGGGAGACACAGAATCCGAAGCAGGCCTCAGGCTCTGAGCTGTCAGCACAGAGTCCAACGCGGGGCTTGAACTCACAAACCATGAGATCATGACCTGAGCCACCCAGGCACCCCTGGTTGTTTAATAATCTTGAACAAATTATTTAACCTCTCAAAGCCTCCATTTTCTTAGGGTTTTAGTGAGTATTATAATGCATATAAAGCACTTCTCACAGGGCCTGGTGTAGAGTAAGTATTCAACCCATGATAGCTATTAACAAGCTCTGACTTCTAGCCCTCTGCTCTTTTTATGCTCGTGGGTCTTGTGAGGACCTCCTTTTCCAGATTCTTGGTCCAGCCTGCAGGATTGTCCCAGTGGGTGCAAGTTGGAGCCGGGGTGTGTAAGTGGTTGCAGCACTGGGCTTTGCCGAGAAGGGGAAACTGTGACAGGGGCCTGCCTAAAGCCAGCAAACAGGTCAGCTGCCACCCCCCATTGTCTCAGGGCTTCTTTTCTGGTGGGTGTCCTCAGGAAAACAGGAACAGTGCTGCCTTTAAGGTGCCCGGATGACAGCCACATCAAATATGTGACCTTTTCCTAGGAAGCCCAGTTTCCATGGTGAGTGGGGCCTCACACTCTTTCTCAAGCCACGTTCTGTGGTGCTTGGCCTGCTCTGGAATGTGATGGCAGTGGCCCCAACAGCTGGGTGGGACATCTTCCCAGAGGCTGCCCCTCCAATATGTCCAGGGTGGGTGAGAGGCTTGAGGTAGCCCTTGGGCTCTCTGATGCCCTCGCCAGCTCTCCAACCTGGAAAGATTTTGCACTGAGGCCCTGACGCTATTCCCCCACCCCCATCCTGTACACACACACTTAATGATGGCTCATGGCCAACTGGCTTCCAGGCTGGGCAGAAAGAAGGGGACTCTTTCTGTGATTCCCCATCTTAGGCCAAGGCCCTGACCTCCTCCACCTCATCTTGGCAGCTTGAGCCTGGAGAGAGAGCCTGCCTCCCTGGCCTTGGCAGAGCGTGTGTTCAGTCTCAGCCTCTGCAGCTGCCAGAACAGGAGCTGAATGCCCAGTGCTTCTGCCAAAGCTTGCTAACTTCTTTCTTCTTTCTCAGAGCTATGCAAACGGAGGCCGCTAAGGAATGCGGCAGTAACCTCCCCACCACCCGCCTCCCTCCTCCTTTGGCCTATGCTCCCCCAAGCTGCCAGGCTGGAGTCACATCAGAAAAATGCAATGAAAGAAAGAAATCCCCCAATGTGTCATGACATTACATTTCCGCCTGGTGCTCAGAAACAAGAAAAGTGGGAGAGGGAGGTGGAGTAGTGTGGTCATAGCTGGAGCCCTGTGACTACCTCACCTCTGTGTCTCCCTGGGGCAGATCACCTGCACCCCTGGGGCTCTGTTTCCTCATTAATAAGTAGGAGCTAATCACACTGACTCAGACTGCAGAGAAACTCTGAGAATTAACTATTTGCTATCATAAAAGAGGCCTGATATTCCTAAGAGGCTGTCAAGAGTGTCTACACAGCAGGTTTAAGTTGGCAATGATTGAACTAGTTCACTGCCTTCACGTGCATTCGTTTAACACACATACAGTGATTCCTGCTCTGTTCTAGAAGCTAAACATGCAAGGGTGACCAGGACCCAGGCCCTACCCTCTAGGAGCTTGCGCTCTAACAGGGGAGATAGACAATCAACACGTCATAACAACCAAACTTGGAGACAGCTTTGATGAGCATAGCCCAGGGGTCAAGGAGGCCACTTCCTTGAGGAAGTGAAATTCAAAGTAAGGCAGGATGAGCAGCTATGGTCTAAGGGAAGAGGGGGTTATTAAGAGTGTTCTAGGCAGAGGTAACAGAACAGAGAGGGAGGATGATGTGAAATGAGTTCGGTATGACAGGAGTGTAGACAACTGGGATGGAGTCAGAAGAAGAGGTAAAGAGACTGCAGAGTGAGATCAGGCCGGATTATGCAGAGACCTTCACAACTGTGCCAGGGAGTTTGGACTGGTTCCTCAGAGTGTTGGGGAGCCGGTGCAGGGTTCTAACATGAGTGTAGGTAGGAGGTGGCATGATCAGATCTACTTTCAGGTAGACGACTCAGGCTGCAGTGTAGAGAATGCACCAGATGGGAAGCTACAGTAGCATAGGGAGACCACGTGGTTGGTGGCTGTTACAGAGTCTGATGGTAGTAGCAGGGGAGAAGAAGTACAGGAATTTAGGAGATATGTAGGAGGCAAGCAGAGGATGACAGAAAGGGAAAAGGAGTCAAGGATGACTGAGTTTTAGGCTTCTATGCCTGGGTGGAAAGTGGAGCCATCCACTGAGATGGGCCATTCTGGAGAAGGAGGAGCTGGTTGGGGGTGAAGACAGCTAGCCTAGTTTTGGTCGCATGAAGTCTAAAGTAGAGACCACCTTGTTGGCAGAAATGATTGGTGCACAGTTGTAGAGCCAAGTCTTGAGCCCAGGGATGGGCTCTGGGCTAGAGATGTATCCTTGGCCTGGAGAGAGTGAGGAGCTCTATAGTTATGATAGTGCTATAGCTGCTCTAACAGGCAAAGCCCCATCCTCAGGGGCCTGTCGCAGTAGTTTATTTCTCACTCAGGTTAAGTCCAAAATGGGTGGCCCTAACCCTAATTAATGGGAGATACTTTTGCAAGTAGCAGCTCAGGGACCCAGTTCCTTCCATCTTGTGTCTCTGCCATCTTTAACACACAGCTTCCAAGGTCACTATGACGGAGGTAGTGCATGAAGGATGGTGCATGGGAGATTCTATCACTTCCATCCACATTCCACTGACAAAAGCTGATCATGTGGTCAAACCTAACTAAAAGAGAAGTGGGGAGATGTAGTCTAGATAGATGTCCATGAGAAAGAGGAAATGAGTTTGGCAACCAGCTACCCAGTCTCTGGCCCAAGAAAGCACAGGAGTGGATAAGATCACTTAGCAAGTCTGGGGCTTGTTCCCACTCATTTGTCCCCATTTTTACAGGCCTACACAGGCACAGGGCACACAGAAGTGAAGATTAGCAACTGCTTCCCCTGCCTACACTCACATTCCCTAGACCAACGGGAGAGGGTAGGTTCCAGCCCATGTTGGTGCCTCTGGTAAGTTGGGCAGATCTTCAGGCTGACATGGTCCTGTGGTGGTTAATCATGTTGGCTCTGACACTGGCCACTCCTGCCTCTTTCCTGAGGCTAGCTGCCACTCTCTCTCACTTCTTTTCCTTCACCTCAACAAGCATTTATGGAGTATCTGCTATGTGTTGGGTACAATGTCCAGTTCCAGAAATGCAGCAATAAGTAAGGCAGAAATCCTTGTATTAAGTCATCTATTTGTTTATTGTCTGTCTCTCTCACTAGAATATAAACATCATGAGCACGGTGCCTGGGTAGCTCAGTCGGTTAAGCGTCTGACTTTGGCTCAGGTCATGATCTCACAGTCCGTGGGTTCGAGCCCTGCATTGGGCTCTGTGTTGACAGCTCAGAGCATGCAGCCTGCTTCAGATTCTGTCTCCCCCTCTCGCTGCCCCTCCCCTTCTCAAAAATAAATGAAACATCAAAAGAATTTTTTAAACATTATGAGCAAGGTATGTGACTTGTCTTGCTTATCTTGCCTATCACTGCCTCCCCAGCTGCTAGGATAATGCCTTGCACATAGTAGGAATTCTGGAAATAATTGTTGCATAAATCCATAGTTGAATAGAGGCGTTTTGGAGACTCATATCTACAATGAGTGCTATGAAAAGGGGAAAACAAGGTTCTATAGGGTGGCCTACAGCATAGTGACCTAACCAGGTTCAGGAGGTGAAGAGAGGTCTTCCTGAGGAAGAAATATTTAAAGTTGGAGTTATGGGATAAGTGAGTGACAGGCAGATGGAAGACCATATACAAAGGCCAGGCATCAACAGTGTGCATGGAGGAACAAAGGATGCTCGGTGTGGCTGGAGCCTAGAGGGGAGGGAGGGAGTCACCTGCAAGATGAGACAGAAGGGGCAGGCAGTGAGCAGACTGTTATGGCCTTGAGGGACCTCCTGAGTCTCTGTCCTTAAGGATGCATCACTCAGCAGCTTCTCTGACATGCAACCATTATATTTCAAGTCATTGCTGCAATGACTTGAAAAAAAGTCATTGAAAAAAGAGGACGATTTTTTTTTTTTTTTACTTTATTAGTGATTCTCACCTCATTGCCTCAATAATGTTTCAGCCGGGGTTGGAATTACAGTTCCTGTTTCCCAGGGGCACCTGGATGGCTCAGTTGGTTAAGCTTCCAGTTTGGTTTTGGCTCAAGTCATGATCTCAAGGTTTCATGAGTTCGAGCCCCACATGGGGCTCTGAGTGTGGAGCCTGCTTGGGATTGTGTCTCCCTGTCTCTCTCTGGCCCTTCCCCACTTGCACTGTCTCTGTCTCTCTCAAAATAAATAAATAAACTTAAAAAAAATAAAAAATACACACAAAACTATGCTAAATGCCATGAAGGAAACATGTAAGGTGCTCTGAGAGAGGATAACAGGGTGAACTACTTTTATTATTTTATTTTATTTTATTTTATTTTATTTTATTTTATTTTATTTTATTTTATTTTATTTTATTTCACTTTAGAGAGAGAGTGGGAGTGGGAGAGAGGGGCAGAAGGAGAGAGGAGAGACATTTAAGTAGGCTTCCTGCTCAGCATAGAGCCCAATGTGGGGCTCCATTCTTTGACCCTGGGGCCTGAGCCGAAATCAAGAGTTGGATGTCTGACTGAGCCAGGGAGGTGCCCCAGGGGGAAACTACTTTAAACTGAGGAGTCAAAGGCCTGTCCATGAAAAGTCCATTTAAGTGGACCGCTACAGGTTTCATTGCAGAGAATGCGGCAAAGTGCCAGGAAGAAGGTGCTAGAGAACAGGCACGTGGAAGGTCTAGAAGAAAGAAAATGTGTGGTGTGTTCTAGAAATAGGAGAGAAACTAGTGTGATGGAGTTGCTAAAATAAGGGAAAGATCTCTTTTTGACCCCAGCGCTCAGTCTGTGAAATGAATCCCACACCCGTTCCAAACTGAAGATCCTGAGGACTGGGAGGTGTCTAGTTTGTTCACTGTTAGACTAGAACCCACCACCCTGTAGGCATTTAAATATTTATTTCACGCATCAATGAAAAAAAGTGTACATAGCTTTTTTGTTCAGAAACTATAAAAATGCCAAGAAGTGGCGGATTTGCACTAACACTTTACTGACTTGAGCACTGGGGATTCACAGAATCTGACAATCCCTGGAGGGTAGAGTCAGGGAGGCAAAGTCTGGGCTAAGAGCTGATTTCCCGAGGTGTAAGTTGTGGTGACAATGCAATATAACAGGAACTTGGCCTTTTGAATTCCGTTTTCTCCATGGCTTCTTGAGTTCCAGATCTCCCTTCTTTCCAGGAATTCTAATTTTTCTTTGTCCTAAACACCTGCGGCAATTACATCAGAATGGCTTTGAAGTGATAAATCCAGAGATAGTTTTTCCTTCTCAGTTCCAGGAAAGCATTTCCATTAATATTTTCTTCTAGAGGTACAGCTACTAAGCCTGGTGAGCTTCTAAAAGATGCAGATTCTTTGTGTCCCAGCACAGATCCTCTGAGTCCACCACTCTAGGAGGAGGGGCCCAGGTATCAGTGCTTCTAAAGCTTCTTAGGCAATTCTAACGACGAGCCACATTTGGAAGATCACTTTTAGTGTGGTGTTTCTTAACTTTTTGAGGGGGATGAGATGCTGATCCGGATCCAGACAAAACACCTCACAGTCACAACACTTGGCACACACTGCCAAGGATACCCTAGACATCTTAGTGTGTTTATGGAGGACACAGAATTCCCAGGGCATAGTGTATGTCTGAAAGAACACCACTTTCATCCTGCTTCGAGGGCATAGCTCTTGAGCTTTTTCTATCTTATCTCTGAGCTCTGGGATAGATCTTTTCAAGATCAATGCAAGTTTCAAGATCTGCATGTTTAAGTGCTGTTGAAGGTATGTGGCTGGAAAAAAGAGTCCCATATTCCCAAGACAAATGGAGCCTTCTGTTCGAAACTCAATAGTCTTGCTGGAATCTACTCAACAAAGGCCACAGGGAAGAATGGAAGGAACTCTGGAAGGGATTCTAAGACTTCTGGGCTCCAGTATTAGCTTGGACACCAATTTTCTATGTCCTTGGCTAGTCACTTCTCCTTTGTGAGACTCCTTTTCCTCAACTGTAAAGTGAGGTGGTAGACTAGAAGAACTCACAGATCCCTTCCAGCTTTTTGAGTCTAGAATTCTTTTCAGGAAGTTTTATACAGGATCCATTTCCGATGGCAGAGCACAATGGAGATATATGATGAATGGATGGATTAATAGGGACCTTTGGAAAGCTTGCTCCCTGATTCTGTGTGGCTTTCTGCCCTCAGATTCCAAGATTCCAGGATAAGTACTCCTGGTGGTACCACTTATATATTCCACTAATCACTGTGGTTAGAAAGGCAAAGACCTGTGAGGTCACAGAGGCTGCTCACCTAGAACCAGCCCACTTTGCCATCTTCCCAAACTCAGGCTGAGGCATTTGACCTTAGCTGAGGGGACAAAAGGAAGTGGTAACTTCTGCATCCCTATCAACTGCTCCATTTGGCCTTTAGTGAAACAGAGAGACAGTCTTAGTTTCTCTGAGTTAGAATAGCTAAGCAACATTAAGTCTTAGATTCAGTCCCCTTGGACGGTACTCTTCTCATCCAATGGATCCAAGGACTCCAGTGCAAAGCAAGACTGTTTCCTTGAGGTCCCTGGCAATCATTATCTGGGGAAGAACTTCACAATCATGAAACTTATGTACCCATTGAAATGGAATTGACCTATTCATTAGGAGAGAAGATTGAAATGGCAGACAACTATTTTTTTTTTTCTCCTTGTGGTACCCATTGCTTTTCCTTTCATAGTTATACTTTACTCTTTTGTAAAGAAGACACTGTGCTCACCCTCAGTCGATGTGTTTTTTTGGGGTGAGGGTGATACCCCTAACCTTCCAGGAATGGCTTATACCTGACCAATCAGAGCATTCCATACCTCTAGCTATTGTGATTGTTTTAAAGATGGACACATTACTCAAGCTGGCCAGCAAGAAACAGAGAAGTCCAATCCTAGGACTCTTTCTGGAGCTATGAAAGAAAAAAGCATTGTCTCTTTTCACCCTGAAAGATAACCTAGATGTGAGCCTGGAGTTGCTTGTGGATATTTATGAGAGTTAGTAACAAGGTGGAAGATGTGGGGTTTCCTATTTCAACTAAGTTTCTTGCTTACCAGGTGCTATACTTATTTATGGTCTTCTAATATGTAAAAGAAAAAAAAAGATTAAATTTTCTAGCTTCTCACAATTAAAAGAAATCTTTATTTAAAAACTTTTGGAGGGGTACCTGGCTGGCTCAGTCAGAAGAACATGCAACTCTTGATATTGGAGTTGTGAGTTTGAGCCCCAAGTTGGGTGTAGAGATTACTTAAAATAAATAAAAACTTAAGAAACCTCTACAACTTTGGAGCTTCTATGTGTGAGTGCTCTGGGGTAAAGCTTTAGTCACCTTGTCTTAGGTACAGCTCTGAGGGTAGAAAAACATTTCTCTGTGCTGGTACTTTTTGGTGCCTATTTATAAAATGCATGTAGAGTTTTGTCCAGATTTTGACCCAACCCCATTGTATTCCTCTTCCTGTTCTAACAGACCGTGAACTTTTTCCGCTTGGGGTGAGCCAGGGTAATGGAGACATGGATTCTCCACTAGGCTTTGATTTCTGGTTTTATTCCTTTTCTATTCTTCGTCAGTCTCCTGTCCTTGGCTTTGACCTTTGGCAGTCCCCACACCCTCACTTTCTCTGGTGAGCTGTGGGATAAATAACCCAGATTTTGTTATGCTCTGTTACCCAGCCTCATCTCTTACACAGGTTTAAATAATCAGATTGACTGAAAATACTCCCTTTCTTTGGACTTTTTGTAAACAGACTGAATCAGATGTGGCAAAGTGCCTGGGAAAAGCCACCACCAGTTCCTGCTTATGATGACAACGACTCACTTCCTCTCCTTGCAGAATTTCCAAAGACTGTGTCACTTAGTAGGCACAGCTAAGGCTCCCCTTCCTCTCCTAGAAAGGTCCCCTTCCAAACCTTACTTTGTCAGCTAGAAGAGCTACCTCAGAGTTTCTTGGCAAACGTGTCACTTGGGAAGGATCACCCCCGAATCCCTGTTCCTGAGGCCCTCACAGAACTACCACGTGAGCCTTACAGATGCCCTACCCAATCCCATCCTACTCCTAGGCAGACTGCTGTGCAGAATTCATTTTCAAAGGTAATAGGTGAGATTTACCCATTCTTGGGGATATCAGGAGGTAGCCTCGCTTGGAAGATAGTCTTAAAAGTCTTCAATTATTTTTAATTCAATTTAATACTCTCAGAGGTTACCCATAGACCAGAGGGTCTCCAGTGTCACAGAACTACTTTTTCTCACCACCCTTAGGTTGGATGACTGTGAGATTGAGGGGAAGGGTCTGGAGGCATCCAAGAAAGGATGACAGAGCAAGGGGTTGTGTGGGACAGAAGTGAAATAAACTAGAAGGTGGTAGGTTTATAACCGCTGAAATTTCAGAATGCTTACAACAAATAGAATGTTCCAGCCACCATTCTAAATACTCAGTATATATTATGTAATCCTCACAATGTCCCTGTGATGTAAATACTATACTGCATCCTCCTGTTTTTCATGTGGGGAAACTGGGCTACAGCAAGTAACCTGCTCAAAATCCTGTACCTGATACAAGATGGGGCTTGGAATTGAATCCAGGCAATTCCAGAATTTGCTTTTAACCATTATACCACACTGCCTCTCCATAAACCTCTGAAGGTTGGGCTACCAATATCCTGGCTACCCCAGGATTGAGGGTTTTCCCATAACAGAGGACTTTTAGCATAAAAACTGGTACAGTCTTGGGCAAACCATGATGGTTGGTCACCCTTATATAGAAATGTTATCAAAGAAGAGGTTTCTCTGGGCACCTGGGTGGCTCAGTCAGTAAAGCATCCAACTTCAGCTCAGGTCATGATCTCATAGTTCCTGAGTTTGAGCCCCACGTCAGGCTCTCTGCTGTCAGTGCAGAGCCCACTTCGGATCCTCTGTCCTCCTTTCTCTCTGCCCCTCCCCTGCTTGTACTCTCTCTCTCTCAAAAATAAATGTAAACACCTTTTTAAAAAAAGACAAAAAAAGAGTCTGTTTAAAGAAGATATTTCGCCAGTTATTTGATACAAAAGGAGTTGTGATAAGGCAGAGTTAGGAGAGAACTTGGTCAAGACAGGACAGAAATTTTGAAGACCAGATGAACTCTACGGCTCTCTTCTTCTTCCACTTAGTTGTGACCCCTTGGCCAGATGTGGATGGCTGCTTCAGTTCTTTTTTTTTTTTTTTTCTGCTTTAGTTCTTTTCTTTTACCTTACTTTTACTTAATTTTATTTTACTTTATTTAATTTTATTTTTAATTCAAGTTAATTCAAGTTAGTTAACATACAGTGTAGTATTGGTTTCAGGAGTAGAACCCAGTGATTCATCACTTACATGTAACACCCAGTGCTCATCCCAGCAAGTGCCCTCCTTAATGCCCATCACCCATCTAGCCCACCCCGCACCTGCCTCCCTTCTAGCAACCCCCAGTCTGTTTTCCATATTTAAGAGTCTTTTATGGTTTGCCTCCCTCTCTGTTTTTCTCTTATTTTTCCTTCCCTTCCCCTATGCTTATCTGTTGTGTTTTTTAGATTCTATGGGGTGCCTGGGTGGCTCAATCAGTTAAGCATCTGACTTCAGCTCGGGTCATGATCTCATGGTTCATGGGTTCAGGCCCTGAGTTGGGCTCTGTGCTGACAGCTCAGAGTCTGCAGCCTGCTTCAGATTCTGTGTCTTTCTCTCTGCCCATCTCCTGCTTGTGCTCTGTCTCTCTGTCTCTCTCTGTCTCTGAAGAATGAATGAACATGAAAAAAATTCCACATATGAGTGAAATCATATGATATTAATCTTTCTCTGCCTGATTTATCTCACATAGTATAATATGCTCTAGCTCCATCTACATTGTTGCAAATGGCAAGATTCCATTCTTTTGGATGGCCAAGTAGTATTCTATTGTACATGTAATATACATGTGTATATACCACATCTTCTTTATCCATTCATCAGTGGGTGAATATTTGGGCTACTTCAGTTGTGATCTAGCTTTGCATCTTCTGCCTTCTGGGAATCACTCCACATGAAGTAGCCATGGTAATCTTCTGGAGTATAAATACCCTGCTTATAATACTCCACTGAACTCAGTGACCAGAAGATAGAATCCAAGCTCTTGAGCTTGACTTGGAAGGCCCTCTGCCATTGGCCCTCATTGATCTCTCTGGCCCTTTCTTCATAGTTAACACATTTTCACACTGTAGCTACACCAAAAAACTCATATTTCCCTGAAGACACCAGGCTCTAGCCTTGGTATCGTTGTCTCTTCTAGGAATATTAGGCCTAATCCTTCTTCCTTTTTTGGCAGAAACTCCTCTCTCTCTCTCTCTCTCTCTCTCTCTATATATATATATATATGTGTGTGTGTGTGTTTATATATATATTTTATTTTATGTTTTGGTTTTCATCACTTTGAATCATGTATTTATTTATTTTAATGTTTATTTATTTTGGAGAGAGAGAGAGATTGTGCGTGTGCACAGCGGGGAAGGGGCAGATAGAGAATGAAAGAGAATCTGAAAGAGGGCTCTGTGCTGACAGCAGAGAACCTGATGCGGGGCTCGGAGTCATGAACCATGAGATCATGACCTAAGCCAAAGTTGGGCATTTAACCGACTGAGCCACCCAGGGACCTCTGTGAATTATTTACTTTATAACTGGAAGTTTGTACATCTTTTCTTTTTTTAAAGTTTATTTATGTTGAGAGACAGAGAGAGTAGAGGAGGGGCAGAGAGAGAGGGAGAGAGAATCCCAGACAGGCTCCGTGCTGTCAGCGTGGAGCCCAGTGTGGGGCTTGAACTCACGAACTGTGAGATCATGACCTGAGCCGAAACCAAGAGTCGGATGCTTAACTGACTGAGCCACCCAGGCACCCCGGAAGTTTGTACATCTTAATCTCCTTCACCTAATTGGCCTATCCCTCCCTCCAGCAACCAACAAAGACTCCAACCTATAAGACTCCTGGGTTAGGAGTCCTTTCTCCGTGTTCCTCCAGCTCCTGGAGTCACTTCTTCTGCAGTGGAATTTTCACATTCTTTTATAACTCTCTACCTGTGACCCCCACTGTACTATGAACTGCCCTTTTATTTATCTGTAGTTTTGCAAACCTTGACACATAATAATAGCTAATGTTAATTAGGTACAACTATATACCAGAAATTTTGCATGCATAATCTCATTTAATTCACATGACAACTCATAAGTACTATTATCTCTAATTAAGCTCTGTGAAGTAAATAATTTTCCTTAGATCTTATAGATCTCACTTATAGCTAGCAAATGTTTTGAAAGTGCTAAACTTCTTCTCAAATTGAACGAACCTTGGGGATCTATCTATCTTACAAAGTTGCAAAGATCAAATAACCTGACGAATAGGATATGGCCTTGTAAAGATGAAAAACTCTGGTATCAGAAACTACTAATTCCCACCCTTCCAATATTTGTCTTCTATTTTCCTTTTGTAACAATAGAATCCCTGGTATTCAACTAGACACATAGTTGCCCATAACAATGACTACATTTCCCAGACTCTCTTAAGGCCAGGAATGGCTGTGTGATTCTGTTTGGGTGAATGTGATATGAACAGAACCACATCTATAACGTCGAGGACCTGCCTTTAAAGAGGAGTGAGCCTCCTCCTTTGTTTTCCCCTTCCTTCTAGCTAGGCTGTGGACATGGCGGTGATGAGTCATCTTGGATCATATGGATAAGATAGAAGGAGCCTGGGAACTCTGGCCTTGTGGAATTCACATACTTACCCTATACTGCTTCTGTATGGATGCTTGTGACAGGGAGAAATAAGCTTCTATCTTATTTTAGCCATTTGAAATCTCTGTTACAGCACTTAAACCTATACTTTAACTTACTGTAACTAATGTAGTCTATTCACAAAGGGGAGGCATTATTCTTATTATTTCTATGCAGAGGCTTTGAGACTGCATGCAGGCTATATCCTAAGAGTTAATTTTTCCTGGGGTGCCTGCGTGGCTCAGTCAGCTAAATGTCTGACTCTTGATTTTGGCTGAGGTCATGATCTCACTGTTTGTGAGAGATCTGCACAGTTCTGCACACTGGTGGCGCAGTCTGCTTGAGATTCTCTCTCCCTCTCCCTCTCTCTCTCTCTCAAAATAAATAAATACTTAAAAGAAAGAATTAAGTTTCTCTTTTCAGTAAAAGACATTACCATTCAACTAGTTTGCTCAGGTCAAAAACCTAGCAGCCTTTATTTTCCTTTTAAAACAAGCTTTCTTGGGACACCTGGGTGGCTCAGTAGGTTAAGGGTCTGACTTCCACTCAGGTCATGATCTTGCTGTTTGTGAGTTTGAGCCCCCACTGGGTTCTCTGCTGTCAGTGTAGAGCCAGCTTCAGATCCTCTGTCTCCCTGTCTCTCCTCCTCCTCTTCTGCTCTCTGTCTCTCTCTCAAAAATAAGTATACATTTGGGGCACCTGGGTGGCTCAGTTGGTTAAATGTCCAACTTCTGCTTAGGTCATGATCTCATGATTTGTGAGTTTAAGCCCCACATTGGGCTCTCTGCTGTCAGCACGGGGCCTGCTTAGGATCCTCTGTCATCCTCTCTCTCTCCCTCTCTCTCTCTCTCTCTCTCTCTGCCCCTCCCCTGCTTGAGCCCACATGCTCTCGCTCTCTCTCTTTCCAAAATAAATAAACATTTAAAAATAAATAAAGTTTAAAAAAGCTTTAAAACCCCATACACCCACAATAAACAAATAAATAAATCAGCTTTCTTGAGGTATGATTGACATGCAATAAACTGAATATGTTAAAATGTACAGTTCGAGGGACACCTGGGTGGCTCAGTCGGTTGGGCGGCCACCGCTCAGGTCATGATCTCGCGGTGTGTGAGTTCGAGCCCCGCGTCGGGCTCTGTGCTGACAGCTCAGAGCCTGGAGCCTGTTTCAGATTCTGTGTCTCCCTCTCTCTCTGCCCCTCCCCTGCTCACTCTGTCTCTCTCTCAAAAATAAATAAAAACATTAAAAAAATAAAAAAAAATTACAATTCGTTAAGTTTCCAGCCAGGAAACTGTCTCCACAATCACAATAGTAAACATATCCATCACTGCAAAAGTTATGTCATGCTCCTTTGTTATCCCTTTCTTCTATCTTCTTCCCAGTTCCCTTCATCCTCATTTCTGTCTGGTAACTACTGATCTTGTTTGTTTGCATATTCTAGAATTTCACATGCATGGAATCATGTAGTATAGTAATGATCTTTGGTTCCTCCCTTTGTTTCTTTTCTTTTCTTTTCTTTTTTTTTTTTAGTTTGCCTGTCTATTTGTTTGTTTATTTGTTTGTTTATTTACTTATTTTTGAGAGAGAGAGTCAGGAAGGGACAGAGAGAGAGGAAGAGGGAGAGGGAGAGAGAATCTCAAGTAGGCTCCATGCTGCCAGCACAGAGCCCAATGTAGGGCTTGACCCCACAAAACTCGCGATCATGACCTGAGCCCAAACCAAGAGTTGGACGCTTAACCGACTGAGCTACCCGGGTGCCCCTGGTTCCTCTCTTTCTTTCATTGCCTCTACCCTGATCCCAATCCATTCCTTCATCAAATTCAGTAACCTCTACTTAAATCTATCTACTTCTACCTCCATTGCTATCATCCTCACCCAGACTACCATCATCTGCCTCACACCACTTCAATAGTCTCCTAATTGGCTCTTTGTTTTAATTCTTGTTTCTTCCAATCCATTCACCACCTAACACCTACAATGACCTCTTTAAAATGGGATCACATCAGTCTCTTCATATCAGATCAATACCCTCTTTGAATTCATTCTGTGCCTTCCAATCACACTCAGAATAATAGTCTAACCCCTGACTGTAGCTTGCAAAGGGATTTCATGGTCTGTGCACCCCCTTCCCACACCTTGCTGCCAATTCTCCGACCAGGGAGTTTGTCTCCTGTTATTGCTATACTCCAAAGGCCTAGATCAGTGTCTAACAGATATTTAACAAATATTTGTTGAGTGAATAAATAAGTGTATTGAGCATGCATAAACAAGGCTGAAGGATTATAAATCACCTTTTTAAGTTCCTCAACTGTGGATTGATTAAATCTTGGAAGGAGTACTATGGAAAGAGTCCATGTACTTGTGAAGCCGTCAGCATGAAGTCTATTTGCCCTGTGAAAAATAACAGAAGTCAGCACATCATGGCTATTCTGTGGTAAGTGTCTAATGACTGGAAACACTTCAGGACTTTTATAGTCTCTTCCTGCCATTTTAGAAGTTCCAGAGAGAGAAAGGAAATAATTTATTTTGAAGACCCAAATGAAAGGGAGAAATACATTACAGTGGCTCCCAGTCCATAAATATATATCACATTCTGCCAACTTTATGCCCAGGGAAAGTTTTATTTTTTTCCTGGATTTGCTGCTCTCAAGTGGTGTCAAGAATTAACATAAAAACTGATCTGGAACCCGTGAACTTCAGAGGGCTTTGGTAGAATTGATTATGAAGCCATGTGTAAGGACATTTCTATAGCCTAAGACATGCCAGACATTAAAGATGCATTCTTAATAAAAAACTCATGAGTCAAAGGAGAAAATCAACTGTTATAAAATAGATCAGCAGATGCTCCTAAAGAACTCACACCCAAAAAACTGAGGTGATAAGACATTGTAAATAAATTTTAAAATAACTATGTGCATTGTATTCTATTAGGCAAGAATATATCATTACATATCATTACGAAAAAGAAAAGGACATGTGGATTTGAAAAACAAATAAGTTTTTTCAATTTTTTATGTGGTAAATACACAGAATAAAATTTACCATCTTAACTATTTTTTTTTAATGTTTATTTTTGAGGGAGACAGAGACAGAATGCGAGTGGGTTAGGGGCAGAGAGAGAGGGAGACACAGAATCTGAAGCAGGCTCCAAGCTGTCAGCACAGAGCCCGACACGGGGCTCGAACTCACGGACTAGGAGATCATGACCTGAGCCGAAGTTGGACGCTCAACCGACTGAGCCACCCAGGCGCCCCACCATCTTAACCACTTTTAAGCGTACAGTTCAATGGTATGAAATGGTTATAATGCTCTGTACCACCATCATCATCCATCTCCTGAAGCCCTTTCACCATGTAAAACTGAAATGTGTACACTACCTTTTAAACAATAACTTTCCATTCCTTCCCTTCTCCCCATCCTCTGGAAAACCACCATCTTACTTTGTGTCTTTATGATTTTGACTACTCAAGTTCCCTCATATAAGCGTGATCATACAATATTTGTCTTTTTGTGACCAGCCTATTTCGTTTAGCATTATGCCCTCATGGTTCATCCATGTTGTAGCACGTGTTAGAATTTCATCCCTTTTATTGTTCTTTGTTGTTGTTGTTTATTAGAGAAAGAGAGAGCATGAGCCAGGGAGAGAGGCAGAGGGAGAGAGAGAATCCCAAGCAGGCTCCATGCTAAGCAAGGTTTTATCCTACAACCCTGGGACCATGACCTGAGCCAAAATCAAGGGTTGGACATTCAACTGACTGATCCACCTAGGCACCCTAAAGAGAATAGATGTTAACTTATTTAAATGTTTGGTAGAATTCACCTGTGAATCCATCTGGTCCTGGACTTTTTTTTGTTTGTTTGTTACTCATTCAGTTAAAAAAAATTTTTTTTAATGTTTATTTATTTTTGAAGGAGAGAGAGACAGAGCACGAGTAGAGGAGGGGCAGAGAGAGAGAGGGAGACACAGAATCCGAAGCAGGCTCCAGGCTCTGAGCTGTCAGCACAAAGCCCGATGTGGGGCTCGAACTCGCAAGCTGTGAGATCATGACCTGAACTGAAGTCGGACGCTTAACCGACTGAGCCACCCAGGCGCCCCACTCATTCAATTTTATCACTAGTTATTGGTCTCTTCAGATTTTATATTTCTTCCTGATTCAATTTTTGAAGATTGTATGTTTTTAGAAATTTAACCATTTTTTTGTAGATTGCCCAACTTATTGGCATATAATTTTTCACAGTACTTTCTTATAATCCTTCTTATTTTTGTGGCATCAGTTGTTACTTCTCTTTTATTTTTGATTTTATTTATTTGGGCCCTTTCGCTTTTTTTCTTTGATGAGTCTGGCTAAGGGTTTATCAATTTTGTTTATCTTTTCAAAGAACCAGCTCTTAATTTCTTTTCTTTTTTCTTTTCTTTTAGTTTTGGCTCAGGTCATGATCTCTCAGTTTGTGGGTTCAAGCCCTGCATTGGGCTCTGGGCTGGCAGCCCAGAGCCTGCTTTGGATTCTCTCTTTCCCTCTGTCTCTGCCTTTCTCCAGCTTGTGATCTCTCTCTCAAAATAAATAAAAATAAATGTAAGAAAGTACATTTCTTCAGGGAGCCTGAAGTGAGGCTTGAACTTAAGAACCGTGAGATCATGACCTAAGCCAAAGTCAGGCACTTAACTGACTGAGCCACCCAGGTGCCCCGAATTCTTGACACGTCTTTGGTACAAAAAGGTCTTTTTATTAAAGCACAGGGACAAGACCTGTGGGCAGAAAGAGCTGCACTGGGATTGTCAGGGGTGAGTGATTATATACAGTAAAACCTTGGATTGTGAGTAATTTGTTCTGCCAGTGTTCTGCAAGATGAGCAAATATTTCTAATACATTTTAACTTGATAAACGACCAATGTCTTACAATAAGAGCAGTATGTAATGCCGAATGACACATGATCCCAACTGAGCCAATGGTTCTTAAAATTCGCTTTGATATATGGGTGCTTTGTATTATAAGAATGTTTCCTGAACAAATTATGCTCTCAAACCAAGATTTTACCATAGTTGGGGAGTTCGGGGAGGTAAAGACAAGGTGAAGTTTCCAAAAGGACTTGGATATGCTAAAGAACACTTACAAGATTTTAACTATTTTTAGCTAAGGGTTTTTCCCCTCTAGCAAAACATTAAGACAGTTGGGAGTTCCTGGAGGAATGTCATACTCTGCCTGTCTCAAGTATTTGTCAATGAACTTCAGGTTATAAGGAAATTTATCTACATTTCCTCTTGCCCTTGTTCTCCACATCAGGTAAAACATCCATTTCATCCATTTCTAAAGTCTAATTACTATTCATCCTTCTGGTTCAAATGCCAAAGCTTTTACAGCAGATTCTCAAAATGTGGTCTGCAGGTGACTTGCTGGGTGACTTACAGGTGATAAGGGGAGTTTTCGAAAACACAAATTTCCTGCCCCAGTGTCAAAGATTCTAAATAATTAAGCTTGTGATAAGGACCAGAGAATCTGTACTCTTCTAATAAATTCATTTGGCCACTCTTGAGAACTACTGTGTCTAGAAAGTCTTCCAGGGGATTTCAGTAGAAATAAATTCTTTGACAGAACATTTCAACGAAGACCTGTGGTCTCCTCCACACTATCCTGCCTGAAGCTCCGGCTGATTTTTCCACTTCCCTGACACCGCAGGGATTAGCTAAAGGAATGAATGCCTGAAAAGGTTTCGGCCGAATCTGCATGCAACTCTATTCAGCAAGCACAAGGTAAGCTATTTGTCCAAGTGCTTAAAACCATCCTCAGAATCTGCGCGCCAGGCCTGATAGGTCACGTGAGGAGGACGTAATGGGTATCGTAATAGTTCTTGAAGCTCGGCTAATCCGACCCATGCGCAGGCGCAGAAGGAAAGGGGACAGTCAAACCTCCAAGGCCCGCCCCTCCCCCACTATCCTTCCGGCTTTCTCCTACTGCGCAGGCGCGTCGACTGAACCAAGATGGCCGCTCCCGTGGATCTGGAATTGAAGAAGGTAAAAGAGGGTCCTCACCTGGCAGAGGCTTCTCTTTGGAAGCTAAGGGGACTGTGGTCAAGAATATCGAGTGAGACTCGAGTCCGGAGGAAGAAAAGAGGCCCCAGGGAACTGGGGCGTGATTTCCCAGAGTCCTAAGGCGGGACCGGGTCTCCTTAGGATGGCGTGGGGGGCGAGCAGGTCTTTCTGCCTAAGAGCCGGTTGGGCAGGTTTGATTCCTGTGGCGGGCCGATAGCTGGCCCGTCTTCTCGTTCTGACCTCCAGGGCCGTTTCGTTGTGTGGAGCCTTCAGTTTCATAGTAAGGCCTGAAGTAAGCGTTTCAAGTTGGAGCCCCTTCGGACGGCTTGCCCGGTCTGAGGCATCTGTAAATTCTTAATCTTCATTTGCTTTGAAAAACTCCAAGGCCATCCTGTGTTTTTAGGCCACTTTACTCCATCTCATGCTTTGAAAGGTCACAGTATGTACATACAGTTCAAAGTTAGATAGTCTCATAGCAGGGCTTTGACTCCCAGCCCTATCTCCCCTTCCCCCTTTCTTGAAGGACCTGCCAAAAAAAAAAAAAAAAAAAAGAAACAAGAACAAGCCCGTAAAATTTTCCAAATAAAATCGGTATCGGAAGGAATTGGGTTTCTCTCTTCAAACAGTTGTTTATAAATGTGTTGTTACCCAAAAACGTTTTTGCCACTTAAGGGTTGTCAGGGAAAGGATCCTGAACTTCATCAACTTTAAACCTATACTTTTCTATAAAAGGAAACTGAATTCTAGAAAAGATGTCCAACGTTGGGACTAGAATCCACTATTCTTTGCTTAACTCCACACCTTTTGTTTGTTAGCTTAGGTTCTTCAGAAGAGCAAATTTAACGTCTTAACACTTCGTTTGGGTGAACCTTTGCATATGAAATAAGATAGCTCAAATATTTGTTGCTCCTATTAAATGAAGTTGTTTGTTATTGCTCTGAGGATTTATGTGTATGTACCTTGCTTTTTGTGTTTCTTCTTTTGAAACTTGTAAATTTAGCCCTTAACCTGGTGTTCTCTAATGCTGTAATATCTTAGCTTGAACTGTATACCAGCTGCTTTAGCAATGTGCACAGATCACCTGTAAGTTTACATGCAAAACAGAATTAATCTGAAGAATGATTAAAGCATTCTAAAAGTTTATCTTTTTTTCTGTTAAAGGTTCTAATGTAAGTCAGGGTTTAGTGAAAGAGCTAACAATAGAGTATAGCTGTGAGTGGACTTAACTCCCAGCATTTGAATTTGTTGTTAAGAAACCTCTGGACAATGAATGCAAACTAAGAAGATGATTGGAGACTTAAATTGGATAGTTTTGACAGCCAGTTAGCTTAAGTAAAAAACAAACTTGTTGTTTAAAGGTTTCATCTTCCAATATCTTTATAAGGTCTTTTGGGGGGGGGGGTCGTGGAGACTAATAGGAAATTTCAGGCACCTCCTCTCTCCCCAAATCTTTTGAAACCTTACTAATAGGTGAGAACAAAGTCTGAAAAAAGTTAAGTAGAGGGCTTTGCCCTGTAATGCAGTCACAAATGGTATTATTAAGGCATAAATTTGACAACATCTGAAAGTCATTCCAGGCCCTTAAATAAGAGTATCCAAGAACTGTGTTTATCTTTAAGTTTACACGAGGATCAACTCTGGCTTGGTATGTGCATATGAAGATTATGATGCAATTCTACCAGTGCCTTGAATTTTTAAATTTTTTTTAATCTTTATTTTAAAAATATTTGTATCCTGAATGTTACTGTAAAATAGAAACATTCCTGAACTAAAGGTCAGAAGAAATGGGTTTCAGTGTTAAGTTCCTGCCTTTCCTCATAATAGTTGTTCAACCCTGTGCAAGCCACTTACATCTCTTCAACTAATTTGGTTACTTTATTTAAAAAAAATGTTTTTTAAATGTTTATTTATTTTTGAGAGATAGAAAGACAGCAAGCAGGGGAGAGGCAGAGAGAGAGGGAGACACAGAGTCTGAGGCAGGCTCCAGGCCTGGAACTGTCAGCACAGAGCCTGATGCGGGGCTTGAACTCAGGAACCATGAGATCATGACCTGAGCCAAAGTCGGATGCTTAACAGACTGAGCCACTCAGGAGCCCCTAAGTTGGTTACTTTAATCTGTAAAGAGTGATGATGAAAACTCCCATTCCTAAATCATAGGATTATTGAGAGGAGTAAATGAGATATTACTATATTCCTCAATGTTCTCATATTAATATTCCCATGTTAGTATTTCAAATAAATGTGGGAAAGTGTTTTGAAACCTAGCAGTGTAATACAAATGTAGTGAATCGTTATAGTTTTGTTTTGAATCACTGTTTCATCCTCTGTTGCATTTATTGTTTTATTACTCTTTGGATACCTGCTTCTTCATATGGTTATTTAAGGTGCATTTGTTCTGCTTCATGTAGACTGCATTTTCTGAGGACAGGGTAAGTTCATGATTTAGCATGGTGGCTTGATTGTTTACAGTTGTATTGAGTTTTATTGATGTTTGTGTTGGTAAATTTCACAACTTTGTTTCTGGTTAGCAGCTTATTTTAATATATTTGGATTTGACTCAAGTGTTTCCTGTAAAATGTTTCACCCACTAAATGAAGGACTTTTTTTTTTTATTAGGCCTTCACAGAGCTTCAAGCCAAAGTTATTGACACTCAACAGAAGGTGAAGCTTGCAGACATACAGATTGAACAGCTAAACAGGACGAAAAAGCATGCACATCTTACAGATACAGAGATTATGACTTTGATAGATGAGACTAACATGTATGAAGGTGTAGGAAGAATGTAAGTAAAATGTATCCTGAAGGGGGTTATTGTGGGAGAAGTTTTTGTCTAGAATTTGTTCATTTTAAAACTTGGGTTAAAGTATCATGGAAACTTTGAGGATCACCTAGTCAAATACATACTTTTTAAAAATGCTGACTGAACCCCAGATAGATGTGTTTAATTTTAGACTTTGCAGTACATTTCTTAGATATTTTCCTCTTCTCTCTGTGATCAGGTAGATATTTAAGTGTGTAAGTTCAATGACGAAAATGATTTGTCATGAAAAGAAGTTTACAGTAATTTTGTGTGTGAAGATTTATTTAAGTAGGTGTAGTTTTAACTTCTCCTTCCTTACCTGATTTATTAGGAGTCATACAAATCATAGGTCCTTTAAGATGTTGGACCAGTGTTGTAAGATAAAAATAGATCCATTTATCATTTAAATACACTCATTCTGTCGTGCATGAGAAATCAAGTAAATCAATTTACTTTTTGTTTGTAATTGTTATATGATTGACCACCTATACTTCACTCTTTTTATTTTAAGAAATCTATTACTCTTATGAGAGAGAATAGATGAGCTTCATGTTCTCTAAACAGTAAATAAGGAATGGAAAAGCCCTTAACTACAGGTCACATTCCATTACAATGAGCTAAAAGGAGAAGACTTTTTTTAAGTGGGGGAGGTACAAGGGGAGGGATTTTCTGGAATTTGGTCTTTGAATATTACTTAGTAAATGGACCATTACTTCAAGTTTGGAGATCTTGTAGTGAATGGAATTTGACCTCAGTCTGAAGATGACTTGTTTAGTGATTGATTTGAAGGAAGCATAACATGTGTAACATTTAGTAATGGCTTTGGAATGACATCATGAGAAGTAGACTCTGCTCATGACTAGCTACTCCTTTTCTTAATGGAAGAGAGGGATTATGATAAACATGTGATTTGTTTTCTCAGAATAAACAATATATCACATAAATTTTATATCTGTAGTTCATATTTTCATTTTAGCTTATTTTGAGAGGAGGAGAATCCCACTTTGACAGTTTGTTATTAGGAGAGAAAAGAATTGGGACAGTAACAAAGTAAAACCCTTGAATATATATCTATATCGTACAGATGCATTGTTGGCATTCACTATAGGATAATTTTATTCTTAATATGAGTATCCTTGGGTCTTAAACAGTAATGGTAGCTTTTCCAGCATGCACGTTAACACGTTGCACTTGGATTTCACATCAGTACATTAGCCTTTGCAACAGTAAAAGAATCTCTTTTTCCAAAATAGAAAATCTCTTTTGATTGTCTTTGGCCTTTTGGGCTATAATGAAGTTTTTGGTTTTAATCAGAATACTTTATTAAAACATTCTCCAAAAGTGCTAGGTTGTTACTTTTTTTTTGCATACTGCCATAAGTGCTACAGCTAGATTGTATTCCATGCCAAGAAGTCTAGAGTTAAAAGGCTGGGATATGATTTAGTTCATGGTAGAATAGTAGTAGTATTTCCATAAGATTTATTTTGTGTAAAATAAATACATTGTTGTAAATGTTTGGATAAAGTGGAACTTCCTACATAGTTTCAAACTTTGGTTTTCAATTTGACTTTTGTTCTTTCTGCATCCCACTGGGAGTGCGAATTTGACTCTGCATTGTGGGGGCATGTAAGGTGAATAGAGTTTGTTGTTTGGCTAGAGTATTAGCGCCCTCAGGAAGAAAAGACTTGCTGAGTATTAGTCTGGTCATGAGGATGTTCCCCTTGATGCTAAACCTGAAATAACTATTTCTGAATTTATAGTCTTGAGTAATCTTGAGTATCATTGTGATTCACTTCTTTAATTCCAGTCTTTACCTTAATTTGTCTTTTCTTTTTTGAATATTATTTGGGAATTCCAATTAGAATACTAATTTTTCTCAAACTGTTGTTTAAAACCATGAATTATAGAATCCAAAACACTCCATTTTGTTTAGAGCCTGCAGTAGATTTTTGCCATCGCTGACATTCGGGCTTCATTGTATCTTACCTAGATTATTGCAATAGCCTCTTAGCTGTTCTCTCTGCCTTTATTCTGTGTGTTCACGTGTACTCTTCATACATCTGCCAGAATTGATCACATCCATATTTTTCATAAAATTCTTTGATCTGTTGCCCACAGGATGAAATCTAAACTTCTTAGCCTAGCATTCATGTTCATTTATAATCTGTCCTTAATGTACCCCTGTAGCCTCAAGTCCCACCACTTTGTAGTCCCAGGCTCAGTATAGTGCAAATTTCATCTCATGGATTTAACATCCTTCCGTTGATTTTGGGTGATCTGTTGAAAAGGACTTTGAGTCTCATGTGGGCTTTAAACATGCTTTAATTGATTAGTATGTCTGTCACGGGTGACGATAGAAGAGGAATAAGTAGTACATGTACCGGAAATCGTTGTCCCTACTTTTGTCACCGGACTTTGTCACCCGTTTTTGTTTGTTTGTTTGTTAAGTATATTTATTTATTTTGAGAGAGAGGAAGAGCTGGTTCATGCGCTATTGAGCAGGGGAGGGGCAGGGAGAGAGAATCCCAAGCAGGCTCCCAGCTGTCAGCATGGAGCCCAATGCGGGGCTTGAACTCAAGGACTGTGGGATCATGACCTGAGCTGAAATTGAGTCAGCCGTTTAACTGACTGAGCCACACAGGTGCCCCTGTCAGATGTTTTTGTGCTTTCTTGATTTTGTTCATTCTTTCTTTGGCTTGAAGTATCCCCTTTCCCTTGTGAAATTTTTATCCTTCAAGACATAGCTTGTCTTCTCTGAAGATTTTTCTGTCTTCCCTGGCAGACTTATTCACACTTTCCTGGGTGATACCAGAGCTTTGTTCCTGTAGCTAGTATAGCAGAGATAGAGACAGAGAGAGATGATTGATTTCTAAGTGGGTCATTTGCCTCAACTAGATTGATTGTCAGCTCATTGAGACTGTATACATCTTTATCTTTGTTTCCTCTGTTCTCAACATAATGTCTTGCACAAAATAGGTGTAAAATGTGTCTTGATTTGAATTGAGTATGATTCTTTTGCCTAAAATAGGTACATTTTCTTTTGTTTCTTCAGAAAGAAAATACAGTTAGAAAGTCAAAGACTTAAGAATTAGGTTTTCTTATTCTGTTTTAAAATATGATTCAACAAAGGTGAAATTGTAAAAGTAACATTTTGACTAGGTCAAAGCAGTTGTTTCTTATCAAAATTATGTTCTTTGATTGGATAAGATAAATTCTTAATTAAATCTCTTGAGAAGGTTAACCAATTCTAAAAGCCAATCAGTTGCAGAGATAATTAGTTAGAACTGGCACTATAGAAAAACCTAAGCATTTAGAATTAGGCCCAGGGCAGTATAATCCTTAGAGAATAAAAGCTGTTCTATGTAGAATAATATCAATATAATAATATCTATTTCATATTCTTAATCTCCATATAAGATGGAAGTTACATATTCCTTTATAGAGTATGTTTTTAGTTTAACCAAATCATTGCATGCCCAGATGTCTTTTAAGACACATATGTAGAGAAATTTGGTAGTGTTAAATGACCTCCTGTATATGGCTTATTTTGGTTTTTATACAAGGAAAATCAAACTACAGGATAAGAGATGATGAATTGCTATACACTGTAAACTCTGCGTATTCATTGCTCAAAGCTATATTCTGTCCAGTCTCTTGGCATGTTGCCAGCACATTTCAGTTCTCTTACTTCATATTCTTTGGAGAGGCTGTTATGTAGCCTGATACTACTACCACCAATTTCTAGTTTTGCTACTTAAGCTGTTTGTGAGCTGACCTCACCATACTGCTTTGAGAACTGTGATGAAAGTTACAACTGTGGAATGATCTGTCTGAATAATTGCAAGTGTTTGTCTTTGCATCTTTCTAGCATGCAAGGAGGGAATAGACACAATTCTCAAATAATACATGAATGTTTCTGGTATCCTTTTTTTTTTTATGAATAAGAACCAGTTTATAAGGATTTATGGGGGTTTTCTTCCCTTTTTGCACACTAGAAGATAGGAGAATTTTTTAAAAATAAGAATTACATTTGAAAGTGCATATAGAGAACATTTAGCCTTGCTAGTGTTTGAAAGGACCATCATTAGAATAAATGTCAGACTTATTTTTATTAACAATAGGTATGATCCTGACCCTGATTTGATATCAGGTTTAGTATTCTGTAATTCTAATGTTCTTTTACTTGAGCATTACATACACTTCTTTTTTCCAAGAGAGACAAATTAAGCTTTAATTTTTTTTAATATGGGAGGAACTTGAGTAGATTAGTCTCTGAGAAGAATGATTAGTGCCTTTTTAAAACTTGAACCTAACTAAAAATAACTTTGTACCATATTTAAACCAATTTAGAGGTATGCCACCATTCTGCGGGTATTTTTTACATTTAAGGAACTAAGAATGAACAATGGTATAAATCTACCAACTAGATAAGTGTCTAGCAATGCAGAATTTGCTGTTTGGGAGCGGTGTTGCTATTTCTACTTGTTGAAGTAATTTGATGGTTGATCTCTAATGGTTGAAAGATCCAGAAGTGTAAAACCTAAGATAAATGTGGCACAGGTAGAAAGTAAAAACAGTAGATATATTCCTGATAGGGAACAAATTAACAGTAGCCAAAATCTGAACAGTTGAGCAACTTTTCAAGCAATTAGGATGTAGAAATCTGAATTTTTCACGGTAGCTTGGTTGAACTGCCCTTTGTTTAAACTATTATGTTAGTTCTCTTGTGATTTTAATTGTTAGTTTGGATGTTGACCTGTAGTTTGAATCATGACAGTTAGTAAAGCCAAGTCGAAATATTTGGTTTCTCTTTTAGTTATGTTAAATATTAATAGAAAGGGACATAGTCATGGTGCCTGAAGTTTTGCAACCATTTTACAATTTCAGATAGTTGTAAAGTTGGTATTCTAGTCAATTTGGTGTAATTTTAAAGCTGATGAAATAGTTTTACTAGATTAGGAAATAAACCACAAAACTTGGTGCAGTAAATGTTGTTGATGTTATAGTAAAAATAGTTTATATTGTTCTTACTGGAATCAGGTTTGGATATTTTATTTAGTGATTGCTATAGGAGAAAAGTACACATTATTTTTGCTGTGAGAGCACACTGCAGATAGAAATTTATCAGCTCCTTATATCTTCTCTTTAAATGTAGTAATCTGTATTTTAGAGTAGAGAAAATGAAGCAAAGATAAAATAATTTTCAAAGGTAAGAAGGCATTTTTAAAAAGTTATTTTTTAGATTTTATTTTAAAGGAAGAGGGGTTCTTGATGTTGAACTGCTTTTACTAATAGATTGTGACCCTCCCTTTTTGTGTTTTTATACAGAGCCATTTAAAGTCCTGGCTTTCATTGCTCAGAGCTGTAAGGGGGAAAAAAAAAACAAAAACAACTTTTCCTGTTGTGCAAGGAGAAATGACTTCACTTTTGTTGATGCTGAGTGTATATGTAACCTCAGACGGGCACATTCTCCTCTTTCACAGATGTGGTACTCTAGGGAGAGGAGATTTTTGAGTAATATTCTTAATTTCCTTAAGTTGTCAGTGATTTAAAAACTTAGTGTTCATTATAACTCTGCTGTACTGCTGTGTAGAATGACATCACTGTTTTTATGCGAGGGCAAGCTAACAAACATTTGCGTAGGAATTACATAGCCATGTTTCTTCTTTAGAAGAGTACTTTTAATAATTCTTTCCCTTCTTCCCCTCCCATGTCCTCCAGAATCCAGTCTCACTGAAACACAGGAAATTAGTTTTGAAAATTCGTGTGCTAATTAGAAGTTTATTGTAAAAACAGGAGAAGTCTGTTCTACTTGGGATGTACAAACATGCGAAAATAAAATTTTTACTTAATGTGTCCTTGTAGGTTTACTTATTTTAGGCTTGAACTTGATTAAAAAATGTAAATGGAATTGATTCATTTGGTTACTTGGAGCACTTTGCTTTTGGATTTCCTGACATCAAAAGGCTTCACATTTGTTTTTTAAACTGGCAAAGGATGAAACAAAACCTGCTTTTGTTGCATGAAAGTAGCAATTACTCAGCAACCCAAGAGGATACTACAGTGTATTCTAATTGGTGATAAGGATTGATTTAGTAAACTGAGGGAAGGGTGAAAAGTACCATTACCTTGTTGTTCCCATGTAAATAAAAATAAAGATAGCAGTAACCTTGAACTATGTTACTTTGTCATTGGGGAATTGTTTGCTGCAACTGACTAGCTGAGTTTCTCTGAAATGAAAAACAATCAGTTCTTATTTTTTAAGTTTATTTCTTTATTTTGAGATAGAGGAACAGAGAAAGAGGGAGAGAGAATTCCACACAGGCTCCACACTGTCAGCACAGAGCCTGACATGGGGCTTGATCTCACTAACTGAGACCATGACCTGAGTCGCAATCAAGAGTGGGATGCCTAACCTACTAAGCCACCCAGGCGCCCCTGAAAAACAATCACTTTTAGGCTGTACCAAGAATTTTCTGATTTTAGCTGCCACTTATCTCATAGTGGCAAATTTAGGAACAACTTGCTATCTAATCTGTTTGAGAGGGGACTGAAATGTTCATGTCCAGGAACATAATCTGCTTAATGAAACATCCAAAAGGAGCTCACAAAAAATATTGACCTAGAAGTTGAAAGGCAGTCAGTCCACGTATGTGAATACACACTTGGTATGACTTGTTAGTATTCTTTTTTACTCCTTGTATCAGGAATTGATAGGGGCTGCAAATATCCTTTGCCCAGAAGGAATAATTAGGATTGCAGTGTGTTGCATGCACCATTAGTGCCTGTGGTTTTGTGAAGAATGTATGCTCAATTTATTTTTAGCATTCAAGTTTGAATGGACATGTCTGAGGGAATGTTATCTTATTGTCCTGGCCAAGAACTCTACTTACCATCTCTTGTTTTGAGGAAGGTCAGTTACCTTGAAATGGACCAGATTACTTGGGAGACACATTACTTGGCTTTGAAGAGGACTTGAAATGTTCTCCTATCAAAATTTGCACAGCAGCAGGATCCCAGTATTAAAAATGTATCTTTAAATAGATAAGAGCATGGCTGCCCTAAACCAAGCCTTTTACATTGTTTGGCTCAGGGTAAAAAGATTTGGATCACAGTATGCATCCTGTATGTGTGTGTTAGATTGAGTCTTTTGCATTTGTCCGAAAATATATTTATATTTCTGTGACTTTATGGTTTTGTACTAGGAGTCCTCTGTTTGTGTCCTTTAATGCTCACTGGATAATAATTTGTACTGTCCAGGGGTTCTGTTTCATCCAGTGTTACATTTTAACCTTTTAGTAAACTGAAAGATCACATCTTGGAAAAAGATATAGCAAATCTTGATGATTATATGTGGAAATGTTTGGGGTTTGATGAGGCTAGAGTAAAAGTGGTAAACATCAGAGGTGATTATTTACCAGAATACTTAGAATACCAAATAGTGACAAAAATAAACATCATGTTTAAAATAGACTAACATACTACTGCTTCCATTTTAGGAGTAATAGTTTGATTTAAAAATACACAGTGATTTCTAATTAGTACAGATTGAACCTAGCAGTGTGTGAGTTACTCATCTAGAACAAGGAATGTTTACATGGACTTGGGTTCCTCAAGGGACCACGATTCTCTAATAATTCCAGTGAATTCTCAGCCCTCATCTAATTTGACCTATCAGCATTTATTCCAGTTGGTCTTTCCTGGTTGAACCATTTTCTTCCTTTGGCTTCTAGGAGATCACCTCTTGGTTTTCCTTTTATTTCACTGGCCACTCCTTCTCAGTCTCCTTTACTGTTTCTTTTTCTTTCCCATTTCCAAGTATTAGATTGACCTTGGGCTCAGCCTTTGGAATTTTTTTTCTTTTCTTTACTAAGTCTCTTAGTGATCTCATCCAAGCTTATCTCTTTAAGATTTTTTTTTTAATGTTTATTGATTTTGGAGAGAGAGAAAGAGAGAGAGATAGAGATAGTGTGAGTGGGGGAAGGGCAGAGAGAGAGGGAGACACAGAATCCAAAGCAAGCTCCAGGCTCCGAGCTGTCAGCACGCAGCCTGACGCAGGGCTTGAACTCGTGAACCATGAGATCATGACCTGAGCCGAAGTTGGATGCTTAACCAACTGAGCCACTCAGGTGTCCCCAGGCTTATATCTTTACAGTGCCTTTTGATATACTGGCAACTCCCAGGTTTTTATCTTTAGCTTAGACCCCTTCCCTGAACTCCAGATTTGTATATCCACCTGCCTGCTTTACATCTCCGTTCGATAGGCCTCTCAAGATTAACTTGACCAAAATAAAATTCTCACTGTTCCAGGTAAACCAGTTCTTCCCTACAGTCTTCCTCATTTCAGTGGATGACTTTTTTGTCCTTCCATTTCCTCTTCTTCGGTTTTTGTTTTGAGAGAGAAAGCTTGAGTGGGGGAGAATGGCAGAGGAGTGGGGAGAGAGAGGATCTCAAGCAGGTTCCACACAGCCCAGAGCCTGACATGGGGCTAGATCCCACCACGCTGGGATCATGACCTGCACTGAAATCAAGAGTTGGATGCTCAACTGACTGAGCCACCCAGGTGCCCTAGTCCTTCTATGTCTTCCAAATCTTGTAGTTATCCTTGACTCCTCTCTTTCAGTCTTATTTTCAGTCCATTAGCAAAGACTATCTTTAAATTTGATCCAGAATCTGAACATTTCTGCTTACCACCTCCCTGATTTCAGCTACCCTTTGATTATTGCAGCTGCCTCCTAACTGGGCTCCCCCTCCTTGCATCCTTACCACTTTATAGTTTTTCCCAACAGAGTACCCAGAGTGATCCTTGCAAAACAGAAGTCAGGGGCACCTGCATGGCTCAGTCAGTTAAGCATCCACTCTTGATCTTGGCTCAGGTCATGATCTTGCGGTTTGTGAGTTCGAGCCCTGCCTTGGGCTCTGCACTGACAGTGTGGAGCCTGCTTGGGATTCTGTCTCTTCCTAGCTCTGCCCCTCCTTTTCTCAAAATAAATAAACTTAAAAAAAAAAAATCACTCTAGTCAAAATCTTCAGATAGCTTTCCATATTATCACTGAAAAAGACAAGGGCTTTTGCACTTGCTGGTCTCTCTGTCTGGAGATGTTTTCTTCCAGATGTCTGCTGTACACCTTTGTCTTCCTTTAGGTCTTTATTAAAAAGGCACTGAGGCCTGTCATAACCACCCTGTTTAAAATTATATACATAACTTCTACCCCTACCTTCTTGCCTCCTGTACTCTCTCTTTTTGACTTTATTTTTCTTCATGGCATTTATAATCATCTGGCATACTATAGTACTAATTACCCATTTTTCTTAAATAAACTTTATTGAAATATACTTTATATATAGTAAAATACATTCATTTTTAAGGATACAGTTAAATGAATTTTGATAACTGTAATCACCACATCTGTCATGATACAGAACATTTTCATCACCCTAAAAAGTTCCTTCTTACAAGTCATTTCTTGGAAGTTCTGCTCCAGGCAATTGATAATATGACTTGTCTCAGTATAGATTAATATTTCCTGTTTTAGAACTGCATATGGAATATATATATAGAATCATTATGATATGTACTACTTTGTGTGGTTTCTTTCATTAAGCATAATGCATCTGAGATTTATTGATGTTGCGTATATCAGGCCTCCTCAGGGACTATATCTGGGCTTCAGTTCCACTTCTTTAAGTACTCTTGCCTCTGCCCCCTTTATGCTTGCCGGCTTTATCTTCAGGTTGGCTGTAGGAGTTCCAAGGATTTAATTCAAATGTGACAACATGTAGAGTTAGTACTGTGTTTTTTTTTCTTTTTCTTTTTAAGTTTATTTACTTATTTTGAGAGAGAGAGAGTAGGGGAGGGGCAGAGAGAGACAGGGAGAGAGAATCCCGAGCAGACTCCACGCTGTTAGCACAGAGCCCGATGTAGGGCTTGAACTCACAAACCGTGAGATCATGACCTGAGCCGAAACCAAGAGTCAGACGCTTAACTGACTGAGCCATCCAGGCACTGTGAGAAAGTACCATGTTTTTCCTATGTCATATTTGTAGGAGCAAAGAAATCTTTCTCAGAAGTCTTCAGAGGGCCGCCTCTCACATTTCATGACCCGAACTGAACCACATGCTTGGGCTTAAATCTTAGGGGATTGGGACTACTGTGATTGGGTAAGACCAATCAAGATTCATCCCAGGATTCACTTCCCTGAGTCACTTGGGAAAGTGGAGGTCCCCAAACAAAATTGGAGCTCTCTCAACAAAGAAGAATGGATATTGGGTAGCCAGTCAATAGTGTCTGTTAAAATCATCCACAACAGTCTTTCCAGTGACCAATAATTGAGGGCTAGCCACATGAGAACTGTTGGTAATATATGTAGGATAAATTGAGAGTTTAACATGGAACGCAGAAAGAAGCTATTGAAGTAATTCAGGAATGTAATAAGTTCAGAAGGTGGCAGAAATGGAAGGGAGAGGAAAAGGGTCAGTATGAAAGAAAATGATGAGTCTTAGTCATAAATGGGGAATATATAGGGTACAAGGAGAATACTTGCAAGTTTGGGACTAGGTGAGTGGGCAAGTGGTGATAATCATTGATAGCTGTGGTTGAAGTGGGGGAACGTACAGGTAGAAATGACAGATGATGCAGACATAGTGCAAGTGATAGGGGGTGATATTATTTTGCAGTTCATTAGCCAAGTTAAAACCCTGATCATAAAGGAGTTCTTGGAGGGACTTGGGTAGAGATAGCTTAGTGGAGAACCTTGCATAATGCTTGTAATATTGACACTGGAAGAGAAAAGGACAGGGAGGGGTGGTGTTTAATTTAAAAAACAAACAAATGAAAAAATGGGGACAGGACAGAGACAACCTGAAAGAGCCAATGATTTTTTCGAGTAGTTTCAGGTTTATAGAAAGTACAGAGAGCTCTCACATACCCTCTCTCCACCCCCGTTTCTGTTAACATCTTACATTTGTGTGGTGCATTTGTTACAAATGAAGGAATACATTATGATTAAGATCCATAGTTTACATTAAGATTCACTGTTTTGTACAGTTCCGTGGATTTTGGCAAATGTATAATATCTTGTATTTGCCATTACAGTATCGTACAAAATCATTTCATAGTCCTCCCAAATCTCCTGTGTTCCACCTATTCATCCTTCTTTCCTTTCTTGTATCCTGATGACCACTGATCTTTTAAAATGTTCTCTATAACTTTTCCAGAATGTTATATAGTTGGAATTATACGGTATGTAGTCTTTGCAGACTGACTTTTTTTTTTTTTCCCCTTAGCAGTATGCATTTAAGTTTCTTCCATTTGTCTTCATGGCTTGATAGCTCACTAGCTCAGTTTCCCTGCCACCCCCCCATCCCACACTGCTTCATTTTGGTAGTTCTGTTGATCTCAGTATCTTTGAGTTTATTGATTTTTTTTTTTTTTACAGTGTCTAATTTGCTCTAAAGCCTGACCAGTGATTTTGTTGGTGTAAGTGTGGTGTTTTTCATCATCAGAAGTAGCACATGCCTCTTTTTTTTCCTTTTCTTTTTTAAGTTTACTTATTTATTTTGAGAGACTGTATGTGCGTGTGTGTGTGTGTGTGTATGTATATTTACACTTATGTATATTTATATATATATGAATGAGTGAGGGAGAAAGAGAGGGAGAGGTAGAATCCCAAACAGGCTCTGCACTGTCAGTGTTAGCTGTACTCGAACCCACTAACTATGAGATCATGACCTGAGCTGAAATCAAGTCAGTTGCTTAACTGACTGAGCCACCCAGGCACCCCTTGCCTCTTTTTTATATTAATTTCTCTATTGTTAAGTTCATGTCTTCCATTATTTCTTAATCACATTATATAATATTTTAAAATTTTCTATCTGCAAGTGGTGCTTGGGTGGCTCAGTTGGTTAAACATCCGACTTCAGCTCTGGTCATAATCTCATGGTTCATGAGTTTGAGCCCCACATTGGGCTCTGTGCTGACAGCTCAGAGCCTGGAACCTGCTTCATTCAGATTCTGTGTCTCCCCTGCTTGCGCTCTGACTCTCTCAAAAATAAACATTAAAAAAATTTTTTTAACTTTTTTTTCTATCTGCTAATTGCTTTCTTTCTGTCCTTTCTGAGTCTGTTTCTATTAACTGAATTTCCTCCAGACAGTGGGTCATATTTTCCTATTTATTTGTGTGTCTGGTGATATCTGTGTATATATATATATTTATTGAAATTTAAGTCTGTTATGTATAAATCTGCTTCTATATAAAAAGTTTTTTTGTAAATGCCCAAATTGGTATTTATTTTTTTGAGGTATAATTGACATATCATTAATTTCAGGTCTACAGCATAATGAGTCAATATTTTGTATAGTGTGAAATGATCATAGTATGTCCACTTAAAATCCATCAGCACACGTGGTAACAAATTTTTTTTCTTGTGATGAGAACTTTTAAGATTTTTCTCTTTTAGCAACTTTCAAATATACAATAGAGTTCACTATAATCAGCATGCTGTACTTTATATGTTGACTTATTTATTTTTTAAGTGGATGTTTATACCTTTTGATCATCTTCATCCATTTTGCCCAACCCTGGCCATTGGCAACTGTCAGTCTGTTTTATAAATCTGTGACTTTGTTTGTTTGTTTTTTTACATGTCACATATATGTGAGATCATCAGTATTTGCCTTTCTCTGTCTGACTTATTTCACTTAGCATAAAATTTTCAGGGTCCATCCATGTTATCTCAAGTGGCAAGATTTGCTTCTTTTTTTGTATATACCACATTTTCTTTATCCATCCATCGACGGCCTCTTAGGTTTCTTCCATGTCTTGGCTATTGTGAATAATGCTACAGTGAACAAGGGAGTGCATATATCTTTTCAAAGTGGTGTTTTCATTTCCTTTCAACAGATACCCAGAAGTGGAATTGCTGGATCGTATGGTAGTTCTATTTTTTATTTTTTGAGGAACATACTCTTTTTCATAGTGTTTGCAACAATTTATATTCCCACCTATAGTGTGCAAGTCTTCCCTTTTCTCCTTGTCCTTGCCATCGCTTGTTATTTCTCATAGATTTGAAGTGATATTCTCATTGTGGTTTGATTTGCATTTCCCCCATGGTTAGTGATGTTGGATACCTTTTCATGTATGTGTTGGCCATCTGTCTTCTTTGGAAAAATGTCTATGTAGATCTTCTGTCCATTGTTAAATGAGATTTGTTAATTAAGTTTTAAGAGTTCATTTTTATATGTATTTTGGATGTGAGTGCCTTATCATATATATGATGTGTAAATATTTTCTCCCACTTCACAGGTTGCCTTTCATTTTGTTTCCTTTGCTACGTAGAAGGCTTTTAGTTTGATGTACTTGATTTTGCTTTTTTTTTTTGCCTTTGCCTTTTGCTGTCAAATCCAAGAAATCACCAAAACCTATATAAAGGGAAAGTTTTTCTAAGTTCTCTTCTGGTTGTTTTATGGTTCAGGTCTTAATGTCAAGTCATTAATAAATATCTAATTGATTTTTGTGTGCTATAAGATAATGTTCCAGTGTCATTCTTTTGCATGTGACTGGCTTTCCCAACACTGTTTATGGAAGAGCGTGTCATTTCTTCATTGTATATTCTTTTTTAAAATTTTATTTTATTGTTTATTTTGAGAGAGAGAGAGAGAGCACAAGTGGGGGAGGAACAGAGAGAGAAGGAAAGAAAGAATCCCAAGTAGGCTCCACACTTAGCACAGAGCCTGATGTGGGACTATCACTCATGAACCTTGAGATCATGAACTGAGCCAAAATCTAGAGTTGGACGCTTAACTGACTGAGCCACCCAGGCACCCCCCTTATTGTATATTCTTGATTGCCTTGTTATAAATTAATTGATCATCTATGTGTGGGTCTGTTTCTTTTTTTTTTTTTAAGGTCATGCCCTCAGGATATCAGCAGGTTATTTATTTAAATCTTTTAGAAAGAGGGAGAGTGTGCACAAGTGTGTGAGTGGAGGACGGGTAGAGAGAGAGAGAGAGAGAGAGAGAGAGAATCCCAAGCAGACTCCATGTTCAACCTGGAGCCCAATGCGGGATTTGATTTCACAGCCCTGGGATCATGACCTGAGGCAAAAATCAAGAATTGGATGCATAAGGGACTGAGCCATCATCCAGGCACCCCTGTGTGGGTTTATTTCTGAGCTCTCTAGTTTGTTTCATTGGTCTATGTCTGCTTTTAGGCTAGTACTGTATTGTTTGATTACTATAGCTTTGTAATATAATTTGAAATCAGGAACCATGATGCCTCCATTTGTTCTTTCACAAGATTGCTTTGGTTATTTGGGGTCTTTCATGGTTCCATGAAACTTTTAGCATTGTTTGTTATACTTCTGTGAAAAATGTCATTAGAATTTTGATAGGGATTTCATTAAATATGTAGATTGCTCTGGGTAGTATGGACATTTTAACAGTAATTGTTTTTCCAGTCCATGAGCATGGAATATCTTTCCATTTGTGTTGTCTTTGGTTTCTTTCGTCAGTATTTTATAGTTTCAGAGTACAGATCTTTCATCTCCTTGGTTAAGTTTATTCTTAGGTATTTTATCTTTTGTGCAATTATAAATGGGATTGTTTTCTTAATTTCCCTTTATGCTACTTTATTATTAGTGTATAGAAATGCAACAGATTTGTGTATATTGATTTTGTGTCTTGCGACCTTACTGAAGTCATTTATCAGTTCTAGTAGTTTTTTGGTGGAGTCTTGAGGGTTTTCTGTATATAGTATCATATCATCTGCAAATGGTGAAACGTTGGCTTCTTCCTTACCAATTTGGATGCCTTTTATTCATTTTTCTTGTCTGATTGCTATGACTAAACTTCCAATACTGTGTTAAGTAAAAATGGTGAGAATAGACATCTTAGTCTTATTCCTGATTTTAGGGGAAAGCTCTCCATTTTTCACTACTGAGTATGATGTTGGCTGTGGGTTTTTCACATATGGCCTTTATTATGCTGAGGTATGTTCCCTCCAAAACCTACTTATCTTGAGGGTTTGTATCGTGAGTGGATGTTATACTTGGTCAAATGCTTTTTCTGCATCTGTTAAAATGATATGATGGTTCTTATCCTTTCCTTTGTTGTTGATGTGATGTGTCATGTTGATTGATTTGCGAATATTGACCCATCATTGCATTCTGGGAATAAATCCCACTTGATCATGGTGAATGATTTTTTTTTTTAATGTTTATTTTTTTTGAGAGAGAGAGAGAGAGAGCTCACGCAAGAACGGGTGGGGGAGGGGCAGAGAGAGGGAGACAGAGGATCTGAAATGGGCTCTGTGTGGAGAGCAGATGAACCAAACTGTGAGATCATGACCTGAGCCACTCAGGTGCCTGGATGATTTTTTTAAATGAATTGTTGGTTTCACTTTGCTAATATTTTGTTGAGGATTTTTGTATCAGTGTTCGTGAGAGGTATTGGCCTGTAGTTCTCTTTTTTCACAGTGTCTATCTAGTTTTGGTATCAGGGTAATGCTGGCCTCATAGAATGAATTTGGAAGTTTTCCTTTTCTATTTTTTGGAATAAAGAGATATTAACTCTTCTTTAAATGTTTGGTAGAATTCACATATGAAGCTGTCTGGTCATGGACTTTTGTTTGTTGGGAGTTTTTGGATTACAGATTCAGTGTCACTGCTGGTCTGTTCAAATTCTCTGTTTCTTCCTGATTCTATTTTGGGAAGTTATATGTTTCTGGGATTTTATCAGTTTCTTCTTGGTTGTCCAGTTTGTTGGCATATAATTTTTTGTGATATTATCTTATAATCTTTTGTATTAATGTAGAGTCAGTTACTTGTTTTCTTTAATTTCTGATTTTGGGTCTTCTTTCTCGCTCTCTCTTTTTTTTATTTTTTTATTTTTTTTATTTTTATGAGTCTGGTTAAAGGTTTATCAAAGAACCAGCTCTTGGCTTAGTTGGTGGAACTTGTGACTCTTGATCCCATGGTTGTGAGTTCGAGCCCCATGTTGGGTGTAGAGATTACTTAAAAATGATAAAAAAAAAATCTTTAAAACAAACAACAAGAACAACAACAAAAACAAAGAACCAGCTCCTGGTTTCATTGATCTGTTATATTGTTTTTTAGTTTCTATTTTGTTTATTTCTACTGTTAATCTTTATTATTTTCTTCCTTCTACTGGTTTTGGGTTTTGTTTGTTCTTTTCTAGTTCCTTTAGCCGTAAGGTTAGGTTGTTTATTTGCGATTTTTTTTTTTACTTCTTGAAGTAGGCCTGTATTGCTCTAAATTTCTTTCTTAGAATGACTTATACTGCATCCCAAGGATTTGGACCCTTGTGCTTTCATTTTCATTTGTCTCCATGTAGTTTATTTATTTTATTATGATTTTTTATGATTTATTATTATAATTTTTTAAAGTTTTTTTTTTTTTTTTGAGAGTGGGGAGGGGCAGAGAGAGAGGGAGAGATAGAATCCTGAGCAGGCTCCACACTGTTAGCAGGGCTTAACCTCATGAATCGTGAGATCATTACCTGAGCTGAAGTCTGACACTTAACTGACTAAGCCACCCAGGTACCCACCATGTATTTTTTTTATTAATTAATTTTTATTTTATTTTTATTTTCTTCATTTTTTAAAAATTTTGTAAAAAATTTTTTAAAAATATTTATTTATATTAGAGAGAGAGAGTGCATGAGAAGGGGAGGGGCAGAGAGAGACGGAGACAGAATCTGAAGCAGGCTCCAGTCTCTGAGCTGTCAGCACAGAGCCTGATGTAGGGCATGAGCCATGAGATCATTACCTGAGCCAAAGTCAGACACTGAACCAACCGAGCCACTTAGGCTCCCCTTAATTTTATTTTAGAGAGAGAGTATGAGCAGGGGAGATGGGCAGAGGGAGAGGCAGAGAGGATCTTAAGCAGGCTCCACTCTGAGCATGGATCTCGATGCGGGACTCAATCCCATGACCTGAGGGATCATGGGATCCTGATCTGAGCCGAAATCAAGAGTCGGACAGTTAACTGATTGAGCCACCCACATGCCCCAACTAACTTGAATTTAAATAAATAAATTAAAAATAAACACAAGGGGCACTTCAGTGGCATATTCAGTTGAGCGCCCACCTCTTAATTTCGGCTCAGATCATGATCTCATAGTTAGTGAGATTGAGCCTTGTGTCAGATTCCGTGCTGACAGCGTAGAGCCTGCTTGGGATTCTCTCTACCCCTGCCCCCCAAATAAATAAAGTAATTTAAAAAATTTTAAAAATAAGTAAGTTCAAATTAGTTCACATACAGTGTAGTATTTGTTTTAGGAGTAGAACCCAGTGATTCATCACTTACATTTAACAGCCAGCGTTCATCCCAATAAGTGCCCTCCTTAATGCCCAGCATCATTTACCCATCCCTCCCACCTACCTTCTCTCCAGCAACCCTCAGTTTGTTCTCTGTTGTTAAGAGTCTCTTAGGGTTTGCCTCCCTCTCTGTTTTTATCTTACTTTTCCTTCCCTTCCCCTGTGTTATTCTATTTGTTTCTTAAATTCCACATATGAGTGAAATCATATGGTATTTGTCTTTCTCTGACTTATTTTGCTAAGCATAACACACCCAAGTTCCATCCACGTTGTTGTAGATGACAAGATCTCATTTTTTTTGATCACCTTGTAATATTCCATTGTGTATATGTGTGTGTGTGTGTGTGTGTGTGTGTGTGTGTGTGTATATGCCACATCATCTTTATCCATTCCTCAGTTGTTGGACATTTGGACCTTTTCCGTAATTTGACTATTGTTGATAGCACTGCTATAAACATTAGGATGCATGTGCTCCTTTGAATCAGCATTTCTGTATCCTTTGGATAAATACCTAGTAGTGCCATTGTTGGGTTGTAGGGTAGTTTTGTTTTTAATTTTTTGAGGAACCTCCATACTGTTTTTTAGAGTGGCTTCACCGGTTTGCATTTACACCAGCAGTGCAAAAGTGTTTCCCTTTCTCCACATCCTTGCCAACATCTGTTGTTTCTTGAGTTTTACTTTTAGCCATTCTGACAGGTGTGAGGTTGTACCTCATTTTGTGGTTTTGATTTGTTTATATCTCTGATGATGAGTTTTTTATTTCCTCTTTGAATTTTTGGTTGACCCATTCATTGTTTAGTAGCATATTGTTTAACCTCCATGTATTTGTGTTCTTTCCAGATTTTTTTCTTGAGATTGATTTCTAGTTTCATAATGTTATAATCAGAAAGATTCCACGGTATGACTTCAGTGTTTTTGAATTTGTTTAAACTTGTTTTGTGACCTAATAAGTGATCTTTTCCTGAGACTGTTCCTTGTGCACTTGAAAAGAATGTGTTAAAGTCTCCTACTTTTATTGGTATTGATTACTTCCTTTATGTTTGTTATTAGCTATTTTATGTATTTGGGTGCTCCTGTGTAGAGTATGTAAATGTCTACAATTGTGAAATCTTCTTGTTGGATTGTTGCCTTTATGATTATATAGTGTTTTTTTGTCTCTTGTTATGGTCTTTTAAAATCTATTTTATCCAATGTAAATATTGCTACCCTGGCTTTCTTTTTACTTCAATCTGCATATGTCTTTAGGTCTGAAATGAATCTTTTGTAGGCAGTATATAGATGGGTCTTGCCTTTTTATCCATTCCGTCACCCTATGTCTTTTGATTGAAGTATTTTCGTCCATATAAATTCAAAGTTATTGACAGATATGTACTTATTGCTCTTTTGTTACTTAATGGTTGTTTTTGTATTTCTTCTCTGTGCCTTTCTTCCTTTGATCTCTTCTCTCATGGTTTGCTGGCTTTCTTTAATGATATACTTGGATTCCTTTCTCTTTACTTTTGTGTGTCTTCTACTGATTTTTGATTTGTGGTTACCATTAGGTTTCTATATAATATCTTATGCATGTAGCAGTGTATATTAAGTTGATGGTTGCTTAAGTTTGAACCCATTCTTTCCTCTCCATTTTTTAGGTGTATGGTGTCATACTTTACATTCTTTTATTTTGTGAATCACATGACTCTTTTTTTGTGTGTATTTATTTTTGAGAGAGAGGGAGAGTGAGCAGAGGAGGTGCAGAGAGAGGGGGGACAGAGGATCCAAAGTGGGCTCCACACTGACAACAGAGAGCCCGATGCAGGTCTGAAACTCATGAACTGTGGGATCATGACCTGAGCTAAAGTCGGACACTCAATCAACTGAGCTACCCGGTCGCCCCCACCTGACTGATTTTTATAGATAAATCCAATTTTACTGCTTTGTGCTTCCTATTTTTCTTCTACTTACAGTCTTTCCACTGAAAGTTCCATTTAACATTTCTTGTAGGGCTTGTTTAGTGGTGATTAATTCCTTTAGCTTTTGTTTGTCTGGGAAGCTCTTTATTTCCTATTCTGGGAAATTTCTTTTCTTTCCTTTTCCTTTTCCTTTTCCTTTTCCTTTTCCTTTTCCTTTTCCTTTCCTTTCTTTTCTTTTCTTTTCTTTTCCTTTCTTTTCCTTTCCTTTCCTTTCCTTTCCTTTCCTTTCCTTTCCTTTCCTTTCCTTTCCTTTCCTTTCCTTTCCTTTCTTTCCTTTCCTTTTTTTTCCTTTTCTTTCCTTTTCTTTCTTGTTTATTTATTTTGAGACAGAGAGCATGAGCAGGAGAGGGTTAGAGGAAGAGAGAGAACGTCCAAGTAGGCTCTGCATAATTGCGGAGTCCAATGTGGGGCTTAAACTCACGAACCTTGAGATCATGACCTGAGCTGAAATCAAGAGTCAAATGCTTAACCAACTGAGCCACCCAGATGCCCCTTTAAATTTTTTTAATGTTTGTTTATTTATGTTTATTTATTTTTGAGGGGGGGAGGGGCAGAGAGAGTGAGATACAGAATTCAAGCAAGCTCCAGGCTCCCAGCGATTAGCACAGAGCCCGATGTGGAGCTCGAACTCACAAACTGTGAAATCATGACCTGAGCCAAAGTCAGATGCTTAACCGACTCAGCCACCCAGGCGCCCCAATGTTTTTTTTTCAGAGAGAGAGAGGCAGAGGGAAAGGGGGACAGAAGATCTGAAGTAGGCTCTGCACTGACAGCAGAGAGCCCTTTGTGGCCCTTGAACCCATGAACTGCAAGATCATGACCTGAGCCAGAGTCAGATGCTCAACACACTGAGCCACCCAGACACTCCTCTTAATGTCTTTAAATTTTTGTCTTTATCACAACATTTTGCCTTTTTAATTATTCAGTGTCTTGTTGTGGACCTTCTTGGGTTGATTTTGTTGGGGGCTGTCAGCCTTCTGGATCTGGATTTCTGTTTCCTTCCCCAGATTTGGGAAGTTTTCAAGTATTATTTCTTCAAATACGTTTTCTGCCCCCTTTTCTCTCTCTTCTCCTGGGATCCCTAAAATGTGAATGTTACTACACTTGATGGTGTCACTGAGTTCGCCAAGTCTATTGCATTTTAAGTTATTTGTTCTGAATCCTCTTCAACTTGATTGCTTTCCATTACTCTGTCCTTCAGGTTGATGATTCCTTCTGCTTCCCCTGGTCTTTTTATTCCACCTGGGGTGCGTGTGTGTGTTTCTGTGTGTGTGTGTATGTGTGTGTGTGTTTAAATGTGGAACACTTCACAGATTTGCATGTCATCCTTGTGCAGGAGCCATGCTAATCTTTTTTGTATTCAAATTTTAGTATATGTCCTGCCCAAGTGAGCACTGGTCTGTTTTTAATTTCAGTTATTGTTCTTCATTTCTGATTGATTCATTTTTATGTTTTTTTTTTCTCTTTGTTGATGGTCTCACTGAGGTCCTCCAGTCTTGTCTCAAGTCTAGTAAGTATCTTTGTGACCATTACTTTAAATTCTCTATCAGGCATATTACTTCTCCATTTCACTTAGCTCTTTTGCTATGATTTTGTCCTATTTAATGTGGGACATACTCTATCTCCTCATTTTGTCTAACTCTGTGTCTGTTTCTGTGTTAGGAAAGTCAGCTATTTTTCCTATCTTGAAAGTAGTGGCCTCATGAAGACTATGTCTTGTGGTGCCTTCCAGTGCAGTGTTCCCCATTCAACAGACTTGGTGCTTCAGGGGCTCCTATGTGTGTTGTGTGTGCCCCGCTCTTGTGGCTGATCTGTGTTTGCCTTCAGTCCAGTCATCCGTAATGGCTCTCTTTGCCTGTTGTGGGCAGGGTTTGGTCCCTGTGTTGTTAGTGGGCCAGTCTGGGTTTGTCTTGTGCTTGAGTTGAGTCAGACCACGTGTTTGCCAGAGATGTAGTAGAACTGAACCTCAGGGTACTCTCCCTTTGTCATCCCCTGAGAAATTTTTGCTGCTAGACTGGGCCTGAAGTCAGTTTGCCTGGGACCCAGTTTGCCTCCAGTTGGGTCTGCAGTTGGGAGTAGTGTGTGGGATTATCTTCCCTTCTCCCTGGGGCAGGAGTCACTTTGGAGTGGTGCTGGTCTCTGTTGGGACTGCTTGCATACTATTGTGGCACCGCTTTGGATGGGTTCTGAACAAGGGTGTATTGGAGGGGGCATGTCAGCAGCAGAATAGGAGCATAGGGCACATGGTGTATGCATGGTCTGTAAAGGTCCATTGCAGTCACCTGAGAAAACTGTTGGTGAGGCCTGCCAGGTTGGAGGGGGCAGAAACTGCAGAAGTGCTTGTGGTGGGGGATGCTGTTAGGAAGCACCATGGAGAATGTAGGTGCTGTGCTGGTTTCTGCAGGTGTTTCTAGGCTGGAGGACAAGGGAGAGAAATGGCACCTGGCAGCTCTTTTATTCTTGCAGAAGTGTCCCAAAGATCCCTACCTCTCCAGTATGCACTCTGACATCAACCATTAAATCTTCCTGTTATACCCCCCCCCCCCCCCCCGTGTTTTCTAATTTCTGCTTTTGTGCTGTGTATCAGTGAGGCTATTTGTTGTGCTGTCTCTTTAAGGAGAGGTACTCCACCCTCCCTGCTCTCCTAGAACAGAGTCTTCTTTCTGATTTTTAAAATTCCATGTGTTAAGCCTTACTGATTGTTACGCCCCTGTGGTTTTCAAAGCCACATGTTATGGGGATTAGTTTTTTCCCCATGTGGGTGCCTGGTGCATGGGGTGCCTGGGGTGCCTGGGTTGGGGATCTGATCATCTCCCCTCTCTGCACCTGCTGGTCCCTCCCTTCCCCAGACAGTCCTGTGGGTCTATTTAGCTCTCAATTGCATTTCCACCCTTCTTATCCTCTTCAGTGTGGCCCTTTCTCTACATTGAGCTGGGGGCGGTCTGTTCCTCCAGCCTTCAAGTTGTTTTCTGGGTTATTTACACTGATGTTGGTGTTATCTAGGTGTATGTGTGAGATGAGGTGAGTCCTACTATGCCATTTTCTCTGGAAGTCCCCCCAGTGTATGATCCTCTTAATTTATGTTGAAATCAGTTTGCTAACATTTTGTGAAGATTTTTGTATCTGTGTTCATCAGGAATATGAGCCCATAATTTTCTTTTCTCATGATGACCTTATCTGTTTGTGGTATCAGAGTAATGCTGGCCCCCTAAAATGAACTTGAGAGTGTTTCCTCCTCTTCTGTTTTTGGAAGAGTTGGGTTGAAAACGACTTATACTAATTCTTCCTTGAATTTTTGGTAGAATTCATCTTTGAATCCATCCATTGACTAGTTGGGAGGTTTCTGATTTCTCTTTCCTAGTCATCATCTATTCAGATTTTCTGTTTATTCACAATTGTATAAACAGTCGTGTTTATTTGTTTCTAGGGATTCATCCATTTCCTCTAGGCTGTCCAATTTGCTGCTATACAATTGTTCAGTCTTTTATGATCTTCTGTATTTCTGTGGTATCAATCATAATATCTCTTTCATTTCTGATGTTGAGTTGTCTCTTTTTTGTCTTGGTGAGTCTAGCTATAAGATTGTCTATTTTGTTTATCTTTTCAAAGAGCCAGATTTTAATTTCATTAGTCTTTTTTATTGTCTTTTTACTTTCATTTATTTTTGCTCTAATCTTTGTTATTGCTTCCCTTTTACTAACTTTGAGCCTTGTTTTGTCTTTTCTTTCCCCCCTAGTTCCTTGAAGTATGAAGTTAAGTTGTATTTGAGATTTTTCTTGTTTCTTGAGATAGACATTTATTGTTGTGAACTTCTGTCCTAGAACTGCTTTTTCTGCATCATGTAAATTTTGTTACATTGCTTTTCCAATTTCATTTATGTCAAGGTATGTTTTGATTTCTCTTTTGATTTCTTTGGTGCATTGGTTGTTTAGTGGCATGTCGTTTAGTCTCCACATATTTGTGAGTTTCCCGGTTTTATTCATGTAATTCCTAGTTTCGTGAAAAGATGCTTATATGATTTCAGTTCTCAAATTTATTAAAACTTATTGTAGCCCAGCATATGATCTAACTTGGAAAATGTTCCATATGCAATTGAGAAAAATGTATTTTGTTGGTTTTGGATGGAATGTTCTGTAAATATGTGGTAAGTCTATTTGGTGTTACATGTCATTAAGGGTGACGTTTCCTTAGTGATTTTCTGTCTGAATAATCTATCCATTGATTTAAGTGGGGGCATTAAAGTGCTCTGCCATTATTGTATTACTGTCTATTTCTCCCTTTAGATTTGATAACATTTGCTTTATATTTAGGTGCTCTTATGATTGGTGCAAAAAAAGTTTGCAAATGTTGTATTGTCTTACTGGATTGATCCCTATCAGTGTGTAGTGCCCTCTTTGGTTTGTCGTTACAGTTTTTATTGTAAGTCTATTTTGTCTGATGTAAGTATAAATGCTCCAGCTTTTTTGTGGTTTCCATTTGCCTGGGAATATCTTTCTGTGTCCTTTCATTTTAAGTTTGCATATGTCTTTACATTTAGAGGGAGTATCTTGTGTGTTTTTTTTAATTGTTTTATTTTATTTTATTTTATTTTATTTTATTTTATTTTATTTTATTTTATTTTATTTTATTCTGTTCTATTCTATTCTATCCTATTTTAGAGAGTGTGCACGCATGAGCAGGGGAGAAGGACACAGGGAGAGAAATCTTAAGCAGACTCCATGTTCAGTGCAGAGCCTGATGAAGGACTTGATCCCACGACCCTGGGATCATGACCTGAGCCGAAATCGAGTTGGGTGCTCAACCGTGAGCCACCTAGAGGCCTCTAGAGGGAGTATCTTGTAGGCAGCACAGAGCTGGGTCATATGTGTTTTTTATTTGTTTACTCTGTCTTTTGACTTGAGAATTTAGTCTGTTATCATTTAATTATTGATGCGTGCTTATTGCCATTTGTTGTTTTCATGGTTTTCTTTTTTTTTTTAATGTTTATTTTTGGTGGGGGGTGGAGAAAGAAGGGGACAGAGGCTCCAAAGTGGACTCCATGTTGACTTCAGGGAGCCCAATGCAGGGCTCACATTCACAAACCATGAGATCATGACCTGAGCCAAAGTCGGATGCTTAACCCAGTGAGCCACCCAGGTGCCCCTGTGGTTTTCTGTTCCTTGCTTCTTCTCTTGCTCTTTTCCTTTGTGGTCTGATTTTTTTTAGTGGTATGCTTATATTCCTTTCTCTTTATTTTTGTATATTTACTATAGATTTTTGCTTTGTGGTTACTATGTGGCTTACATACGATGACATACCTGAAACAATCTATTTTAAGTTAATAATAACTTAAGTTTGACCCCATTGTAGAGCTCAAAATTATTACTCCTCCCCCGCCATGGTTTCTGTTTTTGACTGCACATTTTACACCTTTTTTTAACATTTTATAGTAATGTTTTTATTTTTGTTTATTTTTAAATTATAATTCCAGTGTAGTTAACATACAGTGTTATCTGAGCTTCAGGTGTACAACATAGTGACTCAACAATTCCATATGTCACCTAGTGCTGATCATGACAAGTGCAGCCCTTAATCTTCGTCACCTGTTTCACTCATCCTCCCACCCCCTCCCTTCTGGTAACCATCAGTTCTCTGTAGTTAGGAGTCTTTCTCTCTTTTTTCCTTTGCTCATTTGTTTCTTAAATTACAGGTATGAGTAAAATCATATGGAAGCATTTTACATCTTTTTATCTCATGTATGTCTTAACTAATTATTGTAGTTGTAATTATTTTTGTTACTTTTATTTTCCAGAATTTGGCTCTTTTTGTTATCAGTTATTCTTGATTATGCATCTTCCTGATTTTATTTCATAATTTAAAAAAATGGATGTTCTTTCCTTAGTCACTTTGAGAGTCTATTTAAAGTTTATTTTTGAGAGAGGAGAGAGAGCATGAGCAGGGGAGGGACAGAGAGAGAGAGGGAGACCTGGAATCCAAAGCAGTCTCCAGGCTCTGAGCTGTTAGCACAGAGCCTGATGCAGGGCTCCAACTCATAAACTGTGAGACCATGACCTGAGCCTAAGCAGGACGCTTAATTGACTGAGCCACCCAGATGCCCCTAGAACTCTTAAATATTACATTAACGTCATTTTAGCATTAATGTATTATTTTCATTTTGTTGGAAATAAAGTCATTTCCTCATTTTTCATTTTTGTAGTATAGTTTACATAGAATAAAATTTACCCTTTTTTAAAAAAAAGAATTCTTTTTAATGTTTACTTTTGAGAGACAGAGTGCGAGAGTGGGAGGGGCAGAGAGAGAGGGAGACCAAGAATCTGAGGCAGGCTCCAGGCTCCAGGTTCTGAGCTGTTAGCATAGAGCCCGATATTGGGCTCAAACTCACAGGCTTGAACTCATGAACCGTGAGATCATGACCTACGCTGAAGTTGGACACTTAACCAACTGAGTCACCCAGGCAGCCCTAAAATGTACCCTTTTTAGTCACACAGTTCTGTACGTTTTGACAAACGTATGTGATTGTGTAATTAACATCGCAGCCTAGTGATGAAATACTGACATCTCCTTAAAACATTCCTTATTCATTCTTCTCTCTTCACCCTTACTACCTGGTGACCGTTGATTTGTTTTTCCCACTTATTTTCTCTTGTTTAGAATGATACCTAGATGGAAGCATACTGTATATAACCATTTGTGTCCTTCTTTGACTTGGCGTAACTTTTGAGATTTCTTGATGATGTTAGGTATATCACTTGTTTGTTCCTTTTTATTGCTGAATAGTATTTCCTGGTATGGCGGCACCACATTGTGTCTATTCACTGGTTGATGGACATTGAGTTGTTTCTGGTTTTTGGCAGTTATGAATATAATAATCATGAATATTTGTGTGTGTTTTTTGCATAGACATATATTTTTATTTCTCTTGCTTATAAACTTAGGAATGGGATTGCTGGGTTGAATAGTGAGCAATTGCTTAAGTTTATAGGAAATTGCCCAGCTCTTTTCCAAAGCGGCTGTACTATTTTGCCAACCATCTATATGTTAGAGTTCCAGTTGCTTTCCATCTTCATTAATGCTTGGTATTGTCTTTTTTGTTGTTGTTAATCCTAGGCATTCCAACAGCCTCTCCTTGTGGGTGTAATTTGCATTTCTTTACTAACTCCTGATATTATTAGGTGCCATCTTTACCTCTTCTGTATGAAGTGTCTAAGTCTTTTTGCTATTTTGTTAAAGATAAAATTCACATAACATAAAATTGACTTTTTAAAACATTTTAAAGCGCACAAATCATTGGTTTTTAGAATATTCGTGAAATTGTGTAGTCACTTACACTAATTCCAGAACATCTCTTTCACTATGAAAAGAATCCCTAACTCCATTAGCAGTTATCCCATATTCCTTTCTTCCTGCGGTCGTAAGCAGTCTTGTGTCTTTATGGATCTGCCTGTTCACATTTCATGTAAATGGAATCATACAGTAATAGAGATTATGTTTACCTTGTCAGCATTATATTTTAAAGGTTAATCCCAGGTGAAGCCTTGTATAAGTACATTATTCCTTTTTGTTGCTGAGTAATATTCTGTTGTATGAATATACCATATTGTATATATCCATTCATCATTTGATGGATATTTGAATTGTTTCCAGTTTTGACTATCATGAATAATCTGCTTTGAACATTTACATACATGTGTGTGTGTTCATTTCTCTTGGCTATATTCCTAGGAGTAGAATTGCTGGGTCACATGTAACTCTATGTTTAACCTTTTGAAGAACAGTCAGAATGTTTTCCACAGCAGCTACACCATTGTACTTACCACCATCAATGTAGGAGGGTTCCAGTTTCTCCATAACCTCTCCAACATTTGCTGTTATCCGTCTTTTTCATTATTTACATCTTAGTGGGTATGATCATGCCTTTTCTTTTAAGCTATATATGTCTTTTTGTTTAAGGTGGATTTCTTTGTGATTGCGATTGCATAGTTGGGTCATGATACTTAACCCAGTGAGCCTGGGTGGCTCATTCGGTTGAGTGTCTGACTTTTTTTTTTTTCATGTTTATTTATTTTTGAGAGAGAGAGAGCACAAGCAGAGCAGGGGCAGAGATAGAGGGAGACACAGAATCTGAAGCAGGTTCCAGGCTCTGAGCTGCCAGCACAGAGCCCGATGCAGGGATTGAACCTGTGGATCCTGAGATCATGACCTGAGCTGAAGTCGGATGATTAACTGACTAAGCCACCAGGCACCCCTATTTTTTTTAATGTTTATTTATTTTTAAGAGAGAGAGAAAAAAAGCAAGAGCAAGGGAGGGGCAGAGAGAGAGGGAGACAAAGAATCTGAAGCAGGCTCCAGGCTCTAAGCCGGCAGCATAGGGTCCCAGTGCAGAGCTTGAACATACAAACTATGAGATCATGACCTGAGTTTAAGTTGGACTCTTAATCGACTGAGCCATCCAGGTGCCCCAAGTGTCTGACTTTTGATTTCAGCTAGAGTCATGATCTCAGGGTCATGGGATCGAGTTGCGTGTTAGGCTCTGTGCTGAGCCTGGAGCCTTCTTGGGATTCTCTTTCTGTCTCTCTGTCTCCCTCTCCCTCTGCTCCTTTCCCCAGCTTGTGTTGTGCTTTCTCTTTCTCTCTCTCAAACTGAAAAAACAAAACAAAAAGAAAAAATAATGTTAGTTTCAGGTGTACAACAAAGTGATTTGACAACTCTGTATGTTCTGCTATGCTCACCACAAGTGTAGCTACTGTCTGTCACCATACAATACCATTACAGTACCATTGACTATATTCCCTATGCTGTACCTTTTATCCTTGTGACTTACTCATTCCATAACTGGAAGCCTGTACATCCCACTACTCTTCACCCATTTTGCCCATCTCCCCACTGCCCTTCCTGTGGTTATACATGCTTAGGGGACATTTTATGTCTTCATTTTATTTATTCACTTTATTTACTACTATGTTATAGACAGACTAGTTTCTTCTGTTTTACGCTAGTGAGAGGCAAGTTTTTTCTTCACTCTTAGTCTGAAGGTGGAAATCTTTAGGGACCTGAGTCTAACTGAGGATTCTCCTAAAAGTTTCCTCATTTTGGATGGCTTCTAGTTTTTTGTTTTTTGGGTTTTTTTTTTTTTTTTTTTTTTTTTTTTTTTTTTTTGGTTAAACGTTTATTTTTGGGAGAGAGAGAGAGAGGCAGAGTGCAAGCTGGGAGGCACAGAGAGAAAGGGAGGCACAGAATCTGAAGCAGGCTCCAGGCTCAGAACTGTCAGCACTGAGCCTGATGTGGGGCTCGAACTCACCCATGAGATCATGACCTGAGCCAAAGTTGGATGCTTAACCGACTGAGCCAGGTTGGCTCGGTTTTGTTTTAAGTTTATTTATTTTGAGAAATAGAGCACGAGCACAATCAAGGAAGGAGCAGAGAAGGAGGGTGAGAGAATTCCAAGCAGGCTCCATGCCTTCAGTGCAGAGCTCAACAAGGGTCTCCCATGTCAGGAACCATGAGATCATGAACTGAGCTGAAAGGAAGAGTCAGATGCTTAACCAGGTGAGCCACCCAGGTGTCCCTGGTTTCTAGGTTTTATCTCCTATTTCTTTGCCAGTATGAATCCTTAAGGTCTCTGGGATTCAGCAGAAACTCTCACGTTGAAAACAAATTTACTACTTGCATAACTTTCACAGTTCTTGATTTCACTTTATTTTGGGCCTCTGGAATGTTTTATGTGTGTTGACTCAGCAAAATTTTAGAAAATTTTTTGCTTTGTTTTTAATCAGGAAGAATGTTCTGGGTATCTGTTCTGCATTGTGCCAAGTAACAAAAGTCTCTACTTGCTCAGTATTATACAATATGGATGTCCCATGATTTTAAAATTGCTTCTTTACTGATTTAGGTTCGTCCTTGCTTGCTTTCTAAAACTTATGAAGTAAAAATTTGTTTGCGCACAGATCTTTGTGTGCACATGGTAGTAGTTTTCATCACCAGTGGAAGGAAACAAGCAAGATAGGCTCATTCAGCCTTTCCTTTGCCACTTAATTTGTGAATGCCCTAAATGCCATTAGAATGTGTTTTCAGATGTCCTCTAAGAATTTCCCACCCGAACATAATACATTATCAGGAGCATGTTTTTGTTTCTTAATAGTGAGTCCAGGTGAGCATACTTTGCAAGTATACCCAAAAGATAACGTTGCCACTCATCTTGGATTTTCTTTTGGGCAGGTAAACAACACTTTTGGTTCATTCTGAGTCATAAGAAAATGGAAGTCATGTACCAACCTGCAGGACAGTTCAGAACATAACCTCTGATGTTTCTCAGAAAACAAATCTACAAGCCATCATTAAAATTATATACTTCAGTTAGTATAATTATAAATGAGGAAATGAACCAGGCTACTTGTCCTTGAAAGTTGACAGTGCAGGCCTACATAGCACTGATTTCTCATGTAGAGGCCTTTTACAAAGCAATGACTCTACTTTAGAATATATAATCCCTAGGGGTTCCAGAGTGGCTCAGTCGGTTAAGTGTCCAACTTTGGTTCAGGTCGTGATCTCACAGTTCATGAGTTTGAGCCCCATGTCAGGCTCTGTGCTGACAGCTCAGAGCCTGGAGCCTGCTTAGGATTCTGTGTCTCCCTCTCTCTCTGCCCCTCCCCCACTAGCGCTCTGTCTCTGTCTGTGTCTCTCTCTCTCTCTCTCTCTCAAAAATAAATAAACATAAAAAAATTAAAATATATAATCCTGAATATTGTAAGTACATTCTTTGCATGACATTTGTCATATAAAAATAATTTGCCTCTTCATAGTTTATTTTTCCTTTGTGGCACATTCTGAACTGCAGAATCCTTTATCTACCATTTGGCTTTCCATAAACTATCAGGCAGGATCTCTGTGAAATTCTCTTCTCTGAGAAACTATGTGCCTAATATTTATTTTTGATGTATGACTCATAATTACATTATTATATGTTCTGTTTTCAAAATAGCATCTGCTAATTCAGTGCCTTTTAACAACAGATAACGTGTTTTCTAGAGAGTTTTTCCAGAAATCCAAACGTTTCTTGGGGTTCTTTCCAGGCTTCATTGGATTTATGTTTGGCTTTTTAAAATTTTTACTTTTTTACTAATTATTTTTAATGTTTTATTTTTTATTTTTTTTAAGTTTATTTATTTTGAGAGAAAGAGCACAAGCAGGGATGCGGCAGAGAGAGAGAAGAGGCAGAGAATCCCCAGCAGGCTCTATACTGTTAGCACGGGGCCTGACAACAGGGCTTGAGCTCTCACATCGTGAGGTTATGACCTGAGCTGAAATCAGGAGACAGACACTTAACTGACTGAGCCACCCAGGTGCCCCTAATTTTTTTCTATATTTTAATAATTAAAAAAAATTTTTAGAGTGAGTCAGGGAGAGGGGCAGAAGGGGGAAAGAGAGAGAGAGAGAGAGAAAGAAAGAGAAAGAGAGAGAAAGAGAATCTCAAGCAAGCTCCACACTCACTGTGGAGCCCGATGGTGGGGCTGGGGCTCAATCCCATGGCCCTGGGCTGATGACCTAATCTATTATCAACAGTTGGATGTTCAATTGGCTGAGCCACCCACACGCTCCATGTATTTTTTAAATACATGGTATTTAAATACCATTTTTAATTTTAATACCACTTTTGGTATTGTTTAAAAATCAAGGACTCAACCAAGTTTTCCTTAAGTTTTTGTTTGTTTTAATTTTACAATGTAACTACTCATTGAGGTAATACATTTGAGTTTACTCAATACTCCTCGTTTAGAACTTTCATGGCTGAGATGTCCTTAGGCTTAAGAGTAAATTGGCCAGCTTCTGTGACATCTTTCTGGTCTTTGAAGTTGGCACAGTCCATTATAGCTACCTAAGGGTTGTGTGTGGCCATGGAAAAACATGTTTTTGTTGATGTGTTCTCGCTTTCTAGTAACTTTATTTTCTGCTCAAGGGATTTAGTATCTGTTCAGATACTTTATTTTTAAAGGCCACATAAGTAGTGACTTGATCTCTAATCTTAGCTTTGAAAATTTCCCAGACACTAATAAAGGTAATGTCTGATGACCTATTATTTGAGGATACCACTCACTGGACAGCAATCAGTGCTATTTAAACATGTATATTTTATTCTGCAAATCATTTTCCTGGTAAAAGGCTGTTAGTAAAATTGTGCATGAAATGACATAATTTTGTGACTTTTGGGCCTAGATTTATAATACTTTTTACATGGTGTCACCGAGAGCTAATACAGTTGTAAAACACTTTGCTCTTCAAATACTGTACTAAATAATTAGTACTGAGAAGAAATATTCTATAAATCATAGTCTCATCAGAAACAGCACACCTGTCTTTTGGACTAATAGTAATATTTTGGACACAAAGGATTATATAGTAATCCTTGTTTTACGTAGAAGTGGGCTGTCTTTGCAGTGATTATATGAGTAAGATTTTTATAAAGGATTAAGTTACTAAAGACCAGGATAATCAGTTAAATTATCTGGACTGTCCACATCAGGACATTAACAAGTTTAATTATTAGTGGAATGAAAGAGAAATTTACCAGATTGTATTATATATGCCAAGATGTATTCACTCATAAAGAAGAGGTGGAGGGAAGCACTTTTCCCCCAGGTGTGGAAAAAACGCTGGAGGACAAAGCTGGAGTTGCCATTTTTGGTCTGTTTTTACTTGTTTTATATTTATGATAATAGATTGTCTTGGTAAAAACCTACCCTGGACACAGTGGTGGTTTTGTTGTTTTTTGAGGTTGGTAGAGAAAACTGCATATTGCTGCCTTGATATGTTGTCTCTTTGTTAAAAGCAGATGTACAGATCAGTGAAACAGGGTAGAGAACCCAGAAGTAAACTCATGCACATATGGTCAATTAATTTATGGTGAAGGAGGGAAGAATATACATTAGGGAAAGGAGGGTCATTTTCAATAAATGGTATTGGGAAAACTAAGCTGTGATCGCACATCATATACAAAAATTAACTTAAAATGGGTTAAAAACTTCAGTGTAAGACTTGAAACCAATAAAACTCCTAGAAGAAAACATAGTAAGCACCTAGTATCGTCTTCGTGATTTTTGTGGGGGCGGGGGGCAGGGTGTGCGGGAGCAGTGTTGAACTCCAAAGCAGGTGTAATAAAAGCAAAAATAAATGGTTGGGGTTACATTAAACTAAAAAGGTTCTGTACAACAAAGGAATCCAACATAATGAAAAAATAATTTACTGAATGGGAGGAGAAATTTGCAAATCATGTTTGATAAGGGGTTTATATCCAAAATATATAAAGAACTTCTGTTAACTCAATAACAACAACAAAAAAACCAAACAATCCACTTAAAAAATGGGCAGAGCACCTGAATAGACATTTTTCCAAAGAAGACATCCAGATGGTCAACAGACATATTAAAACACACACACACACACACACACACACACACACACACACACACACACACACTAGAATAGTACTCAGCCATGAAAACGAATGAAATATTGGCATTTATGACAACATGGGTGCACCTAGAGGGTATTATGCTAAGTGAAATAAGTCAGATAGAGAAGGACAAATACCAAATAATTTCACTATGAGTGGAGTCTGAAAAACAGAACAAAGAAACAAAACCCAGACTCATAGATGCAGAGAATCTGGGCGGGGGGGGGAGTGTAGAAACTGCCTGGGGGGACAAAATTGGTGAAGGGGATTGAGAGGTACAAATATAAAATATAGGTACAAATATAAAATAGGGAATTGAGAGGTACAAATATAAAATAACTAAGTCTTGGTTTTATAATGTACAGCATGGGGAATACAATGAGAGGTAACGATTTATTGTGGTAATCAGTTTGTAGTATATACAAATATTGAATCACTGTGTTGTACACATGAGATTAATAGAATATTTCTTGTCAATTATACTTTAATAAAAACAACAAAAAGAAATGATGTTCTTTGTTGTTCTAAGTTTCATGCAAAGAGAAGAAACCATCTGCTTATTAAATGTGATCTTTCATTGAAATCTGTTACAGCCTAGTTGGGCCCTTGGTTTGAGTTGAAAGGAAATAATTCATTTCACTTTTTTGAGTCTACAAAATAGTTTATTCTTCCTTTCCCTACAGCAAGAATTATGAACATAAGTGTACAAAACAGATTCAATGCTAATTTTTAAAGCTTCCCCATATTTCCATTCTCATTAGTTATAAATAATGTGCTTGATTGTAAAATGGAAAAAGTTGAAATTTTCCACTTGTGCCTTTTGAGCTGTTTTCAGAGGTATTATACACTCTGGAAATAATAATAAAAGATACTAGGCTTTATACAGTGCTTTTTGTTTGAGGAACTCATATAAACACTAATGCATTGATCCTAACACAGTACTTGATTGTGACTTTAAAAGGTCATGAGTTACTGCTGTTACAAAAAAGTTAAAAAAGATTGGAAGGGGAGCTCCAATATACAAATACTAAATATCTAGAGAAAAGTTGATACAGACAATTGAAAAAATAAAATTATGGGGGATTTTTATTATTTAACTTTTCTCTTAGCCTGTGATAGATTTTTATCCCTTTTAATTTTTTAAATTTGTTTATGAATCTTGCTTAAAGCCTGATTCCCTTCTTAGACAAGAAAGCAGAATTTTCTTTTAAACTTTAGTCTTTCTCAGCCAAGAAGGCTTAAACCTGTGGTGGTTTCCCAAGTATGTCACATGAGCATAGCAGTGTATTTTATTGGTCCTTGAATTAGGAGATCATCTTTTTCATTTTCTTCGTTTAATATTTGTGGTATGTAGCTGTTGATTTTGATTATAGTGGTCATGTGGCTTAATTGTCAACTTTTTTGTTTCGTAGGTTTATTCTTCAGTCCAAGGAGGTAATTCACAATCAACTGTTAGAGAAACAGAAAATAGCAGAAGAAAAAATTAAAGAATTGGAAGTAAGTTTTGAGTCCATATTGACAGTGGTAAATTTTAAGAAAAAAAATAATTACCTCAACTTTGTCATGTTAAATGAAAATGTATGCCTGCCATTGTTTTCATTTTTTCGAATTGTGTTAGAGCAGTGAAGCGGTCATGGCAGTGTGTAAGACCTCCACCCCCACCTCCCCCCCACCCCCCCCAGCGCCCCATGAGAGAAAGGAAAGGAAAGGAAGACAGAAAAATGGTTTGTTGCAACTGTAGAGACTTTTGAAGAAGATGGGATGCTTTTAATATGAATGTATTTTCTCCATTGCCTTTGAATGAACATGTCTGTTCTTAAAAACAAAGTAAGACACACGGTGTATATTTAAACATCACATATTGTGGTAGATAGGCATGAGAGTAGGTAATGATAATAGTATTTAAAAGATCTCGACATAGGTCTTTTTTATATATTGTAATTCCTTTAATATAGATTAGGTATAACTATCTGAATGATGGTGCTGCAGTGAGGAAAACGAGTTGTTTTGTTTTTTTTTTTTTTAGCTAGGGAAAAAGATGATGGGTAAGAGTAACTTATTACATTTTTGGAAAATTGAATTTTACTACATTTTCTGTATACATTAAAACCTTTGATGAGATACTCTTCTTGGGATTGAGTGGAAGGTCCATCCTGTATATAGTAAAAGTTGGCCTGGGCAAGAGACTGGTTATTATTTCTTTGAGGCCAAGATTTCCTGAAATGGGGATGGTTACAATGACTTCATAGGTCACTTTATCTAATTTGTGTGAGTACTATTTGAGGCAGTATTTCAGAATCTGACTCAGCTCTCTGTGGAATTGGTGAGACACCCCTTGTAGCTTCCCGGGGATTTCTTAGGGGAACCAATTTGGCATGGCCTGAGTGAGTGTGTAGTGTCTTAGGTTACTTAGGTTTATTTTTGTTTAACTACTGATCATAATTTAAACAAACTTGATAATTTGTAGCTTAGAAAGTGTATTGAAAAAATAATAAATAAGCATGTAAACAAATAAGGACAAAAAAATCCTTATCCTTTAGTAACCAGGTTGTTATCATGTCCTATTTGTCATTTTTGTTAGCCCAGCTGTTCTAGATTGAATTTTATATCTTCTGTTTTCAAACAAAATAACTTTAAAAACTCCAATTAAAACTATTTCATGTTAGATAACCAAAAATCTGTTTTTGTAGCATTAGGTAAATACATCTAAAAATGATCCTGATGAATAAGTAGCCAGATAGAAAGTAATGTGTATATAATTCTCTTTTTATGAAAACACAGAAAATAAGATCTGTATATGAATGGCAAAAATGATGTCAGTATATACATTAACACTGGTTCCCCTAATGAAATTAATTTAGATGATGGGCATGAAATTATTTTTTCTTATAATCTTTGTGTTGGATAAATTTTAACATGTATGTGTTAACTTTTTTTTTTTTTTAATATTTATTTTTGAGAGAGTGCATGAGCAGGGGAGAGGCAAAGAGAGAGGGGGACAGAGGCCAAAGTGGGCTCTGTGCTGACAGCAGAAAGCCTGATGCGAGGTTGAACTCACAGACCATGAGATGATGACTTCAGGTGAAGTTGAAAGCTTAACCAACTGAGCCACCCAGGCATCCCTGTGTTAGCTTTTGTAATTAAAAAGAATATTAAAGGTAAAATTGCCACAGATGATGATTTTAGCATACTGTTCAGTTTTGAAGAGTATTAAGAAATTTTTTTCCCCAAAGTTACCTTTTTTGGAGTTTCTCATTACTGGTAGAGTGTCCTGACAAGTGTCAGGTAACGGAACTAGAATAGCTGGCTCGTTGGTACCCATTTGAAATGCTAATTACAGCTAGGAAAAACTAGTGGGGTTAAACTCTAGGTTCTTCCCTAGAACATTATATTGTGTCTTTTTTCTTTTTAATTTTTTATTTTACATGCTTTTTATATTATAAAAGCATTATTAAGTGTATTATAAAAGAAAAAAGGTCAAAAAATAAAACATGATTAAATGAAAATACTACTTTCCCCTCTAGCCAACACACCTGCAGATGTCACCCCTGGAGTTTCGTGGGTATCATTCCAAACTTTATTTTATAAACCCATTCATACACACATGTATATACTTTTTAAAAATAGAGAGGTAGTATGCTTATATACTGTTTTTCATCATTTTACAATTTATCTTTCCACCTGTAGTTTATATTTCCCACCTTCTTGTTTTCCACTTCTCTTAACCATTGTAGGTTCCTTATTACCTCAGCATTTAATTATTGCATGATCCCTACCTCTACATTTAGTATGCTTTCCAATACTGCTCTAATTTGTATTTTTAATAGTATCATCTACTACACACTCTGTTCTCTCCCCTGAAGCAGTGCTGTATTTTGCACTGCCATACTTGCATAGTTTTGTTACTTCAGCCTGAAACGAATGTGCACTAATGCACACATACATTGTTTTTTTTGTTTTGTTTTTAATTTTCTTTCTTTATTTTAGACAGAAGGAGAACGAGTGAGCATGAGCTGGGGAGAGGGGCAGAGGGAGAGAGAGAGAATCTTAAACAGGTTCCACACTCAGCAAGGAGCCTGTCACAGGGCTCGATCCCATGACCCTGGGATCATGACCTGAGCTGAAATCAGGAGTTCAATAGCCTGAGCCATCCAGATGCCCCAACACATACATTGTTGTTAATTGTAGTGTTCAAATTCTCTCTGTTTCTTACTGATTTTTTTTTTCTGATTATTCAGTTAATTATTGAGAGATGTCAAATCTCCCTCTATGGTGATACTTCCCAATTTCTCCTTAGTCTTTCAGTTTAGTGGACAGTGGTGTTTAGAGACCACTGTCTGGGTATTATAAGTGCTCATTATTACTGTATACATAGTTCAGAGGATAGGTTTAATTTTGCTTTATATATGAAGGAATTTCCCAGGTCTTTTAAAGTATTCCACTGACTCTGGCTTCCATTGTTGCTGTTGAGAAGTCATCTGTCAGCTGAGTTGTTGTTTCTTTTTTTTTTTTTTCCACTGGTTCCTTTTAATATTCTCTTTGTCTTCATGCTTTGTAGTTTCTTTGGGATATGTTTAGGTGTGGGGTTAGTCTTTTTATTTATTTTTTTAAGTTTATTTATTTTGAGGCAGGGGGTTGGGGGATGGGGAGAGAGAGAATCCCAAGCAGACTCCATACTGTTGTTACAGAGCCCAGTGCGGGGCTCCATCTCTCAAACTGTGAGATCATTACCTGAGCCGAAATCAGGAGTCAGACTCTTAACTGACAGAGCCTTCCAGGCGCCACTCCCCCACCTTTTAATTTTTTTTCTTAATCCTACTTGGCTTAAGTTGGGTTTCCTGAATCTGAGGATTAAGATCCTTTATCAATTCTGGAAAATTCTTAGTATTTCTGAAAATTACTTCTTATCCTGTTTTCTCTATTAGGTGGTATTTCTTTCTGGAATTTTTCCCCCTACTTTTAAACTAGAATGACCTTTGTAAAACGTTAGAAAATGTGGTTCTGTTACTTTTCTGTGTAAAGCCCATCATTGTTCTTAGGATAAAGTTCACACTTGTTAACATACTTTCAAGGCTTTTTTGTGAAAGGACTCCTGTTTATTTCTATTATCTCCCTCATTTCCTTTGCCTTTTCTTACACTGTATACTCCACCCATTCAGGAATATTCTGTTTTTAGAACTTGCTGTGCTTTCTTTGTTTCTACTTTCTTTGCAAAAACTAGTTGACTCCCCTGGGGAGCTTTCTCCTCCTGCAGTTATTACCAGTTCTATATATTAGTTTTTAAGATCTTAGCTTAGGGCTCCTTATCCAAAGAATCATTTTCTGATTCCTCAGTCTTACATTAAGTCCTTTTTCCTTGTTCTCCCTAATGATTTCATTAGTTTCATAGCATAGAGTGGTAATTTGGACATATAAGCTATTGCCAGCTGAAGTACTTACAAATAGGGTTTCCTATTACTTGGAAAGTTTGCTATAGATTCAGAGCACTAAGTAGTTCTTCCTAAGGAGTAGCTGTTGCTTCTCCTTTCAGATTGACAGTGTTTTTTTCTGGGCCCTAGCATTTCTTGTCAGTTCAACCTGTTTTGTCTTAATCCTATGTACTTATCGTCATCATTAAATTTTTGCCCTAAAATACCTTACTATATAGTTGGGGAGGCACAGTTTATACATAAGTCAGCATATAAAGGCCAGGCTGTTTCCATTAAGCATGTTTTCATCTTAGAAGGAGTAAGACTGTTTTGTGTCTGGGTGTGTAGTTTGAATTTTTGACTAAAGCTCTTAAATTGGTCGAATTTGTATGTCTCCTCACTCTCTGCCAGCAATGTATACAGATGACACTGTGGATAACCCTTTTTAATTATATAGGTACTTGTCTGATTCATCTTCTCTCCTATGAGAACCCATTTTCATTAGTATTTTCTAGACTCCTTTTCATCCATGTCTGTTCTTACTGTTTACGTTTACCTTCTGCAGATTTTCTCCTTCTGTCTTTATTTATGAGTTGAAAGCTTACTTAGAATTTGTTTGGCTCTTGATAAACTCTCTTATGCTGTGCTACATTGTCAAGCAGTTTAGTGGGCTCACTTGCTGAGCCTTTCCTTTTATGCAGCAGAGGTGGGAGTACTATAACCCTGCCTTCATGTTCCTTCGATAGGGAGTTCTCTTTACTTACTGGAAGGGTAAAGGAAATTACTATCTTTTTGGGAAGATAGTTTTATTGTCTTTTTCTTCTTAAAACTGCATGTTTACAAGTTAAAACCCACATGGTGCGCCATTCTTCTGGCTGTAATTGTTTTACTGGGATTGATTGGAAAATATTTTCATAACAGACTCATAATATGATAATCTTGCATGGAGTTTTAGTTTTTCTTTGTATAGATGATAGATCAGGGTCTTGGAGGAATAATCACCAATTTATCCTGATGGTGATTAGAAAGACCAGTGAAGCTGATTCTATTTAAGAGAAAACATAAAATGGTGGCTTTAGTATGATAGAGTAACCATGTTATTTATGTCTATTTAAAAAATTTTTTTGATAATAACTTTTTCAAGAAGATGGCCGAGGGGCACCTGGGTGGTTCAGTCAGTTGAGCATTGAACTTTTGATTTCAGCTCAGGTTATGATCCCAGGGTTGTGGGATTGAGCCCCACGTGGGGCTCCGTGCTGAGCCTGGAACCAGCTTAAAATTTCTCTCACTCCCCTTACCCTCTCCTCCTTCCCTGCTCACACTCTTTCTCTGTCAAATACAATGGTGATTAGTATAGTGTATGTTGTTAGGAAAGTACAAAAGCATAATTAAAAAATTTTTATTTTAGGGAGAGATCATGTGAGTGGGGGAGAGGGACAGAGGGAGAGAGAGAGCGAGAGAACGAGAGAGTGAGAGAGCATCACACAGGCTCCACGCCCAGCACAGACCTCTGTCCCATGATTCTGGGATCAAGACCCAAGCCGAAATCGAGAGTCAGATACTCAGCCAACTGAGTTACCCAGGCACCTAATGGTATAATTTTTAAAAAAATGTCTATTTATTTATTTTGAAAGAGAGAGAGTGAGCAGGGGAGGGGCAGAGAGAAAGAGAGAGATAATCCCAAGCAGGCTCTGCACTGTCATTATGGAGCCTGATGTGGGGCTTGATCTCATGAACCGTGAGATCATTACCTAAGCAGAAATCAAGAGTCTTAACCGGCCGAGCCACCCCAGGTACCCCAATGGCCTAATTTTTTAAATAACATAAATATAATTGGAGTTTGGAATGATGACTCTGAGTCTTCTCTGTCATTGTAAAAATAATTTTCTTTTTGAAATGTATAGCATTTCTATGATGGGGAAATAGTCTTCAAATTTTTGAGAAAATCCACTTTTAGTTAAAGTTGAGTTGAAACCTTATTGATAGATTGAGGTGACAGATTTCTTCTAAAGAGTGAAAAATACATCCTATGTTTTTACTCACTTTTTTTGGAGGTAAGAGGGAATAATTTTGTAGACTTTTTTTGCAGTTGGAAAAATTTGGATTCAGCTTTCAGATGATCTGGATCTCAGTTTCTGCCCTCTTGTCTTTTGAATCTCAAGGATTTGGAATCCTTGAGATGAGTGCAAGCTTTCAGTGGTGTATTTGAGCACATTTTGGCCACCATTCTCCTAGATTCGCTTCTCTGTTCCAGGTGGGGGGCAGTTATTGCTTGAGGCTCATCTGCATTCAGTCTGAAGTCTCCATTACATATTTTAGGCACATGCGTATACAGGGTGACCACTTCCTTTCCTTTATCTTTGACATGGTTACCACCCCTTCCACTACCCTGGTTAGCTCAGCAGTGACAGAATAAAAACAAGAATAAGGAAACCCAGGACATTCTGGCCTGTATGATGCCACTTCTGACACAGAATGTTACAACCTCAGTGTTGTGAAATAGCTTTGCAGCCCATGCTATAAGTAAGATCTACGAAACTGTAAAAGTTCTGACTCTTCCACAGAAATGACAATTTTGGTCAGATAGTGGTTCCTGAAATAAGTAGGAAGAATAGCGGCAAGGTTACTGGTAGGAGGTGCCTGTGACACTCTGCAGTTGGCTGAGTTTTTGAGACTCTGATGAGGGAATGTTTTGGAGGAGTTCCCATGATTGAGGAGGTTTTACTCTGCCTGTTGAAGGTCATTTTTTCCATAGCATGGGTGGTAACTGGTAGGCATTTGGCTGGATGTCCAGGTTTTGCCCTAAGTACTTTTCATTTTTGAGTTGGTACCATTTGTGGATATGATGGGAGCCCCTCTTTGGGGGTGAGGTCAAATGGACACTGTTATATGATGGACACTGATTATTATCTGTATTTTTAGTGGAGAGAGAAGGGCAGGTGAGAGCAGAGCCAGTGATGGAATGTTTGTTTTATTCATCATACAAGAATTATACTCAGTGCTGGCATAACTTAAAATTTAGAATCCATTAAGAAGTTAGCATTTTTTTGGTAGTGAAATACAGCATTTACAGAAATATACATTAAAATACATACAGCTTTATAATTATGAAATGAACACTTGTAACAGTCACGTAGGCCAAGAAATAAAAAATTGGCATGCACCAGAGGCTCCCCCATTCTTCTCCCCCCCGCAAGTCACAAGGCCATCCCTGCCCCCTTCCTTAGCTGCTACCATAACTTTTGTGATAATTGTTTCTTTTTTAAGTTTTTATTTAAATTCCAATTACTTAACACACAGTGTACTACTAGTTTTAGGTGGGGCGCCTGGGTGGCTCAGTCGGTTGGGTGTCCGACTTCAACTCAGGTCATGATCTCATGGTCCGAGGGTTCGAGCCCTGCGTCGGGCTCTGTGCTGACAGCTCAGAGCCTGGAGCCTGCTTCGGATTCTGTATCTCTCTCTCTCTCTGCCCCTCCCCGGCTCAAGCTCTGTCTCTGTCTCTCTCAAAACTAAATAAACATTAACAAAAATTTAAAAATACTAGTTTTAGGTATACAATATAGTGATTCAACACTTCTCTTCTATACATCGCAGGTGCACACCAACAAGTGCACTCCTTAGTTCGCATCAGCTCTTTAACCCATCTCCCCTTCCACTTCCCTTCTGGTAACTATCAGTTTGTTCTCTGTAGGTAAGAGTGTTTCTTGGTTTGCCTCTCTCGTTTTTTTCCTTCTGCGTGTTTGTTTCTTAAATTCCACATAGGAGTGAAATCACGTGGTATGTCTTTCTCTGCCTGACTTATTTCACTCAGCATAATACTCTCTAGTTACATACATGTCATTGGAAATGACAAAATTTCATTCGTCTTTCTGGCTGAGTAATATTCCATTGTATATACACAACATCTTCATTATCCATTCATCAATTGATGAATGGGCACTTTCCATAATTTGGCTTTTGTAGATAAAACCGCTATAAAAATTGAGGGGGGGTACCTGGGTGGCTTGGTCAGTTGAGCGTCCAGCTTTGGCTCAGGTCACGATCTCTTGATTTGTAGGGTCGAGCCCCTCCTCATGCTCGCTACTGTCAGCTGTCCCCTCTCTCTCTGTCCCTCCCCAGCTTGTGTGCGTGCGTGCGCACGCACTCTCCCTCTCTCTCAAAAATAAAACATTAAAAAAAGTATTGAGGTGCATGTACCCCTTTGAATTAGTATTATTGTATTCTTTGGGTAAATACGTAGTAGTGCAATTGCTGGGTCATAGTGTAGTTCTATTTTTAACTTTGAGGAACCTCCATATAGTTTTCCCTCGTGGCTGTGCCAGGTTGCATTCCCACCAACAGTGCATGAAGGATTCTTTTTCTCAACATTCTCGCCAACACTTGCCGTTTCTTGTGTTGTTGATTTTAGCCATTCTGACAGGTGTGAGGTGTTCTCTCATTATAGTTTTGATTGATATTTACCTGATAAATGATATTGAGCCTCTTTTAATGTGTCTGTTGGCTGTCTCTGTCTTTGGGAAAATGTCTGTTCATGTCTTCTGCCTGTTTTTTAATTGGATTGTTCATTTTTTCAGTATTGAGATTTACAAGTTCTTTATTTTGGATATTAACCCTCTCTCAGATATGTCATTTGCAAATATCTTTCCCCCATTCTGTAGGCTGCCTTTTGTTGATTGTTTCCTTTGCTGTGCAGAAACTGTTTACTTTTTATTTTTTTAACTTTTGTTTCCCTTGCCTCAAGAGACCTAGATATCTGGAAAGAATTTACCGTGGCTGATGTCAAAGAAGTTAGTGCCTTTTTTTTTCTTCTAGGAGTTTTATGCTTTCAGGTCTCACATTTAGGTCTTTCACCCATTTTGAATTTATTTCAGTGTATGGTGTGAGAAAGTGGTCCAGTTTCATTCTTTTGCATGTAGCTGTCTAGTTTTTCCAACGCCATTTGTTGAAGAGACCGTCTTTTTCCCATTAGATATTCTTTCTTGCTTTTTTGAAGACTGTTTGACCATATAATAGTGGATTCATTTCTGGGTTTTCTATTCTGTTCCATTGATCTGCATGTCTGTTTTTGTGTCAGTACCATACTGTCTTGGTCACTACAGCTTGAAGTCTGGAATTGTGATACCTCTAGCTTTGCAGCTTTGCCCTTTTTTCACCTCCCCCTCTCCCTCCACTTCCCTCCCCTCCCCTCCCCTCCCCATTCCATTCCATTCCATTCCATTCCATTCCATTCCATTCCATTCAGAGAGAGAGAGAATCCCAAGCAGGCTCTGCACTGATAGTGTGGAGCCTGACATGGGGTTCAAACTCATGAATTGTGAGATCATGGCCTGAGCTGAAGTCAGACACTTAACCCACTGAGCCACCCAGGAGCCCCTTTGCTTTTCTTTTTCAAGATTGCTTTGACTGTTTGGGGTCTTTTGTGTTTCCACAAAAATTTTAGAATTGTTTGTTCCAGCTCTGTGTAAAACGTTGTTGGTATTTTGATAGGAATATATGAATGCATAGATTGCTTTGGGTAGTATTGGCATTTTAACAATATTTGTTCTTCCAATCCATGAGCGTGGAATGTCTTTCTATTTCTTTGCTTCGTCATCAATTTCTTTCACCATTGTTTCATAGCTTCTGGAGTACAGGTCTTTTACCTGTTTGATTAGGTTCATTCTTAGGTATCTTCCTGATTTTGGTGTAATAGTATTCTTTCTTTTTTTTTCTTTTTTTAAAATGTTAATTTATTTATTTTGAGAGAGAGAAGAGAACACGCACGAGTGAGTGGGGGAGGCACAGAGAGAGAGACTGTGTGTGGGGGGGGGGTGAGAATCCCAAGCAGGCTCTGTGCTGTCAGTGCCAAATGCGACACGGTGCTTGATTTCACGACTGTGAGATCATGACCTGAGCCAAAATCAAGAATCAGACCCTCACCTGACTGAGTCACCTAGGTGCCCCTTTTTCTTTCTTTCTTTTATTTTTAGATACATTTTTACTACCTATGTATACATCCCCCAAGCAGTATAATTTACTCTTACTCGTTTTTGAACTTCATATGAAAAAAATCACCATATACATATTTTGCCTTTTGCTCAATATTGTATTTGTGAAGTGCATCCATGTTGCTCAAGATTGTGACTTGTTGATTTTCATTGCTATGTGGTATTCCATGTTGTAGAAGTAACACAATTTATCTTTGTAGACAGTCCATTTTTATTCTTACCAAGTCAAGTTCTCATAGAGTGTTTATACAGTTTATCTTGTAGCCTTTTGCTGAAGGGAGCTCTTTTTCAGAGTCCTCTCTCACTCTGACCCAGGAGACTTTGAGTCCTGAAGAGAAGTATAAAATGTTTCTACTGGGGGTGCCTGGGTGGCTTAGTTGATTAAGCATCCGACTTTAGCTCAGGTCATGATCTCATGGTTCATGAGTTCAAGCCCCACATCAGGCTCTATGCTGACAGCTCAGAGCTTGGAGCCTGCTTCCGATTCTGTGTCTCCCTCTCTCTCTCTGCCCTGACCCCACTCACACTCACTCACTCTCTCTCTCTCTCTCTCTCAAAAACAAATAAATGTTAAAAAAATTTAAAAAAAAATGTTTCTACTGTAAAAATTAGCTTGATGGTGTCTCATACCTTCTGTAGTAGCTAGGTCACTAGACACCTCTGAGTGGCTTGTTTTTTTTTTTTAATTAAAAAAAATAATTACTAGTTTGTAAACTCATCTCATTTCTATGTTTTGACTTGGGAAGTCTTGAGTGAAGTTTCTCTTACTGTCCAATACTTTGGGATTTCAGATATGAATACTTATCTCTTTATAGAGTTCATTTGCATTCTCAACATTTATAAAAATGGATGTTTGTTTTAAAATAGTTTTTAGTTATTTAAGACTTAAATCTTAAAGAGCCTGATGGTTGGAAGCCCTAGAGTTTATAGTGAGCTATATATATGTGTGTGTGTGTGTGTGTGTGTGTATATATATATATATATATTTTTTTTTTTTTTTTTTTTTTTTTTTCTCTATGTCCTGTTGTCTTAGAGCTTAATGGAGCTGCATAATCTTCCTCTTTGGCATTTAGAGAAGAGTAGGCATGCGTCTGGAAAAGCCCAGTATGCTCTTTTTGTGGTTGAGTATTCTTTATTGGTTATTAGAAATATTTTCAGTGCCTTGGTCAATGTGTATGTGTTACGTTCCAAGTGTTAATATTTACCCAGTTGTAAACTGTGATACATTTCACTTCCTTATGAGAAATATTTCAGCTCAGCGGTGCCTACTTGGCTCAGTTGGTATAACATGTGACTCTTGATTTTGGGGTTGTAAATTTGAGCCGCGCATTGGGAGTAGAGTTTACTTAAAAAGCATTTCAGCTCTGGTGAGAACTTAAACGTGAACAATTCAAATAGATATGCCCTTTTAACTAGACAGTCTTTCTTATTTGTGAAATATATATCACAAATATTTTACACATATACCCCTTTGGTTTGATCTCTTCACTGATAACGTGTGTCTTCATTTTATGAATGAGATAAAAGGATTTGCATTCCGTTTAGCCTTGAGTTTAGCTTTTTGCATCTTGATTCTGTTCATCGTTTCTGCTAGGATACATTCCCAGAGTGCCTTGATTTCCTCGGAATATTTGTCTGTACCCACACCAGACTATCCCTTTGAATGCTTCGGAGGATTGTTGACCTCAGGCTTTGCTGCTTTATTTTTTATATCGTCTACCTTTTCTCTGTGCCTGACCATAAATATTTGTCTTTATCCTCTTCCCTCCCATACCTGAGAGTTCCTGCAGTCACTTTCAGCCTGCCTAGAGAATGATTTCTTTTGATGATGTAGACTTTGAATTTTCTTTCATGTTATTGTGTACCTCCCTCCTCTTGTATCTAGATGGTAAGGGGAAGTTAATCAGTATACTTTTTTTTTTTTTGGCCTCACATTCTGATTCTGGTCAGTTATTACAGCACAGGTCTTCTCTAAACTGAAGTAACAGATACTGGACAGAGGAAGTGAGTTGTTCGATACTCAGTGTGGATAGGCCACACCTGTATTAATGAGCACTCTGCATGTCAGTTCGAAAGAACAAGATCCACACTGATACTTGAACCATAAATTGAGATCTCCGAGTCTACTAGATTTACAACAGAGCATTCATTACCCCAGATTCTTAATTTAAATACCTTCTGTTGAGTGAGGAGTTCTGGATTCTAGCCTTTGCTGTACTTTTTTTTTTTTTTTAATTTAGTTTATTTGAGAGAATAGCTTGTGTGTTCACACCCGTGGGGGAGGGGCAGAGAGAGCACAGAGCCTGACCTGGGGTTTGATCCCACGAATTGTGAGATCATGACCTGAGCTGAAATTGAGAGTCGGGGGTTCAACTGACTGAGCCATCCAGGCACCCCTAGCCCTTGCTGTACTCTAGGCTTCAGTTTCCTTATCTGTAAAACGTGTTGGATTAGACGATATCTGTGATCACTTCTATTAAGTTTATCATTATAACATTGGTGTTTTTCTGAATTGACACTTTAGGAGCAAAAACACCCCCTTAAAATGAAAAGATGGAAGGAGGGAAAACAAAACAAACACCAGTTTCCTTTCATGTCCAGATTTAATTTATAAAGTTAATTGGAATCCTTTTCTTTGAAGCTAAAATAAAAGTAGTTGTGTGCCTACAGCTTTGCCAGTTAAAGTGTAATACAAGGTAACAGCATCTCTTTTGATATCTTTATAGTAGTTTCTTAAATTACTGAAGTCACAAATGTGAATGTGATGGCTTAAGGTAGTTTATATTAGGCATTACACATTTTAGAGATACTTTTGGATGGAGTTGAATTAATTCTACAAACATAACATACCCAGGAAGACATCATTTTATTCATTTGTATTTTTTTTTTATCCTATACTGTCTTAGAAAATACATGCTACTTAGAATAGTGGCAAAAAATGTTCAGAAAATGTTCTTAAATTATTAAATTCCTGAATGTTCATGGACATTTTATCTTACTAAATATTAAAAAATGTATTTATATGAATTTTAATCTGATGCAGATAGTTACACTGCTTAGGACATTATCTTTTTTTTTTTTTTTTAAAGGTGTTGTTTTTAAGTAATCTCTATACCCATCGTGGGGCTTGAACTCACAAGATCAGGAATTCCATACTCCACTAATTGAGCTAGCCAGGTGCCCCAGGACTTTACCTTTTTATTTTTTCATTTTTCAGAGATTTTTCACCACATTATTTCATTTATAAATAAGGTGTTATGGGTGGTGCTTTCTTCCTAATTTTGATTAGAGAATTTCTCCCACTTCACCTTGTTCTACTTGCAAACATGTCCTTCACCTGTCACCAGCATAATAAAAATATTTGAATTCCTTCATTATTCATGAAACCATTTTTTGGGTACATAATTACCTGGTGAGGGAATTCTTCCAAAATGGACACAGATGCATTTTACCCCTAACTTGTGTAAAATGACTTACTTCACTTTATTCTGCTTTTGTTTTTAAGAAAACATACGTGAGGGTGGAACAGTCCTCTAGATCAGGAAGCATTATCAGTTTCCACTGATGTTTTCTACACAGTCTGTTTTTATATGAGAGTCTAAAAGCTCAAACTCTGGATGATGCTATAAAGACATGGAAAATTATTCTTTCTTAGGGTTGGAGGAAGTGGTGACTAGTGTTTTTTGCTGGTAGTATCTGATAATCCCCCCTCCCTTTAGCTATTCTAGGCATGTTTAGTTGTCAGGCGTTGTCAGACTAAATTGCTAAAAATAACAAATAGGGGGAGGCTGTTCTAAGGCCAGCTTTTGCCACTGTCTGTAATCTGTTTAATTTAGTTCCTAGGGAGAAAGGGCAAAAGGAACATGCTGCCATTCTCATTGAATGGATTTTTTGTTTAAAGTGCTGACAAGAACATTGTTTGAGCTCTCCCTTTCCCAAGCCCTATAGGGCTCACGCACCCACATCCATTTACAGTGCAGAACCAGAGCTGGGGGGCTCAAAGAGCATGTTCTGATCAGTGGTTATGCTAGAAATTAACTAGGCGATTGTGGTCTTTTGCTAGTCTTTTAAATGTGACTTTTGACAGTGGAAATATGCAGTCAGTGTGTGAGAGAAGGTAAGAGGGAGAGAATGGTGATTACAAATGGGGGAGTTAGTGTGAGAATAAAGAAATCTTTCTGTTGAGTACTTTTCCCTAACGCACTGTTTAGAGAGTCAGGTTGTTTGATGAAATTAACCACACATTTGACTCCAGTATACCTGTATGCAATTTTAACCCACAGTGCCAGCATAAAGCTGTACTTGGATTTGGCTTTGACCTCTCTGTGCCTTCACTTCTTTCTAATATTTCTATTATAGAAATATTTATTTCTGTAGAAATATTTCTGTAGAAATAAGTATTTCTATAATAGAAGTAACGGTCTATAGAGATAGCAGTCTAGTACTTGTTTGTAAAACTATTGATCATAAAGGGATGGTTTAAATGCCTTTCCTATCTCCTGCTATGTATTCACCAGTGGTGGAGTATATGAAAACTAGGGCAGATTTTCAGTTATATTGCTGGTATTCTACAGTTTGTGTAACCCACCTGAGGGATTATTGATTTTTTATATTCTTAAGTTGCTTACTTACTTTTGTATCTGAAGTCCTATCCAACATCCCTTCCTCTGTGCAATTTTTTTTGGCAGGGTGGGTGGGGGGACAGTAGGGGCAGGTGGTTTGAACCTGACCACTTCAAACACCAAAGAGAGAAATGGTTTGCTTTTATTAGAGATTCTTTTGCTGGGGGGAATGTCTTGGGAAAGCTTGTATTAATGAAGATCCTCATGTTTGTTTACCTAAAGATTTGGGATTTGTGCACTTGGCTACTACAGGCTTTGGGAATGCTTGCTTATGTATGTATGTATGTATGTATGTATCCGAGAGTGTGAGTGGGGGAGGGGTGGGGGGGGACCAAGGATCTGAAGGGGGCTCTGTGACGACAGCAGTGAGCCCGATGTGGGGCTCAAACTCACTAACAGTGAGATCATGAACTGAGCCAAAGTCAGACGCACCCAGGCGCCCAGGGAAATGCTTACTTTTAGACATTTCTTAAGTCACCAACCTGCCATACTCCCTAATTTAGTGAATTCATGATTTTAACTGAACTAAAGGTTCTCAAATACATAATGTAGAACACAGTCTTAACGACTATCTGTGCTATATATATAAGTCTTGAGATTCATGTGGAGTGACATAACTGGCAGTGCTTTAAATCTTTACAAGTAGCACAAAACAGGTGTAATTTGTAGTTGAGTTTAATCAGCTCTTGAAATTTGTAAAGAAAAACTTCACTTTCTGCTCAGAACTGGGCTGTCTTTGGAGTTCATATTCAAAGCCTTTATTCATGCATACTCTCTGCTGTCTTTAGATAGGTGGCGATAAAAAACATGAGAAAGAAGGAGCTTCTGGTTGTACAGTTGAAGCCTTAAACTAGTTCAAATTTCAAACAAAACTCTAAAGTATCAATTGAATAAACTTTTGTTTTTTATTTTTTCAAAGTTTATTCATTTTGAGAGAGAGAGAGCATGAGCAGGGTAGGAGCAGAGAGAATTCCAAGCAGGCTCTGCACTGTCAGTGTGGAGCCTGCTGTGGGACTCAAACCCACGAACTGCAAGATGTGACCTGAGCTGAAACCAAGAGTCGGATGCTTAACCCACTGAGCCAATCAGGCACCCCACAACTGACTAAATTTTAAACTTAGATGCTTTTCATATCAGAGGTTGAGCTGATTTAAAACTGATTCCTTTGGGAGGAGTAAGCAATTCCTGGATTTGTAAGGCTTTGGCCAGTCGTAGTTGTTAGGTCAGAAGAAGTATATGCATATTTTAAAACAAGGATTATTAAGTGTTTGCTGAGTATCTTGATTATACATGGTACTTTGGGGTATGTCTAACTGTGGAGGCTTTTTGTTCTTACTTTCATACATTAAGGGACACAGTCTCTTGTACTTAATATATGCCTTGCACTGTTAAATGCAACAATGACAAAATTAGCAAAGACCCTGATGAGCATGGAGCTTATATTTTGGAGAAAGGGAGGGAGTAACAGATAATAAACAGTATAATTTATAAATGCTAAACAGAAAAATAACATGGAGTCAGGAGACGGAGAATGATGGGTGTGTATAAGCTATTTTATGTAGTGTTGATTGGGAAGGTTTTCCTTATAAGGTGATACTTGAGCAGAAGCCTGAAGGGAGTGAGAGAGCAAGCTATGTGTACATCTGGGAAAGAGGCTTTCAAGCAGAGGGGCCAGAAAGTATAAAAACCCGAAGGTGAGGTTGTAATTGATGAGTTGGAAGAATAGCACAGAGGCCAGTTCATTTGGAGCTGAGTGAGGTAGAGAATATTAGAAGAAATCAGGGAGTGGTTGAGAAGTAGATTACATAGGACTTGCAGACCATATTAAAGGTTTTGGATTATGCTCTGGAATTGGGAGTTTTGGGTGGTTTTGAACAGATGAATGACATGATCTGATTCATACTGCTTTTCATTTTTGTTTGTTTCTTGAGAGCGCATGAGCCGTGGAGGGCCAGAGAGAGAAGGAGAGAGAGAATCTCAGGGTTCCATGCCCTGTGCGGGGCTCATTCTCACAACTGTGAGATGATGATGACCTGAGCCAAAATCAAGAGTTGGGTGCTTAATCATTTGAGACACCCAGGCACCCCTTGATTCATATTTTAAAAGGACCAGACTGGGTGCTATATTGAAAATAGAGTATAGGGGGCAAGGGTGGAAGCAAGAAGATCTGTTAAGAGGCTGTTGCATTTTCCAGGGGAGAGATTGATGGTGGCTTGGACCAGGGTGCAGTGCTAGAGGAGGTGGTCAGACTGAATATATTTTAAGGTAGTGCCAAAGACAATTGGGTGTAGGGATGGAAGAGAGGACTGAAGTTTTGGACCCTCCTTCCTCCCCATGTATCACTCATTCTCCTCTTGGAGAGATCTGGAATGGGTTCATGGGAGAGGGGTCATTTCACCTGGGCCTTGAAGGTCAGTTAGAATTTTGCTTGATGTAGGGCTGGGGCACAGGAGAGAGCATTTCAGATAAAGGAAATCATGGGAACGAAAGTCTGGGAGTGGAGTGGTAAAGGAGGTTGGAGTGAGAAATGAGGCTGGAGAGGTTTAAGAGAAAAGTGTTAAGGCTAAAATGAATGAAATCTGCATTGTTTCTGCTCACTTTGTGTAAGTACTACTTGTTCTGGGCAAGTAGTTATTCCCAGTGCCAGTGCTCTTCATTTAGTGTGGTTTCCACACAACATTCCATGTGTGCTGGGCTCCACAGAGATTGCATATGTTTATGGGAACAGATGTGCTATTGGTAGTTCATTGGTCATTGTTTCCTAGTTGAGCTTCAAGTTTCAAAAGTAATTTTATTATTTTTTAAATCTCCCTAATGTTTATTTTTGAGAGAGAGTGCGAGCGGGGGAGGGACGGAGAGGGAGGGGGACACAGAATCTGAAGCAGGCTCCAGGCTCTGAGCTGTCAGCATAGAGCCTGACGCAGGGCTTGAACCCACGGGTCATGAGATCATGACCTGAGCTGAAGTCAGACACCCACCTGACTGAGCCACCCAGGCGTCCCTCAGAAGTAATTTTAAAAGCAAATTGAAAGTTTGGTTTGTGATACGCAGGTAGAGATACTGAATAGATAGTTGAATATATGAATCTGGAACTCTAGGCTAGTGAAATATAATTTGAATTATCTGTTATAGGTGGCATTTAAAGTTACCGAGCTGGATTAGGTCAACTAAGGAGAAGAGGTAGCTAGAGAAAGAATGAGTTTCATGGACTGAGCCCGAGGGCACTGCACCAGGATGTAAAGCTCTTACCAGAGGTGTAGACAGTGTGTAGTGTGAGTCCAAAGAACTAAGTGAACACCCACATGGGCAAGCCCATGCTGAGACAAGGAGACTGTTCAGACCCTTGGTTTTGTGGTGGCAGCAGGAACTGTCAACTCAGTTAGACTTGAGTTGCAAATGCTTTTTGGCCTTCTCTTACTAGTACTGACCTTGGAGCTGGGCAAGCCTGGTCTGCTGAGGGAAGCAGGTTTGTTACTTGGGGAGGGTTTGCAAAAGGTAGAGGCTGACGTCAGATTAGGCTTAGAGCTGAGCCCTCTGTCCATGGGCCTATACTGCAGGGAGTGGTTGAACACAGTTCATTTAGAGCACAGGAGATAAGAAACCCTGCTATGTTGAGTAATATTTGAGGGAGGTGGGTACTTAACATGAGTGAAAGCAAACATGCCTACTAATTTTGAACTAGTTTTGAAGTTTCCTAATAACTAGTACCTTCCCTATTCCCCATACACACTCTCATTTATGCACACACACAAATATGTGCACTTTCCTACCCTCTTTCAGGATATACTAAGAAAAACTTGAACCTTGAGAATATTTTGTTTTAGTTCATCTCAAGATTCTTAGCAAGTGGTAGGTACTTTTTATTCTTTGCTCGGATATGTGTAGCATAATGCCTTGGCATAATAATTAAGGGTATGAACTCTGAAATCAGATGAGTATGAATTTGAACTTCAGCTCTGCCACTCACCACATTGGGTAAATTAGCTTCTATAAGCCTAAATATGCTCTTCTATAAAATAGCAACAATGGTGTTGATGGAGAGGAACAATAAATAATCCCTTTATTATCTGCCTAAGTTTGGAACCAACTGAAGTTAGGCAGATTGTGTACCTTTTGCAAGCAGGCAGATGCTGGTAGAGCAAAAGAAGCTAAGCAACATTGCCTTTGCCCAAACATGCCAATCAGAAAAACCACTAGTGTTACATGCACCCCAATGTGTACAGCAGCACTATCAACAATAGCCAAAGTATGGAAAGAGCCCAAATGTCCATCGATGGAAGAATGGATAAAGAAGATGTGGTAAATAAATACATACAATGGAGTATTACTCAGCAATCAAAAAGAATGAATTCTTGCCATTTGCAACTACGTGGATGGAACTAGAGGGTGTGATGCTAAGTGAAATTAGTCAGAGAAAGACAACTATCAAATGACTTCACTCATATGAGGACTTCAAGACACAGAACAGATGAACACAAGGGAATGGAAGCAAAAGTAAAAAATATAAATATAAAAATGTAAAAATGGGACAAAACGCGAGACTCTTAAATATGGAGAACAAACAGAGTTACTGGAAGGGTTGTGGGAGGGGGGATGGGTTAAATGCCTAAGGGGCGTTAAGGAATCTACTCCTGAAATCATTGTTGCACTATATGCTAACTAATTTGGATGTAAATTTAAAAAAATTATAAAAGAAAAAGAAAAACCATTAGTTTTCCTGAGGGTAGATAGAGAGGCTACCGCTATAGCTGACGAATACTGGAGGTTAGGAGGATAAGCATTTCTCCCTTAAATAACACCTACTTTTTTTTTTTTTGTAATCTCTGTACCCAGCATGAGACTTGAACTCATGACCCTGAGATCGGGAGTCACATGTTTGACCCACTGCGCCAGCCAAGCACCCTCCAACCCCCGCCAAATACCTACCTTTTAACATAATACTTGTAAATCACTGGACACTGCCTGTACACAGCAAATAATAAATACAAGATTTGTTGTTTGCATATGTTGGATGCTCAGTAGCTGCTTATCAATTGAGCATATTGCCACCAAATGCTTATAAGATAAAGGTTTTTTTTTTAATTTGGAAAATAATAAAGACATACAAATGTACAAAGCTAACTTAACAAACACCTGTGTACTCACTACCCAGAACGAACAAATGTTCATTGTAATACTAATGAAATTGAAATCTCCTTTGTAACTTCCCTTCCAACCCCAACTCAACTTTATTCGTATTCACCGGAAGCAACTACTATCAGGTTTTTGGTGTGTTCTCTTTCCATCCCATGTTTTATGGCATCTTGTAGTTAACAAGTGACATCATATTGTTGCTATCTCTCAGTAACCTTTTTTTTTTTTTTGAGTTCTACCCACATTAATATATGTAGTTCACTCATTTAAACTGCTGTAGGGTATTTATAATAACAAATAACTTTCTGTATTATATGCAAAAACCCACGGTCTATAACTTAAGTATATACCCTGAAAGTGTGGCCAAAGGGCCCACTTCTTCCATGTATAGCATAAATACAGCCATTGGTAGGGTTAGTTGATGGGCTCAAGAATGCAAGTACCAGCAGGTTAGTGATGTCTGCTGCCCTTATTTTCTAATGGCCATGGATTCTCTGGTGAAGCCATCTCATAAATTTCATGGCCTCTGCCTATGTTTTAGAAATGGAGATCAGGGGCGCCTGGGTGGCTCAGTCATTTGAGTGTTTGGCTCTTGATTTTGGCTCAGGTCATTATCTCGTAGTTTGTGGGACTGAGCCCCATGTTGGGCTCTGTGGTGACAGCATGGAGCCTGCTTAGGATTCTCTCTCTCTGCTCTCTCTGCCCCTCCTGTGCTCATGTGCCCATATGCATGCACTCTTCTCTCTCTTAAAATAAGTAAACGTTAAAGAAAAGAAGATAAAAGAAAAGAAAAAAGAAAAGAAATGGAGATCAGATATCCTGCACAGAGCCAGAACCAGAACTGGTCAGGGAAAGAGAGGAAGATGAGTGGGAACGCAGGATTCCAGATTTTAGATTCCACCCGCAGTATTATTCATTTGTGCTCTGAAAAAAATGGGGGTTCCTGTATCATAATTGGATATTCCTAGTAGCTGGGCCTTCTAATATTAGTGGTTCTTTTCTTAGGAAAAAACCCCCAAACCCCAACTCTTTGAGCTTTGAGATTGTAAGTGGCTTCTTAGTGACCTAGCATCTGGAAATTGAAGAAAGGGAAAAATGAAAACCACTCCTTAAATCATGTTTGCAAAGAGAAGTGTGCCAAGTGCTCTTTTATTATTCTAGTGTCATTATGAACTTAATTGGTGTTATGTCAGCTACTTACATCAGAGCTAACAGCATATTAAACTCCATTCTGTTTGTACCAGTTCCATGGTAACTTGGGTGTGTGTGTGGAGTTGGGACAAGTGGCAGCTGTGACGTCTGGTCTGTAGAGTAATTCCATCATGGTATAAGCTCCTGGATCACCCCGGATGGAGAAGTATCACTGGGTGGTGTGAGCTAACCTCTCCGTGCCCTTCCGAACACTCCGAGCAATGGGAGCAAAGATCCTAGGTTGCTTGTCTGATCTAGGGGTATAGCTTAGAGTTCAATAACAGTAATTCCTTGGTGATACTGAGAGGTATAACTATTAGTTTCCCTTTTCTCTTTCTTAATGAAAAGAAAGCCAGTTTTTTGGAAAAGCTTTATAAATAGTTCTTTGATACTGGAGTGTATTTGTAGTTCTCCAGTTCTGCCCTCTGCTGACCTATACAAATCAGCAAAGGAGGAGTCTCTGAGTCATTAATCTGTGCTTACAGTGGCTTTGAGCTCTTGCTTGTTTTCACTGTCTCCTGTTCCTTTTATGGGTTTCCGGTTGCCATATCTCTATTTTTTTAGTTGTATAAATATGCTCTTCGATTGGAAAGTAGTAATGTGATCACGTAGAAGTTTCCTTACCCTTGTTTGTTCATTGGCTCTCCAAGAGTACCTTATTAAATCATTAAATGTTTACTGCTTCCGCTAATAACAGTAAAGTTAGTTTTCACAAATTAATACATCAGTTTATTTTACCGTGCTCAGTTTGTGTGTGTTACTCTGAGTTTTTGTGTGGAGTAAATACTGATTTGCTGTGACAGTAGTTCATTAGGAACTTGCCTTACCATGCCTGTTTTTTGTTTTCTTTGTTGTTTTTCATTTTTGTTTTTGTTTTTGTTTTTTTTTTTTGGTAATTTTTATTTTAGAGAGGGAGAATGCGTGTGAGTGAGGGACAAGGGCAGAGAGAGGTAGGGAGAGGGAGTGAGAGAGAGAATCTTAAGCAGGGTCCACACTCAGTGTGGAGCTTTATCTGGCGTTCAGTCCCACAACCCTGGGATCTTGACCTGAGCCAAAATTGAATTGGATGCTCAACTGACTGAGCCACTCAAGCATCCTGCCATGCCTGTTTTTAAATACAGTGTCCTGTTTTTTCTCTTTGTGGAATAGCATTTTGAGAAGATTAGGAATTTTTAGTTTTAATTGAAATAAAGTTCACATAACATAAAATGCACAGTGTTGTGCAACCATGCCCACTGTCTGATTCCAGAACATTTTCATCACCTCCAAAAGAAACCTCTTATCCATTAAGTAGTCGTCCTTTTCCCGTCTCCCTCAGCACTTGGGGAGTTTAATCTGTTGTCTGTCTGTATAGATTTGCCTATTCTGGATGTTCATATAAATGGATCACACAGCATGTGGCTTTCAGTATTTGCCTTTTCCCACTTAGCTCGATCTTTTCTTTTTTCTCTTTTCTTTTTTTAAAATGTTTGTTTATTTGAGACAGAGACGGAGTGTGAACGGGGGAGGGTCAGAGAGAGGGGGAAACACAGAATCTGAAGCAGGCTCTGAACTGTCATCACAGAGCCCAACGCAGGGCTCGAACTCAAGGACCGTGAGATCATGACTTGAGCTGAAGTCAGAAGCTCAACTGACTGAGTCACCCAGGTGCCCCTTTTTTTTCTTTCTTGTTTATTTATTTATTTAGAGAGAGAAAGCATGAGCCAGGGAGGGACAGAGAGAGAGAGAGAGAGAGAAAATCCCAAGCAGGCTTGGCACTGTCAGTGCAGGGCCTTAGGCGGTGCTTGAACCCACAACGGTGAGATCATGAGGAGATCATGACCTGAGCCAAAATCAAGACTCGAACAGTTAACTGACTGAGCCACCCAGGTGCTGCCACTCCATGTTTTCAAGGTTCACATCTTCATTCCTTTTGACAGCTGCACAGTATTCCCTTGTATGGGTGTCACATTTTTTCAACTGATGGGCTCTTGGGTTGTTTCCAGTTTTGGGCTATTGTGAATATTTTTGTTTGAATACCTGTTTTCATTTCTCTTGAGTACATGCCTAGGAGTGGAATTGCTAGGTCATGTGGCAGTTTTATCTTTTAACTTCTTAAGAAACTGCCAGACTGTTTCCTACAGCCGCTGCATCATTTTACATTCCCACCAGCAGTATATGCGAGTTCTAATATCTCTACATCTTTGCCAGCATCTGTTTTCTGGTTTTGATTAGAGTTATCCTAGTAGGTGTAAAGTGGTATCTCATTGGGGTGCCTGGGTGGCTCAGTTGGTTAAGCATCTGACTTCTGCTTAGGTCATGATCTCACATTTTGTGAGTTCGAACCCCACATCAGGCTCTGTGCTGACAGTTCAGAGCCTGGAGTCTGCTTCAGATTCTGTGTCTCCCTCTCTCTCTGCGCCCCCCCCCCCCCAATAAAACATTAAAATTGGTATCTCATCGTGGTTTTTACTTGCATTTTCCTAAGGACTGATGAGGTTGAATATCTCTTCATGTGCTTATTGGTCATTCATATATCTTTTTTTTTTAATTTTTTTTAATGTTTTATTTATTTTTGAGACAGAGAGAGAGAGAGCATGAGCAGGGGAGGGGCAGAGAGAGAGAGCGAGACACAGAATCCAAAGCAGGCTCCAGGTTCTGAGCTGTCAGCACAGAGCCCGATGCGGGGCTCGAACTCACGAACTGCGAGATCATGACCTGAGCTGAGGTCGGACGCTTAACTGACTGAGCCACCCAGGTGCTCCTCATATATCTTTTTAAAAAAAAAAATTTTTTTTTACGTGTATTTATTATTGAGAGACACAGTGAGACAGAGCATGAGCAGGGGAGGGGCAGAGAGAGGAGACAGAGAATTTGAAGGAGGCTTCAAGCTCTGAGCTGTCAGCACAGAGCCTGACACGGGGCTCGAACCCACCAACTGTGAGATCATGACCTGAGCCGAAGTCGGACGCCCAACTGACTGAGCCACCCAGGCGCCCCCCCCCCGCCCCCGCCATATCTTTTTTGAAGAAATGTCTGTTCAAGTCCTTTGCCCATTTTTTAATTGGGTCCATCTTTTTGTTGAATTGTAAGGAAACTGAAATTCTTGATTTGCTTGGAGCAGAGAGTAGTGCTGAAGTGACTTCAGGTGTTTGCTCACATATCTCACTGCTAGTCTTGCCCTCACAGTTGAGTCAGGTGCACCTCCACGTCCAAGAATGCAAGGAGTTGCCCTTACTTCCTCTCTGAGAGGGCGCACCCTTTTCCACCTACCCCTTTATCATGCCTACAGGCCAAACTCCACTGTAAACACTGTGAGTTGGATTCTCTTGGTTTTGTAAAACAAGGACAAAATAAGATAAACTGAAATAGTAAAACGTATTTTATTTGCTCATTTGGAAGACTTGTAGAGTATTAGGCCCACAGAGTCACAGAGTTACAAGAAGATTGTAACAGATTCCTCTGCTCTATAAAAAATAACCCCAATAGTAATTGGAGATATCTGGGGAGCATATGGGAGGTAAGAAAGTGGGGAGCTACTAAAAACAATTGGTTCAAGAAATTTTGCTAAGAAGGGAAGGAAAGAAAGGGGACAATACCTACAGGGAATGTGAGGACAAGAAAGGGTTTTTAAAGTGATTTGTCTTAAATCATCTGCCACTGGGTGGCTTAGTTGGTTAAGCTTCTGACTTTGACTCAGGCCATGATCTTGTAGGTTTGTGGGTTTGAGCCCCACGTCCGGCTTTACAGTAAAGCGCAGAGCCTGCTTCTGATTCTCTATCTCCCTCTTTCTGCTCCTCCCCTGCTCGTCTGCTCTTTCTCAAAAATAAACGTTAAAAAAAAAATTAAAGTGATTTGCCTCAACAATAAAGATCTTTCAGAGAAAGGGAAATGGAAAATTAGAAAGGAGGAAAAAGGCTGACTTCAGCAGTGAAAGTTTTGAGGTGAGTAGAGATGGAACCAACACCCAAGTGGAAGGGTTGCGTTTTGACAGAAGCAGGGACACTATCCATTTTAACAACAGGGTAAGAAGAGAGTATATGTATCAGTGTGGGTCAGGTGGAAGATGTGGTAGTGGGAAGAAGAGAGAATTCTCCTCAGATTGCTTGTATTTTCTCAGTGACTTGGAAAGGAGGGGGCAGGGAGGAGGTAGTATAGGAGATTTGAGGAAACAAGATAAAAGTGTGGAGTAGCTATTTTGGAGAGCACACAAGTGAACTTAGTTTAACAGAATACTGGGTCAGTGTTGTGCCCATTTGAGATTCATGGTCCTGAATTTAAAGTGAAACCAGCACATTTAAGTGTTCTTCTCTAGCAGCATTTAGGTATAAGCATGGAGTAGGCAGATGGGTTTAACTTGGGCTGGCATTTTGCCAGGCAAGTGCAACAGAGGGAGAGCAGAGCGGAGGAGAAAAAGTATTTATAAGGGGTTAAATATAAATGGTGCACTGTGGAAGCTTAGCTGAGTAAGAGGGAAAAGGCCATGGAAGCATAATATGTAATGAAAACCTTGTCATCGGGATGAGGTTGAAGACATGCCAGAGTTGAGAGTTATCAGAGTGACTTGGAAAAATATGAAGTAGCAGTGGTAAAAATGAAATTTTGAGGTGGCACAGTTAGTGGTGTTGACATGGTCTCGAGCGTATGACTGTGGGGTGGGTGGCTGAGGTGGGGTGAAGTAAAGACTGTGAGGGCAGGGGAGAGCATGGTATTGAATGGATCATCTACATTTTTGTTGGAGTCACTTTGAGTGGTGCAGCAGTGGTGGATGGGAAGACCGTGAGCCATCAGCGAATGAGGGACCGTTCCCAGTATCTTGTAGACTCCGGCAACAAGGAGTTACGGGAGGATGGTAAGGCATGCTGCCACAAATTTCAAGGACCAGAGTTTGGGAGGAAAAAAGAGATAGGGTTTGGCATTGGGTTGAATGAATGAATGAATCAGAAGGATGGATGGTTGGACATTTGGGCTTTTATCAGCTTTTCTTGAAAGTTAAAAATCTCTGAAATCTCTACCTGCTGGATTCAGTTAAGACTATTTTTTAAGAACAGAGTTGACAGACTATAGCCTGGCTAGCCAGACCCACGTTGCTGCTTGTGTTTGTGTGTTTAGAACACAGCTATCGTTCATTTTCGGTGCACTCCTTAGTATACACATCGTCTGTGGCAGCTTTTATGCTGTGACGGCAGAGTTGAGTGGTTGTGACAGAAACATCCTCACAGAGCCTGAGATACTGTATCTTTGGCCCTCTGCTGACTCACTTTGGAACAGTGGTTCTCAAACTTCAAAGTGCCTCAGAATCACCTGGAGAGCAGTGAAAACACAGATTGCTGGGCTCCATCCCTAGAATTTCTGATTCAGTGGGTCTCGGGTGGGGCCTGAGATTGTGCATTTCTAACAGGTTCTCAGGAGTTGCTGATGCTGGAAAAATTCCAGGGACCACATTTTAAGAGCCATTGCTTTAGATGTTTAAGGCCATGGGCAGGTTCTTTCTCCTCTTAATCTTTTCTGAGCCACTTGACATGATTTACTGGCATGTCTCATCCCTTTTAAGTCTGATGCCCCAAAATGTAATGATTCTTTGAATGTGGCCTCATCAGCACCATGTGCACTGTAATAGTTGCCCCCTGGCTCTGTTTACCTAGGAGTTTCTACTTTCTTTCCTGGGTTGTCTGATGGGCTTGGCTTTCTCTGGGACTTAATTGAAGCTGATGTGTTGGGGGGGCAACACTGGTAGAGATCACCTAAACTCCAGGGAGACCTAGGGGCCAGCCACTGTTGTTTGAAGGAAAAAATAAACCTTACTCCCACCCGCATTGTATTTCTGCCATAAGGTGTTGAGTAACGTAGAGGTTTGACTTGGGCAGATTGAGCATGTGATTACAGGTAGGATTTGGGAGTCTGACCCTGTTCAGTAGCAGTGTCAGTGTCTCTTTGCAGGTTAAGAGAACACCTGGGAGAAAAACAAGGTCAGTGCTCAGATGAAACAAGTCTTTTAGCAGAGGAACCTTTGAAAGAGGTTTTGAAAGCTGTTTCTAAAAGACACAGAGACAGTGACTGTTTCTTAGATTTCTCTTATATTCTGCTCCATGCCTACAATTACTTTCTCATCTTTGAGCTGGTCTCCCAGCTTTATGTTCTAGTTCAGAAGGTCCCTTATAGCCTAGTTGTGTCCTTGATGATAAAGTAGATGCACCCTCATGAGTTCACAAATAGACTCGTGTCTGTGGACCAGTTAGTTGTCTCTTAGCTTTCGGTTGCCGGTCAGACTTGGCCTGTCTGGCCTGCTTCTGGTGAGTGCTTTTTACCATTCACTTGCACTTTCAGAGCTCTGCCCTGCTTCTGCTTGCTGTAGCCCTGCCCATCTGTCTCTGTCTCATTTCCCTTCCTGACTTCTCTGATTGTGCCTCCACGTTGCCTTTCTTATTTTCTCTTCCTCCTTTTGTTTCTCTGCCTTCATCACAGTGTACTCTCCCATCTGCTAAGACATGCCTTCTCAGTCTTTGGTGAATTTTTGGCCTCTTGCTAAACTTCCCCTGTGTGGGCAGCTGGTACCCTCTGGCTGTTTTAGAGTTCTGCACACTGATAGAACATGAGAATCAGTGAGGCTCTGGGTTTTTAATTTGGAAGTCATGGGAACAACAGTGAGAAGGCAGCCTTTGCTTCACCCTTTTAGATTAACAGTAGAGCTTGAAGTTAGCAATGGTCTGCAGAAGCTGGAAGCTATGGATTCAACATAAGGGAGAAGTGTTTGGCCAGGGTAGGTCAAATTCAGGATCTGAAACATGGGATTCAGAGCAGAAGGTCTCTGAACACAGATTCCCTAGAACATCAGGGGTGCGAGGGGGGGATCAAGATGGCCCTTTCTACTGATCCTGTACTGGATTGGAGTCTGGGGACAAGCTAGAAGGTCTGCTTTTATCCACCATAACCCCCCCATTCTTCCCCCAGCTCTGTTTTATCTGTGTTGTTTTGTCTTAAGAGGTCATTTGAAGAAAACGTTTTGTGACTAAAGAATAATGATGGGGGAGTGCAGATACTGATACTGTCCAAATCATTTTACAAATGGGGAAATAGAGGATGAGAGGGGAAAACTACTTTTCTATGCCCTAAGAAATGACAAATAGGAAAAATATTAGAGAAGGGGGGGGGGGACAAAAGTTCTGAGGAAAAAAGTATAGAGATAAAGCATCAGAAGTTGAATTACTTCAGGAGTCTCTCTGAGAGATTCTGTGAGGTCAGAAAAGTTCTAGAGACTTGAGCCTCTTTCTTTCATGGGAGGATGTGACTAGAACACTAGCCCCTCAGCCTGACTCCCAGAAAGGAGAGCCTCAGGCTGATGAGTAGTACCTCAAGCAGTGTCATTTCCCTGGCCATGCTGAGCCCCACAGGAAATCTCAGAATTTCACTCCAGAACAAGGCCCACAAGAATGTCGCTGCATCCAGGGCTCTGTGGTTTGATTCCACTAGAGAGTTTCCTAGGGTAAAGGTTCTGAGGGAGATTGCTCAGCAACACACAAAAATGCTGCAGCAGATGCGTTCCTGGGACTCCTGCTGGAAGGTGTGGGTTTAAAAGGCCTCCGGAAGTTTACACAGCAGTCATAATTCCCCTGGAGCTCCTGGCAGCCCAGGCCAGTCTCAGAGCATTTTCTCAAGGATTTCCAACTCCAGGACATGGGAAATTGGGATAGCTTGTTTCACAGTTTCACAGGTTGGTTTGATCAAGGGGCCTGAACCTTAGGACCTGTTCTGTTTATGGAAGCCAAGCCTTTGATTTTCCCATGGACATCAGGGAGGGTTGAGTTTTAGACCTATGTATACCTAGGGGCAGAGGTTAGAAGGCAGTGCCCCAAACTGAAAACCATCTTGAAGGAGATGGTCAGTTTTTACCTTTGCTTGCTCTGTTGGTGATCCTCATTCCAAGTTGTGAGGGAGAACTACAAAGCAGCAGTGTGTATATAAGTAAATCAGTAAGTACTCATTTCCGAGAATAAATGTACTTTTTTCAACAAGTATTGAGTTCCTGTCTTGTAGCAGCCATTTTTCTAGACACTGGGATTATAGCAGTGAACAGAACAGAGTCTTGCCCATGATCATGGACATTCCTTTCTTGTAAGGGAAGACCCACAAATACCGCTTCTTCCAGTGGTAACAGGCTATGCATGCAAATCAGGGTGAGAATAGGGAGCATGGAGCTGCTGTGTAATCACAGCAAGAAGCATTTGAGAAAGGGCTGAAGGAAGTAAGTGAGCAAGTGCTGTGGATATTTGGGGAAGAGTGTTCCTAACGGAGCCAAAGGGCAAAAGCCAAGCAGGAGCATGGTGGTGGGTTGGAGGTGCAGTGCATAGTCGGAGGTGGAGGCCAGTGTTGCTGGAGCTGAGTGGGTGAGAGGGAGTTGAGGTCAGAGTCTGCTGAGAACAAGTTTAAACATGGCTTTTCAAAAGGGCTTTGCCTTCTACTTTGAAATAGGAAGCCATTGGAGCATTAAAAGAGGACTCAGCACTGTGTGAAGAAACTGAAGAGGATCAGAAGGCAGAAGGGGGGCATAGTTAACTCTTGATTTAGGTTTAGGTCACGATCTTGTGGTTTATGAGATCGGACCCCACACTGGGCTCCGAGCTGAGCGTGGAGTCTGCTTAAGATCCGCACCCCCCACCCCCCCGTCCCTTCCCTGCTCACGCGTGTATCGTCGTGCGCACTCTCTCTCTCTCAAAATCAACTTGGGAGACCACTTAGGAGGTTATTTATTAAGGTCAGATTATGGACACATTTTGAGATAGTGCTCATAGGATTTGTTGGTTGATGTCAGATGTGAAAGAAGGAAGATTCAAAGGTGACACCAAAGGTTTTGAGCATTTGCAAGAATGGAGTTGTCATCTATGGAAGTGGGGGAGACTGGGGTCCACAGAATTTCTGGTTTGGTGAGTTTTAGGAAGAAGGTGTAGAAATTTAAGAAAGAAAAATTTTTGACTTAATCAGTTTCCTTAAGGTTTTGGGTCCTTTCTGTCTCATTTTTATTTGGATCATTTCTACCACAATTTTTTTGGGAGAAGTACAGGTCCCGACATACTTTTAGAAATTCTTACCCTGGCCTCTATGATTCATTGTGGTCAGAAGGTGTGAGTACGTAAGAACTTTGGGTAGACTTGTTCTCTGGGGCATCCCTCATTTCATGGTTTCCTGGGGCTTCTTCACAAATTACTACAAACTGGGTGGTTTATTTTTTAAAGTGTATTTATTTAGAGAGTGAGTGTGCACATGAGTGGGGAGGAACAGATAGCAAATTCAAAGCAGGCTCTGCACTGTCAGCACAGAGCCCAGTGCAGGGCCTGAACCCACAAACCGTGAGATCATGATCTGAGCCTAAACTAAGAGTCACAGGCTTAACTGACTGAGCCACCCAGGCGCCCCATAAACTGGGTGGTTTAAAACAATAGAAAATTATTCTCTCACAAGTTCTGGGAGCTAGAAGTCCAAAATCAAGGTGGTGTGGGGTCATCCTCCTTCTGAAGCCTCTGGAGAAGAATCCTTCCTTCCTCTTCATAGCTTCTGTTGCCGACCCTTCTTGGCCTTCCTTGGGTTATAGATACATCCTTCCCTTTCTGCCTCCATCAAGGAATGGCATTCAGTCTGTGTCCCTTTTGTCTTCATGTGGCCTTATAAGGACACTAATTATTGGATTTAGGGCCCACCCTAATTCAGTATGACCTCATTTTAATGTGGTTACCCCTGCAAAGACCCTATTTCCAAATAAGGCCACATCCATGGGTCCTGGGGGTTAGGGCTTTAATGTATCTTTTTGTGAGACAGAAGTCAACACACATCACATACTCTGATTCAGGTTTGATTGTGAAGGTCTTCTGGGCTTAGGTATCTTTAAGGATGAGACAGAAACTACTGAAAAAGTTAGAAAACAGTTCCCTCTGTGTTAGGGATGACCCATCTGGTAGGATGAAATAAAAATTGTATTTATTTTTTAAATTCTTAAAATAAGTTTTATTTTGAGAGAGCAAGCAAGCCAGCGAGCATGAGCATGAGCAGGGGAGGGGCAGAGAGAGAGAGAGAGTCCCTAGAGAGCCAGCGGCGCAAGACTCATGGCAAGGCCAGTGGTACAGGGATGACCAGGTGATGCGTGAAGGAGTGTCACAGGAGAGAGTTATCCCCTAGCATCTGGTGCTATCTTGGACTGGTAGCAGAGAAGCTAGCCTGTATCAATGCCAGTGAATGCTTCGGAGAGGAGCTTGTGATATCCACCAGCAGGCTCTTGCTGTCAGTGCACTACCTGATCCTGATCCTAGGATCAGGATCCCGTAGGATCCTCATGGGCCTTGATCCTACGAGCCATGAGATCGTGACCTGAGCCGAAACCAAGAGTCACACACTTAACATACTGAGCCACCCAGGCGCCCCCGAAATAAAAAATTTAATGTGCCAAAAGTTTATTTACGTAATTAAAGATTTCAACATAGACAAGTTTATTTTGCGTTATTTTTTTGAAACTTGAAGACTTTAGGTTATAAAGTGGTAAAAATCCTGAAAAAAAAAATCATAGAACTGTAAGTGGAAGATAGAAGGAAGAGACATAGAATGATGAATTTTAAAGATAAGAATTTTAACCTGAATTTGTCCAGAGGCCTGTACAGTAGGTAGAAAAGTTCTGGCTGATGTTCCAAGTTTAGTTTTGCCAGCTGGGCAGCGAGTTGACGGAGATAGAATGCAGCAGACCTGATGGGTCCCTGGGCATCAGCTGATGCTGTGGGAGCACAACCCCGCTTGCCCCACTGGCCTTTTCCTTAGATTTCCACAGGGCTGGGAAGGTGCCCAGATGGTACATGGCCCTCACTATTTAGCTCCTGCTCCCCTTCTGTGCAACACCCAGTACATGTACATTCTTCAGTGGTGTGTCAGGAGTTATTAGTATTTCCCTCTTTAAGTCACCACATGTAAAGTCTAGCGATTGTTTATCAAAGGAACTTTGAGTTCCCATTCTGATATCACACGGATAATAAATTCCTTAGCACCAGCATACATCTGTGGCCACTGTGAGTTTTATGGAGCTCCTGTTGTTTGGTGAGGAATGAATGGTGTGCAAGTTGGACAAATGAGAGAGGAGTAGAGAGATATGGCTCTTTCTAGCCTTCAGGAGATTTCAAGTTAGGAGAAGCCAGACGGGAATTAGAGGCTCAGATAAGAACTGATAAAGATGCCACAGCATTGGAACCTATAGGAAAAAGTCCCCTGTTGCATTTAATAAATATCTGAACAGAGAGTGGGAGAAGTTAGACAGAAGGATATGTAGAGGGGCATCAGAGATTTTAATGGTGAAGGCCTCAAGCCCCAGAGGCCTTCATTTTGATTTTCTTGCCTCGGTGGTTTGGTTGGGCATCAGTTCCCAAAGAAGGCCTGTCAGGCCAGGCTGCTCACTTGTTCTCTGGCTCAGTCTTTCCCAGGTCATATGGGCACTTGAACGGTCAAAGTGAATCCACAGCTGCTAGGGTGTAGGGGTGAATGAGAGAAGGGCACTGGATGCATCTAAGCTGTCTGGGTCAGGGCTTTGCATTACTGACTCCAGTGTGGCTTAGTCACATGCACCCTTAGGGGATTATTTTGAGTATTTCTGAAAAAGGGAGCCTCATTTCATGTCAAGTGAGAATACAACCACAAGTATGTCCCCAGGGGAGGGACCAGTGGTGAAGCCACCATATTTTTGGGGTGACCACAGGGCAAATAATGTACAGACATCATTTCCTTTGACTAATCTTTTGTAATCCTGGCCCAGATGTGGCTCCTGAAAGTAGTTTAAGTTCTTTGTCTAAGTTGAGATTTTTAATTTAGGACCCAGATGGGGTAGGGAGGTGAACGTCCAAAAGGTCTGTTTTACTCAGTGTGTCACTGTCCTGGATTCCTGGCAGGCAGCGGTTTCATTAGAAAAGCAGATTTCATCCTGACTCATCTGCCTCGATGAGACGTGTGATACAACTTCTTAGCACTCGTGCAGCCTGCCCTCTGACTGGACAGAACGGAGGGTGCCCAGTCCATTCTGCAGCAGTGGCAGCTACAGGCGCCTGGCCTGGGCTGTGGAAAACCTTGAGAGACAGTCTGTTATGCGGCCGGAGCTTTGTCCTGGAATTTCCTGGCCTTTGTCTGTCTGGTATAACTTCATGTACTGAGACGCCTGTTTTGAGTTCACTTCCTTCTGGGGGAAGAGTGCAGCTGCCTTCCACTGAGCATTTCTGCTTCCTGCACCAAATAACTTGCCCCTGCCTCCCTCATGTCTGTGGGCGGAATGAGGGGAGCACTCTGGGCAGGTGTGTTTGTACCAGGCCCCCAGGAGACAACATGCTAGTGGAAGTCACTGTTCACAGAGGAGAAGCCATTACCATTGGGCAGAAAAGCTGCATCTGCCAGCCTGGCCCATACCCCCTAACCCTGGTTTC